>NC_090321.1:69624138-70339137 GCF_040869045.1 Eurosta solidaginis
ACCGAAAGGTCCCGAAATAACCCCGGCGGGATCCCGGACGGATTCCGAAAACCATCCAAAAATGATCCCGGAATGGTCTCGATATGACCCCAACGGGATTACAATAAGGCGAAGCTAATTGTAGATCCATTTTAATAAGGCGCGTTCAAGCGAATGAAGAGTTACAAAGAAACATACAGGTAAAGCAAATGAAAGCGTGCTAATAAAAACAATAGAAAGCGGCGAATGGCGGAAGGAGAAGGAGAGCGCCACTAATTGGGTTACACTACACACACGCGTGCTAATAAAAACAATTGATGGAGGGCGGATGGCGGGAGGAGAAGTACCGCTGCTCGTTTGTTTAGATCTCGATCTGTATGTGCCAGATACGAAAAACTATTGATTTAGGAGAAAATTTTTATTCAGTTATAACAATTTATAGATTTTACACCAGAGGGGGAGAAAAAGGAGGGGGGCGGAGGGTGTCACTGCTCACTTTGTAAGCCCTCGACTTATTTGACCCCTTGAGTCTGTGATATTGGTGAAGGCCAGTATACGTGAAGTTATAATGTGTAAAAATTATTAAAAAGTAATTGCTCGAAGGGGTCTTGGGACCCCCACCCCTCTTTCCATGTTCGAAAAAAATTTCGCTAGTAGACTACTGTCTGTGTCCCAAATTTCATCAAAATCCGTGTAGCCATTCTGGCGTGATTCAGTCGCAAAGAGGAAAAAATATAATAATTAAATTATAACTGTTCCTAAGGGGCGGGGACCACGCCCCTTTTGAAAAATATATAGCTAGTAGATCCTTCTAGAACATTGGCTATATGTGTGCAAAATTTCATCCAAATCGGTCCAGCCGTTCTTGCGTTATTGAGTCACAAAGACGAACTTCTAGACAAACATCCAAACATCCAAACATCCAAACATACAAACATCCAAACATCCAAACTTTCCATTTATAATATATATATTTATCTAATCTAATCTAATCTAATATCTAATTTAATCTAATATTTTATATTATAAATGGGAAAGTTTGGATGTGAAGATGTTTGGATGTTTGGATGTTTGTCCAGATGTTTGTCCAGATGTTTGTCTTTGTGACTCAATAACGCAAGAACGGCTGGACCGATTTGGATGAAATTTTGCACACATATAGCCAATAGTCTAGAAGGATCTATTAGCTATATATTTTTCAAAAGGGGCGTGGTCCCCGCCCCCTAGGAACAGTTATAATTTAATTATTATATTTTTCGTCTTTTCGAGTGAATCACGCCAGAATGGCTACACGGATTTTGATGAAATTTGGGACAGAGATAATAAGCTTACTGGCGAAATTTTTTTCGAACATGGAAAGGGGGTCCCACGACCCCTTCGAATAATTACTTTTTAACAATTTTTACACATTATAACTTTACGTATACTGACCTTCACCAATATTACAAACTCAATGGGTGAAATAAGTCGAGGCTTACAAAGTGAGCAGTGATACATCCCCCCCCCCCCCCCCCCCCCCTCCTTTCCCCTCTCGTGCAAAATCTATAAATTGCTATAACTCAATGTAAATTTTGTCCTAAAATCAATAATTTTGGTATCTGGCTCATACAGATCGAGATCTAAACAATTTTGGAAAAACGATCAGTGGTACTCTCCTCCTCCCGCCATCCGCCCTCCTTCAATTGTTTTTATTAGCATGCTTTTATTAGCTTTACCTGTATGTTTTCTTTGTAACTCTTCATTCGCTCCAACGCGCCTGTTGCCTTATTAACATGGTTTTATAATTATCTTCACCCTATTTGGAATCCCGTTTGGGTCATATCGAGACCCTTCCGGGATCATTTCTGGATGGTTTTCGGGATCCGTCCGCGATCCCGCCGGAGTCATTTCTGGACTTTTTCGGGAATATTCCGGGATTATTTTGGGACCCTTCCGGGATCATTTGTGTATAGTTTTCGGGATCCGTCCGGGATTCCGTCGGGATTATTTTGGGACATTTTCGGGACTATTTCGCGATCATTTGGGGACCCTTCCGGCATCATTCCTGGACGGTTTCGGGATCCGTCCGGGATCCCGTCGGGGTCATTTCGGAACTTTTTCTCGACTAAGACGGGATCATTTGGGGACCCTTTCGGCATCATTTCTGGATGGTTTTCGGGTTCCGTCCGTATCCCGTCAGGGTCATTTCGGGGCCCTTTCTCGACTAATACGGGATCATTTGGGACCCTTTCGGCATCATTTCTCGATGGTTTTCGGGATCCCGTCGGGGTCATTTCGGGACTTTTTCTCGACTAATACGGGATCATTTGGGGACCCTTTTCGGCATCATTTCTGTATGGTTTTCGGATCCGTTCGGGATCCCTTCAGGGTCATTTTGGGCCTTTTTCTTGACTAATACGGGTTCCTTTGAGGTACCTTCCGGCATCATTTCTAGATGGTTTTCAAAATCCATCAGGGATCCCGTCGGGGTCATTTCGGGACTTTTTCTCGACTAATACGGGATCATTTGGGGACCTTTTCGGCATCATTTCTCGATGGTTTTCGGGATCCGGCCGGGATCCCGTCGGGGTCATTTCGGGACTTTTTCTCGATTAATACGGGATCATTTGGGGACCTTTTCGGCATCATTTCTGTATGGTTTTCGGGATCCGTTCGGGATCCCTTCAGGGTCATTTGGGACTTTTTCTCGACTAATACGGGTTCCTTTGAGGTACCTTCCGGCATCATTTCTAGATGGTTTTCGGGATCCATCAGGGATCCCGTCGGGGTCATTTCGGGACTTTTTCTCGACTTATACGGGATCATTTCGGGACCTTTTCGGCATCATTTCTGTATGGTTTTCGGGATCCTTCAGGGTAATTTTGGGACTTTTTCTCGACTAATACGGGTTCATTGCATCATTGCTAGATGGTTTTCGGGATCCGTCCAGGATCCAATCAGGGTCATTTCGGGACTATTTCGGGATCATTGGGGTACCTTCCGGCTTCATTTCTAGACGCTTTTCTGCATCCGTCCGGGATCCCGTCGGGGTAATTGCGGGACTTTTTCTCGACTAATACGGGATCATTTGGGGTAGCTTCCGGCATCATTGCTAGATGGTTTTCGGGATCCGTCCGGGATCCCGTCAGGGTCATTTCGGTACTATTTGGGGATCATTTGGGGTACCTACCGGCTTCATTTCTAGATGGTTTTCGGGATCCGTCCGGGATCCCGTCAGGGTCATTTCGGGACTATTTCGGTATCATTTGGGGTACCTTCCGGCTTCATTTCTAGATGGTTTTCTGGATCCGTCCAGGATCCCGTCGTGGTAATTTCGGGACTTTTTCTCGACTAATACAGGATCATTTAAGGTAGCTTCCGTCAGCATTGCTAGATGGTTTTCGGTATCCGTCCGGGATCCCGTCTTGTCATTTCGGGACTTTTCTCGACTTATACGGGATCAATTGGGGACCCTTTGGCTTCATATCTGGATGCTTTTCGGGATCCGTCCGGGAACTCGTCTGGGTCATTCGGGACTTTTTCTCGACTAATACGGGATCATTTGGGACGCTTTCGGCATCATTTCTGGATGGTTTTCGGGATCCGTCCGGGATCCGTCGGGGTCATTTCGGGACTATTTCGGGATCATTTGGGTACCTTCCGGCATCATTTCTAGATGGTTTTCGGGATCCGTCCGGAATCCGTCGGGGTCATTTCGGAACTTTTTCTCGACTAATACGGGATCATTTGGGGACGCTTTCGGCATCATTTCTGGATGTTTTTCGGGATCCGTCCGGGATCCCGTCTTGGTCATTTCGGGACTTTTCTCGACTTATACGGGATCATTTGTGGACCCTTTCGGCATCATATCTGGATGCTTTTCGGGATCCGTCCGGGAACCCGTCGGGGTCACTTCGGGACTTGTTCTCGACTAATACGGGATAATTTGGGGACGCTTCGGCATCATTTCTGGATGGTTTTCAGGTTCCGTCCGGGATCCCGTCGGGGCCATTTCGGGACTATTTTTGGATCATTTGGGGTACCTTCCGGCATCATTTCTAGATGGTTTCGGGATCCGTCCGGGATCCTCAAATGATCACCTAATAGTCCCAAAATGACCCTGACGGCATCCCGGACAGATCCGAAATCATCCAGAAATGATCTTGGGAGGGTCCCAAATGATCCCGAAATAGTCTCGGAAAAGTCCAGAAATTACCCCTGACGGGATCCCGGACGATTCGTGAAAACCAATCTTAAATAATGCCGAAAAAGTCCCGAAATGACCCTGATGGGACCCCGAAAGGATCCCGAAAACTATCCAGAAATGATGCCGGAAAGGTCCTCAAATAATCTCCTAATAGTTCCGAAAAGTCCCTGACGGGATCCCGAACGGATCCCGACAACTATTCAGAAATGATGCGAAAGGGCCCGCAAATGATCCCGTATTAGTCGAGAAAAAGTCCCGAAATGACCCCGACGGGATGCCGGACGAATCTCAAATACCATTCAGAAATGATGCCGGAAGGGGCCCCAAATGATCCCGAAAAAGTCCCGCAATTATTCCGACGGGATCCTGAACGGATACCGAAAACAATCCAGAATTGATGCCGGAAAGTTCCTCAAATGACTACCTAATAGTCCCAAAATGACCCTGACGGTATCCCGGACAGATCCCTAAATCCATCCATAAATGATCTTGGGAGGGTCCCAAAATGATCCAGAAATAGTCTCGGAAAAGTCCAGAAATTACCCTGACGGGTTCCCGGACGAATCGTGAAAGCCATCCTTAAATGATCCCGAAAAAGTCCCGAAATGACCCTGACGGGATCCCGAAAGGATTCCGAAAACTATCCAGAAATGATGCCGAAAGGGTCCGCAAATGATCCTGTATTAGTCGAGAAAAAGTCCCGAAATGACCCCGACAGGATCCCGACGAATCCCAAAAACCATCCACAAATGATGCCGGTAGGTATCCCACATGATCCCGAAATGACCTCGTCGGCATCCCGGACGGATCCCGAAAATTATCCAGAAATGATGCCGGAAAGGTCCCCAAATGATCCCCTAATAGTCCCGAAATTACACTGATGGGATCCGGGACGGATCCCGAAAACCATCCAGAAATGATGCCGAAAGGGTTCACAAATGATCCCATATTAGTCGCGAAAAAGTCCCGAAATGACCCCGACGGGATCCCGAAAATCATCCAGAAATGATGCCGGAAGAGCCCCAAATGATCCCGAAAAGGTCCCCAAATGACTCCGACGAGATCCGGAAGAATACCGAAAAACCATCCAGAAATGATGCCGGTAGGTACCCCAAATGATCCCGAAATAGTCCAGAAATGACCCCGTCCGGATCCCGTACGGATCCCGAAAACTATCCAGAAATGATGCCGACAAGTTCCCCAAATGATCCCGTATTAGTCGAGAAAAAGTCCCGAAATGACCCCGACGGGATCCCGGACGGATCCCGAAAACCATCCAGAAATGATGCCGGAAGAGCCCCATATGATCCAGAAAGTCCCCAAATGACAACGACATACTCCAGAAAAAGTTCCGAAATGGCTCCGAGGGGATCCACGACGGATCGCGAAAACCATACAGAATTGATTCCGGAAGGATGCCAAAATGATCCCGAAATAGTGCGGAAATGACCCGGATGGGATCCCGAACAGATCCAGAAATGATCCCGGAAGGGTCCAAAAACTATCCCGGAAAAGTAACAAAAAAATCCCAAAAATGATCCCAAAATGACCCTGCTGGATCCGGCAAACCATCAAGAAATTATGCCGGAAGGGTTCCCAAATGATCCCGAAATAAAACAGAAAAAGTCACGAAACGACCCCTAGAGGATCCCCAAATGATCCCGTATTAGCCCCGAAAAGGTCCCGAAATAACCCCGACGGGATCCCGGACAAATCCCGAAAACCATCCAGAAATGATGCCGGAAGGGATCCCAAATGAATCCGAAAAAGTCCCGCAATGATTCCGGCGGGATCTCCGAACGGATACCGAAAATCATCCAGAAGTGATGCCGGAAAGGTCCTCAAATGGACACCTAATAGTCCCGAAATGACCCTTAAGGGATCCTGGACGGATCCCGTAAACCATCCTCTTGAACGGATACTGAAAACCATCCAGAAGTGTCCTCAAATGATCACCTAATAGCCCCAAAATGACCCTGACGGCATCCCGGACTGATCACGAAATCCATCCAGAAATGATCTTGGGAAGGTCCCAAAATGATCCCGAAATAGTCCTCGGAAAAGTCCAGAAATTCCCCTGACGGTTCCCGGACGAATCCTGAAAGCCATCCTTAAAAGATCCCGAAAAATGGACACCTAATAGTCCCGAAATGACCCTTAAGGGATCCTGGACGGATCCCGTAAACCATCCAGAAATGATCCCGATATAGTCCCGAAGAAGTCCCGAAATGACCCTGACGGGACCCCGAAAGGATCACGAAAACTGTTCAGAAATGATGTCGGAAAGGTCCTCAAATGATCTCCTAATAGTTCCGAAAAGACCCTGACGGGTTCCCGAACGGATCCCGACAGCTATCTAGAAATGATGCCGAAATGGCCCGCAATTGATACCGTATTAGTCGAGAAAAAGTCCCGAAATGTCCCCGACGGGATGCCGGACGAATCCCAAAAGCCATACAGAAATGATGCCGGAAGGGACCCCAAATGATCCCGAAAAAGTCCCGTAATTATTCCGACGGGATCCTGAACGGATACCGAAAACCAATCAGAAGTGATGCCGGAAAGGTCCTCAAATGATCACCTAATACTCCCAAAATTACCCTGACGGCATCCCGGACAGATCCAGAAATGATCTTGGGAGGGTCCCAAAATGATCCCGAAATAGTCTCGGAAAAGTCCAGAAATTACCCTGACGCGATCCCGGACGAATCCTGAAAACCAATCTTAAATTTTGCCGAAAAAGTCCCGAAATGACCCTGATGGGACCCCGAAAGGTCCCCGAAAACTATCCAGAAATGATGCCGGAAGAGCCCCCAAATGATCCCGAAAAAGTCCACAAATGACCCCGACGAGATCCGGGACGGATCCCGAAAACCATCCAGAAATGATGCCGAAAGGGTTCCCAAATGATCTCGTATTAGTCGCGAAAAAGTCCCGAAATGGACCCTCCCGAAAACCATCCAGAAATGATGCCGGAAGGGTCCCCAAATTATCGCGAAATAATCCCGAAATGATTCCGGAATAGTCCCGAAAATGTCCCAAAATAACCCCGACGGGATCCCAGACGGATCCCGAAAACTATACAGAAAAGATCCCGGAAGGGTCCCAAAATGATCCCGAAAAAGTCTCGAAATTACCCCGGCGGGATCCCGGACCGATCCCGAAAACCATCCAGAAATGATCCCGGAAGGGTCTCCATATGCCCTTACGGGATTACAAATAAGGTGAAGCTAATTATAAAACCATGTTAATAAGGAAGCAGGCGCATTGGAGCGAATGAAAATTTGCATAGAAACATACAGGTAAAGCTAATAAAAGTGTGCTAATAAAAACAATTGAAGGAGGGCGGATGGCGGGAGTAAAAGGAGAGGACCACTGATCGTTCCTCCAAAATTGTCTAGATCTCGATCTGTATGTGCCAGATACCAAAAACTATTGATTTAGGAGAAAATTTATATTGAGTTATAACAATTTATAGATTTTACACCAGAGAGGGAGATAAAGGGGGGGGGGGGGGCGGAGGGTGTCACTGCTTACATTGAGTCTGTGATATTGGTGAAAGCCAGTATACGTAAAGTTATAATGTGTAAAATTATTAAAAAGTAATTGCTCGAAGAGGTCGTGGGACCCCCACCCCTCTTTCCATGTTCGAAAAAAATTTCGCTAGTAGACTACTGTCTGTGTCCTAAATTTCATCAAAATCCGTGTAGCCATTCTGGCGTGATTCAGTCGGAAAGACGAAAAAATATAATAATTAAATTATAACTGTTCCTAGGGGGCGGGGACCACGCCCCTTTTCAAAAATATATAGCTAGTAGATCATTCTAGACTATTGGCTATATGTGTGCAAAATTTCATCCAAATTGGTCCAGCCGTTCTTGCGTGATAGTCACAAAGACAAACGTCTGGACAAACATCCAAACAACCAAACATCCAAACATCCAAACTTTCCCATTTATAATATATATTAGATACTAACCTTTACCCGCGGCCCCGTCCGCAAGGAGAAAATAAAATATATGTATGTGCTATTCACGTTAGCCTGCTTATCAAGTTATCTGTTAGAAATTATTTTTGTCTAATGTATTTTATTTTTGTAATTTAGAAAAAAAAAGAACTAAATGAGAAGATGCCGGAAGATCCCGACGGGATCCCGGACGGATCCCGAAAACCATCCAGAAATGATGCCGGAAGGGTCCCCAAATGATCGCGAAATAATCCCGAAATGATTCCGGAATAGTCCCGAAAATGAGAAGATAAGCTGAAAGGTACGCTTTCATGAATAGTACAATACAGTTTTCTCGAATTAAAAAAAAAAAAAAATACATTTTGTTTTTAAATTAAATTAACTGATATGAGAGGGGTGAAAGAATTACTACTCATAGAACAAAGGAGTGAAACTACAATTAGCTAAAACCAAAGAGAATTTTTTAGATGAAAATAGTGTTGCTTTTTCGGGTATTTAGAAATGATGCCGGAAGAGCCCCCAAATGATCCCGAAAAAGTCCCCAAATGACCCCGACGAGATCAGGGACGGATCCCGAAAACCATCCAGAAATGATGCCGGAAGAGCCCCCAAATGATCCCGACGAGATCCGGGACGGATCCCGAAAACCACCCAGAAATGATGCCGAAAGAGTCCCCAAATGATCCCGTATTAGTCGCGAAAAAGTCCCGAAATGACCCCGACCATCCAGAAATAATGCCGAAAGGGTCTCCAAATGATCCCGAAAAAGCCCTAAAATGACCCCGATGTATCCCGGACGGATACCGAAAACCATCCTGATGTGATCCCGGTAGGTACCCCAAATGATCCCGAAATGACCCGTCGAGATCCCCGACGGATCCCGGAAACTATGTAGAAACGATGCCGGAAAGGTCCTCAAATGATCCCCTAATACACCTGAAATGATCACTTGCGGATCCCGGACGAATCCCTAAAACCATCCAGAAATGATGCCGAAAGGGTTCCCAATTAATCCCGTATTAGTCGAGAAAAAGTCCCGAAATGAACCCGACGGGATCCCAGGCGAACCCTGGAAACTATGCAAAAATTATCCCGAAATAGTCCCGAAATGACCCCGTCGAGATCCCCGACGGATCCCGGAAACTATGCAGAAATGATGCCGGAAAGGTCTCCAAATGATCCCCTAATAGTCCCGAAATGATCCCGTACGGATCCCGAAAACCATCCAGAAATGATGCCGAAAGGGTTCCCAAATAATCCCGTATTAGTCGAGAAAAAGTCCCTAAATTACCCTGACAGGATCCCGAAAACCATCCAGAAATGATGCCGGAAGGGTGTCCCAAATGATCCCGTATTAGTAGAGAAAAAGTCCCGAAATTACCCCGTCGAGATTCCCGACGGATCCCGGAAACTATGCAGAAATGATACCGGAAAGGTCTTCAAATGATCCCCTAATAGTCCCGAAACGATCCCCGACGAATCCCGGAAACTATGCAGAAATGATGCCGGAAAGGTCTTCAAATGATCCCCTAATAGTCCCGAAATGATCCCGAAAAAGTCACGAAATGACCCCGATGGCATCCCGGACGAATCCCGAAAACCATCCAGAAATGATGGCGGAAGGGACCCAAAATGACCCAGAAAAAGTTCCGTAATGATCCCGGAAACCATCAAGAATTTATCTCTCAAAGGTACGTAAATGATCCCGAAAATACCCCGACGAGATGCCGAACGGATCCCGAAACCCATACAGAAATGATGCCGGAAAGGTCCCTAAATGATCGCGAAATAGTCCCGAAAATATCCCAAAATAACCCCGATGGGATCCCGGACGGATCCCGAAAACTATACAGAAATGATCCCGGAAGGGTCCCAAAATGATCCCTAAATAGTACCGAAAAAGTCCCGAAATGACCCCGGCGGGATCCCGGACGGATCCCGAAAACCATCCAAAAATGATCCCGGAAGGGCCTCGATATGAACCCAACGGGATTACAAATAAGGCGAAGCGAATTGTAGAACCATTTTAATAAGGCAGTAGGCGCATTGGAGCGAATGAAGAGTTACAAAGAAACGTAGAGGTAAGGCTAATAAAAGCGTGCTAATAAAAACAATTGAAGGATGGCGGATGGCGGGAGGAGAAGGAGAGGACCAATGATCGTTTTTCCAAATTGTTTAGTTCTCGATCTGTATGTGCCAGATACCAGAATCTATTGATTTAGGAGAAAATTTATATTGAGTTATAACAATTTATAAATTTTACACCAGAGGGAGAGAAAAGGGGGGGGCGGAGGGTGTCACTGCTCAATTTGTAAGCCCTTGACTTATTTGACCCATTGAGTTTGTAATATTGGTGAAGGTCAATATACCTAAAGTTATAATGTGTAAAAATTGTTAAAAAGTAATTAATCGAAGGGGTCGTGGGACCTCCTCCCCCTTTCCATGTTCGAAAAAAATTTCGCCAGTAGACTATTGCCTGCGTCCCAAATTTCATCAAAATCCGTGTAGCCGTTCTGGCGTGATTCAGTCACAAAGACGAAAAAATACAATAATTAAATTATAACTGTTCCTAGGCGGCGGGGACCGCCCTCCTTCTAGACTTTTGGCTATATGTGTGCCTAATTCCATCCAAATCCGTCCAGCCGTTCTTGCGTGATTGAGTCACAAAAACAAACGTCTGGACAAACATACAAACATCCAAACTTTCCCATTTATAATATACTAGCCTTTACCCGCGGCCGCGCCCGCAAGGAGAAAATAAAATATAGGGGCTATTCACGATAGCCTGCTTATCAAGTTATCTATTTAAAAATTATTTCTGTCTCATGTATTTTCTTTTTGTAATAGAGTAAAAAAATAACTAAAAGAGCTGACAACCTAATAGGATCCCCAAATGATCCCGAAATTATCCAGAATAAGTTACGAAATAACCCCGACTGGATCCCGGGCAGTTCCCGAAAACCAACCAGAAATGCTCCCGGAAGGGTCTCCAAATGATCCCGGAATATTCCTGAAATGACTCATAAATAGTCAATGCAGGGTTCCCAAATCATCCCGAAAAAGTTCCGAATTAGGCGTTTGGTTGATAGAACAGCCGATTTCTGTTGATAGTTGATATGAGACATTTATATTTGTTGCCAAGATGCGCATGGGTCCAGCTCGTTAACAATTAATACAAGATCTTAATTATGTCAACCCACTTGGCTTCGAGCAGTGTCGTTGCTCACAATTTAGTGCACTGCCCCCAACTATGGTTTTGTGGCAGAATACAATAGAACATATTAGGAATTTGAAAACATGTCGAACTAATTAAGTTTGCCTTTGTACTTTTCTCTATTTATTCATTAAAAATACAGTTATTGTACAAATATCACATAAAGTTCTCAAATTAATAAATCTATTCAATTGTGCAAACGCTTACGTATATTAAAATAAACAACTATAAGGAACTTTCCTCTAATTAGTTTGATAGAACAAAAGCTGTTTGTTAAGTTTTTATTATACTTGAAATTTTATCAGGTAATTTGGCCAAAAACTTCCTGAAGCTATGCAGTGAATAAAATAATTAGCAATTACTTCAATGCATTTAACCTTGATTAAAAAGTATTCTTATTCCTCCAGAATTGATGCCGTAAAGGCCATTAATGATACCGTAATAACCCCAACATGACGCTGACGGGATCCCGTATGGATCCCGAAAACCATCCAGAAATGATTCCGGAAGGGACCCCAAATGATCCTATAAAAGTCCAGAAATGACCAAGACGGATCGGACGGATTCCGAAAACCATCCAGAAATGATGCCTGAAGGGTCCCAAAATGATGCCGAAAAAGTCCCGAAATGACCCCGACGGGATCCATTGGGATGATGCCCGAAGGGACTCCAAATGATCGCGAAATAGTCCCGAAATTACCCTGACGGGATCCCGAAGAGGTCCCGAAATAACTTCAACGGGATCCCGGACAGATCCCGAAAATCATCCAGAAATTATCTCACAGGGGTCCCAAAATGATCCCTAAAAAATACCGAAATGACTCTGTCGAGATCCCGCACGGATCCCGAAAACCATCCAGAATTTATCTCTGAAGGGTCCGCAAATAATCCCGAGATATTCCGGAAAAAGTCCCAAAAACGCTCCGACGGGATACCGGAGAGATCCCGAAAATTATACAAAAATTATCGTGGAAGGGTTCCAATATGATCCCGAAAAGGCACAGAAATTACCCTGACGGGAGCCCAGATGGATCTCTGAAGGGTCCGCGACTGACCCCGAAATATTCCTGAAAAAGTTCCGAAATTACCCTAACGGGACCCCGAAAACAATACAGAAATTATCCCGGGAGGATTCCCAATTGAACCCGGAACAGTCCCGAAAAAAATACCGGAAAGTTCCCAAATGATCCCGAAACAGTCCCGAAATGAACTTGACGCGATCCCGAAAGTCACCCAGAAATGATACCGGAAGAAGATCTACAAATGATCCCGAAATAACTCCGATGGGACCCAGGACGTATCCCGCAAATAATTCAGAAATTATCCTGAAAGGGTCCCAAAATGATCCTGAAATGATCCCGAAAAGGTCCCGAAATAAGCCCGACGGGATGCCTTGCGGATCCGGAAAAGCAACCAGAAATTATCCCGTAAAAGTCCCGAAATTACTCTGACATAGTCCAGAAATTACCCCGACGGGATGCCGGACGGATCGCGTACGCTCCCCAGAAATGATCCCGGAAGGGTCCCGAAATTATACCGAAATAGTCCCGGAAAAGTCCCGATATGACCCAGACTGGATCCCGGACGGATCCCAAAAGCCATCCAGAATTGATCTTTGAAGGGTACGCCAATGACCCCGAAATCGTCCATAAAAATTACCAAAATTACCCCGACAGGATGCCGGACGGATCCCGAAACCCATTCAGAAATGATTCCGAAATGATCTCGGAATAGTCCCGAAAAGTCCAAAAATAGCTCCGACGGGTGGGGGGTGTAACTGCTCACTTGGTACTACTTATTTGAGCTATTGAGTTTGTAATATTGGTGAAGGTCAGAAATTTAAAGTCCCACTTCCATTTTCGAAAAAAATGTGCCGGTAGACTATCGTCTATGTGTGTCCCAAATTTCATCAAATCCGTGTAGCCGCTCTGGGGTGATTCAATCACAAAGACGAAAAAATACAATAATTAAATAATTACTGTTCCTAGAGGGCGGGGACCAGTCCCCTTTTCAAAAAAATATAGCTAGTAGATCCTTGTAGACTATTGGCTATATCATTCAAAATCCGTCCAGCCGTTCTTGCCTGATTGAGTTATAAAGGCAAACGTCTGGACACACAAACATGTATATCTAGACAGGAAAATTATTTCACCTTGGAAAATTTTTAAATGACCATAAAAAATGTTTTATGGCTGAACAATTAGTGGGACACGCAGAACAATCATATGCGTGAAAAGGTTAAAAATACGGTCATATTGTACATATATCGCTTAACCTATCTGAACTTAATACCACAATTCAGCTGTACAAATAAGGAAACCAGCAATTAAGTACTATTAAATTTTCCTCTGAAAAAGAATAAAAAAATATTTTAACACATACGCGCTAATTTCATTTCGCTAGAATAAACATAACAACCTTGAATTTGTTATTTTGGTAGAGCAAAATCTGTTCGTTTAAGTGATTTAAAATTTGCTTTACGTTTGACGCATTAACCATGCAAAATTAAAAAGAACAAGTAAAGAAGGTTAAGTTCGGGTGTAACCGAACATTACATACTCAGTTGAGAGCTATGGTGACAACATAAGGGAAAATAACCATGTAGGAAAATGAACCGAGGGAAACCCTGGAATGTGTTTGTATGACATGTCTATCAAATGAAAGGCACTAAAGAGTATTTTATGAAGAGTGGGCCATAGTTCTATAGGTGGACGCCATTTAGGGATATGGCCATAAAGGTGGATCAGGGTTGGCTCTAGAATTTGTTTGCACGATATGGGTATCAAATGAAAGGTGTTAATGATTATTTTAAAAGGGAGTAATACTTAGTTCCATAGGTGGACGCCGTTTCGAGATATCGCCATAAAGGTGGACCAGGGGTGACCCTAGAATTTGTTTGTACAATATGGGTATCAAAAGAAAGGTGTTAATGAGTATTTTAAAGGGAGTGATCCTTAGTTCCATAGGTGGACGCCGTTTCGAGATATCGCCATAAAGGTGGACCAGGGGTGACTCTAGAATGTGTTTGTACGATATTGGTATCAAATTAAAGGTATTAATGAGAGTTTTAAAAGGGAGTGGTGGTAGTTGTATATGTGAAGGCGTTTTCCAGATATCGACCAAAATGTGGACCAGGGTGACCCAGAACATCATCTGTTGGATACCGCTAATTTATTTATATACTAGCCTTTACCCGCGGCCCGTCCGCAAGGAGAAAATGAGATATATGGGCTATTCACGTTATCCTGCTTATCAAGTTATCTGTTTAAAAATTATTTTTGTCTAATGTATTTTATTTTTGTAATTTAGTAAAAAAAGGAACTAAATGAGAAGATAAGCTGAAAGGCACGCTTTCATGAATACTACAATACAGTTTTTTCGAATTAAAAAAAGAAATACATTTTGCTTTTAAATTAAATTAACTGATATGAGAGGGGTTAAGGAATTACTACTCATAGAACAAAGGAGTGAAATTACAATTACCTAAAACCAAACAGAATTTTTTAAATGAAAATAGTGTTGATTTTTTTTAGTTGGTCAAAATATTACAAAGAGTGTAATTATAGTTATAACAGTTCGTTACAGGATTCATTTAAAACACTCAAAAATAGATAAAACATACCGAATCTTAATTTGGAATAATTTGCAGCAAATCCATGGCAATAAAAGCTCATAATATAAAAAGGCATGTGTGCTGAACTACCGGTTAGGAAGATACTAAAAATGATCATGGAAGGGTCCCAAAATCATAACAAAATAGTAACGAAATGATGCCGACGGGAACCTGGACAAATCCCGAAAATCATCCAGAAATTAACCAGGAGGGGTCCCAAAATGATTCCGAAATAGTCCCGAAAAAGTCCCGAAATTACCCTGATGGGATCCCGAACGGATCCCGAAACCCATCCAGAAATGATGCCGGAAGGGTCCCCAAATAATCCCATATTAGTCGAGAAAAAGTCTTGAAATGACCCCGACGGGATCCCCGACACATCCCGAAAACCATGCAGAAATGATGCCGGAAAGGTCCCTAAATGATCGCGAAATAGTCCCGAAATGATCCCGGAATAGTCCCGAAAATATCCAAAATAACCCCGACGGAATCCCGGACGGATCCCGAAAACTATACAGAAATGATCCCGGAAGGGTCCCAAAATGATCCCGAAATAGTACCGAAGAGGTCCCGAAATGACCCTAATGGGATCCCGAACGGATCCCGAAACGCATCCAGAATTGATGCCGAGAAGGTCCCCATATGATCCCGTAATATTGCAGAAAGTCACGAAATGACCCCTAAGGGGTCCCAAACGATCCCGTATTATTCCCGAAAAAGTCCCGAAATAACCCCGACGGGTTCCCAAAGGGTGTCCCAAATGATACCGTATTAGTCGAGAAAAAGTCCCGAATTGACCCCGTCGAAATCCCCGACGGATCCCGGAAACTATGCAGAAATGATGCCGGAAAGGTCTTCAAATGATCCCCTAATAGTTCCGTACTGATCCCCGACGGATCCCGGAAACTATGCAGAAATGATGCCGGAAATGTTTTCAAATGATCCCCTAATATTCCCGAAATGATCCCGGACGGATCCCGGAAACCATCCAGAAATGATGCCGGAAGGGACCCCAAATGACCCCAAAAAAGCCCCGAAATAACCCCGACGGGATCCCGGACGGATCCCGAAAACCATCCAGAAATGATGGCGGAAGGGACCCAAAATGACCCCGAAAAAGTCCCGTAATGATCCCGGAAACCATCAAGAATTTATCTCTCAAAGGTACGCAAATGATCCCGAAAATACCCCGACGGGATGCCGAACGGATCCCGAAACCCATCCAGAAATGATGCCGGAAAGGTCCCTAAATGATCGCGAAATAGTCCCGAAATGATCCCGGAATAGTCCCGAAAATATCCAAAATAACCCCGACGGGATCCCAGACGGATCCCGAAAACTATACAGAAATGATCCCGGAAGGGTCCCAAAATGATCCCGAAATAGTACCGAAAGGTCCCGAAATAACCCCGGCGGGATCCCGGATGGATTCCGAAAACCATCCAAAAATGATCCCGGAATGGTCTCGATATGACCCCAACGGGATTACAATAAGGCGAAGCTAATTGTAGATCCATTTTAATAAGGCGCGTTTAAGCGAATGAAGAGTTACAAAGAAACATACAGGTAAAGCAAATGAAAGCGTGCTAATAAAAACAATAGAAAGCGGCGAATGGCGGAAGGAGAAGGAGAGCGCCACTAATTGGGTTACACTACACACACGCGTGCTAATAAAAACAATTGATGGAGGGCGGATGGCGGGAGGAGAAGTACCGCTGCTCGTTTGTTTAGATCTCGATCTGTATGTGCCAGATACGAAAAACTATTGATTTAGGAGAAAATTTTTATTCAGTTATAACAATTTATAGATTTTACACCAGGGGGGAGAAAAAGGAGGGGGGGCGGAGGGTGTCACTGCTCACTTTGTAAGCCCTCGACTTATTTGACCCCTTGAGTCTGTGATATTGGTGAAGGCCAGTATACGTGAAGTTATAATGTGTAAAAATTATTAAAAAGTAATTGCTCGAAGGGGTCTTGGGACCCCCACCCCTCTTTCCATGTTCGAAAAAACTTTCGCTAGTAGACTACTGTCTGTGTCCCAAATTTCATCAAAATCCCTGTAGCCATTCTGGCGTGATTCAGTCGCAAAGAGGAAAAAATATAATAATTAAATTATAACTGTTCCTAAGGGGCGGGGACCACGCCCCTTTTGAAAAATATATAGCTAGTAGATCCTTCTAGAATATTGGCTATATGTGTGCAAAATTTCATCCAAATCGGTCCAGCCGTTCTTGCGTTATTGAGTCACAAAGACGAACTTCTAGACAAACATCCAAACATCCAAACATCGAAACATCCAAACATCCAAACATCCTAACATCCAAACATACAAACATCCAAACATCCAAACTTTCCCATTTATAATATATATATTTATCTAATCTAATCTAATCTAATATCTAATCTAATCTAATATTTTATATTATAAATGGGAAAGTTTGGATGTGAAGATGTTTGGAAGTTTGGATGTTTGGATGTTTGTCCAGATGTTTGTCTATGTGACTCAATAACGCAAGAACGGCTGGACCGATTTGGATGAAATTTTGCACACATATAGCCAATAGTCTAGAAGGATCTACTAGCTATATACTTTTCAAAAGGGGCGTGGTCCCCGCCCCCTAGGAACAGTTATAATTTAATTATTATATTTTTTCGTCTTTTCGAGTGAATCACGCCAGAATGGCTACACGGATTTTGATGAAATTTGGGACAGAGATAATAAGCTACTGGCGAAATTTTTTTCGAACATGGAAAGGGGGTCCCACGACCCCTTCGAATAATTACTTTTTAACAATTTTTACACATTATAACTTTACGTATACTGACCTTCACCAATATTACAAACTCAATGGGTGAAATAAGTCGAGGGCTTACAAAGTGAGCAGTGATACACCCCCCCCCCCTCCTTTCCCCTCTCGTGCAAAATCTATAAATTGCTATAACTCAATGTAAATTTTCTCCTAAATCAATAGATTCTGGTATCTGGCACATACAGATCGAGAACTAAACAATTTGGAAAAACGATCATTGGTACTCTCCTCCTCCCGCCATCCGCCCTCCTTCAATTGTTTTTATTAGCACGCTTTTATTAGCTTTACCTGTATGTTTCTTTGTAACTCTTCATTCGCTCCAATGCGCCTACTGCCTTATTAACATGGTTTTATAAATAGCTTCACCTTATTTGTAATCCCGTAAGGGCATATGGAGACCCTTCCGGGATCATTTCTGGATGGTTTTCGGGATCCGTTCGGGATCCCTTCAGGGTCATTTTGGGCCTTTTTCTTGACTAATACGGGTTCCTTTGAGGTACCTTCCGGCATCATTTCTAGATGGTTTTCAAAATCCATCAGGGATCCCGTCGGGGTCATTTCGGGACTTTTTCTCGACTAATACGGGATCATTTGGGGACCTTTTCGGCATAATTTCTGGATAGTTGTCGGGATCCGTTCGGGATCCCGTCACGGTCATTTCGGAACTATTAGGGGATCATTTGAGGACCTTTCCGGCATCATATCTGGATAGTTTTTGGAATCCTTTCGGGATCCCGTCAGGGTCATTTCGGGGCTTTTTCGGGATCATTTAAGGATGGCTTTCAGGATTCGTCCGGGAGCCCGTCAGGGTAATTTCTGGACTTTTCCGAGACTATTTCGGCATCATTTTGGGACCTTCCCAAGATCATTTCTGGATGGATTTCGGGATTTGTCCGGGATGCCCTCAGGGTCATTTTGGGACTATTAGGTGAGCATTTGAGGACCGTTCCGGCATCACTTCTGGATGGTTTTCGGTATCCGTTCAGATTCCCGTCGGAATAATTGCGGGACTTTTTCGGGATCATTGGGGTCCCTTCCGACATCATTTCTGGATGGTTTTTGGGATTCGTCCGGCATCCCGTCGGGGTCATTTCGGGACTTTTTCTCGACTAATACGGGATCATTTGCGGGCCCTTTCGGTATCATTTCTGGATAGTTGTCGGGATCCTTTCGGGATCCCGTCAGGGTCTTTTCGGAACTATTAGGTGATCATTTGAGGACATTTCCGGCATCATTTCTGGATAGTTTTCGGGATCCTTTCGGGGTCCAGTCAGGGTCATTTCGGGACTTTTTCGGGATCGTTTAGAGATGGCTTTCAAGATTCGTCCGGGACCCGTCAGGGTAATTTCTGAACTTTTCCGATACTATTTCGGGATAATTTTGGGACCTTCCCAAGATCATTTCTGGATGGATTTTGGGATCAGTCCGGGATGCCGTTAGGGTCATTTTGGTATTAGGTGATCATTTGAGGACCTTTCCGGCATCACTTCTGGATGGTTTTCGGTATCCGATCAGGATCCCCTCGGAATCATTGCGGGACTTTTTCGGGATTATTTGGGGTCCCTCCCAAGATCATTTCTGGATGGATTTCGGGATCTGTCCGGGATCCCGTCAGGGTCATTTAGGGGTGCGTTCGAGATCCCGTCAGGGTCATTTCGGGACTTCTTCGGGACTGTATCGGGATCATTTCTGGATGGTTTATGGTATCTGCCCATGACCCCTTAAGGGTCATTTCGCGACTATTAGGTGATCATTTGAGGACCTTTCCGGCATCACTTCTGGATGATTTTCGGTATCCGTTCGGGATCCCGTCGGAATCAATGCGGGACTTTTACGGAATCATTTGGGATTCCTTCCGGCATCATTTCTGGATGGTTTTCGGGATTTGTCCGGGATCCCGTCGGGGTTATTTCGGGACCTTTTCGGGGCTAATACGGGATCATTTGGGGATCCTCTAGGGGTCGTTTCGTGACTTTTTCTGTATTATTTCGGGATCATTTTGGGACCCTTTCGGCATAATTTCTTGATGGTTTTCCGGATCCATCAGGGTCATTTCGGGACCATTTTAGGATCATTTGGGGACCCTTCCGAGATCATTTCTGGATCCGTCCTGGATGCCGTAGGAGCCATTTCGGGATTTTTTGTTACTTTTCCGGGATAGTTTTTGCACCCTTCCGGGATCATTTCGGGATCTGTGCGGGATCCCATCTGGGTCAATTCCGGACTATTTCGGGATCATTTTGGAATCCTTCCGGAATCATTTCTGTATGGTTTTCGCGATCCATCGTGGATCCCCTCGGAGCCATTTCGGTACTATTCTGGATGGTTTTTGAGATCCGCCCGGGAGCCCGTCAGGGTCATTTCGGAACCTTTTCGGGATCATTTTGGAACACCTTCAGGGATCATTTCTGTGTGGTTCTCTGGATACGTCTAGAATCGTGTCGCTCTCATTTCGGGTTTTTTTGGGACTATTCGGGGAACTTTTGGAGACCCTTTCGGGGCATTTCTGGATGGTTTTCGGGATCCGTCCGCGATAGCGTTGGGGTCATATCGTAGCTTTTTCTGGATAATTTCGGGATCATTTGGGATCCTATCAGGTTATCAGCTCATTTAGTTCTTTTTTTACTCAATTACAAAAATAAAATGCATTAGACAGAAAACAAAATTTTAAACAGATAATAAGCAGGCTAACGCGAATAGCCCATATATTTAAAATTTTCCTTGCGGACGGGGCCGCGGGTAAAGGCTAGTATATTATAAATGGCAAAGTTTGGATGTTTGGATGTTTGTCCAGGCGTTTGTCTTTGTGACTCAATCACGCAAGAACGGCTGGACCGATTTGGACGAAATTTTGCACACATATAGCCAATAGTCTAGAAGGATCTACTAGCTATATATTTTTCAAAAGGGGCGTGGTTCCCGCTCCCTAGGAACAGTTATAATTTAATTATTATATTTTTTCGTCTTTGCGACTGAATCACGCCAGAACGGCTACACGGATTTTGATGAAATATGGGACACAGACAATAGTCTACCAGCGAAATTTTTTTCGAACATGGAAAGAGGGGTGGGGGTCCCACGATCCCTTCGACCAATTACTTTTTAATAATTTTTACACATTATATCTTTACGTATACTGGCCTTCACCAATATTACATACTAAATTCGTGAAATAAGTCGAGGGCTTACAAAGTGAGCAGTGATACACCCCGCCCCCTCCTCTCCCCCTCTGGTGCAAAATCTATAAATTGTTATAACTCAATGTAAATTTTCTCCTAAATCAATAATTTTTGGTATCTGGCTCATACAGATCGAGATCTAAAGAATTTTGGAAACCCTCAAAATTCGTGGTGGAGGAAGTCCTGGGTTACGAACATGGAAGTACTGAAGTATATTAAAAAAGAGTTTTTTACAGCTCCTCTATTGAAATTGTCTGTCGATATCAGTTCATTATAATTGCTAATGCTTCTCAGAGTACGAATTTCTATATCTTTGATCTGAAGCTCTTTCGCTCGAAGAAGCAATACCGACAAATATATGTTGCAAAGCAAAAGCTTTCGTTAAATCCTCCTATTTGATGCGAATCCAGGTTATCACCAATTACAGAAAATACAGTACCAAGGAATTTTCGTTCAAATCCATGTTTACTATCCAAAATAATTACTCCCTTTGATTCTAAAATTTTTAGGTCATTCAATAAAGGCTTTAGAACATTTTCAAATCCAAACATTTTCACATATGATTCCTTACACAATAAAATCAACTTTATGTTGTATATCACTGATCTATACCTGACATCTATATTACCGAGCATGAAATAAAATCCAATAAGCTTATGTTTCTGCTTTGATGAACCTAAAGGATTGCACAATTCGAAAGCATTTTGGAAAATCAGTAGCTCAATGCGCTTTTCGGATGTAAAAAAGGTTTGATTTAGATAAATATCTCCATCATTATAGTCACAATACACATTAGGTTTGGACTCCTTTGCTTCGGTGAATGCTTTAAAATATTCTACGTCACTCAGTAAAGATTTCAAAGTTTCTAAAATTGGAATTAATGATATAAACATAATTTGTGATAATTATCACGACCAAGGTAAATTTCTTTCGGTGTAGTGAAATACGTCTTTTCTATGAAGAAATTATTTCGCTTCCTTTTTGAAACTATATTTTGTAAATCCTGCATCAACTTCGATTGGGTAAAGACATCTATAATTTCGTGTTCTTTTTCCGATATACTTGTAGAAGTTTTAGCAAATATTTGCCTTATTTGAGCAATAATGTCTAACCTATTTGTTAGCATTAAGGCATTAACAAACTTCAGAAATATTATATGTATTTGCATTTCGTATCCATCAATGATGTTGGAGTAAACTGGTTTTGTTTATGCTTTCGATAGAAATGCGATCGGAAGGAGGATTGGTTCAAAAATGTCTTAAAGCACATTGATATTGGGCAGTTAATAATTTTACTATGGCGCAAATGGTTTAAAGCATGCACATATATTTCTTTGATGCTGAGTCCAACATACTTGCATTTTACCACATTGCATTGATAACTTTCTGATGAAAACATATTATTTCTGTGATGATGCACTTTGTAAATATTTCGGTGATTTCGTGAGAAATGCACCTTGTAACAATTATAAGAAGAAAACTTGTTATTGCAATTGTCGTGCAAACAAACAAAATTGCAAGCGTCGCTGTCCCTATGGGCGTACATATGGCGATGGTAAGTTTCATTATCAATGAACTTATTTTAACACATTTCACATTCAAATATTTCTATTTTTAATTAATATCTTAAATAATGTAAACAATATAAGAATATTTTTTACCGACCGAATTTCTAAACGCGACTTTTCTCGGTAAAATTTATTTCAAACTAAGAGAGAGAATGCGTTGCATGTTGAGAGCAGAGCGCTCGCTGAGAGCATTTACACATATTTGATTGCAAGATTGAGCATAACCCTACGGTAATTGTGCATTTTTGATCACATTTAAAAATTGTCAGCATTCTATGCATGGCGGAACGATACAAGGTGGCAGCTTGGGACAGCTGATCATACCCTTTTTTTATTTGATTTGATACATCAACTTTCGGCGCAGTACGAATTTGACATTTGTCCATCGAATTTACAAAAACAAAATACATGGATTTTTTATTTATGTTTGTAGGTATGTCACCATGCTGCCAGCTTGTATCATTCCGTCATGATTCTATGTTTAATTACTAAACATTTTCAGTAGCAAAATCTAAGTTTGTTATACTTTGTGTTTGAAATTTTACCTTTTGTGACTTTTCGCGGAATCTAAGCACAAATGAATATGATTTTAAGCAGCAGCAAGAGATTCAACATAAAATTACCATGATAATTGTCGTTAAATCAATCAAAATGTTTAGAGTGTAGTTGATGAAAAACGGTCGAATAATGAAGGGATTATGTATAATTTTCTATAATCGGGTTTCCAGTCAAAATAATTTGAAAAACGCCTTTATTATTTTATTGCCGACGTTTCGACCGTTTATTGTGGTCTTCTTCTATAGAACTGCGAAACTAAATTGAGTTATCTTAATTTCTTTAAAATTGTAACTAGGCCCTGAAGAAGACCACAATAAACGGTCGAAACGTCGGCAATAAAATAATAAAGGCGTTTTTCCAATTATTTTGACTGGAAACCCGATTATAGGAAATTATACATAAAAACAAAACAGTCGGTAGTATCAAATGAAGGGATTAATGGCTTTTTGGACTAACGAATATATAGAAAGATAGATGAGTATATTAATAGATGAACGAACACATTTTGGACCGTTGGACGCAGGCTAGTTGGAGCATTCCCCCGTGTGGTTTACAAAATAGCAGATAGGCCGAAAAACAGGCTACTCAGCTTATATGTTCCAGTGTTCTCTACATGTGACATACATCCATATATGCATATTTCGTATGTGCCATACGCTAGGTTAGGTTAGGTTGAACTGGCTGGTCTGTGAGGACCTCACATAGATTGAATGAATAGTGTTGCTCTCTATCTAATTAACCTGCCATTGACTCTATTTTCTTTTTTTCTGACAGCCAAGCCTTAATAAAATCCCTGCAATGTAGTGATACATCGTCACTTACTTACTTATTACCTACTTAATTGACGCTTAACCGTCTAAACCAGGGGTCGTCACTCCATAAGCGCTTTCACGCAATTGTTTTTGTAAAACGCTCAGGCAAGCGCACCACAATCCCCGCGCGCACGCATTCTATCCTCTCGCCTACAACTGAATGTATTCTGCTGTACCCATTAGTAACTCAACTGCTATAATTTCGTGTAAAATTAATTTTGAAGTAATATTTTTGGGTATATTTTTGTTTCACCAGTACGAAAACAATGAGGCTTTGTTTGATTTATTCAATAATTAAATTAATTTGAATTGAACGCATGTAGAAGTATTTTTAAATGCATTCAAGAAAACAATCCGTTCAAGAAACCAAGTCCGACTGGGTTTGTGTACGTGTCATCGCCATTTCTGCTCTCAGAATGGTTGTAGCTATTTTTTTAGAAAAGAAAATTATGAATAGACGTGCACTGACAAAACTTTATTTCGTCTCACTTGAACTTAAAAATTGAATATGGAATATACATATTAGTGATAAGTTTGAAGTACATGCATGCTTTGTTTACCATTATTAACCGGAGAAGATAATTTAAGATTATCACTAATTAATCTAATAGGATATAATAAATAATAGCCGGTTTTTTTTAACGGTTTTATTTAGCTTGACTCTGTGTAGCGAACAGAATTTGTAATCGAAATTTAAGTAACTTCCCGATAAGCTACAAGCTTGAAACTTGGAATATAGTTTAGAACCCGATGACAGTCTCCTTCTCCTTTTCTCTTTTCTCTGCTTTCAAGTTCTTCTCATTCCTCTTCATTCCTTATTGCAAGTCCTAGAGGGTGGTATGTATTTTGTTCCAGTCCCATTACGAGTCCCAGACCCATTACCACTCCGCGTCTCTGCCTAGTCCTAGTCCTAATCCCAGTCCCAGTCCGTCTCTGGTCTACTTCCCTGAAAAAAGGATCGTAAATACTAATATAGGCAAATTTATATACCACATTTCAAGCAAATCGAATAGGACGTTTGTAAATAGGTATATGGGTATTATTAATTCATGTCTTTATTTCGGCTTGCATGCACATTTATCAGTTTTGACAGGTTGATGCGACTAAAGCGAATATCATACTGAAAATTACTTTAAAGCTCTCAGCAACAGGAAAATGTTACCTATTTTTTTATACCCATGACATGCGATGCAAATGAGCAGAGCCCAGAACTCCAAATGGAGCTATGCGACTTACAATGCGACTCTGAATTACAATTACTAGATTTAAAAGGCATTGATTTTTGGAAAGTTGTAGGCAAGGAGAAATATCCCTTACTGCGTCAAGAAATTTTAAAATTTTATTCAATGTTTGGTAGTACGTACATTCGTGAAAGCTCCTTTTCATTCCTTAAGCAAATAAAAACAAATAACAGAAATAGAGTTAAAAATCAGCATTTAGAAGCGCTTCGGAAATTATCAACCACAAACATCAAAATAGATATAGAGAAATTAATTGCGGACAATTTAAAGTAGGTTAATATCTCCACTTTATTCCTTCTTTGCGAAATGCTATTAAAAAAATTAAAAACAAAAAAAAAATTTTTTTAAATATACAAAAAATAAAAAAAAAAATATAAAAGATTAAATAAAATAATTGAATGATTTTTTCTTTTATCAGAATTACAAAATTATTATTAAAACAAGACCAAAAAATAAAAAACCTAAAAATATAAAAAAAATTTTAAAAATATAAAAAATTAAATTTAAAAAAAATCTAATGATCTAATCTGAATCTAATTTTCTTTCTAAAATAATATCATTTTATGAAATTTCGAAGTTTTTACAGTGTACTTTTTACTAGTTGCGTCGCCATGTTTTTTTTTTTTTTTTTTTTTTAGGGATTTCAAAGTAGGTTTGGTCACACTTGCATAAGAAGCTTGTGGCGATCCCTGATCCAAATGCTTTCGAACATGTAAATAAGATATTGCGCATATTAGCCGTTCTACCAGTTTCGACAGCAACACAAGAACGCACATTTTCTGCCCTCAAAAGGTTAAAATCATATTTGTGGAGTACAATCAGTCAAGAACGTTTGAATGGACTCGCTTCATTGAATATCCATATTGATACACCACTTTCGGTAAACGAAGCAACAGAAGAGTTTTTCAAAAACCTAGGCGATTGTTGGGAAATAGTTATGGGACAAATTTTTTTCTTTATGCTTAAAGCTTGAATATACAGCCATATTTTTCTGACCGATTTTGGCTACAAACCAATTTTCATGTCATAACAAGTAAGGAAGGTTAAGTTCGGGTGTAACCGAACATTACATACTCAGTTGAGAACTATGGTGACAACATAAGGGAAAATAACATGTAGGAAAATGAACCGATGGTAACCCTGGAATGAGTTTGCATGACATGTGTATTAAATGAAAGGCATTAAAGAGTATTTTAAAAGGGTGTGGGCCTTAGTTCTATAGGTGGACGCCTTGTCGAGATATCGCTATAAAGGTGGACCAGGGGTGACTCTAGAATTTGTTTGTATGATATGGGTATCAAGTGAAAGGTGTTAATGAGTATTTTAAAAGGGGGTGATCCTTAGTTCCACAGGTGGACGCCGTTTCGAGATATCGCCATAAAGGTGGTCCAGGAGTGACCATAGAATTTGCTTGTATGATATGCATATCAAATGAAAGGGGTTAATGAGTATTTTAAAAGGGAGTGGGCCTTAGTTCTATAGGTGGACCCCTTTTCGAGATATCGCCATAAAGGTGGACCAGGGGTGACTCTAGAATGTGTTTGTACAATATGGGTATCAAACGAAAGATGTTAATGAGTATTTTAAAAGGGAGTGGGCATTCGTTCTATAGGTGGTCGCCTTTTCGAGATATCACCATAAAGGTGGACTAGGGGTGACTCAAGAATATGTTTGTACGAAATGGATATCAAATCAAAGGTGTTAATGAGTATTTTAAAAGGGAGTGGGCCTTAGTTCTATAGGTGGACGCCTTGTCGAGATATCGCCATAAAGGTGGACCAGGGGTGACTCTAGAATGTGTTTGTACAATATGGGTATCAAACGAAAGGTGTTAATGAGTATTTTAAAAAGGCGTGGGCCTTAGTTCTATAGGTGGACGCCTTTTCGAGATATCGACATGAAGGTGAACCAGGGGTGACTCTAGAATTTGTTTGTACGATATGGGTATCAAATGAAAGGTGTTAATGAGTATTTTAAAAGGGAGTGGGCCTTAGTTCTATAGGTGGACGCCTTGTCGAGATATCGCCATAAAGGTGGACCAGGGGTGACTCTAGAATGTGTTTGTTCGATATGGGTATCAAATTAAAAGTATTAATGAGGTTTTTAAAAGGGAGTGGTGGTAGTTGTATATGTGAAGGCGTTTTCCAGATATCGACCAAAATGTGCACCAGCGTGACCCAGAACATCATCTGTTGGATACCGCTAATTTATTTATATATGTAATACCGCGAGCAGTATTCCTGCCAAGATTTCAAGGGTTTTTTATTTCGCCCTGCAGAGCTTTTTCATTTTCTTCTACTTAATATGGTAGGTGTCACACCCATCTTACAAAGTTTTTTCTAAAGTTATATTTTGCGTCAATAAACCAATCCAATTACCATGTTTCATCCCTTTTTTCGTATTTGAAAAAGTATGCGTGGTCATAGTCGGATTTCGGCCATTTTTTATACCAATTCAAAGTGAGTTCGGATAAGTACGTGAACTGAGTTTAGTAAATATATATCTATTTTTGCTCAAGTTATCGTGTTAACGGCCGAGCGGAAGGACAGACGGTCGACTGTGTATAAAAACTGGGCGTGGCTTTAACCGATTTCGCCCATTTTCACAGAAATAAGTTATCGTCCTAGAATCTAAGCCCCTACCAAAGGGTTGGTAAATTTTTGTTAGACTTATGGCATTAAAAGTATCCTAGACAAATTAAAGGTAAAAGGGCAGAGCCACGCCCATTTTGAAATTTTCTTTAATTTTTGTATTTTGTTGCACCATATCATTACTTGAGTTGAATCTTGATATAATTTACTTATATACTGTAAAGATATTAAATTTTTTGTTAAAATTTTACTTAAAAAAATTTTTTTTTTTAAAGTGGGCGTGGTCGTTCTCCGATTTTGCAAATTTTTATTAAGCATACATATAGTAATAGGATTAACGTTCGTGGCAAATTTCATCATGATATCTTCAACGACTGCCAAATTACAGCTTGCAAAATTTTAAATTACCTTCTTTTAAAAGTGGGCGGTGCCACGCCCATTGTCCAAAATTTTACTAATTTTCTATTCTGCGTCATAAATTCAACTCACCTACTAAGTTTCATCGCTTTATCCGCCTTTGGTAATGAATTATCACACTTTTTCGGTTTTTCGAAATTTTCGATATCGAAAAAGTGCGCGTGGTTATAGTCCGATATCGTTCATTTTAAATAGCGATCTGAGATGAGTGCTCAGGAACCCGCATACCGAATTCCATCAAGATACCTCAAAACTTACTCAAGTTATCGTGTTAACGAACGGACGGACGGACGGACATGGCTCAATCAAATTTTTTTTCGATCCTGATGATTTTGATATATGGAAGTCTATATCTATCTCGATTCCTTTATACCTGTACAAGCAACCGTTATCCAATCAAAGTTAATGTACTCTGTGAGCTCTGCTCAACTGAGTATAAAAAAGGCACAAAAATACCTCACAACTACACCATCTTCTTATATTTTGTAAATATTAAGCTTGAGATGCCCATTTTACAAGCTGAAGCAAATTTAAAGTATTTTTCGTACCTTTTCATCTGATATTGAAAAGTAGCCAACTCCCAAATTTTGTTCCAAGCAAATCATAAGAAGAAGAATTTGACATTTGCTTTGGCTAAGGGTGTTGGCATACTTTGCAAGTGAAATTATTTTTCCCACTGGTTGGTAAATTTTCTAACATTTTTCGCAATTAAAAACTGCAATATAACAATCGAATACGACACAAAATATATTAGCAAGTATTTTTGTTATATAGGGAGAATATTTACAACAGTGCTTCGCGAAATTTTGTATGTGAATGGGCAAGGCGTAATAAACTTCAATTGCCAAGTCTGAAGTTCCTTTATATTTACAAACGCAACATCTTGGTTGATTGTGGCGATGTTATTGGAATGCATAAGCTTGTGTTAAACGCATCTATATGAAAAATGTCATTGTATCGCTGTCTTTAAAATTGCACGAAGTGCTTACAAAAGGATTTGCTTCCTTGGAATGCTTACACAGGGTGACCATATGTATAAAAGTACTAAAATATAATGGTGACTACACATTACAATACTTATAATGTATAGTGTTGCTACGGGTATCAATTGTTTTTAATTTCCAGCGAGTTACTCGCCATTCGTAGCAGACTGGTGCCTCTTATTATATTTATCCTCTTTGCTAACACAACAACAACTCGCAAATTTTCATCGGTATCCTACTACCGCCGAGGTGTGGTGGTAACGTCTCCACCTACCACACCGAAGATACTGGGTTCAAGTTCCGGGCAATGCAACATCAAAAATTCAGAAACTAGTTTTTCAAGCTTCCAAGCGGGGTCGGCAGTGATTTGGCAAACACTCTGAGTGTATTTCTGCCATGAAAAGCTTCTCAGTGTAAACTCGTCTGTCTTGTAGATGCCGTTCGGAGTCAGCGTAAATCATGTTGAACCCGTCCCGCCAAGTTGTAGGAAAAATTAATAGCACGAGGCAAATTGGAAGATAAGCTCGGCCTAAATCTCTTCGGGGTTTACCGTTTGATTTTTTTATCCTCCAACAGGAATATTAGAAACAGTGGCGGATTTAAGGGAAACATCCCGGTCGGCATGGTATCTAGGGGGCCCACTTTCGTAGTAAAAAAAAATACTGTAGTAATCGAAAGTGATTTTAATCATAGATATAAACATAAAAAATGATAATTTGTATGATTTAAATTTTTTAGGTTTCCAGATAACTAATATTAATAGAATGGTACACATTGAATTGAATTATGCCACTTTGAATATACGCCTAACTTTACGCTCAGCAAATAATTCCATTGCAGAGTCCAAATTGATCAACGTCGCTACTGATCTTTCGATGTAGAGAATACAAAAATTGTTCAGTGTATCCTCAGCTAAAGAAGCTCTGCGATATTCTTTAACAATTTTCAACGAATTCATGACTCGTTCGGTACTAGCTGAACCGATAGGAAAAGTTAAGAACAGTCGAAATAAACTGCAACATTCGGGAAAACTGTCCATTATATTATTTGCAACTACAAACTCCAAATAATGTAATGGACTGTCGTCAGTAAAATCCCGATTTTCTGTGAAATACATGTCAGTAAAAGCAACCAGCTCATTTTTCAAATCAGTGAAAAACTTGAGTACATATTGTGACGAATTTACTTGCAAATCTTCTTATTTGCAACCTTCTGCTAAGTTCTAAACTGTTGAATAAATAACACAACTATTAAGTAATGCAAAATGATCTTTATTAAAGTACTTCACAATAAATAACTCTACTATTGGTCGACAGATAGCGTGCTTAATCAAAACTGACTCTCGCGCCTCTACTGTTGGTGCTTTTATACTCTGTGATTTTCTCGTTGCATCTTCTAGGCGCTTCCAGAATTTACTTAGTTACTGCCATATAATTATAACTACAGATGCACGTATATGGCTTCTCATATGCGCGTGTATATGTGAGTGACACTTCCACAATTACAATTGCATACTTTTGGGAGCATCTCAGATAAGATATCTGCATGTGTTTGTGCATCTCTTCTCTGCTGCGTGTACGTACATATGTGTAGACATAATGATTTATTTATGGATGTGCATACAAGTCACTCTTAGCATCGGCTTAGAGATGACAGTACCACTTGGTGTTGCTAATATTCGAAACAATATTTTATAAAGTAATAACACAGTTTTTCAAATCATCCTGATCGAAATTTTTGAAAGTTTCAGGCATCAAAAAACCGAAAACGTCGTTTATTTCTTTGAATCCTTCCGCTCTTTCTTGTAGTACGGTAGTCATTGTGCCCAAAACTTCATAGTAGTCCATTCGATGTTTTGCATGAGATTCTAATGCTGGATCGGCAGTCTTCTCATCGAACATTTTCTTGACTTTACGTTTTCTGATAATGGGAAAATCAGCATTTCCCCAGCCCATTTCTAGCCATTTGTGCCTAGCTCTCAGCGATGTTTCGAAAGCAACGATGTATCGTTTGCATTCCTAACGACGTACGTTTGAAAGTCTCATAAAGCGAAACATTTGCAAAAACGTGATTTGTGTGACCATTGGCCATTGATTGCCTAAAATTTTGCTGGAGTACATAGCAACCAGGTGAGCATATACTTATGTCACACGCTAATCCTTCTCTGTATGAAATACTTTTTTTATTAAAAAGTAAATATTATCTAGCGATCAAGGGGTTTTAATTAGTATTTCCTTTAAGAACACAAAAGAGTTGCTAACGAGAAATTAATTAAGCTTTCCATTGTGTCATGTGAAGAAATATAAATAAGGAAACGTTTTATCTTCAAGTTTTCAGAATTTAGTATTTAAAAAACAGCTTTAAAAACAAATATTTATTTTTAATCATTAGGCGCATTGTCTTGTTAAAAATAAACAATTTTATAATCTAAAACGTGGACAAACATGTTTCAGCGCGGATATATAAATGACATAATCCCAAACGGCATAGTCCCAAGTTTTTTACTTGAGATTATGTGACTGCTTATGAGGTGTAATAATCCCAATAGGAATAATGTGACTTCTGAGTATAAAACGAAGATTTACATAAACAACCCGAGGGCCGAACACCTAGCTTCGAGATCCTCAAGCGTCCATTAATTTCAAGAAGATTACCAAGGTTTTTCGGGCAACAGTCAACTTTTGACCCACCTCTCTGCCTTAACGATTTTTGTTTTAGCAGAAATATTGTGGAGACCCAAATCCGCCGGCTTTGGGGCCTACACATTCGAACCTATATATTTGTCCAACCTATTTGAATATTTATAAATCGTTTTCGAATTTATATAAAATGTAATTTTTTTAACATTCTAAGCCAACAGATGTTTGCATATGAGGGGGGCATTCCAGGCCGATGGGGAATTTATCATATATATATAAGAAAATATTATATTCACATAAGTATATAAAATACTGTTAGAAAATGTCAGTAAATTATGTACTAAGATATAATGGGAGTTTGTTAGTGTAAATGAACGGTTTGCCTGCCCGAGAATTTTGTAAGAAGTTTAGTAGAAGTTAGCTAGGTATAGTAGCCTGCTAACGCGTTGTTTAGCGGTGAATGGGAATCCTGGGATTTTCCAGCTCACGAGTCTTTTAGATTAAAGATTTTGGGAGTTTTTCCAACCCCATCGTTAGAGCGAATGTGGTGGTTTTTCCACCTCCGCAGCCTTCACGAAGAACAGAATATTCTTTAAGATTATACTCGGTGGAGGTTTTCCAACTCCATCGACTGGGAGGAAGTAGTGGTTTTTCCACCTCCGCAGCCTTCAGGAAGAACAGGGTATTCTTTAAGATTATACTCGGTGGGGGTTTTCCAACTCTACCGACTGGGAGGAAGTGGTGGTTTTTTCAAGTCCGCGGCCTTTAGCTCTAAGAGTAGTGTTGAAATTAAATTGAATATAATAAGTTCAGTGGCGTATTGAGGTTATTTTGCGCCCGGGGAAAAATATTATTGTTCACGACGTGGACCTTGCACATAACACAACAACTGGACAGCCACTTAGATGGCATAACGTTACCACTGTGGAACCTCAACAACTTTTGGTTGTGACGTTCGAACACAGTCTCTGCTTCAATACAAATGCATCCGAAATTGCCTACAATGCACAAAGATGCATCAAAATCCCCAAATCGCTGCAACGGAGAAAGTTGCAGGGCTGCCAATTTTCCCAATTAGAACTGCCACGGAATATCTTCTTAAGACGTCTGAGCACCGAGGAATACCAAAAAAACAATTAACTGATGTAGTTGCGCTTCCAAGGTAGATAAGAAGACATCTGCATCGAGAGCAACACGAACGCAGAGTCTGTGATTTCCTTCAACCTCAGGCTCCCGCCTTTGCAGACATCACTGAAAAGGAATTCACACTTCCGAAGGATATGCGCGTTAATCTGCCCCAGCTTCTATCTCTATGTATGGCCCCAGCCTAGTGTATAGCACAAATCATGTATTCGTCTGTAATGTGGAAGAAAAATCTGTAATAGCAACTTTGTTTGCTAAAACTTGATAGAAACTGCTCGATTCCTTAAACCTCCGTTAGCGGATTTTATTTAAAGTTTCTTGAGTGTTCTTTTAACCCATGCGAGGGATTAGTACAACAAAAATAAGAACCATACTTGGTCGGACGGGAAAAAGACTACGCCGCCTAGTTCTGTAGTTAATAAACAGGAAAATGTATATGTGCGCTGCTCTCTGCATGTCTCCAAACCAAAATCGGGATATCCCCCTTAACGCCAAAGTGGGGGAAAAGGTGTCGGAAAAATTTAACTTTCACAAATTAATATTCCTCAGTTGGACTAGCTGAGAAGGACTGCAACATCTCCAATGATGGAAGTAAGCTAAATACTGGTATGAGCAAATTATGACCATGCATGGTTAAATCGTACAAATTAAAAAAAAAAAAAACTATAAAACCGAACTAAAAGAATTTATACAAGGGCCCGAATCGTAACATACGATCACGGATCGGCAACTATACGAAAGCAAATTACGTGATACGTCAAACGTATAAACAAAATGGGATTATAATATACGATAGTAAACGGAACGTAAATTATTTTCAATTCACAATAAATTCTACTCACAATAGATTTTGAACTGTCAAATTGGTTGCCAAAATATAAAAAAAAAGTATACAACTGCGATGGATCAAACTTTATTGTTTTGTTTGAGCTCCAGTAATAGCGAAGGCGATGAAAACATATTCCAAAGGCGGTTAACAGAGTGCATTAATCCTTTGGACTTATCGAACAAAGCGCAAGCATATAATTTATGAATTATACCTTTGTAGAAAAAAATTATTGCAGTTTCTTAAAGAGATTGCGCTTATTTTAAGAAGCTTTTAGTTACTTTCTGGAGAAGTTAAATTCGAAGCAAGCCGATACTAAAGCGGGTGTCTTGCATGATTCCGGCAATAGTTCCTCTTGGCTTGGGTTAAGATTGTTTGATGTCGACCTTTCTTTATAATAAAAGTTTTAAATTTGTTATTATATTTCATTTATTCATCAATGTTACAATTTTCTTACATTTTAAATGAAATTTGTGTGTATACGATCGCCAGTTTGTGTTCGAAGGAAAGTGGAACGTAACGTGTACGTTCAGTCACTCGCCACGTATGTTGCGATCCAAAATTACGATCGAAGTAGTACGTTCACGTATGTCATAATCCGAAATTCATATTTTTACGTGACGAGTTATACGATCACGGATGTTACGATTTGGCCCCAGATTTTCGATCTATTCCAGGGGTCGTCACCCCATAAGCGCTTTCACGCAATTGTTTTTGTAAAACGCTCAGGCAAGCGCACCGCATAGGCAAACGCACCACACATCCCCGCGCGCACGCATTCTATCCTCTCACCAACAACTGAATGTATTCTGCTGTACCCATTAGGAACTCAATTTCGTGTAAAATTAATTTTGAAGTAATATTTTTGGGTATATTTTTGTTTCACCAGTACGAAAACAATGAGGCTTTGTTTGATTTATTTAACAATTAAATTAATTAGAATTGAACGCATGTAGAAGTATTTTTAAATGCATTCAAGAAAAAATCCGTTCAAGAAGCCAAGTCCGACTGGGTTTGTGTACGTGTCAGCGCCATTTCTGCTCGCAGAATGGTTGTAGCTATTTTTTTAGAAAACAAAATTATGAATAGACGTGCACTGACAAAACTTTATTTCGTCTCACTTGAACTTAAAAATTGAATATGGAATATACATATTAGTGATAAGTTTGAAGTACATGCATGCTTTGTTTACCATTATTAACCGGAGAAGATAATTTAAGATTATCACTAATTTATCTAATAGGATATAATAAATAATAGCCGGTTTTTTTAACGGTTTTATTTAGCTTGACTCTGTGTAGCGAACAGAATTTTGTAATCGAAATTTAAGTAACTTCCCGATAAGCTACAAGCTTGAAACTTGGAATATAGTTCAGAACCCGATGACAGTCTCCTTCTCCTTTTCTCTTTTCTTTGCTCTCAAGTTCTTCTCATTCCTCTTCATTCCTTATTGCAAGTCCTAGAGGGTGGTATGTATTTTGTTCCAGTCCCATTACGAGTCCCAGTCCCATTACCACTCCGCGTCTCAGTCCCAGTCCTAGTCCTAATCCCAGTCCCAGTCCGTCTCTGGCCTACTTCCCTGAAAAAAGGATCGTAAATACTAATATAGGCAAATTTATATACCACATTTCAAGCAAATCGAATAGGACGTATGTAAATAGGTATGTGGGTATTATTAATTCATGTCTTTATTTCGGCTTGCATGCATATTTATCAGTTTTGACAGGTTGATGCGACTAAAGCGAATATCATACTGAAAATTACTTTAAAGCTCTCAGTAACAGGAAAATGTTAAGTACTTTTTTATACCCATAACATGCGATGCAAATGAGCAGAGCCCAGAACTCCAAATTGAGCTATGCGACTTACAATGCGACTCTGAATTACAGTTACTAGATTTAAAAGGCATTGAAAGGCAAGAAATTTTAAAATTTTATTCAATGTTTGGTAGTACGTACATTCGTGAAAGCTCCTTTTCATTCCTTAAGCAAATAAAAACAAATAACAGAAATAGAAATCAGCATTTAGAAGCGCTTCGGAAATTATCAACCACAAACATCAGAATAGATATAGAAAAATTAATGCGGACAATTTACAGTAGGTTAGTATCTCCACTTTAATCCTTCTTTTTTGAAATACTATTAAAAAAATTAAAAACAAAAGAAAAAAAATTTTTTAAATATACAAAAAATAAAAAAAAGAAATAAAAGATTAAATAAAATAATTGAATTAATTTTTCTTTTATCAGAATTACAAAATTATTATTAAAACAAGACAAAAAAATAAAAAACCTAAAAATATAAAAAAAATTTTAAAAATATAAAAAATTAAATTAAAAAAAAATTGAATGATCTAATCTGAATCTAATTTTCTTTCTAAAATAATATTATTTTATGAATTTTCGATGTTTTTACAGTGTACTTTTTACTAGCTGCGTCGCCATGGTTTTTTTTTTTTTTTTTTTTTAGGGATTTCAAAGTAGGTTTGGTCACACTTCCATAAGAAGCTTGTGGCGATCCCTGATCCAAATGCTTTCAAACATGTAAATAAGATGTTGCGCATATTAGCCGTTCTACCAGTTTCGACAGCAACACCAGAACGCACATTTTCTGCCCTCAAAAGGTTAAAATCATACTTGCGGAGTACAATCAGTCAAGAACGTTTGAATGGACTCGCTTTATTGAATATCCATATTGATACACCACTTTCGGTAAACGAAGCAACAGAAGAGTTTTTCAAAAACCTAGGCGATTGTTGGGAAATAGTTATGGGAAAAATTTTTTTCTTTATGCTTAAAGCTTGAATATACAGCCATATTTTACTGACCGATTTTGGCTACGAACCAATTTTCATGTCATAACAAGTAAGGAAGGTTAAGTTCGGGTGTAACCGAACATTACATACTCAGTTGAGAGCTATGGTGACAACATAAGGGAAAATAACCATGTAGGAAAATGAACCGATGGTAACCCTGGAATGTGTTTGCATGACATGTGTATGAAATGAAAGGCATTAAAGAGTACTAGTATCGCCTGTGGTCGAAATTCGACCAACGTGTATTTTTTTCAACTCAGTCTATGCATCAAGTTTTGGAAATATAGCAAACTGGTCTAACTTAATTAACTTTTTCCTTAAAATTTTGAATTTGATCTAAGACCTTGTACTTTTTGATTGTATTTTCTTAAATTTTCTACAAACTTTTCGCGTGTAATTATAACGTTTTGGTATGGAGTTCCTTAAACAAAAATTTAAAATTATGTAAAATCAAATGAAATTGACATAGAATTATGGTGAAATTACTTGAAATTGAATTGAAAAATAGGTTTTTCCACACCACCCGGAAGTTCCTCGTTGGCACGCTACCGAAGTTAGTTTTGGGAGCTCGGTGCCCCAGTAGGCCTATATAACCCATATATGTACATATATCGCCCATTTACTTCAATTGCGTCATAATTCAAAAAAAACGAACTTTTAGTTAAAAACGAAGAAATTCGCTAAAGGAATTTAGCCTATTTCACGCCACCCGTTTAATTTTGTATAAATACATATATAATATGTAAGTGTGGCACAAAACAAAAATTTTGAGTATAATAGCGGATACCTTCATAAAAAATAAAATTAAAATATAATAAAATTATGTAATGAGAAAGAAAGCAGAGTTTACTAAAAAATGTTTAATTAAAGAAAAAAATAAAGTACTTAAATTGCGAAAAAATTAAGTGAAGTGAACAAACAGTTCCATATAAAAACGCAATAAGTGCACTTAGACTTTTTCCGGGGTTTAATGTGATCATTGTGGAAATATGAAGATTCTAATGTTCGGATATTTAATGTTGGGATTCCCATTGAGATCTATGTACGTAATTAATTTGTATTAAATTTGTAAATATTCCATTTCATGAATATATATGACCATATCTACGATAAAATATCGTCTGTGAACAATACAATACTAAGATATAACAAAGCAGAATATATTAGAAAGAAAAGAAAAACAAACAAAAACATTAAAGTTATTCACGCAAACATATTTACTAAAATAAAATTGATTTCATAACTTTAAGCGACATAAAAAATCAGGGTTATGGGATCTAAGCATCCGATTAATGGATATATAATCCAACAAAGTTAGCCTAATAATAAATATAGTGGGTAATATACTGACTATGCACGCTGTGATGCCGGTTGCCGTTTTGACCTAAAATCAAAGACGTTTTTGGGACGTTTTTTTGTTTCGTTTAATATACAACGTGAAATTTTCCGATTCAGTCAAGTTGCATTTAAATAATAACAAACCAATTTGAAATAAGAGAATATATAATAAAATAAAATAAGAACTAAAATAAATTAGCATAAAAGGCAATATAAAAAATTGTATGTTATATTTTTGTAACTTTTTTTTTTGTTCAGTATAAGACGTACTTTATCTAAAATGAGGATTAAATCTGCAAATGCAAAAACATTTTCGGGCAAATTTGCCATTAATTGTTATAAATAAATTAGTTAGTTTCAACTAAAGTTAACTCATTATTTGCGATTTCATGCTTCTTTTGAAAGCAACTAAAATAAAAAACAAAGAATCTGTTAAATAAAGGCTTGTGTAATTACATGTAAGTGAAATTTGCCACAAAAAATGGACCGGTCAAAAATAAATTCTAGTTAAGCTTTTTGGTACGCTACAAATTATTTTGGAACAATTTTTTAGGATTTTGGTAGAGGCTATTACAGGTAAGTGGCAACAATGGGAAACCATGTTTTAATCTTTCACCGTGTAGCTCGTACGCTTATGTAGGTTTGTGTCTTAGAGCACTTACATAATTTGTCCAAAGATGGCGCGCTTTTGTGCAAGAAAGTAAATATCCATATTAGGAGAGATTGTTGGATTTATGGAAAAGTTTTTCTATTAATTATAAACAAATAGAGTAATATTTGTTAACAAAAATAGGCCTATGCACTGCGGCTGATCTATACGAATGGATTCATATCACTTTTATATGATTTTACGTATGCTAACTATGCGAAATCGCCTGTCAATTGTTTGTATGGAAATTTTGTTAGCGTATTAATATATAGATTAGCGTATTAATACATAGATAGTGGGTAATTAAATAAATTAGTTAGTTTCAACCAAAGTTAACTCATTATTTGCGATTTAATGTTTTTTTGAAAACAACTAAAATAAAAAAAAAGAATCTGTTAAATAAAGACTTATGTATTTACGTTTAAGTGAAATTTGCCACAAAAAATGGGCCGGTCAAAAATTAATTCTATTTAAGATTTTTTGGTACGCTACAAATTATTTTGGAACAATTTTTTAGGATTTTGGAAGAGACTATTATAGGTAAGCGGCAACAATGGGGAACCATATTTGTATGTAGGTGAAACAGCGAGTATACATAAAATTTGAAATTCACATTAGAAAACTTAGATTATTGTTCCCAAAGACGGCGCGCTTGTGCATAAAGGTTTAGGTCTTTGAAATTCGCATTAGAACACTAAGATAATTGTTCCAAAGATGGCGCGCTTATGCACGAAAATGACGTACGATATTTGCATGAATTGTTCGAATTTACAAAAAACTTTTTCTATTAATTATAAACAAATAGAGTAATATTTGTTAACAAAAATAGGCCTAGGTACTGCGGCTGATCAATACGAATCGATTCATATAACTTTTATATGATTTTACGTATGCTAAGTATGCGAAACCGCCTGTCAATTGTTTGTATGAAAATTTTGTTAGCGTATTAATATATATGTTAGCGTATTAATATATAGATAGTGGGTAATATACTAACTATGCACGCTATGATGCCGGTTGCCGTTTTGACCTAAAATCAAAGACGTTTTTGGGACGTTTTTTTGTTTCGTTTAATATACAATGTGAAATTCTCCGATTCAGTCAAGTTGCAGTTAAATAATAATAAACCAATTTGAAATAAGAGAATATATAATAAAATAAAATAAGAAATAAAATAAATTAGCATAAAAGGCAATATAAAAAATGTAATGTTATATTTTTGTAACTTTTTTTTTGTTCAGTATACGACATACTTTATCTTAAATAAAGATTAAATCTGCAAATGCAAAATGGGCCGGTCAAAAATTAATTCTATTTAAGATTTTTTGGTACGCTAAAAATAATTTGGAACAATTTTTTAGGATTTTGGTAGAGACTATTATAGGTAAGCGCCAACAATGGGGAACCATATTTGAATGTAGGTGAAACATTTGTGCTTTCGAATTTAGCGAGTATACATAAAATTTGAAATTCACATTAGAAAACTTAGATAATTGTTCCCAAAGACGGCGCGAAGGTTTAGGTCTTTGAAATTCGCATTAGAACACTTAGATAATTGTTCCCAAAGATGGCGCGCTTGTGCACGAAAATGATGTACGATATTTGTATGAATTGTTCGAATTTACAAAAAACTTTTTCTATTAATTATAATCAAATAGAGTAATATTTGTTAACAAAAATAGGCCTATGCACTGCGGCTGATCAATACGAATCGATTCATATAACTTTTATATGATTTTACGTATGCTAAGTATGCGAAACAGCCTGTCAATTGTTTGTATGGAAATATTGTTAGCGATTTAATATATAGATAGTGGGTAATATACTGCCTATGCAATACGGCCGCTATGATACCGGTAACCGCTTTGACCTAAAATCAAAAACGTTTTTGGGACGTTTTTTTGTTTCGTTTAATATACAACGTGAAATTTTCCGATTCAGTCAAGTTGCATTTAAATAATAGCAAACCAATTTGAAATAAGAGAATATAAAAATAAGAACTACAATAAATTAGCATAAAAGGCAATATAAAAAATTGTATGTTATATTTTTGTAACTTTTTTTTTTGTTCAGTGTAAGACGTACTTTATCTAAAATGAGGATTAAATCTGCAAATTCAAAAACATTTTCGGGCAAATTTGCCATTAATTTTTATAAATAAATTAGTTAGTTTCAACAAAAGTTAACTCATTATATGCGATTTCATGTTTTTTTGAAAACAACTAAAATAAAAAACAAAGAATCTGTTAAATAAAGGCTTATGTAATTACATGTAAGTGAAATTTAGTGGGTAATATACTCCCTATGCAATACGGCCGCTATGATGCCGGTTGCCGTTTTGACCTAAAATCAAAAACGTTTTTGGGACGTTTTTTTGTTTCGTTTAATATACAACGTGAAATTTTCTGATTCAGTCAAGTTGCATTTAAATAATAACAAACCAATTTGAAATAAGAGAATATATAATAAAATAAAATAAGAACTAAAATAATTTAGCATAAAAGGCAATATAAAAAATTTTATGTTATATTTTTGTAACTTTTTTTTTTGTTCAGTATACGACGTATTTTATCTAAAATAAGGATTAAATCAGCAAATGCAAAAACATTTTCGCGCAAATTTGCCATTAGTTGTTATAAATAAATAAGTTAGTTTCAACAAAAGTTAACTCATTAATTGCGATTTCATGTTTTTTGAAAACAACTAAAATAAAAAACAAAGAATCTGTTAAATAAAGACTTATGTATTTACGTTTAAGTGATGTTTGGCACAAAAAATGGGCCGGTCAAAAATTAATTCTATTTAAGATTTTTTGGTACGCTAAAAATAATTTGGAACAATTTTTTAGGATTTTGGTAGAGGCTATTATAGGTAAGTGGCAACAATGGGGAACCATATTTGAATGTAGGTGAAACATTTGTGCTTTCGAATTTAGCGAGTATACATAAAATTTGAAATTCACATTAGAAAACTTAGATAATTGTTCCCAAAGGCGGTGCGCTTGTGCATAAAGGTTTAGGTCTTTGAAATTCGCATTAGAACACTTAGATACTTGTTCCCAAAGATGGCGCGCTTGTGCACGAAAATGACTTACGATATTTGTATGAATTGCTCGAATTTACAAAAAACTTTTTCTATTAATTATAAACAAATAGAGTAATATTTGTTACCAAAAATAGGCCTATGCACTGCGGTTGATCAAAACGAATCGATTCATATAAATTTTATATGATTTTACGTATGCTAAGTATGCGAAACAGCCTGTTGTATGGTTGTATGGAAATTTTGCTAGCGTATTAATATATAGATAGTGGGTAATATACTGACTATGCACGCTATGATGCCGGTTGCCGTTTTGACCTAAAATCAAAGACGTTTTTGGTACTTTTTTTTGTTTCGTTTAATATACAATGTGAAATTTTCCGATTAAGTCAAGTTGCAGTTAAATAATAATAAACCAATTTGAAATAAGAGAATATGTAATAAAATAAAATAAGAAGTAAAATAAATTAGCATAAAAGGCAATATAAAAAATTTAATGCTATATTTTAAGTGAAATTTGCCACAAAAAATGGGCCGGTCAAAAATTAATTCTATTTAAGATTTTTTGGTACGCTACAAATTATTTTGGAACAATTTTTTAGGATTTTGGAAGAGACTATTATAGGTAAGCGGCAACAATGGGGAACCATATTTGTATGTAGGTGAAACAGCGAGTATACATAAAATTTGAAATTCACATTAGAAAACTTAGATTATTGTTCCCAAAGACGGCGCGCTTGTGCATAAAGGTTTAGGTCTTTGAAATTCGCATTAGAACACTAAGATAATTGTTCCAAAGATGGCGCGCTTATGCACGAAAATGACGTACGATATTTGCATGAATTGTTCGAATTTACAAAAAAATTTTTCTATTAATTATAAACAAATAGAGTAATATTTGTTAACAAAAATAGGCCAATGCACTGCGGCTGATCAATACGAATCGATTCATATAACTTTTATATGATTTTACGTATGCTAAGTATGCGAAACCGCCTGTCAATTGTTTGTATGAAAATTTTGTTAGCGTATTAATATATATATTAGCGTATTAATATATAGATAGTGGGTAATATAATAACTATGCACGCTATGATGCCTGTTGCCGTTTTGACCTAAAATCAAAGACGTTTTTGGGACGTTTTTTTGTTTCGTTTAATATACAATGTGAAATTCTCCGATTCAGTCAAGTTGCAGTTAAATAATATTAAACCAATTTGAAATAAGAGAATATATAATAAAATAAAATAAGAAATAAAATAAATTAGCATAAAAGGCAATATAAAAAATGTAATGTTATATTTTTGTAACTTTTTTTTGTTCAGTATACGACGTACTTTATCTTAAATAAAGATTAAATCTGCAAATGCAAAATGGGCCGGCCAAAAATTAATTCTATTTAAGATTTTTTGGTAAGCTAAAAATAATTTGGAACAATTTTTTAGGATTTTGGTAGAGACTATTATAGGTAAGCGGCAACAATGGGGAACCATATTTGAATGTAGGTGAAACATTTGTGCTTTCGAATTTAGCGAGTATACATAAAATTTGAAATTCACATTAGAAAACTTAGATAATTGTTCCCAAAGACGGCGCGAAGGTTTAGGTCTTTGAAATTCGCATTAGAACACTTAGATAATTGTTCCCAAAGATGGCGCGCTTGTGCACGAAAATGATGTACGATATTTGTATGAATTGTTCGAATTTACAAAAAACTTTTTCTATTAATTATAAACAAATAGAGTAATATTTGTTAACAAAAATAGGCCTATGCACTGCGGCTGATCAATACGAATCGATTCATATAACTTTTATATGATTTTACGTATGCTAAGTATGCGAAACAGCCTGTCAATTGTTTGTATGGAAATATTGTTAGCGAATTAATATATAGATAGTGGGTAATATACTGCCTATGCAATACGGCCGCTATGATACCGGTAACCGCTTTGACCTAAAATCAAAAACGTTTTTGGGACGTTTTTTTGTTTCGTTTAATATACAACGTGAAATTTTCCGATTCAGTCAAGTTGCATTTAAATAATAGCAAACCAATTTGAAATAAGAGAATATATAATAAAATAAAATAAGAACTACAATAAATTAGCATAAAAGGCAATATAAAAAATTGTATGTTATATTTTTGTAACTTTTTTTTTTGTTCAGTGTAAGACGTACTTTATCTAAAATGAGGATTAAATCTGCAAATTCAAAAACATTTTCGGGCAAATTTGCCATTAATTTTTATAAATAAATTAGTTAGTTTCAACAAAAGTTAACTCATTATATGCGATTTCATGTTTTTTTGAAAACAACTAAAATAAAAAACAAAGAATCTGTTAAATAAAGGCTTATGTAATTACATGTAAGTGAAATTTGCCACAAAAAATGGGCCGGTCAAAAATAAATTCTAGTTAAGCTTTTTGGTACGCTACAAATTATTTTGGAACAATTTTTTAGGATTTTGGTAGAGGCTATTATAGGTACGTGGCAACAATGGGAAACCATGTTTTAATCTTTCACCGTGTAGCGCGTACGCTTATGTAGGTTTGTGTCTTAGAGCACTTACATAATTTGTCCAAAGATGGCGCGCTTTTGTGCAAGAAAGTAAATATCCATATTTGGAGAGATTTTTGGATTGACAAAAAACTTTTTCTATTAATCATAAACAAATAGAGTAATATTTGTTAACAAAAATAGGCCTATGCACTGCGGCTGATCTATACGAATCGATTCATATCACTTTTATATGATTTTACGTATGCTAACTATGCGAAACCGCCGGTCAATTGTTTGTATGAAAATTTTGTTAGCGAATTAATATATAGATAGTGGGTAATATACTACCTATGCAATACGGCCGCTATGATGCCGGTTGCCGTTTTGACCTAAAATCAAAAACGTTTTTTGGACGTTTTTTTGTTTCGTTTAATATACAACGTGAAATTTTCCGATTCAGTCAAGTTGCATTTAAATAATAACAAACCAATTTGAAATAAGAGAATATATAATAAAATAAAATAAGAACTAAAATAATTTAGCATAAAAGGCAATATAAAAAATTGTATGTTATATTTTTGTAACTTTTTTTTTTGTTCAGTATACGACAGTACTTTATCTAAAATAAGGATTAAATCAGCAAATGCAAAAACATTTTCGCGCAAATTTGCCATTAGTTGTTATAAATAAATAAGTTAGTTTCAACAAATGTTAGCTCATTAATTGCGATTTCATGTTTTTTTGAAAACAACTAAAATAAAAAACAAAGAATCTGTTAAATAAAGACTTATGTATTTACGTTTAAGTGATGTTTGGCACAAAAAATGGGCCGGTCAAAAATTAATTCTATTTAAGATTTTTTGGTACGCTAAAAATAATTTGGAACAATTTTTTAGGATTTTGGTAGAGGCTATTATAGGTAAGTGGCAACAATGGGGAACCATATTTGAATGTAGGTGAAACATTTGTGCTTTCGAATTTAGCGAGTATACATAAAATTTGAAATTCACATTAGAAAACTTAGATAATTGTTCCCAAAGACGGTGCGCTTGTGCATAAAGGTTTAGGTCTTTGAAATTCGCATTAGAACACTTAGATACTTGTTCCCAAAGATGGCGCGCTTGTGCACGAAAATGACTTACGATATTTGTATGAATTGCTCGAATTTACAAAAAACTTTTTCTATTAATTATAAACAAATAGAGTAATATTTGTTACCAAAAATAGGCCTATGCACTGCGGTTGATCAAAACGAATCGATTCATATAAATTTTATATGATTTTACGTATGCTAAGTATGCGAAACAGCCTGTTGTATGGTTGTATGGAAATTTTGCTAGCGTATTAATATATAGATAGTGGGTAATATACTGACTATGCACGCTATGATGCCGGTTGCCGTTTTGACCTAAAATCAAAGACGTTTTTGGTACTTTTTTTTGTTTCGTTTAATATACAATGTGAAATTTTCCGATTAAGTCAAGTTGCAGTTAAATAATAATAAACCAATTTGAAATAAGAGAATATGTAATAAAATAAAATAAGAAGTAAAATAAATTAGCATAAAAGACAATATAAAAAATTTAATGTTATATTTTTGTAACTTTTTTTTTTCGTTCAGTATAAGACGTACTTTATCTAAAATGGGGATTAAATCTGTAAATGCAAAAACATTTTCGGGCAAATTTGCCATTAATTGTTATAAATAAATTAGTTAGTTTCAACTAAAGTTAACTCATTATTTGCGATTTCATGTTTTTTTGAAAACAACTAAAATAAAAAACAAAGATCTGTTAAATAAAGACTTATGTATTTACGTGTAAGTGAAATTTGCCACAAAAAATGGGCCGGTCAAAAATAAATTCTAGTTAAGCTTTTTGGTACGCTACAAATTATTTTGGAACAATTTTTTAGGATTTTGGTAGAGGCTATTATAGGTACGTGGCAACAATGGGAAACCATGTTTTAATCTTTCACCGTGTAGCGCGTACGCTTATGTAGGTAGGTTTGTGTCTTAGAGCACTTACATAATTTGTCCAAAGATGGCGCGCTTTTGTGCAAGAAAGTAAATATCCATATTTGGGGAGATTGTTGGATTGACAAAAAACTTTTTCTATTAATTATAAACAAATAGAGTAATATTTGTTAACAAAAATAGGCCTATGCACTGCGGCTGATCTATACGAATCGATTCATATCACCTTTATATGATTTTACGTATGCTAACTATGCGAAACCGCCGGTCAATTGTTTGTATGGAAATTTTGTTAGCGAATTAATATATAGATAGTGGGTAATATACTGCCTATGCAATAAGGCCGCTATGATGCCGGTTGCCGTTTTGACCTAAAATCAAAAATGTTTTTGGGACGTTTTTTGTTTCGTTTAATATACAACGTGAAATTTTCCGATTCAGTCAAGTTGCATTTAAATAATAACAAACCAATTTGCAATAAGAGAATATATAATAAAATAAAATAAGAACTAAAATAAATTAGCATAAAAGGCAATATAAAAAATGTAATGTTATATTTTTGTTACTTTTTTTTTGTTCAGTATACGACGTACTTTATCTAAAATAAGGATTAAATCTGCAAATGCAAAAACATTTTCGGGCAAATTTGCCATTAATTTTTATAAATAAATTAGTTAGTTTCAACAAAAGTTAACTCATTAATTGCGATTTCATGTTTTTTTGAAAACAACTAAAATAAAAAACAAAGAATATGTTAAATAAAGACTTATGTATTTACGTTTAAGTGAAATTTGCCACAAAAAATGGGCCGGTCAAAAATTAATTCTATTTAAGAATTTTTGGTACGCTAAAAATAATTTGGAACAATTTTTTAGGATTTTGGTAGAGGCAACAATGGGGAACCATATTTGAATGTAGGTGAAACATTTGTGCTTTCGAATTTAGCGAGTATACATAAAACTTGAAATTCACATTAGAAAACTTAGATAATTGTTCCCAAAGACGGCGCGCTTGTTCATAAAGGTTTAGGTTTTTGAAATTCGCATTAAAACACTTAGATACTTGTTCCCAAAGACGGCGCGCTTGTGCACGAAAATGACTTACGATATTTGTAAGAATTGTTCGAATTTACAAAAAACTTTTTCTATTAATTATAAACAAATAGAGTAATATTTGTTAACAAAAATAGGCCTATGCACTGCGGCTGATCAAAACGAATCGATTCATATAACTTTTATATGATTTTACGTATGCTAAGTATGCGAAACAGCCTGTCAATTGATTGTATGGAAATTTTGTTAGCGTATTAATATATAGATTTTAAAAGGGTGTGGGCCTTAGTTCTATAGGTGGACGCCTTGTCGAAATATCGCCATAAAGGTGGACCAGGGGTGACTCTAGAATTTGTTTGTACGATATGGGTATCAAATTAAAAGTATTAATGAGGGTTTTAAAAGGGAGTTGTATAGTGAAGGCGTTTTCCAGATATCGACCAAAATGTGGACCAGGGTGACCCAGAACATCATCTGTTGGATACCGCTAATTTATTTATATATGTAATACTGCGAGCAGTATTCCTGCCAAGATTTCAAGGGTTTTTTATTTCGCCCTGCAGAGCTTTTTCATTTTCTTCTACTTAATATGGTAGGCGTCACACCAATCTTACAAAGTTTTTTCTAAAGTTATATTTTGTGTCAATAAACCAATCCAATTACCATGTTTCATCCCTTTTTTCGTATTTGGTATAGAATTATGGCATTTTTTTAATTTTTCGTAATTTTCGATATCGAAAAAGTATGCGTGGTCATAGTCGGATTTCGGCCATTTTTTATACCAATTCAAAGTGAGTTCGGATAAGTACGTGAACTGAGTTTAGTAAAGATATATCTATTTTTGCTCAAGTTATCGTGTTAACGGCCGAGCGGAAGGACAGACGGTCGACTGTGTATAAAAACTGGGCGTGGCTTTAACCGATTTCGCCCATTTTCACAGAAATAAGTTATCGTCCTAGAATCTAAGCCCCTACCAAATTTCACAAAGATTGGTAAATTTTTGTTAGACTTATGTCATTAAAAGTATCCTAGACAAATTAAAGGTAAAAGGGCAGAGCCACGCCCATTTTGAAATTTTCTTTAATTTTTGTATTTTGTTGCACCATATCATTACTTGAGTTGAATGTTGATTTAATTTACTTATATACTGTAAAGATATTAAATTTTTTGTTAAAATTTTACTTAAAAAAGTAAAGTGGGCGTGGTCGTTCTCCGATTTTGCAAATTTTTATTAAGCATACATATAAATAAAAATAAATGTAAGGCGCGATAACCTCCGAAGAGATCTAAGGCCGAGCTTCTCTTCCAATTTGCGTCGTGCTCCTCTTGATTTTCCCTACAAATTGGCCGGACGGGACCTACATGTTTTATGCCGACTCCGAACGGCATCTGCAAAGCAGATGAGTTTTCACTGAGAGCTTTTCATGGCAGAAATACACCCGGAGTGCTTGCCAAACACTGCCGAGGGGCGACCCCGCTTAGAAAAATTTTCTTCTAATTGAAAAATCTTATTTCTAAAATTTTGATGTTGCTTTGCCCGGGAGTTGAACCCAGGGCATACGGTGTGATAGGCGGAGCACGCTACCATCACACCACGGTGGCCGCCATAAGCATACATATAGTAATAGGATTAACGTTCGTGGCAAATTTCATCATGATATCTTCAACGACTGCCAAATTACAGCTTGCAAAATTTTAAATTACCTTCTTTTAAAAGTGGGTGGTGCCACGCCCATTGTCCAAAATTTTACTAATTTTCTATTCTGCGTCATAAGTTCAACTCACCTACCAAGTTTCAGCGCTTTATCCGCCTTTGGTAATGAATTATCACACTTTTTCGGTTTTTCGAAATTTTCGATATCGAAAAAGTGCGCGTGGTTATAGTCCGATATCGTTCATTTTAAATAGCGATCTGAGATGAGTGCTCAGGAACCTATATACCAAATTTCATCAAGATACCTCAAAACTTACTCAAGTTATCGTGTTAACGAACGGACGGACGGACGGACATGGCTTAATCAAATTTTTTTTCGATCCTGATGATTTTGATATATGGAAGTCTATATCTATCTCGATTCCTTTATACCTGCACAAGCAACCGTTATCCAATCAAAGTTAATATACTCTGTGAGCTATGCTCAACTGAGTATAAAAAAGGCACGAAAAATACCTCACAAATACACCATCTTCTTATATTTTGTAATTATTAAGCTTGAAATGCTCATTTTACAAGCTGAAGCAAATTTAAAGTATTTTTCGTACCTTTTCGTCTGATATTGAAAAGTAGCCAACTCCCAAATTTTGTTCCAAGCAAATCATAAGAAGAAGAATTTGACATTTGCTTTGGCTAAGGGTGTTGGCATACTTTGCAAGTGAAATTATTTTTCCCACTGGTTGGTAAATTTTCTAACATTTTTCGCAATTAAAAACTGCAATATAACAATCGAATACGACACAAAATATATTAGCAAGAATTTTGAATGTGTGAAGATTAATTAGCTTACACCTAGAGATATATGTATGGAGGAAGAGGCAGATCGAAGTTTATATCGTATAAACAGTACTTCATGAATATTTTTTGCACACGTTCGACTCTCTTATTGTGTACCTCATAAAAAGGACTCCATATTATGGAACCATACTCAAGCCTTGACCGCACAAAGGCATTATATAATAGTTTTTTAGTATATGGGTCCTTAAACTCGGATCCATTTCTTTTAATAAAGGCCAGTAAGGAATATGCTTTGGGGATAATAAAATTTAAGTGCTCGGTGAATGTAAAAGACGAATCAAATACAACACCTAAATCCCGAATTTTATTCACCCTAAGTAACGGCTTATTAGAGACATAGTAAGACGAAATCAATTTATTACATAATTTGGAATAAGTTATGTAATAACATTTGTTGGCATTCAGCGCAAGCCTATTTTTACAGCACCACTCATTAAAATTATTTAACTCAGATTGTAGTATGAGAGTATCAGACTCGTTCTTGATTCTGAAAAAAATTTTCAAATCATCAGCGTAAAGGAGATAATTGCATTGCTTGAAACAAGCACTTACATCATTGATAAAGAGAATAAAGAAAAGTGGTCCAAGGATACTACCTTGGGGCATACCTGAGGTTGCTACATAAGGCGATGACTTTACGTTGTCAATAACAACAAAGTTTATCCTATTGGATAAGTATGAATAAATCCATTGTAAAAATGTTAAGTGGAAACCCATTTTTCGCAATTTAGCCAAGAGAGCTTTGTGCGAAACTCTGTCAAAAGCTTTGGATATGTCCGTATATATGCAGTCAACTTGACAACCATGAGTAAAAGAGTAATTCGAAAAAACGACCAGATTAGTTACTGTTGAACGCCCCGGAACAAAGCCATGCTGACATGGACAAATATAACGCTTAACTGCGTACAATAATTTAAACATCACCGTTTTCTCAAAAAGTTTTGAAATCACGGGGATCTTCGATATTGGCCGATAGTTTGTAACGTCAATTTTACTACCACTTTTATGACTAGGTTGAATAAAAGTAGTTTTCCATTCATCCAAAAAGATACCAGACTTTAATGATAAATTAAATATATGCAACAAGGGCTCTGCAACGGAAGCTACACATTGCTTCAGGAAAAAAGATGAAAATTCTTGATAATCACATTGCTTGGAGCTCTCGATCGTCTGAATACTTAAGATAATATCATCAATATCTAGAACTAATGAGGAGAAGTCGAAACAAGACGTTATCTCATTCAACATATCCCCGTCGTCATTCCACAGATCATCAATAGCAAAGTTTGCTTTAAAAAATTCTGCAAACAAATTGGCTGAATCACTAGACGATGATGAATTCTTGCCCTTGTAAGACACAGACAACGGTATTGTTGAAACCGATTGTTTGGAGCGAATGAAATTCCAAAACGATTTAGGATTCGATTTGATATTATTTTCGAAATTGAGAATATATCGATTGTACAGAAACTTATCAAGACAATTAAACTCCTTCGCGTAATTCAGATATTGTTGCTTGAGTTCGGGACTTCCTGATTTTTTAAAAAGTTTATGATATTTATTACGCAAATTTTTTAGAGTCTTTAAGCTTTTGGTATACCACTGCAACTTGTAAACCCTTGCCGGGAAACGAGGAATATTAATATTCATTATTTCCGAGATATTACTTTTGAATAAGTCAAAGCAGTCTGAAAGATTGCGATTATTAAAAAGAGACTGCCAGTCAATATTTGAAATCAAATTATTGATCAAGGCAAAATCACATCGGCTATAATTGAAACCAACTTCATTATTGAGTTTAATATTTCCAAATTCATAAAACTTAATCTCCAATATCAATGGTACGTGATGTTTATCAGTATTAGATAACGGGCAGAGAGAACGAATTAAATTATAATTAAGATCATTACTAACAAATATAAGATCGAGGATTTTACCTAGCGTATTTTCAAAATCATTGATTTGAACTAACTGTAAACTATAAAAATTATCAACTAAGTACATTTCACTAGCTTTATTGACGTTAGTAGGTATGAGAGTTTTCTCACCTGGAAGATAATTCCATACGATTTTATTTAAGTTAAAATCCCCTAAAATCCAAAATTTAGAATTCAAGTTAGTGCTCGAAACATGCATAATATTATTAACGTGATTTTCATAAACACTATCTACACTACTTGGTGGTATATAAGAAACACAGACAAATAGACATTCTGTTTTGCCTTTTATACTGATTAAAAGCTGATCAATAGAAGTATCAGCAATATTAAGAGGAACCTCCGAGGTTTGTAGGCTTTTTCTTACAGCAATTAGCACTCCTCCACCTCGATAAAGTCCTGTACTTACACTATCACGATCTTTGCGATATATATTATACAAATTTTTATCAAAAAACTCATTACTAAAAAAGTCCGCAGTAAGCCACGCCTCAACAAGAACTATCAAATCGTATTCTTCACTAGAGGTAGCAGCAAATACAGCAGAGGCCTTAGTTCTCATGCCTGATATGTTTTGAAAATATATTGATATTGAGTTCTTTAAAGAACGGACATCAATTAGACAGGAATTGTAGCAGTCATTATTGGTGACGGAGCGAGGACTTATGAGTTGTCCTTTTGCACCACAGTCCTTTGAAAAAAACGAAACGGCCTTACTTTTACATCCGATGGCCAAATTGACGAATCGAGCAACTTATTGTAATTAGATGCTGAGATCTCAAGCTTAAAATTAACACTCCGTAAGGACTTTTCATATGCGTCCCTTTTCGTTCCGGGCAATGCAACATCAAAAATTCAGAAACAAGTTTTTCAAGCTTCCAAGCGGGGTCGGCAGTGATTTGGCAAACACTCTGAGTATATTTCTGCCATGAAAAGCTTCTCAGTGTAAACTCGTCTGTCTTGTAGATGCCGTTCGGAGTCAGCGTAAATCATGTTGAACCCGTCCCGCCAATTTGTAGGAAAAATTAATAGCACGAGGCAAATTGGAAGATAAGCTCGGCCTAAATCTCTTCGGGGTTTACCGTTTGATTTTTTTATCCTGCAACAGGAATATTAGAAACAGTGGCGGATTTAAGGGAAACATCCCGGTCGGCATGGTATCTAGGGGGCCGACTTTCATAGTAAAAAAAAATTACTGTAGTAATCGAAAGTGATTTTAATCATAGATATAAACATAAAAAATGATAATTTGTATGATTTAAATTTTTTAGGTTTCCAGATAACTAATATTAATAGAATGGTACACATTGAATTGAATTATGTCACTTTGAATATACGCCTAACTTTACGCTCAGCAAATAATTCCATTGCAGAGTCCAAATTGATCAACGTCGCTACTGATCTTTCGATGTAGAGAATACAAAAATTGTTCAGTGTATCCTCAGCTAAAGAAGCTCTGCGATATTCTTTAACAATTTTCAACGAATTCATGACTCGTTCGGTACTAGCTGAACCGATAGGAAAAGTTAAGAACAGTCGAAATAAACTGCAACATTCGGGAAAACTGTTCATTATATTATTTGCAACTACAAACTCCAAATAATGTAATGGACTGTCGTCAGTAAAATCCCGATTTTCTGTGAAATACATGTCAGTAAAAGCAACCAGCTCATTTTTCAAATCAGTGAAAAACTTGAGTACATATTGTGACGAATTTACTTGCAAATCTTCTTATTTGCAACCTTCTGCTAAGTTCTAAACTGTTGAATAAATAACACAACTATTAAGTAATGCAAAATGATCTTTATTAAAGTACTTCACAATAAATAACTCTACTATTGGTCGACAGATAGCGTGCTTAATCAAAACTGACTCTCGCGCCTCTACTGTTGGTGCTTTTATACTCTGTGATTTTCTCGTTGCATCTTCTAGGCGCTTCCAGAATTTACTTAGTTACTGCCATATAATTATAACTACAGATGCACGTATATGGCTTCTCATATGCGCGTGTATATGTGAGTGACACTTCCACAATTACAATTGCATACTTTTGGGAGCATCTCAGATAAGATATCTGCATGTGTTTGTGCATCTCTTCTCTGCTGCGTGTACGTACATATGTGTAGACATAATGATTTTTTTATGGATGTGCATACAAGTCACTCTTAGCATCGGCTTAGAGATGACAGTACCACTTGGTGTTGCTAATATTCGAAACAATATTTTATAAACTAATAACACAGTTTTTCAAATCATCCTGATCGAAATTTTTGAAAGTTTCAGGCATCAAAAAACCGAAAACGTCGTTTATTTCTTTGAATCCTTCCGCTCTTTCTTGTAGTACGGTAGTCATTGTGCCCAAAACTTCATAGTAGTCCATTCGATGTTTTGCATGAGATTCTAATGCTGGATCGGCAGTCTTCTCATCGAACATTTTCTTGACTTTACGTTTTCTGATAATGGGAAAATCAGCATTTCCCCAGCCCATTTCTAGCCATTTGTGCCTAGCTCTCAGCGATGTTTCGAAAGCAACGATGTATCGTTTGCATTCCTAACGACGTACGTTTGAAAGTCTCATAAAGCGAAATATTTGCAAAAACGTGATTTGTGTGACCATTGGCCATTGATTGCCTAAAATTTTGCTGGAGTACATAGCAACCAGGTGAGCATATACTTATGTCACACGCTAATCCTTCTCTGTATGAAATACTTTTTTTATTAAAAAGTAAATATTATCTAGCGATCAAGGGGTTTTAATTAGTATTTCCTTTAAGAACACAAAAGAGTTGCTAACGAGAAATTAATTAAGCTTTCCATTGTGTCATGTGAAGAAATATAAATAAGGAAACGTTTTATCTTCAAGTTTTCAGAATTTAGTATTTAAAAAACAGCTTTAAAAACAAATATTTATTTTTAATCATTAGGCGCATTGTCTTGTTAAAAATAAACAATTTTATAATCTAAAACGTGGACAAACATGTTTCAGCGCGGATATATAAATGACATAGTCCCAAGTTTTTTACTTGAGATTATGTGACTGCTTATGAGGTGTAATAATCCCAATAGGAATAATGTGACTTCTGAGTATAAAACGAAGATTTACATAAACAACCCGAAGGCCGAACACCTAGCTTCGAGATCCTCAAGCATCCATTAATTGCAAGAAGATTACCAAGGTTTTTCGGGCAACAGTCACCTATTGACCCACCTCTCTGCCTTAACGATTTTTGTTTTAGCAGAAATATTGTGGAGACCCAAATCCGCCGGCTTTGGGGCCTACACATTCGAACCTATATATTTGTCCAACTTATTTGAATATTTATAAATCGTTTTCGAATATATATAAAATGTAATTTTTTTAACATTCTAAGCCAACAGATGTTTGCATATGAGGGGGGCATTCCAGGCCGATGGGGAATTTATCATATATATATAAGAAAATATTATATTCACATAAGTATATAAAATACTGTTAGAAAATGTCAGTAAATTATGTACTAAGATATAATGGGAGTTTGTTAGTGAAAGGAACGGTTTGCCTGCGCGAGAATTTTATAAGAAGTTTAGTAGAAGTTAGCTAGGTATAGTAGCCTGCTAACGCGTTGTTTAGCGGTGAATGGGAATCCTGGGATTTTCCAGTTCACGAGTCTTTTAGTTTAGAGATTTTGGGGGTTTTTCCAACCCCATCGTTAGAGGTTTCTCCACCTCCGCAACCTTCACGAATAACAGAATATTCTTTAAGATTATACTCGGTGGAGGTTTTCCACCTCCGCAGCCTTCAGGAAGAACACGGTATTCTCTCAGATTATACTCGGTGGGGTTTTTCCAACTCCGCGGCCTTAAGCTCTAAGAGTAGTGTTGAAATTAAATTGAATATAATAAGTTCAGTGGCGTATTGAGGTTGTTTGGAGCCCGGGGAAAAATATTATTGTTCACGACGTGGACCTTGCACATAACACAACAACTGGACAGCCACTTCGATGGCATAACGTTACCACTGTGGAACCTCAACAACTTTTGGTTGTGACGTTCGAACACAGTCTCTGCTTCAATACAAATGCATCCAAAATTGCCTACAATGCACAAAGATGCATAAAAATCCCCAAATCGCTGCAACGGAGAAAGTTGCAGGGCTGCCAAATTTCCCAATTAGAACTGCCACGGAATATCTTCTTAAGACGTCTGAGCACCGAGGAATACCAAAAAAACAATTAATTGATGTAGTTGCGCTTCCAAGGTAGATAAGAAGACATCTGCATCGAGAGCAACACGAACGCAGAGTCTGTGATTTCCTTCAAACTCAGGCTCCCGCCTTTGCAGACTTCACTGAAGAAGAATCCACACTTCCGAAGGATATGCGCGTTAATCTGCCCCAGCTTCTGTCTCTATGTATGGCCCCAGCCTAGTGTATAGCACAAATCATGTATTCGTCTGTAATGTGGAAGAAAAATCTGTAATAGCAACTTTGTTTGCTAAAACTTGATAGAAACTGCTCGATTCCTTAAACCTCCGTTAGCGGATTTTATTTAAAGTTTCTTGAGTGTTCTTTTAACCCAGGCGAGGGATTAGTACAACAAAAATAAGAACCATACTTGGTCGGACGGGAAAAAGACTACGCCGCCTAGTTCTGTAGTTAATAAACAGGGAAATGTATATGTGCGCTGCTCTCTGCATGTCACCAAACCAAAATCGGGATATCCCACTTAACGCCAAAGTGGGGGGAAAAGGTGTCGGAAAAATTTAACTTTCACAAATTAATATTCCTCAGTTGGACTAGCGGCGAAGGCCTGCAACATCTCCAATGATGGAAGTAAGCTAAATACTGGTATGAGCAAATTATGACCATGCATGGTTAAATCGTAAAAATTAAAAAAAAAAAAACTATAAAACCGAACTAAAAGAATTCATACCAGATTTTCGATCTATTCCAGGGGTCGTCACTCCATAAGCGCTTTCACGCAATTGTTTTTGTAAAACGCTCAGGCAAGCGCACCGCATAGGCAAGCGCACCACACATCCCCGCGCGCACGCATTCTGTCCTCTCGCCTACAACTGAATGTATTCTGCTGTACCCATTAGGAACTCAACTGCTATAATTTCGTGTAAAATTAATTTTGAAGTAATATTTTTGGGTATATTTTTGTTTCACTAGTACGAAAACAATGAGGCTTTGTTTGATTTATTTAATAATTAAATTAATTTGAATTGAACGCATGTAGAAGTATTTTTAAATGCATTCAAGAAAACAATCCGTTCAAGAAACCAAGTCCGACTGGGTTTGTGTACGTGTCAGCGCCATTTCTGCTCGCAGAATGGTTGTAGCTATTTTTTTAGAAAACAAAATTATGAATAGACGTGCACTGACAAAACTTTATTTCGTCTCACTTGAACTTAAAAATTTAATATGGAATATACATATTAGTGATAAGTTTGAAGTACATGCATGCTTTGTTTACCATTATTAACCGGAGAAGATAATTTAAGATTATCACTAATTTATCTAATAGGATATAATAAATAATAGCCGATTTTTTTAACGGTTTTATTTAGCTTGACTCTGTGTAGCGAACAGAATTTTGTAATCGAAATTTAAGTAACTTCCCGATAAGCTACAAGCTTGAAACTTGGAATATAGTTCAGAACCCGATGACAGTCTCCTTCTCCTTTTCTCTTTTCTCTGCTCTCAAGTTCTTCTCATTCCTCTTCATTCCTTATTGCAAGTCCTAGAGGGTGGTATGTATTTTGTTCCAGTCCCATTACGAGTCCCAGTCCCATTACCACTCCGCGTCTCAGTCCCAGTCCTAGTCCTAATCCCAGTCCCAGTCCGTCTCTGGCCTACTTCCCTGAAAAAAGGATCGTAAATACTAATATAGGCAAATTTATATACCACATTTCAAGCAAATCGAATAGGACGTATGTAAATAGGTATGTGGGTATTATTAATTCATGTCTTTATTTCGGCTTGCATGCATATTTATCAGTTTTGACAGGTTGATGCGACTAAAGCGAATATCATACTGAAAATTACTTTAAAGCTCTCAGTAACAGGAAAATGTTAAGTATTTTTTTATACCCATAACATGCGATGCAAATGAGCAGAGCCCAGAACTCCAAATTGAGCTATGCGACTTACAATGCGACTCTGAATTACAGTTACTAGATTTAAAAGGCATTGATTTTTGGAAAGTTGTAGGTAAGGAGAAATATCCCTTACTGCGTCAAGAAATTTTAAAATTTTATTCAATGTTTGGTAGTACGTACATTCGTGAAAGCTCCTTTTCATTCCTTAGGCAAATAAAAACAAATAACAGAAATAGAGTTACAAATCAGCATTTAGAAGCGCTTCGGAAATTATCAACCATAAACATCCAAATAGATATAGAAAAATTAATTGCGGACAATTAACAGTAGGTTAATATCTCCACTTTAATCCTACATTCCGAAATACTATTAATTAAAAAAATTAAAAACAAAAGAAACAAATTTTTTTAAATATACAAAAAATAAAAACAAAAAATATAAAAGATTTAACAAAATAATTGAATGAATTTTTCTTTTATCAGAATTACAAAATTATAATTATTTATATTATTTTTTTCTAAAAAACAAAACAAGACAAAAAAATAAAAAACCTAAAAATATAAAAAAAAATTTTACAAATATAAAAAATTTAATTTCAAAAAAATCTAATGAATTTACCTTCTATCATATGGGCCTACTAACAAATGCATTCTGTCGCAGCTACAGGGACGAGGAAGATATAGAAAACGTAGGGCATTATCTATGCCATTGTCCCGCCTTTTTGAAAACCAGATAACGATGTCTCCACAGACATTTCTTTGGGTGCCTTGCGGAGCTCAAATCCGCAAGTATAAACAAAATTTTGCGCTATATTAGGCAAACACACTAAATTTATCTTTATGGGCGTATGCACCACGATCTACAGAAGAGAAATAAGGGCTCCTTCGTGGTATCACAACGACGCATAATGGCCTGCGTGAGTATCCGCTTTGGCAGCGGAGACTACTTTAACCTAACCTAACCTAATATGGTGTTACCAAAATTTTCCTTAACGACTAAACTGAAAACCCCTATCAAATTCTAGTATCTATGATATAAAATACCTCCGTCCTCTTGGCTAATACTAGAAGCTTTATAGAACCTATGCTACTTGCTCCTAATAGCTGAAGTCATAGCCTCTCGGGCGCAGGGCACGAGCATAATACGTGCTCTCTCGCTTCCTTCTCCAGCCCCCACTTCCCACATTTGCTATCACTGACAAGGCCTAATTTAAAAGCATGCGACGTCAGAAGGCTGTGTTTAGTCAGAAAACTCCGTATGAGCTTAAAGCTCCCTCTTTTGAAATGAAAAGAGTAACTAAGGTTGTACGACCTGCACATGATCTTCCACACTCTGTAGCCCAGCGCTTGTTTCCACGTCTTTCCTTTCGTCGATCATGTGCAGCTCTCACCTTCTTTTAATCTCGCCAAATCTGATTGGAACGTCTACGGTACGAGCTTCGATCGATGCGCCGTGTTTAGCGAGCTTATCCGCTTTTTCGTTTCCATCTATTCCCATATGCTAATCACTGCATAATTAAATTTATTTTGTGCTCTATTATTTTGCAAAATTTAATAACACATTTAAAGTTCAATTTCCCTAGAAATTAATTCATAAAATAGTAAGCATGGTAAACAACAATTTCACCTTTTAATATTAAACAAATTGAGTTAATTCATAAACAACAACTAGTACAACATACTGCAGTGGATGTATTTGTAAGTAAAAAGAAAATGTGTACTAGGGTGGAACGATTTGTAGTATGTGGATTCCTAGAAATTGTCATTTGCTCAATGTATGTATGTATGTACATTAGACTGGGTCGATTTATTAACCGATATCGGGTCATAGATTTTTCGATAGGATTTGTGCTCAGAAAAAAAAGTTCCACTACGCATACCCAAAAAAATAATTTTCGAGCCTGCGAAATTTCATTCTTTTTTTTACTTATTTTCGACTTTGATTTTTAAGGTTTTTTTCATGACCCACTAAAAAAATTTTCATTTGATTGTAAAATTTTCATGTATACCCCGTCCGACCCAAAAATGTCCGCTAAAAATTTTTTTTTTTTGTTTTTGTCAAAAAACTGGTATCGCCAACGTTTTTACTGGACATTTTTGGATCGGACAGGGTATACATATGAACATTTTTTAGTAGGTTAGGAAAAAACCTTAAAAATCAAAGTCGAAAAAAAGTAAAAAAAAAAAAAATGAAATTTCGCAGGCTCGAAAATTATTTTTTTGGGTATGCGTAGTGGAACTTTTTTTCCTGATCCCAAATCTTATCGAAAAATCGATGGTGCGATAGCGGTTAGCTGTCGTCCATACAAATCGGCCCAACCTAATATACATATTTAATTAATGTAATTAAAAAATACCACCATTTCTCGATAATTGCAAATGAAACCCTCTCTATGGTATTCGCAAGATTTATTGACTTTTGTGGTGATTTTTGATTTAGTGCGGCGGCGGCAATGACAATTATTAGATGATAATAATCGTAATAACGTAAATCAAATGTTCAGGGAAACAAATTTGGGGAAGTTGTAAAAGATAGCAATCGTATTCCGGTAAGCGTCATCGCCTAGTGCAAATAAGTATACTAAAATGCTGCAGAACATGAACTGTACGGGCCATTTTCGCCATCTTCAGTGAGTCACTTATCTATAGGTTATCGAAATTTAAATTTTTTCCATGCTAACTGAAGCCTCGCGTCTTAGTTAAGTGCAAGGCAAAAGTGTACCGAAGTCAGCTGTTTGGCAAGTTTAGGTGTATTCACAATAGATTTTTCTGATTTTGTTTCACAAAATTTTCACAGTTATCGATTTTAGCGGGCGTTGGTCACCCTTGGCCGGTGAAAAGGAAATGTCAAATTTATAGATTGCTATCCTTCAGGTAAAATCTAACCTAACTGGAGATTTTCAAAACTACCCTTAGGAATTTCGCTGTAGCTAAATCTCAATCTCCATCGCCTAATATCTAAATTGAACTGTAGCCAGCTTTAATATTTTGTAGAAGTGAAACAGCTGACTTTATGTTAAATTTGTCTTGACAATCGATGCTACATTTAGGACCATTTGCATCATATCTGGTTAAGTAAGAATTAAACTATAGAATAGCAGTCCTTCAGATAGTTGTGCTTAACCCAACACAGGGTGTCAAACCCCCAGTCAAATCTATAATTGTGAATATTATCATAAAAATCTATTGTGAACACCCGATAACTTACAAAACAACTGACTTTTGCTTACACTTTTTTCTTGCACTTAATTGACAGCGTTATCGAATCAAAGTTAATATACTCTGTGTGCAACGCTGAGTATAAAAAACATCACATATAAATGTCGATTTTTGTTCTTGTCTTAACAGTTGTAGCGGCAGCCTGTTGGTTGATGCAGGGTTAATCATATTCGAACATCTACGTAGGTATCTGTGTGCTTACGCCAACAGAGCTATGTATACATGTGTTAGTAACTGGTAGAAAGCAAACACATGTATAGAGATGTACTAATATGTATCTGTTAGTATATGTGGAGATAGTTCGTGTAAATTTGTAGATACCGTATCCCGCCAATGTGAGATTGTGTGCGTTGGGTCCTTCGTTTTTGAGTGAAAAAGGAAAACGGAAAACTTTCAGCTTGTGGGGATTGCTTACGAAATGAGCAAACGGCTTCTTTCAATATCCAAAGTGACTTGAACATAAGCGAAAGTGTTTAGTAAAATTTATTTCAAAGTGCCAAAAGTTTTTTAGTTTGGTTTTTTTTCTTTTCCCGTTTGCCGTGTTAACGGGCCTACAAGTAGCGGCCCAAAATAAGGAACCAATATCCCGTACCCTGTCCAGCAGCTTAATAGGTGAGTCCAGTGAAGCCCTTTTTCTAAACCCCTGTGCATGTGAATTCAATAGTGAAAATAAATCAAAAATAAAATTTTAAAAAAATTAATAAAGTAATATAAAATAATCATATAAAATGATACAATAAAATAAAACTGCGAAATAATAATAAAATACCAAATTTCTAATGATAATGTGCATATTAAGTAATATTTAAAATAATTTCCCTAAAATGAAAATAAAATACAGTTAAAATAAAATTTTAATAAAATTAAAATAAAGTTTAAATAAAATTAAAATAAAATAACATAAAATTAAAAATAAAATAAAATAAAATAAGATAAAATAAAATTAAAATTAAATAAAATTAAAGTAAAATTAAAATGAAAATAAAATAAAAAAATAACAAAAAATTTTAATTAAATGAAGTAAAAATAAAGTGAAATTAAATACATAAAATAAAAATAATATTTGAATAAAATGATAAGTTAGTACACATGCATCCCTTAATTTTTTTTCTAAGTTATTTAGTTTCCCCTCTGATTAGGAAGCCAGGCTGAAGTGCATATCAGCACAAAGACACAACTTAACAGACTAATATTAAGTGAGAGGGAGAAGAAGAAACATCAGTACGGTGTCGGAAATCACGAAGAGACAGGTAGAGCCTCCATTCGCGCCTGTCCCGGCACCAAGGAGGATTTTGGATGATACATTTATTGCAGCAGAGGAGAATATCGAAGAGGAGAGGAGGAGCAAGTCTCGAGCTACTGCCGAGCAGAGATCAAAAATTACTTATCTATTTTCTTGTGGGCATTTTTTTTTTTTTTGGTTTGAATGGGAGTTTTTTTTTATTAGTCTGTTCTATTGAATACTATTGAGTTAGCCGTAGAGTAATTTAGTTTAATAATTTTTGTTTGGTTTCATTTTGAATTTTTAATTCTTTTATCTTGTTTTGCACCCTAATATTAATATCTCACTTTCAATTTCGTAAAATTCTTGTTAAATTTTAAGTACATATGTGAATATATGTGTATATAGACACATATATGTATGTCACCAAGCCCCAATTCGGCTATTTTTCTTTTTGTAGGTAATGGCGTTTTTATTTTTTTGTTTTTATTTTGACCAAAACCACTTGATTCTCTTTTAATTTCCTACCTTTGCTTTGCCTATCTTCTCAGTAAATTTTTTCCTTCTATCACATAATTCTTTTTCGCATATTCGCTTTTGACCATTTTTTTTTTGTTTTGTTTTCCTTTCTTTCTTGGTTTTTTTCTTTTGTACTTAAATTCCGTCAGGTCAATAGAGTTTTTTTTATCATCACAAAGTTCACGCTAGCCACCTCTTTTGCAATATCAATCTTGATTTTTATCCATAGCTTTTTTTTTTCTATTTGATTACCTTTTTATTTAGTTATTAACATTTTTTTTCCGGCATAAGAAAAGGGAGGAAATGTTTTACTTCGATTCGGACCACGACCGCATGTCCGAATAAAGTCAAAACGAAAATATCTCCTCTCCCACGATCGTTGGTAGGTTGGAAAAATTTTCAATATAGAATCCGCTCATAGGTATATGTCAGTTTATGTATGCACTTTTAACTTTTCAGCCAACCCCTCTCTCTTCGATGCAGGCGCCTTCGTTGCTGGATAGATCGGTGAGTCCTAGTTATTAAGTTATAATAATGTTTTCTTACACTATGTATATACATAAACATATACATATATATATACCATACAATTGAGCGTATGCATAACTGTGGTGGTACGATAAATCAGACTTTTGATTTTGGTGCTTTGACAATTTTTTTTCTGGCCCTCGCGAACCGTGACTTTAAAAGTTCCCTTTTTTCTTATTAATCATTTACCTTTGGATTTTTATTATCTTACCCTCTTTATTTTGATCGTTTTGGCTTTTTTTCATATTTTCATCTTGAAGTTTTTTTTTCATTTGTAAAAGTATAAAGCGGTATATAAGTACATACATATACTAATCTATATACGTATATATATGTATATATAAACTGGCCTAGTCTAATTATTTTCCTTTTTACCAATTATTTGAATTAGTTGGATTAAATTTGTTGAAATTGAATTAAGTATTAGAAATAAATTTCATTGATAAAATAGTTATTTTTTTTGTGGATTGTAAATACCTTTTTTTTAATATATTTTTCGATTGGATTTCCACCTTTTTCTTTTTTTACTTTATTGCCAATTAATTTCGTTTTGTTAAATAAACCTTATTGATCTACAAGTTGAATTTACCAGTTATTTTTTATTTACACCTTATTTTATGGGTTGAAGTCATTTCAAAAATGTCAGGTTAATTAGGCATCAATTTGGTGTGGGTGTTGCACGGGTGTATTGGAGGAGACGTAGATGTGAGGTTACCGTGACAGACTAGACAGGTTAGGGATATGGGACATTGACGGACGGACACATGACAGGCTAAGGGGGCGTTGCTAAAGTTTCGGAGTCAGTGCAACGCCCAAGGCTGCGTCAAGATTTTACGCAGAAGGGGATGGATGACTCCACCTGACACAGACAGACCTTTTCTTCCAGCTTTCCTTTTCTTTTCGTAGATTTCAGGCATGAACCTTTTTTTGTTTGTATAACTGTAGGTAAGGCGAGTGAGCAAAAACTCACCCCGCCCGACGAGCTAGCAGGGGCTTGCCAGCATGCCAAATGCCACCTCCGCCTTACCCCAACAGTCAGTTTTATAACACAGTACTTCGGCCCAAAGTCCTCTATAGGTAGTCCAAGGAAACTGACAGTTCCAATAGGTTTGAATCATAGAGATGTTGCTATTAGAGGCGTGTGTTCCACATTGCAATCGTAAAGATGGTTGGTGTCATGTTAAAAGTAAAAGTTTATTTAACCTGTAGAGGGACATGTGTCTCCCTTGGTTGTCTTCTTTATTCTTTTCCAAGGGCTGGATCAATGTTCACTACATTGATAACGGGGTTCACCGGGTTAGACCTAGCAAAGATATTTACCGATTTTGTGTGGATAAGGCTTAGGGTCTTCTTATGCTTCTCTGGATTAAACGGCTGCGTGGCTCTTAAATACCGGGCCGTATCTAGCAGTTATTTGCTGAAGTTTCCTAGTTTTTGATGATTTGGCAGAACCTGTGTCTTTAGCATTTCGTTATGCTCTTTTACATTGCGTTTATGTTTCCTAACTTTGTAGAAAATGTTCAGAAGTCAAAAGAAGAAAGACACGCCGTGGCAGTTCTGAGTACAGCATTTTAGTGGGGCTGCAGCCTATCCCAGTGTTTTTTTTTGTAGATGATGCGACCAGACAGTCGATGCGTGGCACAGGATCAATTGACGACAGGCCAATTGCTCTGTAAGTTGTTAGCAACTTTTCTTTACCTTTTCTTCAAGTGATGCCGGCAAGCCACTTGGGGATTTTGTGGCGGGTTTGAAATTTAGATACGATTTCGAAAGCATGCACCCATAATTTCCTATGCCAACGAGTGCACGATAATGCCAACAGGACCTGACCCTTCAGCAGATGAATTCGTTTATAAATTTAAAAGCTATCTTTCCAGTCTTTCTGGTTTCTTCACATCGCGCGACCTGGTGCTATCACCGACCAAATAGACGGCCACTCTGTTTATGACGTGAGATTTGGGACTTTCACGTCAATGGCATTACGTTTTCGGCTGTCAGTCACACAAATTTCTCAGTGGTAATTTACGATAACACTCTTAAATTTAAGGCGAATGCCTCCGAAATTGTATCTAAACTATAAATATTGGTTCCGATAAGAAACGGTTAAGGGATGTCGCACACTCATGATTTCTAATATATGTATTGATATAAGAGTGGAAAAATCGTTTATTTCATTTATAAGAGGCACCCTAATATTCATTCGTTTTTATGTACTGTGGCCCACCTCCCTGTAGATAAATAACGAATTTGTTTCGTGCTCTATTAATTTGTTCAGTGCTTTTAATAATTAAAATTTAATTGCAAATTTATCATAACTACACTCACACCATACATACAGATAAATTTCAGTTGCATCTATAAACAAAAATAAGAGTAAATATTTGCAGCTCTATTATTTTATTCATTTTTTAATTATCTGCAACTTGTAGTAAGGCCAAATATAATGCATAACCACACGCATATTTACTTATCCACCCATACTCACACATATGTACACCTACAAAAATATGTTTGATAAGTGTTATAAATATTGTGTAATGACTAAAAGCAGGCTTAACAGCACTACTTTTAAAATGATATCCCAGCGGACCAAGTTCGATTTATCTGCGAGACTTTCGCAAAATGCTCAGAGGTGAGCTCATATGTATGTGAACAAAGGAGGATAGAAACATTATTTTTATCGCAAAAAACTTGTAAACGAGCTCGTACGCGACAAAGAGCGATAGAAAATTTATTTACCGCATATCACTCGCATAATGTTCGCAGGAATGCTCGCAAGCAGCAAGGAAAGAACGACGCTCATTTTTGTGGCGCAAAATATTTTCTTACAAGCCAACCTAATAAAACCGCACGCGTTTTTTTAGCGCACGCAAACAACCAGCGTTTTTTGCCCTAACCCAAATAAGCATGCGTTGCAACAAGGTAAAGCATGTGTGCAAACGTCAAATCTAAATGTCACGCAGAACAAAAATTGGAAATCGAGTTAGGTTTTCACGCAGCAAATTCAATTTGGGTTGCCCTCATACAAGTTGTATGTGCATGAGACATTTTTGACAAAATAACGGTTCAGCGCAACGCAAATAAAAAATAAACAATTTTTTAATGCTATGTTATCCGTGAAAGTGAATAGTTGAGTGCTGTGTTTTAAAAATTATTTAATATTTTTATACGGAAATAAATGCTGTGGAAAGTATGTATAAACGCAATTTATTTCTGTATTATTCAATAATGCCTCCAAAAGGAAGGAACGACTATATATTTGCGAGGCGACTCACAGTGTTTCGACTATAAGGCGGCAAGTGGAAAAAAGTCATAGTAACAGATAAAAGCGAAAACGTGTTTATGTTAGAGGGCAATTACTAAAAGTCGTGTGCGCAAAATTTCGGGTAATTAGCTGCCACCAGTCTTCGACAAACGGCGCATTTGTGTGGAAATTTGTGAAATCCGGGTGATATTGATTAATCGGTTTAAGTGCGTTAAGCGGTAATAAATTTAATATAAACCGTAATTTTTTAACGATATCTATTCAGTACGAGTCATGGATAATCCAGGTAAAATATTTATCATTAATTTTGGATCTTGGTGTTTTTTTTTTCTTAAAAAACAACAAGGAATTGTAAATTTTTTAGATTAGTAGCAAAAAAAAGTGAGGACCCCTTAGTAACTCAATAAAAGTTGTTTCATATTGTAAAGAATTTCATATAGTTTCTGCTCATATAAGCCGATTGTAGCGCACGGATTTACAAAAATGTGTAATTTTTTAATTTTTCGATTTTCAGTTCCATCTTATATAATTTCACGAAAAGAATTTTTCCAATTGTGGCAAAGCTACCCTAAAAATGAAAGACTTGAGAAAATATATAGTAACATACTTACAAAGATTAACCTTTGTATATCCGATAATGCGAAAGAAAGAAAAGAAACATACAATTGTTGATGTTGAAAATTGATAAGAAGTGGAATTTCGCTGGTAGACGGATTGAGCGGTTCTCTTCTAAGTATGAGCAATGGTTGAATGGTGAGGATATACTTTTTCTACTGGAGGAACCAGATGCTCCTTCGTATGCTGCTGAAGAAACTTTTACAAAAGAACAACAATTCGGTCGACCCTCAAAGGACTTCCAAGACTGCAGAAAACTAAAGTAAAAAGAGTAGAATTTATACTTAACAATTACACTTTGGAGGAAGATTTGTTCGCTGCCGAGCACGCCCTGGGCTCGTAAGGATAAAAGATGCTGCTAGTATTATTAAAGACCTAAGCGATGACCTTGACAGTGCTAAAGATATGAAAAATGCGCAGGTAAATGCTTCCAAACAAAGGTGTCTCTCTAGTGATGAAGCGATAGGCCTCTACTTTCACGTTAAGTTAACTACCAATAGCTATAAATTATTGAGAAATGCAGCTCTGGGTGTAGATCACGATGCCTTTCCATCGTTCTATAGTTTAGCGAAATCTAAGAAAATAAGCTTTCCACCCTCCACACTTATTTGCAAATGGGGCTTAGATTGCCCTTCAGGGTATAGCATATACAAGCAAAAGTTTGAAAATGCTACTGCAACTGACGAGTACTTATTTTTAACTTGTTTCGTGCCTTTAAAGCTTGTGTTAAATGATGACCACGATACTCCAATTTGGATAAATTCCAAACCCTCATTAACACGATATTGTCGTCCAATCAAATTTATTTTTCAAAAAGAAACACCAGATTTAGTGAAATGCGAAGCAGATAATATAATAATCAATTGAGGCCAACTGATTGTAAAAATTACCTAGTGAAACATACTCTCCTCTCAACAATGGTTGATGGAAAAATATGTAACATACTCTAAGGAACGAAGGGTATCCAAAATTGTTACATTTGCGATGCCAATCCTAGTCAAATGAACATACCAGTTGCTTCTTACATTGCAAAGACTGAAAATTATGATTATGAATTGTCTACAGTCCATGCGCTGATAAAAACATTCGAGTTTTTATTACATATATCATATCGATTGCCCCTAAAAGTTTGGCAAATCCGAGGAGAGAACGAACGCATTTTTAGTGAAAGAAAAAGCCAAATCAAGCAAAAGTAAAAAAAAGTTAGGGACAATTGCAAATTTTGAAATATTTATTTACAGTAAATACATAAGTGAATGATAACCTTATATAGAAGTACGTTGTAGTCCTATTTTTATTAAATAAACGACTGTTGAGCAAATCTGAGACAAAGTATAATTATCTTTACAATAAAAAGGATTTAAAAGGGTAAGAGTTGGGAAAACAAATTTTTTTGAAGCACCCTAATGTATATGTAGACACACACACACTAAAATTTTTAGTATTAGAAGCATGGGGCTTCTGTATAATCCAATTTCAGTGGTTATGTTAATATAGGAGCACAACTATAATGGTTTTGACTTTTTTCCACCTAAATCCATACAGTCGAAACACTGTGCGACGCATGTTAGACAATAAAAACTCGAATTTGTGGAGAGACCAAAAGTGATACTGCCAATATCACCTCTAAACACGTATACAGACTTTGTAGCATTCGAAGAAAGTCTTAAAAATGAAAAACTCTTTAAAGGTTTGGTATAGAATTTATAAGTAATTTTCCAATGCAGTAGCAAATACGTGTTCCTGGCGTGGAACCGACACTAAAAAATGTGCTTACAGCATTAACCATACGCCGTAAGTATAATTTTTACAATTTTCTATACAGAAATTGTCAATATCAGTTTATTTTTTTACTTTTTTTATACTCAGTTGAGCAGAGCTCACAGAGTATATTAACTTTGATTGGATAATGGTTGGTTATACAGGTATAAAGGAATCGAGATAGATATAGACTTCCATATATCAAAATTATCAGGATCGAAAAAAAATTTGATTGAGCCATGTCCGTCCGTCCGTCTGTCCGTTAACACGATAACTTGAGTAAATTTTGAGGTATCTTGATGAAATTTGGTATGTGGGTTCCTGAGCACTCATCTCAGATCGCTATTTAAAATGAACAATATCGGACTATAACCACGCCCACTTTTTCGATATCGAAAATTTCTAAAAACCGAAAAAGTGCGATAATTCATTACCAAAGACGAATAAAGCGATGAAACTTGGTGGTTGAGTTGAACTTATGACGCAGAATAGAAAATTAGTAAAATTTTGGACAATGGGCGTGGCACCGCCCACTTTTAAAAGAAGGTAATTTTTTTGCAAGCTGTAATTTGGCAGTCGTTGAAGATATCATGATGAAATTTGGCAGGAACGTTACTCCTATTACTATATGTATGTTTAATAAAAATTAGCAAAGTCGGACAACGACCACGCCCACTTAAAAAATTTTTTTTTTTTTTAAGTCAAATTAAGAAAAAATTTAATATCTTTACAGTATATAAGTAAATTATGTCAACATTCAACTCCAGTAATGATATGGTGCAACAAAATGCAAAAATAAAAGAAAATTTCAAAATGGGCGTGGCTCCGCCTTTTTCATTTAATTTGTCTAGGATACTTTTAATGCCTGTTTTCTGTGAAAATGGGCGAAATCGGTTAAAGCCACGCCCAGTTTTTATACACAGTCGTCCGTCTGTCCTTCCGCATGGCCGTTAACACGATAACTTGAGCAAAATTCGACATATCTTTACTGAACTTAGTTCACGTACTTATCAGAACTCACTTTGTATTGGTATAAAAAATGGCAGAAATCCGACTATGACCACGCCCACTTTTTCGATATCGAAAATTACCAAAAACGAAAAAAATGCCATAATTCTATACCAAATATGAAAAAAGGGACGAAACGTGGTATTTGGATTAGTTTATTGACGCAAAATATAACTTTAGAAAAAAAATTTGTAAAATGGGTGTGACACCTACCATATTAAGTAGAATGAAATGAAAAAGTTCTGCAGGGCGAAATAAAAAACCCTTGAAATCTTGGCACGAATACTGTTCGTGGTATTATATATATAAATAAATTAGCGGTATCGAACAGATGATGTTCTGGGTCACCCTGGTCCATATTTTGGTCGATATCTGGAAAACGCCTTCACATATACAACTACCACCACTCCCTTTTAAAAGCCTCATTAATACCTTTAATTTGATACTCATATCGTACAAACACATTCTAGAGACACCCTTGGTCCACCTTTATGGCGATATCTCGAGAAGGCGTCCACCTATAGAACTAAGCCCCACGCCCTTTTGAAATACTCATTAACACCTTCCGTTTGACACTCATATTGTACAAACGCATTCTAGAGTCACCCCTGATTCACCTTTATGGCGATATCTCGAAAAGGCGTTCACCTATAGAACCAAGGCCCACTCCCTTTTAAAATGCTCACTAACCCCTTTCATTTGATACCCATATCGTACAAACAAATTCTAGGGCCACCCCTGGTCCACCTTTATGTCGATATCTCGAAACGGCGTCCACCTATGGAACTAAGGATCACTCCCTTTTAAAATACTCATTAACACCTTTCATTTAATACCCGTATCGTACAAACAAATTCTAGAGTCACCCCTGGTCCACCTTTATGGCGATATCTCGAAAAGGCGTCCACCTATAGAACTAAGGCCCACTCCCTTTTGGTTTGATACCCATATTGTACAAACGCATTCTAGAGTCACCCCTGGTCCACCTTTATGCCAATATCTCGAAAAGGCGACCACCTATACAACTACCACCACTCCCTTTTAAAACCCTAGTTAATACCTTTAATTTGATACCTATATCGTACAAACACAATCCAGTCACCCCTGGTCCACCTTTATGGCGATATCTCGAAACGGCGTCCACCTATGGAACTAAGGATCACTCCCTTTTAAAGTACTCATTAACACCTTTCATTTGATGCCCATATCGTACAAACAAATTCTAGAGTCAACCCTGATCCACCTTTATGGCGATATCCCTAAATGGCGTCCACCTATAGAACTATGGCCCACTCCCTCTTAAAATACTCTTTAATACCTTTCATTTGATACACCTGTCATACAAACTCATTCCAGGGTTACCCTCGGTTCGTTTTCCTACATGGTTATTTTCCCTTATGTTGCCACCGTAGCTCTCAACTGAGTATGTAATGTTCGAACTTAACCTGCCTTACATGTTTATTATTAATTTCATTATTATTTATATTCATATAAGAGTTCCAAACTTTTAGCGCATTTTTTATTTCAATTTATATTTTACATGAACCAAATAGTTTAATTAATTATTTTTTTTTATTAAACTATTTTCTTTTATTTTATATTTACAGATGCATTGATAGTTACGCAAAAATATTTCCAGTACGCTGTAGAACGCAATATAAGAACAGCCAAATCGGAGCCAAAAAAAGTTAGAATGCAGTAATTTTATACAGTAACGTAATATTAACATTTTATTGGATTATTGTAATTGAATTACTTTGTTTTCTTAAACACTTTTAATTATAAAAAATTTAATTAAATACATAAATTGTGTATTATGAACACATATGTATGTATATGGTTATATGTACTACGAACTGTTTTTTTTATAAAAAGCTAAAATGCAACACCAAGAATATTATGAATTTTCTGTTTTTTTGAGTGCGTCTCACCCTATTTAATATAGGGAAACACAACGGAAGACGGAACAATTGAATGATTCGTATATCTTATTGCATCTTCTCAAATTTGTGAGCATTTTGCCCGCTGGGATGCAAATTTACTAACTTAAATGTCCTTGCCATGAATGTAGCATACTTTTAGGAAGAAATTAAAAATTTTCAAATGACGTATCTTTAGAGATTTGACACCTACTTTACCACTGGAAAGTTGTTAAAACTGAAAAATTAAATACATTTATGCATACCTATTTGCTTTGACTTTGAAAGTACTCACCAAGAGGAAAATGGCAGGTGTTAGAACTCTAAGGATATTTAGAACATGTGTACGTTCTCATATAAAAGAGATGCAGGAATTTCATACAAACATTAGCACTTCACAAGTGAAACGTAATTTTTTAAATACTTCAGATCTGAGGAAGGGAGTAGAACAATGTTCTATTGATGTTAAATAACACCCGCGCGCTTTATTTCCTCGATATGACTTCGGGAAGTTTAAGGTCCAGCAGTCACACGAACTTGCTAAGGCAGGGTCTTTGCTGATTGCTGCAGAGACAGTTTAGATGCATCATTCACTTACATCAATCATTTTACTCAAACTGCAGACCAAACTGCCAGTGTGCCGTGATTGTGGCACTGGTCCTCAAGATTTCTTTCCATAAGATCATTTTTTTTTTTGTAGCTTCGTCCTCTCCTACTATCTAATTCAGCCAGGTTATCTTGTTGGTTTTGTTGTAGCGATAAGGACACTCCCCGAAGCCCTTGGGGGGTGTTATCGATGTTGATGGTCATTTGCCGGATGCAGATCCGGTACGTTCCGGTACCAAGCCCGACCATCTCGGGAACGATTTGATATGACGACATGCAACGTACTAGGCCATAACCGCCCTCCCACCCCAGGGCCTCGGCTGTTAATGAAACAGGATTCGCCACAGTTAGGTGAGGTTGACAATTGGGTTTGGAGAAGCTATATATTGCGCTGGCAACCTGAAGGGTTGCGCTACACAACCCCTTGAATCTGTTTGGTATTTTAGTCGCCTCTTATGACAGGCATACCTACCGCAGGTATATTCTAATCCCCTAACCCGCTGGGTTCCAACTGATACTCCTCAGAGACCTGCAGGATAACCAAGCAAATTAGATAGCAGAAGAAGAAAGAAGCTACTAAAAAGTGTAAGGAAATAAGTCTTGAAGATCACTGCCACTATCACGGGACACTAGGAGCTTGGCCTGCAGTTCGAGAAAATGTGAATTCTTTTTCACGGCATTGGCAGGAGCTGCAGTGAGGAAGGCAGTCAAGGAACAGTCGCGCATTACCTGTGCAATTGCCAGGTCTTAGCAAACACTACTTTTTAACTAAGAGCCTTTATATACGGCCTGAACTTTATAAGGTAGCTAAGTGCTTAACAACAGTTATCAGCAGGTTCATTGTCCGCACCAATTGAATTGGTTTGCACGGAGCATTAACTAGCTATATTAATACTGCAGCAGTTGGTTCCACTAGAAAGTGCATCAAAATGGCGCCCTGTGCGCTACTTGGGCTCGGATCTTTCGTGTTCGGACGGCACTGGAACCAACCAATCAAGACCGAGCTTTAGTATCCTTTCTATGATGTACCATTTTTTTTCTTACATACGCAAAATCCTTAGTTGAGGAACGTGCATGGGGGAGTTTTACACACTTTTGCTAGGAGATATTATGTCCGTATGTGCCGAGTGGGACCACAGCAAACCACTTGCTTTTCTTTATGGAGTTAAGTAGGAGGGAAATATTTGAGTCATCTTGCTTTGCAGGCCTGCGCATTGGCATATAACGTCAAGAAATCTCTTCTCTCCTGCTTCTACAGAGGGACTTTGTTTCTAAATGCCGTCTTCGAAGCATCGATGTACGGTAACCTGTCATGACACACTTAAGCACTCTTATAAATAAAATAAATGTAAGGCGCGATAACCTCCGAAGAGATCTAAGGCCGAGCTTCTCTTCCAATTTGCGTCGTGCTGCTCTTGATTTTCCCTACAAATTGGCCTGACTGGACCTACATGTTTTATGCCGATTCCGAACGGCATCTGCAAGGCAGATGAGTTTTCATTGAGAGCTTTTCATGGCAGAAATACACTCGGAGCGCTTGCCAAACGCTGCCGAGTGGTGACCCCTCTTACAAACCTTATTTTAAAAATTTTGTTGTTGCTTTGCCCGGGGTGTGAACCCCGGGCATACGGTGTGGTAGGCGGAGCACGCTACCATCACACCACGGTGGCTGCCCTCTCTTACTGCAAATTTATTTACTTTGAAGAGTAAGCTTGTTCCTTTCTTATCCAAATATGAGCATAAGTACCTTAAGATCTCACACTTATCAGAGTTGGTCCATTCGTGGATGGCTTTATTTTCACCAGGAGATAGCCCAATTGTGCAAAATAATGCCCTTCAAGAACCCGCAAATGGAAACATCGACATGTTCTATGAATGGCAGCGAGGCTTGATACTCCCACACGATATCTAATTTCAACAAGTTGGATCCCGAAACTTTAAAGCAGTGTTAGGTCCTATTAAGGTGGCAGACACACTATAGCAAACAACAATATTATATATTAAATAATTTATACCACATTTATTGGCAATTTAATACCGCAAAAAAAAAATTTAAAGCTGCATCCGGTTCCGGGAAACGGGAGTGTCTGCTAGTTTAAGACTCAAGCCAGCAGACACTTCGTGAAAACACGACCTACGACTTCCGAACGACTTGGATAATTGATATTACATTTATTGGCAATTTAATACCGCAAACAAATTTAAAGCTGCGTCCGGTTCCGAGAAACGGGAGTGTCTGCTAGCTTAAGACTCAAGCCAGCAGACACTTCGTGAAAACACGACCTACGACTTCCGAACGACTTGGATAATTGATATTACATTTATTGGCAATTTAATACCGCAAACAAAAATTTAAAGCTGCGTCCGGTTCCGAGAAACGGGAGTGTCTGCTAGCTTAAGACTCAAGCCAGCAGACACTTCGTGAAAACACGACCTACGACTTCCGAACGACTTGGATAATTGATATTACATTTATTGGCAATTTAGTACCGCAAAAAAAAATTTAAAGCTGCATCGGTTCCGGGAAACGGGAGTGTCTGCTAGCTTAAGACTCAAGTGAGGTGTCGTACAAAAGGTTGTACTGGGACCGCAATATAATATTAAAAAGCATCGGTATGCCGTCATACGAATTTACATGTGTCGTCAAACAAGGAACCTAAGTTTCCCTTACAAAAAATCAAAACTTTTACACTTCTGTTTCCTATGAGTAAACGATACTGTGTTCAAAGAAGATTATCGAATGGAATGGCATCATTTTGACCTCAGAAAATTTGGAGACCTGTTTCCTTGTTTCACGCCAAGAAGATTGATTTATAATGCGAAATGTTTCTTTAACACTAATCATATTTCAGGCCCACTGTTTGCCATTGACATGTCCAATTCCCTAGATGACAATAAACAAATTCCTATTAAGAAATTGCCATCTACAATGAACAACCCGATGGATAAATCCAAACACCTGCAACTTGTTGGAATTATCGCATATAGGGGAAGTAGCAGAAATTCATTTCAGGAAATAACTCTGGCAGCCAATGACGATGATGCTACAATGTTGCGCAGGACTGCAGCATTAATGGGTCACTATGTTGCGGCAGTAAAACGTGGTAATACTTGGCATGAATTCGATGACATAAAATGCACTCGAAAAACGCTCAAGGAAAACACAAAATTGGTACCACACCTTTTGTTTTTCAAATAACACAAGTTTTGCAAATATAACCTACGCTTCTATAAATATATACAAAATAAAGAAAACAAATTTGAAAGTTCAAACTTTTGGTATGGTAGTATATTTGATACTTTGTGCCGCCCTTTGAACTCATTGAGCTGGGTTAGAAATATTTAAATATCGATGTTCCAAACAAGAACTATTGCTTTCAAAATTTTTGCATAGAATTTTTTTGTCAAAAATTTTTAAGGTGTTACTTTTGTTTGGCACGTTGTCCTTTACAAACTCTCAATATCTCTCGGTATGCTTGGCCATGAATTAGGTAAGTGGCAATAATATAAAATAACAGTTTCCCCGTGCAATTTTAACAGGCTAAATTTTTCGTTGTCCTAAACAATATTTTCTAATAGCATGAGATCGCAGGAGATCTACCCTAGTGCGTACATATGAAAACAGATATGTACAATGTGCATGCCAGGGTTGCCATTTGGATACAATTGTATACATTTGAATACATTTTTAATGAGTGGATACAAATATACAAAAAATCTAAAATGTATACATTTTATTTTGGAAGATTGAAGCTCTGTCCCTGTCATGGGAACTAGAAATTTTCAGTAAGATTTCTAAGAAATGTTTGAATATGCAGTTTTATAGTAAATCAAATTTTAGAATGATATTTATTTTTTCCTTTATATCTATATTATATATATAGATAAACCGTATTTGTTCTACATAATTATTTTGTTGGTATTAGTTTTGTTTAAAATAAGTAGTGTTTGTTAAAAAACGTATAAACAATAATTCCGTTTAAATAAACGCGTTTCGATATGTTAAATAGAAAAACCTTTATAACAGCGACATTTATTTAAAACTGAGCGTTGGTAAAATTTTATAAAATTCAGTTGTGTGATCCGTTTAGCCAAAATAGTGCGGTGATGTTTTGTTTTAAATATTATTAATTTAGAATTTTGTTTCACACATTATATAAAATTCAGACGAAATGACTCAAAAACTATGTATCAATCTATTAAAACGAATTGATACATTTTTTCAGGAATGATACACTTTTGGAGCAAAAAAAATTGCGCGAGTGGCAACGCTGGAACATACATTCAAGGTAGCGAGCATACTTACTACAAATGATTTGAGTAATGAGTAAATTTAGTTGCATGAATATGTTGATTGTGTATGTGTTAGCACAAACTGATATGTTTGCTACTATAACGGTTTCTAAAATACATCTCGCTCTACTATTTTTCGAAAATCAGAGAAAAGTTTGTATTTCGATATGTTTCAAATGGCATGCGCGCAGGATTTCTGCGCTAACGGGTACATATGAAAAAGTGCATATTAGGGTGGTTCGAAAAAAAATTTTGTCCAAATTCTATCCTCTGGAATGTTTCAATTTGATTTAAAAATAAAACCCTCACCAAAGTTTGGTCCTATTACTCCACCTTAAGTGGTACCCGAAAAACGGATTTCCCGCCGAGTTTTAAGGTCTTGTACAGGCTTCAAACAATTTTTATGATTTTTTTCTCTAATCATATCATTTATAAACACTCTTTAATATATTGAGATCTTAATTACGATTTTTGTCCAAAAGTCGTGGCCATTTGAAGTTGTGTTCTTTGACGAAATTGTGTAAACAGTTATTTCACACTTAAAAAGTGTATTGAAATGATAAAGCATAAATTCACATAGCCATAACTAAAACAATATAATAATAACATAAATTCGTAATTAAGGTCGCAATACATTAAGAGTGTTTTCAAATGATATGATTAGAAAAAAATCATAAAAACTTTTTGTAACCTGTACAAGACCTCAAAACTAGGCAAAACGGCACATAAAAGATTTCGTAAAAAGTTGAGTAAATTCAAGTTTGGACAAAAAATAGTTGTTCCCATGTTAACGAAATGGGAAAATAAAATAAAAATATCGTACCCTGTAGAGTGGAGTTATAGAACCCATCTTTGGTGAGGGTTTTTTGTTTTTAATAAAATAGAAACGTTTGAGAGGATGGAAATTGAAAAGTTGTTTTTCTCGGCACACCCTAAAGCACATATGTACATACATATGTACCCGTTATCAGAAATCCTGAGCGCAAGCGGGAAAATACAAATACGAAATATGGACAAACTTTTCTCTGATTTTCGAAAGAAAGAAGACCGACATGTATTTCATAAACCGTCATAGTTGCGAACATCATCAACACAAAACAATCAACATATTGATGCAACTAAATTTACGCATTACTTAAATGTATATTACGGTTGCCAATAGTGAGAAAATTAGTGTCGACGCTCATGAATTGGTATCGGCGTTGTCAACGTCGATAACTATTGATAGGTGTTGACGCTTTTTTGGTATTGGCTAAAACAATATTGAAGTTTTGTTGACGTGACGCAACACAAAGTTTGTCGACACAGTTTTTGGTGACGACAAGCGCGGCAATACAGAATTCAACTATTAAAAATTCAAAAAATAAGCTTTTTTATGATTTTTATGCTTCTTCTTTATTAATGTTTTATTCAATTTCAGAAAATAGTCAAAATAACCAACAACAGTAAGTTTAGTAGAATTGTGGTAATGTTCTATGGTAGCGGTAGACTGCTAAAACACGCCCAAAAAATTCAGGAGAGGTACCAAAAGACACGTATTGACCTCGATTTTAATAATCCGAATTCGGAATATAAAAATTCTACTTGCGTTAGAAAATTTTGCAAAAACAGTTGCAAGCTTTCAAGTGGTTCATTAAAAGGTTTTTGTGAAATCTCAAGGATTTTTTATTTCCGCCTTCAGATTACTAATACCGAGGTCAATTCGGGTATTTTGATACCCCTCTCGAATTCGATTAAGTTTTCCATTAGTGCACCACGCTCTGGGAGGTAGGGAGTTGCTAATGGTGTAGTAAAGAGAAATCCAATCATCTACAATATATTCACTAAAGTTCGTAAACAAATTCCTTGTGTGTATTTTGCCCGGAATGGTTAATTGTGCACTAATAGATTTCAGCAGTTATTTAGATCCACAAATTGTTCACTAAACAATAAATTAACTCAATACAAATTGTAAATAAACAGTGGTCAAAAATATAGGGATCGTGTTTTTATCGATATCACGTCGACATCAATACATTGCCTTAGTAAATACTAATTATGCATTAAAGTGACATTGATGTTGATACGACGTGATGTCGACGACGATACGAAGTGATGGTTGACGTTGACAACCGTAATAGGGGTGAATATCAATTATCCAAGTCGTTCGGAAGCTGTAGGTCGTGTTTGCACGAAGTGTCTGCTGTCTTGAGTCTTAAGCTAGCAGACACTCCCGTTTCCCGGAACCGGATGCAGCTTTAAATTTTTTTTGCGGTATTAAATTGCCAATAAATGTAATATCAATTATCCAAGTCATTCGGAAGTCGTAGGTCGTGTTTTCATGAAGTGTCTGCTGGCTAGAGTCTTAATCTAGCAGACACTCCCGTTTCTCGGAACCGGACGCAGCTTTAAATTTTTTTCGGTATTAAATTGCCAATAAATGTAATATCAATTATCCAAGTCGTTCGGAAGTCGTAGGTCGTGTTTTCACGAAGTGTCTGCTGGCTTGAGTCTTAAGCTAGCAGACACTCCCGTTTCTCGGAACCGGACGCAGCTTTAAATTTTTGTTTGCGGTATTAAATTGCCAATAAATGTAATATCAATTATCCAAGTCGTTCGGAAGTCGTAGGTCGTGTTTTCACGAAGTGTCTGCTGGCTTGAGTCTTAAGCTAGCAGACACTCCCGTTTCTCGGAACCGGACGCAGCTTTAAATTTTTTTTTGCGGTATTAAATTGCCAATAAATGTAATATCAATTATCCAAGTCGTTCGGAAGTCGTAGGTCGTGTTTTCACGAAGTGTCTGCTGGCTTGAGTCTTAATCTAGCAGACACTCCCGTTTCCCGGAACCGGATGCATCTTTAAAATTTTTTTTTTTGCGGTATTAAATTGCCAATAAATGTAATATCAATTATCCAAGTCGTTCGGAAGTCGTAGGTCGTGTTTTCACGAAGTGTCTGCTGGCTTGAGTCTTAAGCTAGCAGACACTCCCGTTTCTCGGAACCGGACGCAGCTTTAAATTTTTTTTTCGGTATTAAATTGCCAATAAATGTAATATCAATTATCCAAGTCGTTCGGAAGTCGTAGGTCGTGTTTTCACGAAGTGTCTGCTGGCTTGAGTCTTAAGCAAGCAGACACTCCCGTTTCTCGGAACCGGACGCAGATTTAAATTTTTTTTGCGGTATTAAATTGCCAATAAATGTAATATCAATTATGCAAGTCGTTCGGAAGTCGTAGGTCGTGTTTTCACGAAGTGTCTGCTGGCTTGAGTCTTAAGCTAGCAGACACTCCCGTTTCTCGGAACCGGACGCAGCTTTAAATTTTTTTTTGTGGTATTAAATTGCCAATAAATGTAATATCAATTATCCAAGTCGTTCGGAAGTCGTAGGTCGTGTTTTCACGAAGTGTCTGCTGGCTTGAGTCTTAAGCTAGCAGACACTCCCGTTTCTCGGAACCGGACGCAGCTTTAAATTTTTTTTTTCGGTATTAAATTGCCAATAAATGTAATATCAATTATCCAAGTCGTTCGGAAGTCGTAGGTCATGTTTTCACGAAGTGTCTGCTGGCTTGAGTCTTAAGCTAGCAGACACTCCCGTTTCTCGGAACCGGACGCAGCTTTAAATTTTTTTTTTCGGTATTAAATTGCCAATAAATGTAATATCAATTATCCAAGTCGTTCGGAAGTCGTAGGTCGTGTTTTCACGAAGTGTCTGCTGGCTAGTGTCTTAATCTAGCAGACACTCCCGTTTCTCGGAACCGGACGCAGCTTTAAATTTTTTCGGTATTAAATTGCCAATAAATGTAATATCAATTATCCAAGTCGTTCGGAAGTCGTAGGTCGTGTTTTCACGAAGTGTCTGCTGGCTTGAGTCTTAATCTAGCAGACACTCCCGTTTCCCGGAACCGGATGCATCTTTAAATTTTTTTTTGCGGTATTAAATTGCCAATAAATGTAATATCAATTATCCAAGTCGTTCGGAAGTCGTAGGTAGTGTTTTCACGAAGTGTCTGCTGGCTTGAGTCTTAAGCTAGCAGACACTCCCGTTTCTCGGAACCGGACGCAGCTTTAAATTTTTTTTTTCGGTATTAAATTGCCAATAAATGTAATATCAATTATCCAAGTCGTTCGGAAGTCGTAGGTCGTGTTTTCACGATGTGTCTGCTGGCTTGAGTCTTAAGCTAGCAGACACTCCCGTTTCTCGGAACCGGACGCAGCTTTAAATTTTTTTCGGTATTAAATTGCCAATAAATGTAATATCAATTATCCAAGTCGTTCGGAAGTCGTAGGTCGTGTTTTCACGAAGTGTCTGCTGGCTTGAGTCTTAAGCTAGCAGACACTCCCGTTTCCCGGAACCGGCTTTAAATTTTTTTTGCGGTATTAAATTGCCAATAAATGTAATATCAATTATCCAAGTCATTCGGAAGTCGTAGGTCGTGTTTTCATGAAGTGTCTGCTGGCTAGTGTCTTAATCTAGCAGACACTCCCGTTTCTCGGAACCGGACGCAGCTTTAAATTTTTTTCGGTATTAAATTGCCAATAAATGTAATATCAATTATCCAAGTCGTTCGGAAGTCGTAGGTCGTGTTTTCACGAAGTGTCTGCTGGCTAGAGTCTTAATCTAGCAGACACTCCCGTTTCTCGGAACCGGACGCAGCTTTAAATTTTTTTCGGTATTAAATTGCCAATAAATGTAATATCAATTATCCAAGTCGTTCGGAAGTCGTAGGTCGTGTTTTCACGAAGTGTCTGCTGGCTTGAGTCTTAAGCTAGCAGACACTCCCGTTTCCCGGAACCGGATGCAGCTTTAAATTTTTTTTGCGGTATTAAATTGCCAATAAATGTAATATCAATTATCCAAGTCATTCGGAAGTCGTAGGTCGTGTTTTCATGAAGTGTCTGCTGGCTAGTGTCTTAATCTAGCAGACACTCCCGTTTCTCGGAACCGGACGCAGCTTTAAATTTTTTTCGGTATTAAATTGCCAATAAATGTAATATCAATTATCCAAGTCGTTCGGAAGTCGTAGGTCGTGTTTTCACGAAGTGTCTGCTGGCTTGAGTCTTAATCTAGCAGACACTCCCGTTTCCCGGAACCGGATGCATCTTTAAATTTTTTTTTGCGGTATTAAATTGCCAATAAATGTAATATCAATTATCCAAGTCGTTCGGAAATCGTAGGTCGTGTTTTCACGAAGTGTCTGCTGGCTTGAGTCTTAAGCTAGCAGACACTCCCGTTTCCCGGAACCGGATGCAGCTTTAATTTTTTTTTGCGTTATTAAATTGCCAATAAATGTAATATCAATTATCCAAGTCGTTCGGAAGTCGTAGGTCGTGTTTTCACGAAGTGTCTGCTGGCTTGAGTCTTAAGCTAGCAGACACTCCCGTTTCTCGGAACCGGACGCAGCTTTAAATTTTTGTTTGCGGTATTAAATTGCCAATAAATGTAATATCAATTATCCAAGTCGTTCGGAAGTCGTAGGTCGTGTTTTCACGAAGTGTCTGCTGGCTTGAGTCTTAAGCTAGCAGACACTCCCGTTTCTCGGAACCGGACGCAGCTTTAAATTTTTTTTTCGGTATTAAATTGCCAATAAATGTAATATCAATTATCCAAGTCGTTCGGAAGTCGTAGGTCGTGTTTTCACGAAGTGTCTGCTGGCTTGAGTCTTAAGCTAGCAGACACTCCCGTTTCTCGGAACCGGACGCAGCTTTAAATTTTTTTTGCGGTATTAAATTGCCAATAAATGTAATATCAATTATCCTAGTCGTTCGGAAGTCGTAGGTCGTGTTTTCACGAAGTGTCTGCTGGCTTGAGTCTTAATCTAGCAGACACTCCCGTTTCCCGGAACCGGATGCATCTTTAAATTTTTTTTTGCGGTATTAAATTGCCAATAAATGTAATATCAATTATCCAAGTCGTTCGGAAGTCGTAGGTCGTGTTTTCACGAAGTGTCTGCTGGCTTGAGTCTTAATCTAGCAGACACTCCCGTTTCCCGGAACCGGATGCATCTTTAAAATTTTTTTTTTGCGGTATTAAATTGCCAATAAATGTAATATCAATTATCCAAGTCGTTCGGAAGTCGTAGGTCGTGTTTTCACGAAGTGTCTGCTGGCTTGAGTCTTAAGCTAGCAGACACTCCCGTTTCTCGGAACCGGACGCAGCTTTAAATTTTTTTTTTCGGTATTAAATTGCCAATAAATGTGATATCAATTATCCAAGTCGTTCGGAAGTCGTAGGTCGCGTTTTCACGAAGTGTCTGCTGGCTTGAGTCTTAAGCTAGCAGACACTCCCGTTTCTCGGAACCGGACGCAGCTTTAAATTTTTTTTTTGCGGTATTAAATTGCCAATAAATGTAATATCAATTATGCAAGTCGTTCGGAAGGCGTAGGTCGTGTTTTCACGAAGTGTCTGCTGGCTTGAGTCTTAAGCTAGCAGACACTCCCGTTTCTCGGAACCTGACGCAGCTTTAAATTTTTTTTTGTGGTATTAAATTGCCAATAAATGTAATATCAATTATCCAAGTCGTTCGGAAGTCGTAGGTCGTCTTTTCACGAAGTGTCTGCTGGCTTGAGTCTTAAGCTAGCAGACACTCCCGTTTCTCGGAACCGGACGCAGCTTTAATTTTTTTTTTGCGGTATTAAAGTGCCAATAAATGTAATATCAATTATCCAAGTCGTTCGGAAGTCGTAGGTCGTGTTTTCACGAAGTGTCTGCTGGCTTGAGTCTTAAGCTAGCAGACACTCCCGTTTCTCGGAACCGGACGCAGCTTTAAATTTTTTTTTCGGTATTAAATTGCCAATAAATGTAATATCAATTATCCAAGTCGTTCGGAAGTCGTAGGTCGTGTTTTCACGAAGTGTCTGCTGGCTTGAGTCTTAAGCTAGCAGACACTCCCGTTTCTCGGAACCGGACGCAGCTTTAAATTTGTGAGGAATAAATTATTTAATATATAATATTGTTGTTTGCTATAGTGTGTCTGCCACCTTAATAGGACCAGCAGTGTTACTATCAAGAAAGAGCGTTAAATTGGGTTTTGGGACTGGTACTCTCCTGACGCATTATATCTGCTCTCCCTCTACGGCACAGATTTCCGTCTGGAAGACACTGCTAGAGTCGGGTGGTCAGTAAGACTAACTTACCCACAGACGACTTGAGCTGGGCTCAGCCCTAATTCACTTCTCCTTCCTTTCTCGAAGGGTGCCCTATACTCGTACGTGCTTGAGGAATCTTTGACAACAAATCCCGCAGGAGTCATTCCTTTTTTGAAATAAAACCAAGTCAGCTTTGCCAGTTTTATTTTCTTTTATTGGAAGTAAACCCCACGAGGGTGGTTGCACGATCCTATTCATATCGAGACTATTATGAGGTCCGAAGCAGATTCTGAGGTATATAAGTATACAAGGTACAAGATGTAGCAGCCAACGCTTGGAGTATAAAGAGATGAACCCTCGCTGGGACGAAGTTTGGTTGAATTGGTCGGCCAATAAAGCCCAGATATATACTGAATGCGTTCATAGCGACACTGAAAAGGAATAAAATACCGGGCTTGGTTTTCTAAGTTCGGCCTTAGTAAGCATTTCTATGACTGATTTTGGGACCTGGAAAATCGGGAAGTTAATGTGGAGCTCAGAAAGGAAGAAGACTTTGGAAAATTCAGCTGGACACAATTAGTCTATGAGACGTCCAGTTCAACTGAACCGGTTGTCTGCTAAACCCAAACCTTGAACACGATTTGTCGTTATCGATAGGCATAGCGGCAGCTGGCGCGCACTTTCCGAAGGTTCTTTATCGACTTGGACCACCATCTTGTCTCAACCAAGATACGGACACGGTACTGCGCCGCGAAGAAGCAGGCATAGCCTAATATTTTTTGTCGAGAAGCTGCTCATAAAACAGTCAGCTGATAAACTTTCCGCCGGCCCCTTGCGCTTGCTCCTTGAGAGCGATCTTCGAACAAACGATGCAAAGTCGGAACATATTTCTTCCTTACTATGTACCACTCCTGCGTACATCATAGGACTCCAACAAACGCAGAAAACAACTCGTGTAATAAAAATTTTCTATAACCTCAAGCTACGTACGGCGGAGGAACGCACGATGTATGAGTAAACGCTATCGTCACGCGGCGAGGGAAGAGTGAGCTTCAGATTCTGGTTGTTATGAATAATGCACAATTCTGCGGACGGCAGAAAATTTCAGGACAAGGTCGAATTAATACAGGTACTATAATAGTGACCCGATAATAAATGAATAGTACGGTCTCAAGATATGGAGGGAATACTTCTTCTTAAAGGTGCAGGCGATGGGGATGACGAAACTGATCCCCCGAAAAATATGCTCACCTCCGACTATGGATGGAGAGAGAATGGCAAGATGGGCTAAACATCTGGTTTGTGTCAACACGGAGGCTAAAGAGGTAGAGAAAGTCTGATCAGACTAGCGTATACCGCCAGTTTGTAATTTAACTGTAATCGATCGCATAAAAGACGTCAATATAAAATTATGTTAAGCATACTCATAAAGCTGATTACATCCAATCAGTGCGTCTTAAGACCTATGAAGTTCATCTCCTGCTATCGAACGCGACTTCCATTATATCCGCGTGTAGGCTGAATGGACAGTGTTCTGTAAGTGTGGCTGTTATCGTAAATATGTTAAATTTACAACTTTTTTATACTCAGCGTGCTTTGCACACAGAATATATTAACTTTGATTGGATAACGGTTGGTTGTACAGGTATAAAGGAATCGAGATATATTTAGGCTTCCATATATCAAAATCATCAATATCGAAAAAACATTTGGTTGAGCCATGTCTGTCCGTCCGTCTGTCCGTCCGTCTGTCTGCCCGTTAACACGATAACTTGAGTAAATATTGAGATATCTTCACCAATTTGGTACACGAGCTTATCTGGGCCCAGAATAGATTGGTATTGAAAATGAGCGAAATCGGATGATAACCACGCCCAATTTTTATATATGTAAATCAAAAGTTTGATTTGTGAATAAAAATGTTTATATAATGAAAATTATATATTGTACAGTAAAGTAATTCAGTTCAATTTTAAGTAGAATAATATTTAAGACAAATTCAGAGTCAAATTAAAGATTTAAGAAGTTTTGTAAAATACGGCTGATACTGCTGATGTTCGGCTGACCACTTATCTCTTATGACTGACTGTTTCGTTATTCGTTCTCTCTCTCTCTTCTCATGTTTTACGACGTAGGGTTGCCTTCTCACAGTGCATGCATTGGGATGCCAGATTACACTCGGCCATACTGTTCGTCATCTGTCCCAGATGACTCCTCTACACCATCGTCATCATCGCTTTCATTAATACAACTCCAAAGCTTTATGTTGTCAGCGCTTGTTGATGTTTTGTTAGGACCAATAAATTCTGCTGCTTTTTGTACATCGTATCTGCCGTTTCGCTTTACTTTCGTTATCTCGTAAGGTCCGGCATACTTCCTACCCAACTTTTGCCCCGTCTTAAATTGCGTGACCTTAATGGCTACTAAGTCATGCAATTGGTATCCGTGATGCCCTTTACGTTTCTTGTCGAATTGGTGCTTATACTTTTCTTGCGCCTTTTCGATTTGATATCTTGCTTCTTGCCTTATTTTGTTACGCTCATCTTGTAAACTCGATACCAGTTCATCTTTCAAAATTTGCATCAGTTCGAGATCGCATTCATTGCGCATTTTTACACCAAACATTATTTCAAAAGGACTGAACTTTGTTGACGAATGAATGTGTGAATTTATAGCTTTCGGCACCTGCGATGTGCATTTATACCATTTCGAGGGTTCTGCGGCTGAAATTTTTGACAAAACCGATAGTATGACTCTATTCGTCCTTTCGATTTGCCCATTTCCCCTCGGCACTCCTGCTGTTAATTTTATGTTTTCGATTTTGTTGTTGGAAAAAAAATCTTTAAATAAATTTGACTTAAAAGCTGTGCCTTTGCCACTGATAATGCGTAATGGATTACCAAATAAAGTGACCCAATCCTCCATATGCTTGAGAACTTCCTGCGCATCTGTTGACTTCGTTGGGTATATCCACGTATACTTGGAAAACCCATCCACTATAGCCAAAATATATTTATAGTTCTTTGCCGTTGGATCTAGTGTACCTAAGTGATCGATGTGAAGTGTGGAAAGTGGAGTATCGCCCTTGTCGATGCAGTGTAAAAATTCTTCCTGCTTGCCCAACTTTCTGTTACGTGTAATACATTCAACACAATTTGCAATTTATTGATTCACCTTCTTCTCTAAGTGTGGTATGTAATAATCCTGCCTTATCCGGTGCATCGTCTTTTGCGTACCCATGTGTCCGAAGCAGTGAGCTTTTGCAATAACCTCTTTCTCCATGAGTTTAGGCACCACCAATAAATGTTGTCCTTCAACTTGCTTGTATACTAAATTATTTCTTATTTGATAGTCTTTATACTGATGGTGTTTTAGAATTTCCGCAACTGCTGTTAAATGTTCGTCTTTCTGCTGTGCTCGGCGTATTTGTGCGTGAATCTCTGACACTACCATCATGACAGGAAAGCGACTTAAAGTATCAACGTGCTTCATCCTGTTTCCCGCACGATGTTCTGTTTTATAGTTGAAGTCTTGAAGATACATCAACCACTGTACAACCTCACGTGGAACTTCTTTCTTCTTCGTGGTGTGTTTAAAAGCTGAACAATCAGTAACCAGATCAAATTCTATACCCATTAAGTAATGACGTAGTTTTTTCGTTGCTAGATAGGCTGCCTTTACTTCTAAAAGGTAACTATGCAATTTTTCCTCTTGCTGCGATGTCTTCTTGCTCCAGTAAAACACTGGGTGCCACCCATTTTCGTGTTGTTGTAGCAATGTGGCCCCAAAGCCATATTTTGATGCGTCAACGTGCAACTGTGTTTTTAAGTCTTGACGAACAATTTTAAGTACTGGCTCTTCCAAAAGTGCTGATTTTAATTTCTCGAAAGCTTGTATCTGTTCATTCCCAATTTTAAACTCAGCCTCTTTTCTCAACAACGATGTCAACGGTCTAGCGATTACAGCATAGTTATGAACAAATTTACGAAAATAACCCGTCAATCCGAGAAATGCCTGAACACCTCTAATGTTTTTTGGCAAAGGAAATTTCTTCACAGCTTTTACTTTCTCTTGGCTTGGCCAGACCCGCCCGTCTTCTACCTCGTGACCCAAAAAAGTTACTCTTTGTTTTAAAAATTGACATTTTGTCCAGTTGATTTCTAAACCAAACTGCTCAGCTTGCCGCAGAACGCGATCCATATTTTCTAAACACTGCTCTGCCGTGTTTCCAAATACTGCGATATCATCTATGTAGATTTCCATGATGCCTTCGTTTATCAGTTGCTGAAAAATATGATTTACATAACGTACAAAGACTGCTGGGGAGTTGCAAAAGCAGAACGGTGCTTTATTAAATTCAAAAAGGCCCTCTTTCGTTGTAAACGCTGTATATTTTCGGCTTTGTTCTTCAACCTCAACGTGGAAAAAACCGTTCTTAAGGTCCATGACCGAATAATATCTGGCACTCTGCATCTTTTCGATCACCTCCTCTACTACTGGTACTGGAAATCTATCTTTAAGGACAAGAGAATTCAGCTTGCGAAAGTCTACGCAAAGCATGTAGCTACCGTCTTTCTTTTTGGCCAGTACAACTTTACTTGCAACATCAGAGCATGACTCCCTAACAATTCCCTGATGCAGCCATTCGTCTACTTGCTTTCTTATAAATTCTCTGTCACTCGCTGAAACCCGACTGGGGTTTTCACGAAAGCTGATTGTACTTTTATAGGGTATAATACATAGTTTTATAGGAGAACCTTTTGGATTACTCACCGGCTTATAATTTTTTATCAACTTCATAACAGCTGCATTGTATTTTTGATCTCTATTTATTTCTACTTCATTACAAGCTACGTTAAAAATATTGTAACCAGTTTCGCATTCCTCTGGTTTTTCGTCTAACCGTGAAAACTTGAAGTTGCCACCATTCATAGTGACCACAAACTTTTGTAGAAAATCATATCCAACTATCATATCACCGCTTAGTTTGCTATCTTCTACGACTAAAAATGTATGTGTGGTAATTAGCTCATCAACCTGGACCTGTGTTACTATTTCACCCAATGCTGGCGTAGCAACGTTACCTAATCCAAATAGCTTTACAACGCACTTTTGTAGTTGCTGATTTTTAAAAATTTCCACGTATTTCCTCTTGCGCATAAGAGAGACATCCGCGCCAGTATCTATCAGGCAAGGTACAGAAATACCATTAACTTTAATTGTTTTGGTACGTGTCTGATTTACCACCATATTGACAGTAGGCTTGGCATTTGTACACTGCTTCGCCATATGCCCTACGCCATTACATTTGAAACACTTTGTTTCTTCTTTGCACTCTGCCCTTTTATGTTGAGCAGACCCACAATTATAGCATTGCGATTGTTTACGCTCCACCTTAATGTCTTTCTCCGATTGTTCGCGCATACTTATTTGTGTATTTTGTCGGTGTCTGTTTGATGAACCATTTTTTATCATCGTTTCTACTAATTCATACCTTTTCCGTAATTCTTTAAACGTCGTTGCACAACTTATGACAGCCTCATCTTCTATTTCTCCAAGCGCCGCAATTTTTCGCATTTGCAAAACATAATCGTGAAATTTCTCAGAAGTACGTTTTTTTCGACAGCGCAGCTGCTTATGTATTTCAGCGCTACTCAACTTCTGCTCGAATTCTTCTCGTAATACTGCGCACAACGATTCGTAATCATAAACAGTGGTGGTTTCTAAGAACAATTTTGCCGTACCTACCATTTTATTACGAGCATTTTCATATTTTTGTCTTGTACTTAATTCGTATGCTTCTGCGTTATCATGGAAATTGCGTATCCATTGATTAACTGGTATCGAAATGCCATCGAAATCCGGTATAATTTTAGAGAAACTTTCCACGCTAACATTATTTTTGCTTTTGCTTTTATCGTCTTTTTCTAATTTTTCAGCGAGTACTTTGATTAATTCTGCCAACTCACTAGAACGTACATATGTATGTATTTTCTTCGTCTGATTCAAATTTGTTGTTTCGTTTTTCTCGTTCGTTGTCCATTGCTGCTTCACCTGCGCTGCTGCCTGCGCTGTTGCCTGCTCTGCTTGCTACACACGGAGTAGATTCAAGTATGCTACTGTTACCCTGCGCCAAAAATGGAATATAAAGATATTGCATGCGCGAACTTCGGTGGAAAGCAGCGGAGCGTAACAAAATTCTAGTAGGTCACTTTCACCACACCAAAAACTTTAACACAATTTTTAACATAATTTAAGCACAGAAATACACTGATTGGAGTTTTAGTGAGTAAAAGTTAAAATTCTGAACACATTAGCTGAATAAAAAGTGTACAAATAATTGTTAAATAACAAATACAGACAGTGGTAGTTTAACAAATTCTGCTGTGGTAAGTGGTGAATGTGACCTACTAGAATTTTGTGAAGCTTGCCTCACACTATTTTTCGTCTATGCAATGTCTCTCTATTATATCGTTTCTGCCTGCGCGTTCAACTGTTCGTCGTTTTCGTCTTTCTCACCTACTTTACGCCGTTGTATTTTGAAAGTGTCGTTCGCTTCGCTTTGGATACACACTTGTTCGTGTTGTGCTCGAACTTGGTTTCTTGTTCTTCCCACGCTGCTTTTTATTTGAATGTAACATGCTGCTTCACCAGAAATTTGTCTGCTTGGTTGAGCGGTTGAGCCCCCATGTAAATCAAAAGAGTTTGATTTGCGAATAAAAATGTTTATATAATGAAAATTATATATTGTACAGTAAAGTAATTCAGTTCAATTTTAAGTAGAATAATATTTGAAGACAAATTTAGAGTCAAATTAAAGATTTAAGAAGTTTTGTAAAATACGGCTGATACTGCTGTTTCGTTATTCGTTCTCTCTCTCTCTTCTCATGTTTTACGACGTAGTGTTGCCTTCTCACAGTGCATGCATTGGGATCCCAGATTACATATACATATATAACATTTTGGAAAACACAAAAAAACCTGATTATTTAGTAAATAATATCCTAGAATGGTAAAATTTGACATGTGGACTGATACTGAGACTCTTGGTAATAATTTGAAAAACATTTTTAAAATGGGCGTGGCACCGCCCACTTGTGATAAAATCAATTTTACAAATATAATTAATCATAAATCAAAAATCGTTAGACCTATCGTAACAAAATTCGACAGGGAGGTTGCCTTTACAATAAGGAATTCTTTGAAGAAAAATTAACGAAATCGGTTAAGGAACACGCCAACTTTCATATACAAGATTTTAAGAGTCGTGGACGAATAAAATAAGCTATATCTTTGCAAAAAAGAACTTTATATCAATGGTATTTCATTTCACAGGTGGGTTTATAACAATAAATAGGAAAAACTTCAAATTTAAACAAATGGGCGTGGCACCGCCCCTTTTATGACTAAGCAATTTTCTATCTTTCGGGAGCCATAACGCGAAGAAAAATTAACGGATCGTAATAAAATTGGGTACAAAAATTTTCCTTATAGCAGAAAATATTTCCAGTAAAAATGGACGAGATCGGTTAAAGACCACTGCAACTTAGATATAAAACAAGTTTAAAAGGGTCGTAGACTAGAATAATAAGCTATAACTTAACAAAAACAAATAGTTTTGAATCAATGATATTTCACTTATCAAGTTTTATTGTAAGAGGAAATGGGGAGACATTTTTTTAAACGGGCGGTGCCACGTGTTATGTAGAAAAGTAATTTATCTGAAATGAAATGTACAATTGAAGCTCACGATGAGTATATAATGTTCGGTTACGAACTTAGAGACCTTTACTTGTTTTTAGTTCAAGTCCGGCTAAGTTCGTTAAATGATCCTACATGTATATATGTATAGTATCCTGAAGATTGGCATAAGTTACTTTGTATTGAAGTCTTCGATTCGTTATTAAAAAGCTATCGAACGAACCAGACATTTTTTAAATTTTGTCTGCATCCAACATAACGATGCACCAGCTTTTCTAGTTCATCCGCTTTCTCATTGCCGTATTGCTTTGACCCGGTACTTATGCGAGTTTAATATTCGCTAAGTTTGCTGCACCATGCAGTACCTTCTTACAGTTATCGACGGCCTTTCAGTTCGTAAGTGGTGAATCCAATACTATGAGCGCTGCAGTTTCTGCCAACTTTTATCCCTACTCTTCCGCCAATATTGACTTTCACAGTTCAGCATGTTGTCTACTTCAACTCAAAGGTACACAACCCTCGTAGAGAGCGTGGGCTTTGTTAAACTAATAACCCCAGTTTATAGGAAATCTCCCAGTCATTCCGGATCAAAAGTGATTTCAGATAAGACAAATACCAATGGTGTGATAAAGTGCTGTCGGACGCGAAAAAATGCGTGAGCGCGTTCTGCCGCAAAATATATAATGCATTCTACGGTCGACAAAGATAGACGGATGGCCAACAGACACGCACATAAGCATAAATTCAGCGCGTATCCGATTACCATCACCACCAAAGAGGTTGAGGATGCCATCGGTCATGCTAAACCATCCAAAGCAGTGGGTCCAGACGTCATAGCCATGCCGATGCTTAAAAGCCCAGGGAAAGAGGGTTTCAAATATTTAGCGCATGTCTTCAACTTGTCTCTTTCCACCTTTTTCATTCCCGAAAAATGGAAAATGGCCAAGGTGGTTCCGCTACTAAGCCTGGGAAACCAGCTAACATAGGAGAGTAATATCGCCCGACATCTCTCCTATCGCCAGTAGCCAAGACGCTTGAAGCCATTTTGCTCTCCTACTTCAAAGCAAATTTGCAGCTAGCCTGTCATCAGCATGGCTTCAGAAAACTTCATAGCACCACCACCGCGCTAAATGCCATCAGCACCCAGATAAATTGCGGTTTAAATAAAAACCCCCACCATAGAACAGTACTGGTTGCGCTAGACCTAACAAAAACTTTTGATACGGTCACACATGGCACGTTACTGCAAGACTTGGAAGGATCTACCTTTCCCCCATGTCTTAAAAGGTGGACCGCAAATTATCTGGGTGGTCGGCAGGCATCGGTGCAATTTAGAAATGAAACATCAAAACCAAGAAGAATTAAACAAGGGGTGCCACAGGGTGGTGTCCTATCCCCACTTTTGTTTAATTTCTACATATCTCAGCTACCTTCGCCACCAGAAGGAGTTACTATCATTTCCTACGCCGATGACTGCACAATAATGGCCACAGGCCTAGGCCCACAGATCGATGAGCTTTGCAACAGAATAAACGACTACCTCCCTGATTTATCCAGTTGTTTCGCCTCGCGAAACCTGGCATTATCACCGACCAAATCCTCCGCGACCTTATTTACAACATGGATGTCCCAAATGTCCACCATTTTGAACATCCACGTCGATGGCACAACGCTACCGCCTGCCCTACACCCCAAAATCTTGGGTGTGATGTTTGATCAGGATCTACATTTTGGTGAGCACGCAGCCGCAATTGTACCGAAAATCCAGAGCCGTAATAAAATCCTCAAATTCCTTGCTGGTAGTACTTGGGGAAAAGACAAAGGAACGCTCATTACCACATACAAAGCGATTGGCCAGCCGATTGCATGCTACGCGTCCCCTATATGGTCGCTTAGACAAAAAATTACCCACTGGAAGAAGCTACAGGACTGCCAAAATACTGCTCTCAGAACAGCCACGGGCTGTCTTCTTATGTCCCCAGCACACCATCTTCATAATGAGACGAGAATACTCCCCATTAGGGAGAGAAATGAGATGCTAACCAAACAGTTCCTGTTGAATACCCAGAAACCTGGGCATCCAAAAAGACATCTGATTGATGAGCCAACATCGCCTAGGGGCCTTAGGAGTCATCTCCGTAACCATTTTGAGGAAATACGGCACCTGGGAACCCAGCCGTATGAAGCAAAAAAACATAAGCAGGTCCTTGGTGAACTCCACAAACAGCCGTCGGACCTTTATGTCAGGAATTGGCCGGTGAATCCAGTACTCAAAGAAAAGTACCCAAAACTTGTGGAAGAGGAACGCGTACTCCCCAGGGAAACGCGTGTCACTCTTGCTCAACTTCGTTCTGGATATTGTAACAGGTTAAACTCTTACCTTTCCAGAATCAACCCCGACATACAAAATGTATGCCCCGCTTGCAATGTGCCCCCACATGACACCAACCATCTCTTTAATTGTAATGTGGAACCAACGGTGCAGTGAAATAACTCCCAATGAATGTTGATGGGGCGAAGCACTGCTACAACAACAACAACCAATGGTGTGTGATTTTCCTAGTCCTACGTTGCAGTCCCAGAGATTTTGGAAGTTGGAGTATTGCCGTGGTACAAAACTATCTAGTCCCTAGAATCAAGCACAGATACAAATGTGTGAGCAGGATAGATATGTACATATATCTTCTATCACAGCACACGTCAGTATACCATTGAGCATTGCATAAGCTTATTACTTTCCTTTCTTTCATGTTTTTATCTATCCAAACTAAAACAACAATAAATCAAGAAATATGAAAATACTGACACATCCATCCATGGAGCTATACATTTTTCGCATATTGTCACTTTAGAACTTTTTCGCATTGCTTCTCGTATTACATTTTATTTCCATTTTCCCTTTTCCTTTTTTTTGTTTTCAAAACATATCAAATATTGCTCAAAGTTTCGCTTTCATTTGCACCTCATTAAACTTTAAGTATTCTGCAATGTCTTTCGCTTTTCCCAGCTTATTGCAAAACTTCCTTGAACTTTCTATTGTACGAAGACTATGTAAGACGAATGTAAGTACTATAGTCCGGGAGCCAGCGACATTTTTTAGTGACCAAAAGTACAAAAGCTGAAAATTTGTCCTAAGCTTTACTTGGCATCGCTAGTAAGTGAATGGACCACCAGCTGGCGCACTTCCGGGGGGTGTAGCTGCGGCAGCCTCCCACACACGTAAAATAACAATAAAAAAAAAACTAATACCGCAAAAGCTGAAATTTTGTTAATATGTTTATTATGTTATAAATAAATGAAAAAACGTGTCCAAGCGAATTTAGAGTGGGGGATTATGCTCCAGCTTTTCACGTAAAGAAGTGAAAAATATGCGCTGAGTAAACTGATACTACAAAAGCTGAAATTTTGTAAACTAATAGTTAAATTAATAACTTAAACGAAAAAAACATCCAGCTTTAAATTTAGTGGGGGAAAAGTGTCCAGCTGATGCAGTGAAGGATTCTGCGCACGGGTATGCGCTCGGGCGCGTCGTATCTTTGACTGCATCGGCTGGACACTTTTCCCTCACTAAATATAAAGCTGGATATTTTTTTCGTTTAACTTATTTAGTCAACTATTGTATTACCAAATTTCAGCTCTTGCGGTATCAGATATCTATACTTTTCTCATTAAACACAGCGTGCAGTCCATACAGTTATTATACTCACTCACCTGTTTTTGAATTTAAAGTAAATATTTACACATTTAAATATGTATACATAACGTAAAAAGTAAATATGCGGACATAAGAGTGCCAATAGTAAATATATATATGCTCTGTCTTTGTCTCTCCCGCTCTGCTCCGAATTTGCCAGAGTGACGCCAAGCTATCCAGTGCGACCGTTGAACTTGTTCAAATCGGAGCTGCCACAATGTCTAACGTACATCCCTTTTGTGTATATTGCTCCAAAAAAAGCGGAAAATTACATCTTTTTGATGCGGCCAATTAAAAATTCGGAAAGACGGTGATTTGACTTTCTCCAACGTTGTGTTGCCGGAACAGCCGAACAATTTTCAAAGATACCACAGCCAGTGCCATAACCGTTTTACAGCATTACCGCCTAAACAACGAGGATATGATCCCAAAAAGCAGGCATCTTCATCTTCAAGTACAGAGTAAGTACTTATATTTTTGTTGCAAATAGTATTTTTTAATGAAATATATACTTTTGGTATATACCTAGCTATATAGCTATACAGCTATATCAACGAATATAGACTTCTTATAGAAGAAAAGTCACGGGTTAAAACCGAGGGACGAAATCTTGGTACACAGGTATAGTGCGTTATAGGTTTCTCCTGTATAGTCCTGGTACACATATATAGTGTAGTATAGGCTCTACATGTATTTCAAAGTGTGACCCTGGCGCCAATGCAGAGTGTTCTTCTATACGCAGTCTATATTCGTTGGCTATATAGCTAGATAGCTATATAGCTAGCGTGTAATTGTGCTGTGCAAAATGTATTTACTTATATTTTTCGCATAGCGTTTGCGTCTTTTTAATATTTTTAGTCGTACTCTTTTCTATTATGCATTATTCATTATTTTTTTTATTCACGATAGTGCTGTGGAAGGCGAGCATTTCGCTACAAACGACGACGTTGCTGAAGGCGTCCATGACGGTACATGCGAGGCTGCAGTTCAAGGAGAAGGCGAGGTTGCTGCTAAACCCGAAAATGTGGATCCAGGCGACGATGTCGATGGGGGCCAGGATGCCATTAATCCAGTCGATAACACTGTAGATGACGATGCTGACGTATCTGAAGTTGCTCAAGAGGTATCAAATAATCCTACTTGTATTTTTTGTGATAAAAGTAGGAAAAAACATCAAGGCCACGAGCAACAATTGCATGTATTAGAGAAGGAAAAGGCATTGGAGAATATACAGCAAATCGCTATGGATTTAGACGATGTACAGTTTATTGAAAAATTGCATAACTTGTGGTTAGAAGAAAAATTAATATTTTATCATGCGATATGCCGAAAAAAATATGAAAATAGAATCTCAGCGAAAAAAAGCAAAGAGAAGCCAAAAACAGGGTGGCATACAGCTCGCAATGTGCATTCTCAAGCGTATGAGGAAATATGTCAGTTTGTGTCGAAAAATATCATCGCCAAGAATCAGTCGTTTTTCCTGTCGTCTCTAAACACGATATTTATAGATTATTTGGAACAACACAAGGCAAACACAGATGTGTATACGATGAAGCCGTATCATCTAGAAAATCGGCTTCTAGCTACATTCCCAAAAAAAATAACCGTCGTGTTGCACAACAATAAAAAAATTGTAAAACCTTACAAAGGCGTTCTTGTACAGCAACAATTTAATCAACTAGAAAGAAAGGACGTTTTATTGCATGCAGCATTAATTTTAAGACAGGAAATACAGAATATTGAACAAAACAAATTGCCAGATCAGCCACTTCTGCTGATTTAATCAAAGGAGAGTGTGATGTTCCAGAGAACCTGTTTAATTTTTATTTAGATTTACTTTGTGGACCAAATTCTCGTAGTAGGCGCGGCGACAGATCAAATAGATTAGCAAAATCTTTTTCCGAGGACATGATATATGCAGTGTCAAATGGGCAAATAAAACCTTCTAAACATGCATATGTCTTGGCTTGAGTCTAAAAAGTTTAACTAATAGCAAGAAGATTGTTAATATTATGAACCGATATGGCCACTGCTGTAGCTATACAATTCTGGAGGGTATTGAGACTGAAGCCACGTTTACTTCTTCTGTGCGTTCTGATATTTGTCCTGAAGGCATCGTTCGCTCAAGAAATCTATACACAGGTGTCGCATTTAATAATTTCGATCGACACGTCGATACGTCAGGCGGCCACAACACACTGCACGACACCGTGGGTATAATTTTTCAAAATATTGATAATTCTACTGAGGATGAAATTGACAATGATATTGAGAATGATATTGAGGATGATATTGAGGACAACAGCCCTGAAATAATTACGCCAGGCCCTTCCGAAAACAGTAATAAAAAACGAAGACGGACTTTCGACACAATTACTCACGAATTACAACCGTACAATAAGACACCGAAAATTTACGAACGTTTACAGCCTGTGGATGTTTTATCAAATTTATCAAACCCTAACTCAAAATCGTTACAACAAATTAATTTCGTGTTCATGCTTTCCCACTACTTTGAAATACCCAAAACACCGATGTGGGTTGGTTTTAATAGCTTGATCTACAAGGATACAGCTCCAACGCAAAAGGTCTGTTACTTAACCACAATTAACTCTTCACCGACGAATAAATCAGTTGTTGTAGAAACTATGAAGCAGAGTCAACAGGTCGCTAAGGAATGCGGCGAGAAGTATATGCAAGTAACATATGATCTTGCTATAACTAAAGTTGCACTCCAGATTCAATCGACCGAAAAACCGCGTTACAACGACTTATTTATTCATGTTGGATCCTTCCACATAATGATGTGTTATTTTAGAGCTGTTGGTAAATTTATTGAAAACTGTGGTATTACGACCATTATGGTCAACGCGGAAATGCTAGCGAATGGATCTGTTAACAGTTATATTGCAGGAAAACATTTTAATAGGTGCAAACGATTGCATCCAATGGTATCATTAGCTCTGCAAATTTTACATTTCGAAGAATTTTTGAAGCGGGAAAATATTGAATGTAGCGACGACATGAAAACATATTTACTGAAATATAAGGAAGAAAGATCTGATGAACCTCGAGTACTTCCACAAAACCTACAGGATTTATTAGATAAATATGAACAATTTAAACAGCAAACACTGCAAGGAGAGCATGGCAAAACTCCACAATTTTACATGATGTACGTTAGTTTTATTGACTATTACTTAACACTGTATGCAAGCATACGAAGTGGGAATTTACAACTTTTTATATCTATCTTGCCTAAAATAGCCAACTTGTGTTTTGCTTTTAATCAACAAAACTACTCAAGATACTTAGTGAAGTACCACGAGAATCTGCTGAAAGTTGATGAAACTCATCCAGGATTAAAAAAGGATCTAGAACTGGGAACATTTGGTGTGAAGAGAACTGACAAAGCAAACTCAAGACAACCCGTTGATTTAACTTTAGAGCAAACAATAAATGCCGATGCTGCCAATAAGCTTACAGGTGTGAGTCACACGACAAATTCGATATCTGTTCGACAGCGTTGGTGCAAAAGTCACACTTTAAGATCTACAATAATAAGTCATACGATGGAGCAGACAGGGCTGAGAAAAGTTCAGGATATCACTGCCGACTTGCAGCCGAGCAGAATAACTAAAAATTCTAAACAGCTTAGTAATTTTATTGATAATATTAAACAAAACATTAATCCGTTTGCTGCTGATTTAGATAACAATTATTTATTTAATATTTCGACAGGTCAAACGGTACAAGAAAATATCGAAAGATTCTTACTTAATGTCGAAACAATGGGTAATGAACAACGAGAAAATTTTATTACACAATGTGCAGAAGATGAAAAAAGATTTGAAAAACCCATAAAACAAAATAAAGTGCTTAATTTTACAGACAATATGCAAAAAAAGAAAATGACAGTGTCAGGAAAAGTTGTTGAACTGCGTATGCAACGTGACTTGTTTGGCCAATTTTTATGCATATCTTTGCAAAAATCTCTAGATATAGATAAAGTTTTAATATATCCTCTAACGCCAGTGCCATTATCAATGTGCCACATGGATGGATCTATTTGCAAAACTAATAAGGCAGCTCTATTAAAAGTACTCGAGCAGCAGATTGAGCCGCATACTCCGGAGTATACTAACGTGAAGGTGTTCGATGGATTTTTTATGCTTCATTTGATGAGGGAAATTCCAGCTACTTACGGAAACATATCTACTCAAATTTTAAGTATGTTTTGTTCTAATAATGCGGAAGTTGTAGTAATCGCCTTTGATAGGTACATTTTTCCTTCAATCAAAGATAATGAACATTCTTTAAGAGGAATGCAAGTCACACAATTCCACATCGAGGGACCAGATCAAATACGTTCTTCTGATTTCAGTAACGACTTGAAAAACGCTAATTTTAAAGAGGCGTTAGTGAATTTTATTGTACAGCACTGGACACTTGATCACGCAGCACCTATCATTGGCAATAAAACTATTTATATTAATTATGATCAGTGCTATAAATATAAAGTAAATAATGGCCATGTAGAAAGGACACACGATGTTTTATTAAGCTGCCCAGCGCATGAAGAAGCGGATACGAAGATAGTTTTCCACGTCTGTCAAATAGATTACGACGCACATGTCACGATAAGATGCTCGGATACTGACGTGGCCATTATAATGCTTTCTAACATGAGTGCCTTAAGTAACGCTGATGTTAAAGTTTCAATGGAAGCCGGAGTCGGTAATAATCAGCGCTTTATTAACATTAGCAAGTTGTATGAAACGTTGGGCCCTAAATTAAGCGCCGCGCTGCCGGCTTTCCATGCATTGACGGGTTGCCACTATAACCCGTCATTTTTCAAGAAAGGAAAAAGCCGGCCGTATAAAATTTTACAAAACTCAGAACGTTTTATCGATAGTTTTATCAAACTAAGCAACGCACCTGACGACGAGTTGCAGAATACGTTTGATATTATAGAAGAATATGTTTGTCGTATGTATGGATTCAAAAAAATCAACAAAGTCAATGAAGCACGAGTTGCAACATTTTTGAAGACGTACAAGGTTTTACAAAACGATGACATATTCCGGTTACCGAAGAATAATATCGACGGATCAGCTCTGCCTCCCTGCAAAATTGAGCTGCACCAACATTTGCTGCGGACAACATACATAGCAAATACTTGGGCACATGCTCATCTTCAGGTTCCAACGGCATTACATCCGACTGATTTTGGATGGGAAGAAGATGAGGGAAAATTCAATTTTAAATGGTTCGAGGGTGACCAGCTACCCGCTACCCTTGGTGATATAACTATCGATGATGGCGATGACCAAAAAAGTACTGAAGGTTAGAATAATACTGATATATTTTTCTCTCATTTCATTATTTGTCAGTTTCAATTTTTGATTATTTTCTGTTTAATTTTATCATACAATTTTAATTTAAAAATAAAACTGAGTTATATTTGTAACAATTTTGGATAGTATGTCACCTTTTTTTGTAATTTATAATCAGATTTGAATTAAAATTTTGCTCTTGCGTGTTAAATGTTTATATACTATTATCATCTATATCTTTTAATATATTATTATTATATATGTTTACAGATCCTGGCGAAGATCTTTCACGGGTCGACATCGCTGTTAGTGATAATGGCAGCGATAATGAGTACGATGGCGATGAATCCGAAGAAAGCGAAATTTAAAATATTAGCTATTCACGTATTAGCACACTATGTATATTTATTTTGAATTTTAGTATGCTTTTTGTAAATAAATAAAACATTTTTAAGTAATTAATAGTAAACCTACTTTTTATTATCCTCCTTTAGAGCAGAAAAGTTATACGTATCTATCATCCAATAACTGCATGGACGGCACGCTGTGTTTAATGAGAAAAGTATAGATATCTGATACCGCAAGAGCTGAAATTTGGTAATACAATAGTTGGCTAAATAAGTTAAACGAAAAAAGTATCCAGCTTTATATTTAGTGAGGGAAAAGTGTCCAGCCGATGCAGTCAAAGATACGACGCGCCCGAGCGCATACCCGTGCGCAGCATCCTTCACTGCATCAGCTGGACACTTTTCCCCCACTAAATTTAAAGCTGGATGTTTTTTTCGTTTAAGTTATTAATTTAACTATTAGTTTACAAAATTTCAGCTTTTGTAGTATCAGTTTACTCAGCGCATATTTTTCGCTTCTTTACGTGAAAAGCTGGAGCATAATCCCCCACTCTAAATTCGGCTGGACACGTTTTTTCATTTATTTATAATATAATAAACATATTAACAAAATTTCAGCTTTTGCGGTATTAGTTTTTTTTTATTGTTATTTTACGTGTGTGGGAGGCTGCCGCAGCTACACCCCCCGGAACCGTGCGAGCTGGTGGTCCATTCACTTACTAGTGATACCAAATAAAGCTTAGGACAAATTTTCAGCTTTTGTAAAATGACTAACCCTAAACTGTCGCTGGCTCCCGGACTACTAGTGAAAGGCAAACTTTCGATTGCAGATGGCAGATGCACAATAAAAAAATAGGTATACACATACACACACACAGACTTAATCGCAAATACACCTAATAGACAAACCTACCAGTTGTAAACAAGTTAACATTTCTGTCGCCAAAAGTCATAACAGCCTAAGTTTAAAATCATGCCATAGGACCGTTATAAATATTTAAAATCTAAATTTGTTTGTGTTCATTTAATAAGTATAAAATGTTATCGAATCATCCTATCTCGATCTAGGCGCGCCGTGAAAACTTTCGCCTAATTGACGAAAATCCACAAAGGCACAAGGTGCTACGATTATACACAGTTGTGAGTAAATAAATGTTCTTAATTGAATTGTAGGAATTTTGCTGCGCCGCTTTGCATTATACAAAATCTGCCCCTTAATATTGTGGCGAATATAAAAAGTTTCGGCACGTTACTATGCCCATGGTATAAATATTACCAGGTAAAATCATTTACTCTTCTTGGCGGCCATAATGGCTTTTTGATTTTTAAAAAAATTTTAAAATCACTCTCTTAAACTTTGTGGAAATGCCAACCCAAAGTAAACACAATTTTTTAAATCCCAAAAATAAAATGCATATGAAATAAGAGAAAAAATAGTTCGAAAAGTTTTGAAATCAGTTTTTATGTATATGGCAAAAAAATGAGTTACCAATATAATCGATGCCTCAACACGTCCTATTTTTGCAAAGGGACAAGAGAAAAGGCCTTACTTCTTAAACCTCTTCTAATTAAGAAGCGAATGTTGGAGACCACCCCTATTGATTTTTCATTCATTCTTTTCTTGATACGTCTTTATCCCTTAAATATGCTGAAACTCCACTTTATAAGAGATCACCAGTGTCCTCGCTACTGCGGAAAAAAATGATCTTGGAGGTATTCTTTGGTTGGAAGATACATTTTTTAATTGGCGCTGAAACGTTTAGGAGATGCTGGTCGTTGCGTAACATTTCACTCCAGCTAACCCTGGTTCGCGATAACTGACGCCAACCTGGGGCACCAAGAGAGATCAGAGTCTTCCCCCACCTGCTTCTCCGAACCTAGTGGAGATCTTACCATAACTTGCCTACGCCAGCAAAAACGATGTAGCTCTTCGCAGCTTAGCTAAACATCATCGTCCAGTTGGAGTATAATAGTTCGTGGAGGCTGAATTTACCGACTGAACGGTCAAAGTCTGCCGCCGTGGTGTAGAGCTAGTGTGTTGGCCTATCCATCAAAAATATTTAAGAAATTTGTATAAATGGTATTGATTGTCCCTAGGCATTACCTTGGCAGCAAAAGTTCGTCCGAATTGGCAGATAAATTTTTGGGTCGGCACAAAACATGTTCACCATTTTTTTTGGGTACCGCAAAATCATCAAAATTACAACAACCACATGAAAATTTTCAAATATTCTTTTGCAAATATCTCTTGACATACCCAAAATTTTTTACCTCCGATTTCGGGTACGCGATCCTGGATCCAAAACGTGTCTTTTGATACCCCTCTTGATATTTTTGGACGTGTATTAAGAGCGTCATGTTGTCGTATAAAATTACCAAATATATCACAGTTTGTTATATTTTTTTTATGAAAACAAAACCAAAATAAAAAAGTAAGGAAGGCTAAGTTGGGTGTAACAGAACATTACATACTCAGCTGAGAGCTATGGAGACAAAATAAGGGAAAACACCATGTAGGAAAATGAACCTAGGGTAACCCTGGAATGTGTTTGTATGACATGTGTATCAAATGGAAGGTATTAAAGAGTATTTTAAGAGGGAGTAGGCCATAGTTCTATGGGTGTACGCCATTTAGGGATATCGCCATAAAGGTTGACCAGGGATGACTCTAGAATTTGTTTGTATGATATGGGTATCAAATGAAAGGTGTTAATGTGTATTTTAAAAGGGCGTGGGCCTTAGTTCTATAGGTGTACGCCTTTTCGACATATCGCCATAAAGGTGGCCCAGGGGTGACTCTAGAATTTGTTTGTACGATATGGGTATCAAATGAAAGGTGTTAATGAGTATTTTAAAAGGGAGTGGTGGTAGTTGTACATGTGAAGGCGTTTTCGAGATATTGACCAAAATGTGGACCAGGGTGACCCAGAACATGGTAGGTGTCACACCCATTTTGCAAAGTTTTTTGCTAAAGTTATATTTTGCATCAATAAACCAATCCAATTACCATGTGTCATCCCTTTTTTCGTATTTGGTATAGAATTATGGCATTTTTTTCATTTTCCGTAATTTTCGATATCGAAAAAGTGGGCATGTCATAGTCGGATTTTGGTCATTTTTTACACCAATACAAAGTGAGTTCAGATAAGTACGTTAACTGAGTTTAGTAAAGATATATCAATTTTTGCTCAAGTTATCGTGTTAACGGCCGAGCGGAAGGACAGACGGTCGACCGTGTATAAAAACTGGGCGTGGCATCAACCGATTTTACCTATTTTTACAGAAAACAGTTATTGTCATAGAATCTATGTCCCCACCAAATTTCACAAGGATTGGTAAATTTTTGTTCGACTTATGGCATTAAAAGTATTCTAGACGAATTAAATGAAAAAGGGTGGAGTTACGCCCATTTTGAAATTGTCTTTTATCTTTGTATTTTGTTGCACCATATCTTTACTGGAGTCGAATGTTGACATAATTTACTTTTATACTGGATAGATATAAAATTTTTTGTTAAAATTTGACTTACAAAAAATCTTTTTTTAAAGTGGGCGTGTTCGTCATCCGATTTTGCTAATTTTTATTAAGCATACATATGGTAAAAGGAGTAACGCTCCTGCCAAATTTCATCATGATATCTTTAACGACTGCCAAATTACAGCTTGAATAACTTTTAAATTACCTTCTTTTTAAAGTTTGCGGTGCCACGCCCATTGTCCTAAATTGTACTAATTTTCTATTCTGCGTCATAAGTTCAACTCACCTACCAAGTTTCATTCTTTATCCATCGTTGGTAATGAATTATCGCACTTTTTTGGTTTTTCGAATTTTAAATAGCGATCTGAGATGATGCCCAGGAACCTACATACCAAATTTCATCAAGATACCTCAAAATTTACTCAAGTTATCGTGCTAACGGACACACGGACGGATGGACGGACGGACATGGCTCAATAAAATTTTTTTTTCGATACTGATGATTTTGATATATGGAAGTCTATATCTATCTCGATTCCTTTATACCTGTACAGCCAACCGTTATACAATCGTAGTTAATATACTCTGTGAGCTCTGCTCAACTGAGTATAAAAATAAAAATATGAGAGCAGTGAGAATAAAAAAATTTTTTTAAACGTCATTTCGGCTCTCACCGGTTTTACCTTGTAATATTTATACCATGACTATGCCTATAGTAAATAAATCGTTGGCTTAATGTGAAAATGTGCTAAGTCGCTTTTTACGAATTTTACAGGAGACGAAAAAAAAATGAAAAATTTTTGAAATACACTTTTTTCAAAACTGTGAATGAGGATACCTTAGTTGCAATACTTTTGAGTGTAGAAGCTTTGAAAAGATAAATAAAAATCATGTATGTTAACCCAGCAGCTATTTTATGACTTAGCACAATTTCCGCACTCAAACAAATTTTTTCTCCTGATTTAGCACTTTTTACTCAATATGTTTTCCCATCACTACTCCCCTTTAATGATTGAAATATAACACTAAAACTATATATTTCACAAAAAATACTATTTATTTGTCAAACTATTTCTAATGGTTCTGATCTGGACTCTTTTGACGGATGGTGCGCAGACAATAATTTATTTTTAAACTCAAACAAATGTTGTGTTGTGTCTTATTCCATAAAGACAACGGCCACATACTTTATCTACACACTAAATGCTAAATCTGTTAATCGTTGTCAAGAGAGTAAAGTCATGGGTGTAATTTTTGACTCCAAACTCTTTTTTTCTAGTCACATTGACTTCATTGTTTCAAAATGTGTTGCCATGGTTGGGTTCAGTAGACGTAACACCAGTGACTTTAAGGACCATATGACGTTGAAGGTACTTTATATATCCTTGGTCAGAAGTGGCCTTGGATATTGCACAATAATATGGAATCCTTTCTATGAATCTAACTCCTATAAAATTGAGAAAGTTCAAAAAATTTTTACAAAAATTGCTTTACGTATGCTTCACTGGTCAGACGGTCATCGATTATGTACCTACCAGCAGCCAAAAATTGCTTGGTCTTCAGGCTTTGCATTACAGAAGAACTTTTATCTCACTCATGCTTGCCTACACTGAAAATAAAATTTCGTAAAAGAGCTACGAAAAAATTTCGTAGTTTTAATTTTCGTATAATGTACGAAATTTCGTTCATAATACGAATGAACTTTTGACAAATACACTAGATTTTACGAAACCTTTCGTAAAAAATACGAAATGACTTTCGTAAGGAATATTTTTAGTATAATATACGAATTCGTGCGTACTATTTACGAAACAATTTAGTAAACTATGATAAAAATCTTTGTACGAATCATTTTATATAATGTACAAAATACTTTTGTACATTGTACTAATTCACAAAGTCCTTTTTACCATTCGTACAATGTACGAAAATTTTCGTGAAATATATTAAATTGCCGCCATTTTGCATATTTTTATCTTCACGTGTTATTGTGAAATGCTATGCGAAAGCAACAAGTTGAAACAAAATTTAAGTGCTTCAAATTTGATTTTTAAACAAAAGTTTGTAAGTAAAGTGGGGAAATTTAATAACAATTGTTCCGTTTTATATGTACATATATCTATATTTTTTTACACCTTAGTGATCGCTTTATATTATAAGTGTGTTTTCCTAAACGTTTGCGCCCTTGTTTAAAATTTCGCAATTGTTAGTTTTGTGTGCATTCTTGGAATGAATTGCTTTATACACAACATGAGTCAAAGAGATTCGTATAAGTGTACTTATGGAGGAAATTGGAATACATTTTTTAGCTTTTTAAATTGCTTTGTACGTCATATGAAAGAGGATCACAACTTTGACAAGAGTGCGGAGCAGAGAGTAAGTGTGTCTGAAATTAACACAGAAGAAACTCTTTTTGATTATTTTTTTTACATTATTAACGTTATTCAATTATAACATAATAACAATTTATTTTTCACTAATAGTCATACTATTAAAAACGCAGCTCCAATGGGAAAACTATATAACATATTTCGGAACTGGAAACATAATTTTAATAGGAAGACGACATCAGAAGGTTGCTCCAAAAACCAAAAATTGAAAGTGTTTGCAGCAGCGGATTATGAGGACGAACATATTAGAGCGTTAAAGCATGACCTTTATTCAATGAATTATAATGAAAAAATTGAACATTGGCCCGCTTGCGCATCAACACGTATGAATAGTATACAAGACACCCAGGATGATCCAAAAAATATTTTTGATGCTTGGCCGCAATATAAACTTCCTGATGGTTTCCGTTTGGTAAGAAACAGTAGGCCTCTTTAACAACAAGAAAATTATACTAAAATTTCAATACATGTCAATCTTTATATGAGAAAGAAAGAAAAATTGGCGTAAAACTTTTTTTTTGTTATTTAACAGGTCTTGTCTAATTTTTACTTATTGTCAATTAATACGAATTTGTTCTTTAGATTGAATCGGACTTCGTATACTTATATGGCGCCAGAAGTGAGGTCCTTGACAAACTCAATGAATTTTGCAACATACTGCTACTTAAAGTTATCCCAAATCATATCAAAGATATCAAAGACTCTGCCTGTATCAATATATATAACGAAGTAAATAAAAACAAAGCCACGGTCTCAGAAGGTAGTCGCACATTTATTTTAATTTTAAGCCCTATTTATTAACATTACTTTTTAATGATTTTTTTCGTTTAGATTGCTTCAGTGCCGACGCTTTCGGTGTCCTGTAGTCACTACTACCGTGCTCTCGAATAAGCAAAAAAGTTTCCAACAACAAAACAAATGACAAGAAAAGGATGTATTCCCTCAAAAGTCACGAGACAGTTTTATGGCTATTTGCTCAACTGAAGCCGAATATAAACAAATGAACAAGAACTATATTTGGTGATTATAAAGCAATCCATTTACTAAAAACATGAGCAAGAGGTTTTATGTGCTGTGGTGAAGATGGCTATGTTTTTCTTTATTGCTTTCCTTCAATGCTTCTAATAACTTGTGTTTTATTTTTAGTGGGGAAAGAAAAGAACATAAAGTAAGCTGGAGATCTGTCAAGTAAAAGTACGTCAAAGTTATCTAAATAAAGCCCGAGTTATTATTCATACGACACGAAAGACTTTTAATATTCCATAAGGCTGTTAATTTCTATTCAAGTGCTGTAGCTTAAGCATTATCTACATATGTAAATAAAATTATCATATGAATTATCTATTGAATCAAAGCTGCATTTATTTTTTCTCACAGTGTAGAACCGCATATTTTACGAAATTCGTAAGTAAACTTTACACATATATTCGTAAAATGTACTAATTTACATTTGTATATAGTACGCAAATATTCGTAAAATGTACTAATTTTTTATCATGTCACATTTTCGTAGTATGTACGAAAACGGTTTTGTAGAATTTACGAAATCTTTCGTGGCTCAAAACAACGAAGAATTTCGTAATATGTACGAAAGTTTTCGTTATATTTACACAGATTTTATTTTGAGTTTATTATATATAATTTTATTATATACTAGCAGGGTAGCCGACGTTGTTCGGGATGCGTATTTATATTAAAGTGGCCCTTATTTTTTTTTAAATATCGATATCTTGGGTCTTTAACTTAACAAATTTTAAAACATTTCTGCTAACCTAAATCACGAAACCATGTGCAGGCTCCGTTTATATAAAACAATATTTATTTTTCCACATTATCCCTCCTCCCCTTTTATTGCTTGGTCCATCCCACTTACTTTACTCTGTGCCTTTTTCTGGCGATCCCATTCTTCTTATCTCGCGCTCAACCTCTTTTCAGTATTATCTTCACTCAATTATTCCAAGCTCTTCAGTGTGAATGTATGTGTATGTGTGGAGAGCTTACTTGTAACACAAAATTTAAAATTTTTAAAGCTTATTTAAAAAAAAGAATTGTTTTATAATGCTTCCTTATAAACAACGCTTGATGTGGAAGTGTTAGGAACATAGACGATTAATTTGTCTGCTTCACTAACACGTGAGGGCGCCACGTAAAGCTGGCCATGAGAAAAGCAACTCACAGTCAGATCAACGCCCACAACACTCATCGTCTGACCTTGTGCTTTGTTGATTGTCATAGCATAGCAAAGGCTCACCGGTAATTGAACACGTTTAAATCTAAAGGGGAAAGTTGTTTGGTATAAGGGGGATACGTGGTATAAAGACTCTCTATCCTCTGCCACTGCCTGTCAAAATGTCTGCTTTAATTATTTTTTGTTTTAGAGAAACAACTTTGAGCCTCGTTCCATTGCACAATTTTGGTGGGCTTAGGTTACGCAACAGAATAATTGGTGCGCCGATTTTCAAAATAGTTTTATGGGATGGAAGTCCAGGTGCTATTTAAAAACTCCACATGGAAATTTCTTGAGTCATCTTGCTCCAAAACTCTGTTGATAGAAAAGTATTCGACCTCCTCTCCCTGAACTCCATAGCGCCCGACTATGAGGCGGAGCTGTTTAGGACTGACATCTACGCCGTTTCGCCTCATACGAGGGCGGCGGGATGTCGGTGACCAAGAACTGCCAATCCCCTAAGGGTGTTATGCGGACCGTGCCTATTGGACGATTTGCAGCCAGGGGATAAATTCGGCTGTATTCGAACGGAGCCTTCCCGATACCGGGCCACCTCGGGAAGTATTAATGGCCTTACCATAGTAAGGGGCGCTGCTGTGGCGTACGGTTCTTTCCCCGTATATAATACTGGACCGCTGAGCCCGCCTTCTCGGGCAGGTGGTCGTACGACCAAGATGAACGACTCATTACCTGACTGTAATAAGGACGATGTAAAGAGGAGGACTGAGTTGCAATCCAAGGACGACAAATACGAATTAAGCGATGCGTCGGACTCGGGGAGCGAGAGTAGTGCTGATTCAATGAACTCCGTGTTGGAGAAGCACACAAATGAAAACGGAGTAGAAGAGTGGAGAAGGGTACGGAGCAGAGGAAGTAAAAGAGCTCTCTCGCAGTACCGTGCAGCACTAAGAATTGTACAACGCTTGGGAGCAGTGGTCGACCCAACAGAAGTGGAGATCGAGCGCTTGGAATGGGCCCATGAAGCGGTAGAAGTAGGTCGAAGGCAGTTCAAAACGTTTGCTGCGAGAAACCCTCGGTTCTGCAACCGGTACGAGGTGGAAGAAGCGTCGAATGGCAGAATTAAGAGGCAACGTTCGGCGGAAGGCGACAAGCCTGCTTTCAAGAGGCAGAAAGGACCCAGTCCTAGAGCCGCGAGGCAGGGAAGTCGCATAGACAGGACAAGTAGGCCCAAAGCTGTAAGACATATGGGCTCCAATAGCGAGGTAGCAACTACCTCGAAAGCTGCGAGTCAGAGGGAAGTTCCAATTAAGGAAGTAGGAGATAAGCCAAAGGGAGATAACGCTAAGACTCCGGCTTTCTCGGAGGCGCTAAAGGGAGTTAACGCTAAGACTCCGGCTTTCTCGGAGGTGCCAAAGGGAGATAACACTAAGACTCCTGCTTTTCCTGAGAAGATGAGTGATGTGGCAAAGCAGTCACTGACTGTGGCGCTGGTTGATCGTAGCAGTTCTTTCGAACAAATGACTACTGAAAGGTGCAGATCTGTGGAAAGGGAGCTTATTAGCTTAATGCTTAAGATGATGCGGGAACAACCAAGTAAGCCCCTTCCAACCTTTGATTCGGGGGGATGGTATAATGGTGTGAAGATGATAGCGTGCGACAACATCGCGAGCTTGCGGTGGCTGGAGGAAGTTGTTCCAAACCTCCAAAGGCAAGGCACGAACGCGCGGTTTGAGGTGGTGGATAAAGCGCAAATACCCACGGTACCAAAAGTTAAGGTATGGATACCATGCGTGATGAAGTCGGAGGATACACTGCGACTTCTGCAGAATCAGAATCCGAACATACCGACACAGGATTGGAAGGTACTTACTGTATCTAGGCCTACCGAGGATGGACAGTTCTATATCTTCCAAATAAACAAGCAGGCGGAGGATATTTTGTACACGCAGCTTGGTAAAATGTCCTTTGGCACTGGCAAAACTTACATGCGACTCAGGAAAAGAAGTCCCGAGGATAAAAACCCTAACACGCTAGAGGTGGGCGAAGTCGAAAAGGACCTGAAAAGCCTAAGGCAAAAAAGACAGATGGAGGTCCCCGATGTCACCACGAACGTGCTAGAAGAGGACCAACCGCTAAATGGTGCTGTGACTCGCACAGAGGAACACCCTGCACAACAGTCACGAGAGGCTGAAGGGGGCCTCGAATACTCTAAACCAAAAGGGCAAGGGGAGGACGACGACATCAAGACGAAGGTGCTGGAGGGGGACAAACAGCCCAATGGTGCTGCGAGTCCTACAGATAAACCTCCAACACAGTAAAGTGGCGTCGAGCGAACTCCTCCTAACCCTTGAGGAGGGTTTGTTTGACGTGGCGCTGATCCAGGAGCCGTGGCTCTCATCGGGAGGAAAGGTTTCTGGACTTAGCGCGCGCGGGTTTGGCGTTTACTACGCGCAAACGGAAGGACGGGTGCGAGCTGTAGTAATGGTAAGGAAACAGCTGCATTCTTATATGCTGCCTAATTACACCACTGAGGATCTCGTAGCGGTGGCCGTTGAGCAAAAGAATAAGCAGGCATTTATCCTGGCGTCCTGCTACATGGCCCATGCTGCGGAGGCCCCACCGATGGAGTGCAAAAGGCTAGTACAGGAGGAAGGGCGCAAAGGGCGGTTGGTCATAGGCGCAGATTCAAATGCGCACCACAATGCGTGGGGAAGGGCAGATACGAACGAGAGAGGCGAATCTCTGTTTTGTTACATCCTGCAAACCAATTTGCAGATAGCCAACAGGGGAAATGTCCCTACATACATTGGTCCAACATCCAGAAATGTTCTGGATATTACATTGAGCTTCGAGCGTGATATATCAAGGTATGATTGGATGGTTCTTGATAGACCATCCTTCTCCGACCATGCGTATATCAGCTTCAACATCATCCTAGAGAGGGTAGAGAAGGGAGGAACCTTTAGAAACCCCAGGTCAACGAACTGGACTAAATTCCAGAAACATGTAGAAACAAAACTGGGACAACCCAAAGAGGTTGCTAATGTAGAGGAACTGGAGGAGTCGAATGAATTCCTAACAAGGACGCTTATGACTGCGTATAACAAAGCTTGCCCTCTAAGAAGATTCAGAGGAAAAGCAAAGCCGTCATGGTGGAGCAATGAGCTGAGTCTTCTAAGAAGACAGGTAAAAGAAATGTTTAAGCTCGCAAAGACCGCGGAAAGCGAAGCGTGTCGGGACGAGTACAGGGATCTACTGAGGATCTACAAGCGCGAAATTACCAGGGCGAAGAGAAACTCATGGAAAAGTTTCTGTACGGACATAGAGTGCTCCAGCGAAACAGCACGGTTGAACAAGTCCTAGAAAAGGGAAACATAGTCCAGGGACTAATAAGGAAAGAGAACGGGGAATGGTCACGTAATAGTGAGGAATCCCTTGAGGTGCTTCTCGATACACATTTCCCATCGGGAGACGGTTTAGAGGAGCCAGCAGACATCACTCACACTTCGATCACGGAGCTAGTAGTGCCGGGCTTGGTGACCGATACCAAGTAGGGCGGTCGTGGAATGGCTTAAAATAATATTCGATGGGTGCATACGACTGAATCATGTACCGCACTTTTGGAGAACTGCTCGTGTAGCTTTTCTACCAAAGGCGGGGAAGATCGGTCACATGTATTCCAAAGACTATAGACCCATTAGCTTAACATCATTTCTGCTCAAAACCTTTGAGAGGCTGATAGATGTGTACATAAAGTCCAACGTGGATGAAAAGCTGCTCTCCACAACACAGCATGCGTACACCAAAGGCAAGTCGGTAGACACCGCATTTCATAGGGTGGTAATAAGCATAGAGAAATCCCTGGAATATAAGGAGTATGCTCTAGGAGTCTTCTTGGACATTGCCGGGGCTTTCAATACAAAATGGGCGATTATGGATGGTCTTAATTACATTAAAGTACATCCTGCCTTAATCAGATGGATCGGCTGCATGTTAAATTGCAGAAAGATTACATCACAATGGGGATTGTACGAGGCCACGAAATCAGTGGACAGGGGCACGCCGCAGGGAGGGTTGCTATCACCTCTGCTGTGGATGCTGGTCATCAACCAACTGCTCAGGCAATTCGATGAGGGACCCGTAAAACTTACGGCTTACGCAGATGACGTTGCAATTGTCATAAGTGGAAAGTGCCTTCCAACGATTAGTTCTTTGTCGGGTTGAAAGGCAATGCGGAGAAGACGGATATGGTCTTGTTTACAAAGAGTTACAAGGTCCCAAATTGGACCAGGCCTAAGTTAGGAGGGGTGACCTTACAGGAAAAACCTTGCACAAAATATTTAGGAATCATCCTAGACAGTAAGCTGTCATGGAAGCTCAACGTGGAGGAGAGGGTCAAGAAGGCCTCAACGGCACTCTATGCATGTAAAAGAATGCTGGGGTGTACGTGGGGCCTATCGCCCTCTCTCTCTCATTGGGTTTTTACAGCGATTGTAAGCCATATTCTATACTATGGAGTTCTTGTTTGGTGGAAAGCCACACAAAAAACAACATACCTCAAAAAATTAGAGGGGGTATGCAGACTATCGATGCTTAGCATTACGGGAGCCCTGAAAACAACCCCGACGGCTGCACTGTATGCCATTTTGCACATCCCACCTGTAGACCTGGTAGCAAAGAACAAAGCGTTAAACACCGCAACCAGGCTCGGTGCTTCGGGGCAGCTTGAGCGCCGACCATATGGCCATAGTAGTATAGCGTCATCAATCACAAGACGAACAGACTACATGATTCCCTATCTGCGCTTCGAGGGAGATCTTAAGGCCACAATAGAGGTGGACGGTTGGCGCAAGGGTACGCAAATGGCGGACGAGGCGATACATGTGTACACCGATGGTTCCAAAGTAGTGGAAGGAGTAGGGTCTGCGGTATACTGCGCTGATCCGGAAATAAGCAGATCCTACAGGCTGCCGGATTACTGTAGCGTTTTCCAAGCGGAAATATTAGCCGTAACCAAAGCAGTAGAAACCCTGGAAGAGAATAGCTTAAGCTGCAACCGTGTTAACTTTTATATTGACAGTCAAGCAGCAATTAAGGCAATAATCTCGCATAGCACAGCATCTAAATGCGTGTTAGAGTGTAAGCAGTCTCTGGAGAGAATCGGGACAGGGAGAAGCATACATCTATATTGGGTCCCAGGGCATATGGGAATAGATGGGAATGAAAAAGCGGACGAACTAGCTAAAAAGGGTGCATCCCTTGAAGCTTGCTCCGTAGATGTCCCAATTAGATTGGGCCAGATTAAGCGAAGGCGAGAGGTGCACATGATCGACCAAGCTGGAAAGGCGTGGGTTCAAGCGCGGGACTGTAAAGTGTCGAAGATTATGTGTAGGTCTTACAACCTTAGACTAACACAGTTGCTCCTATCATTAAAAATAGAGGACTGTAGACTCATGACGGGTATTCTGACTGGACACTGCCTTCTGGCGTCACATGCCTTTAAACTAGGCTTGGTCAGTGATAGCAGCACGTTCTGTGCTCGTGCCCTGCACTTGCCAGGCTAAGACTCCAGCTATTAGGAGTGATACAGCTGTCAGATCTAGAAGCAGCAAGTGGCTTAAGTCCTAGGAAGCTTCTAGTATTTGCCAAGAGGACGGAGTTATTTTATAACATAGGTCCTGGTTTTTGATTGGGTTTTTCAGTTTGATCGTTAAAACAAACTTCTGGTAACACTACGGACTCAATCAGTCTATGTGAGGTCCTCATGGACCGGCCAGTTCAACCTACCTACCTACCTCTCCCTGAATATCGTTGAGTATATACGAATTGATTTTCAAAACCTGGTCATTTCGTGGCGTCAAGATAGCTCTCTCGCAAAGCTAAAAGTTATCATGACAGACTCCTAGATCATTATAAACAGTAGAAATTAGGTCTTGCAAAGAATGTACGGTACGGCACAAATTATCGGGCAGTGTAATTTTTCCTTCTTCTTCGGGGTATGTACCATTTCCAATCTATAGCAAAGTTTCGGAGAAGTTCTGCACATTTATGTTGCCTCCGATTCGAGCACGCATATTTTCTGTTAAATGCATTCTTTTAATGTTACACCATAAATATGAGCTCTTCAAACACGCTCGTATTTCATCTGCTCTTGTACCGCGTGGTATGACCGGTAGTATCTGCCGAAAATCTCCACAAAAGAGAAAAGTAGCACCGCCCATAAATTGGTCATTTTGGCGTATATCCTTCAGCGTTCTGTCCACAGCTTCTACGGCTGTCCGGTTCGCCATGGTGCATTCATCCCATATTACCAACACACAGTCACGAATAACACTGGCTTTTTCGCAATTTCTTGCTATGTTGCACATTGGATATTCATTGATATTTAAGTGTATGGGGATTTTGAACATGGAATGGGCAGTTTTACCACCAGGTAATAAAGTTGCAGCTATACCAGATGAAGCCACTGCCAGAGCTATTTTGCCTTGAGCTCGCACCTTTGCAAAAACAATTTTAGTTAGGAAAGTTTTTCCTGTCCCACCAGGGGCATCTAAAAACAAAATCTCACCTACTTCATTATCGACACTATAACAAACGCGTTCGAATACTCCTCTTTGCTCATCCGTTAAACGTTGAATGCCATTACGTAGAGGGTCCGCAAGTTATGTAGGATTATACGAAATTTCGCTTGCGTATTTCCTGTTCACGCGTTCACCGTCTATAGATGGTTCGGGTAAGCCGTATTGGGATAGTAAGTTCCCCCCCACTGACAAAACTGTATTCTGAAGTTCGATTAAGCATTGATTAACAGCTCTGTCCCGCATTACGTTGTTAATTTCCCCTTCAATATGGCGTCGCATGCTTCTGAGATAGTCTTCTGACAGCTTATCCTTGTGTTTTACCCACAGAGCCATAGGATTTGATAGAGAACAAAATACCACTAAAACGCAAAACAAATGTCGCAACCGGCTTGGACTGTCACTAATGCTTGCTTCGGATATAGTATCATCCCAATGCTTGTCATCGGCAAGTAAGTGACGTGAAGTGAGATATTGAACTCCCAAAAAAGTGCGAAGGTCCGAAAAGGAAGTAGGTCCTCGTACTGTATGCAACAACAACCGCAAGTAAAAACACTCGGCATTGTTCGGATGAACCATATATACACGTCCAATGACATGTTCCTTAAAAATACCGGGCTCCCCTTCTACAGATCTGCTCCGTTTCCTGCAGTTAAAAACACCTCTTTGCTTATCATACGTGTAATAAGAGGGAACCTCCTCATACATTAATGTCCTCGCAAACCTGTCTCTTTCGCAAAGCCTAAAGTATGCCAGTAAAGTTGTTTGCCTCGGGTTTTCTACTCGATCTGTCACGTTTTCGCAATTGAAGTATATCCTTTGCCCTCCTTCTAGATGAACCTCCAAATGCACTACAGGGAGATATCGCTCATGAATGGGAAAGCTTAATATTCTCCGAACGGCCTCTGAAGAGCCCTGATTGAAATCTAGTTATTTCGTCATTCTCATTCCTTAACGCAAACGTTGCCTGGTCACTGCCCTTATTTATATACTTGCATATATATTTAATGGATGATACACTACTGCACACTTCCACGTTGATGTGGGCCTGAAACGTTTTGGAGAGTACAGGTAAATATGGTACGACCCATCTATTGTCCAAAATTATATCTTCACCACGTAATCTTAAAGTGGCAGTAAACCCACCTTTTTCTGAGGACCGTCGCCGATAAGAGGGATATCCATCCTCTCCCGTTATGGTGTGTTCTATAAGTGCCCGTGGAGAATCTTTCGAGCATGCATGGAGAGTTGCTATTTAATATTTCGCAAGGATCATGGACCATGTGTGTTCTTACTATGTCAAATAGTATGGCATCTGTGTTGCTGTCTGGAAATTCGGCACTTATCACATTATCAATATAGTTAGGGCGTATTTTGTCTTCCAACCAGAGAAGTGAATGTGCATGTGGTAGACCTCGTTTTTGCCACTCAACGCTGTACATAAAGCACAAAGCTGACTCAAACAGATTCTCCTTTTTAATTAGGCGTATTAGAGCTTTAAGTTTTAAGTGGAACACTCTAGCTATTATGTCGTGCCGATCGTATGCATTTTGATCAGGCAAAAGTTGCTGTGTAATTTCAGCCCACATTTGTTGTCATCGTTATAAAGAGATCAGGCTTTCCATATTTTCTAACGTAGCAAAAAGCATCCTGTGTACGTTCGTGCATGTAACGTGGAACCGTTGAGCAGAGCTGTCAAAATTTCAGATGGATTTAGGAAAATTTCGTAACTGACCTTTCCATTGGAACAACACATTCCAACCGTTTCTTTTTTGGAATTTAAGGGCTTCACAAAATCTGCATTTCAAATTCATTTCGCCAATTAATGAGTATTTAGCATAATCTACTAAAGGGTTATATGCAAAAGCACTTTTTGTCTTAGTAATCCAGGAGAGTAAGCCGTTACCTACATCAATATTTGGGGGAAGCTCTTCAGAGTCATTTTGTTCCCAACATGCAGGCGAACTTGGCGATTTTCCTCTGCCTCCAACTAACGTATTCCGCGTATTCTTTCCCTCTCGTTGGCCCTGTATGTTTCTTGATCTTCACGTAGGCGTTCGTAATTTTCTGCAGGCATAACTATACTGCTGCGTGTTTAGTTGCTTCTTTCCAGCATTCTAGTAATGTTATGGCGATGTCGATCATTTATCAAACGTTCCTCACGATGCGAAAACGTTTCGGATGTCCTATGCTCACAATCGGTGTTCAACATATCGACCCTTTCATTACTTGTTTGGCATAACCTTGGACATGCTGAGCGGATGCGCTGCTCATTTAACCGGGACTCCCTTTCGACAACAGGTTCAGAACGTCGAGACAATATGTGGCGCTCTCGGTCATTGCCTAGTCGTATATGTTGTTCTTCTTCATTTTCAAAGAAGCGATTTAAATTTGTCCTAATTTGCTGCGTACTTAAACGAATTTCTCTCTCAGGGGAGGTTTCTAATTCGCGCGACAGCGCGTGACGTTCACGATCAGCCAATTGCCTATTGGCCCTTTGGTCACTTGTTTCCTGTGACCTTAAGTTTGCTGAGCGGATGCGCTGATCATTTAAACGGAATTCTCTTTCGACAACAGGTTTAGAACCTCGAGACAATATGTGGCGCTCTCGGTCATTGCTTAGTCGTATAAGTTGTTCTTCTTCATTTTCAAAGAAGCGATTTAAATTTGTCCTAACTTGCTGCGTACTTAAACGAATTTCTCTCTCAGGGGAGGTTTCTAATTCGCGAGACAGCGCGTGACTTTCACGATCAGCCATCTGCCTATTGGCCCTATTTGCCGAAAGCCTCGTTTCATAATTTTCACTCGATTCTTGTGATCGCATTAGTCTTAACCTCTTAGCAGCTTTAGTGCGTTTAGATAAATTTGAACGCTTTTTGGGCATAGTGTTTCTAAAAATAATGCAATGAAAATTAAATGGGCACATAACAAATAACCTTTCCGACATTTGGCATTACAGCATTTACGAAAATTTTATTTAGTGTATGTGTACGACAACCAATCGCATACCTACCAAAGCAGCGCAGTACACACGAAAACTTTGCGCCACCTGTCAGCGAATAGATAAATTGAATTGCACCAAAAGGTTTGAGTCCCTGATTAACCGGTGTAAAAGGTTTAAAATCTTAGCTAAAAGTATTTTATATTGTAGGTAAATTTATAGATTTTGGAGCAAATACATTTTGACCGATAACTCAGTTGTCGATTAATTTATCGAAATATCTCAAAATTCAAATGAGACCTGTGACCTTCCTCTATTGTTTCATGCCCATATTGTACGCATATTTAGAGGTTTTAGGTAACCTCATTTTAACCGATTATTATCGTAATATGGCAGCGTGAAATAATTTCTTTTAGTACGCCACTGTATCTATTCATGAATTTGATCTTTAGTTTATATGAAATTGAAAAAAAAACTTTGCAAAGGCATTCTTTGATATTTGTTTGGAAACTAAGTGCATTTTCCTTCGTTTTTCAAAAAAAAAATTCTTAAAATAGCTTAATTATAGCTTAAACAACTATATCTTTTTTGTTTCTCACGCGATTTTAATGAAATGAGTTCAAGATTCCGTTCTGGATTACAGGCTATCTATCGGTGAAAGTCTCATAAAATCCATTCGTTAGTTTCCGAGATTATCGATATCATACAGACAAACAGAAAAAAGTGGTGCCGATGGATTCTACGATATTCCAAACGTCAAGTACACTCATTTTTTTTTTAGAAATCTTGGATGTACAGACACGATTTTCTAGAGATTTATTATACTATAGATAGAAGATAGATAATGTTATAAACTTTGGCACGAATTGCTCTGATTTATAAAATTTGTTCATTATTCCACTGCGTGATCTTCGGTATAATAGATTATTTATCGAAATAAGTCATAAAACGAATTATGCTATAGATGAACCTATAATTAGGACTATATATCTAGCAAATCGATTCAGCAGTGTTATTAATTTTAATAACAGCTTATATAAGTTTAAGCTTCAATTGTTTTCTATTTTTAACTAGCCTGTAACAAAGCATGAACATAGTTATAGACATGTAAGAATTAAAGTAGATTATGGTCAGCACAAAGCATTTATAAAACACCAAAGGTATGTCTCAATTGGGTGAATCCAATTTCAAGGGGTTGCCAGCGCAATATATAGTTCCTCCAACCCAATTGTCAACTCACCTAACCGTGGCGAATTCTGTTTCATTGACAGCCGAGGCTCTGGCGACCCCAAATTCGTCACGGAACTAGGAGGTGGGGAGGGCGGGATAGCCTAGAAGGTTTAATGTCGTCATATAAATCGTTCCCGAGATGGTCGGGCTGGTACCTTAATAGTGCTTTGTTGCCGGAACGTACCGGATCTATATCCGGCAAAGGACCATCAACATCGGTAACACTTCCCAAAACCTTCGGGGAGTATTTTCATCGTTAATAAACAACAACAAAGCATGTACTTTTGGACGGAATGCATTAAATAAATAAATAAAATGCGCGCACAAAGAAATGACTAGTAATTCAGATTGATATTATTGACAGGTTGACTTAGCACATTCTTTTTAACAGCTGACGACTTAGCACATTTAACATCATTGCCCACAGCACGTAAAAATGAAAAATAAAAATATTTTTTTTTTTGTGATCGGTGTATTTTGAATTCAGTTTTAAAACAGCATTAAAATAAAATTTTTCAAAAAAAGTGAGTTACCACATTTTCACATTAAGCTAACGAAATGCTGCACAACCGCAACAACAATGTAAGCAGAAGAGACAAAAAATAGCTACGAACGCATGAATACCGCAACTAAGAGCATGGACAATATTACTCACACATATCCACAGTAACAAAGAGCGCAGATGATCCCAGTAGAAAATATCTCGAGCGCTCCCTTGATGAACAGGAACAGAGTGAACTTTTTATACAACAGGGGATCAAATATAGAGCAGCACATTATCGTGTGATCTCCTATTATTTTTCTGGGAGCAGAATGCTATCATTGCTTTTTAAACCGTTATATGTGTGCCCTTTCTGTTTTTTTGGAGCAAAGTGGGATATTTGCGGCAAACATAATAAACCCATCGAAAATAACTGTTTTTTAAAATAACTGTTTTTGATTTTCTCAAAATAAAAGAATTTGTCATTCTTAAATAGTCAGTGAAAGTATTAGGTGGTCTAATTTAAACGTTTCTAAAAAGGTAAATAAGTGAAATATATAAAAATAAGGAATTACAAAATAATATTGGAGGAAATTTTAAAAAAGTTGAACCCCCCTGAAATTTTCTCCTGATGTTTTTCCAATAAATTCAGTAGCGGAAATGCAGCAGGCGCATAATATTGCCAAACCTGAGGAAGAAGCTGTGGAAAGAATTATTTTGATCATTATGTTCAATCTCCATTTTAATGCATATTTTGTTATTTATCGCAGATTAAATTTTTTAAATCAAAATTAGCAAACCGAAATTTGAAAGAAATCTTGTGTGAAATTTTCGACGAACGCTTTATTTAAGCCAGGGGTCAAAATAAAATCACAGTTAGGGACTACAAGATATTTAGCTATCATTTATTTGGTAAGTTTTTTGAGCATATTTGAATTCCTCCTTATGGCTTTTATTTTGCATTGCAGAAGCCGTCAAAGACAAGTATCAAAACTATTCCGAGTTTGATGATAAAGCTAAGGATGCCTTTAGAGAAGCAAAACTGAGATTTTACCGGAAAACTTATAAAGTGAAAATTTTAAATTAAAAATTTACTAATTGAAAACTTAAAGTAAATAAAAAAACAAAAAAAGGCTCATTTCCTTTTTTTTATTATTTTTGGGTAACTATTTTTCTGTCTCGCTCTAGTTTTGTACATTTTGATGATATAGGGAGCACATTTTTTGTTGTTTTTAATCATTTGGAGAGCGTTCTGATTATGTTTTCTTATTATCATTTGGAGCGCACTCCTTTTTTGTATTTATGGATCATTTAGAGAGCACTCTGGTTCCACGTTTCTCAACCGTTTACAGAGCGCTCGCCCTCCTAGGACATGCAATGTTAAAAGGGAGCGTGTTTTGTTTGACGTCTTGGACAGTGCGGGAGCACTCCCACGCTCCCTATTTAGCGATCCATAATCGCTCATAGTATGATCCCCTTTTCTACTGGGATATTACCCACACCTATACATAGAATATTACCCGAAAATAATTCCAAACTCGACACGCAATGATACCGAAAGCAATCCGAAATTAAACAAGTAAGGAAGTCTAAGTTCGGGCGTAACCGAACATTACATACCCAGCTGTACACTTGAAATGCTGTTGTTGTTTCTTTTGTTTGCTTAATAGTGTTACAAGGATGCGCAATAATATATATACATATGGTTCTATTCTGAACTAATTTTTCTTCGAGTTATGGCTCCGGAAACATACAAAATTGCTTAGTCATAAAAGGGGCGGTGCCACACCCACTTTTTGAAATTTGAAGTATTTCCTATTTATTGTTATAAATCCACTTAGGCAGTGAAATAAGATTGATATAAAGCTCCTTTTTTGCAAAGATATAGCTTATTTTATTCGCCACGACGCTTTTAAAAATCTTTTATATAAAAGTGGGTGTGGTCCTTAACCGATTTCGTTAATTTTTCTTCAAAGAATTCCTTATAGTAAAGGCAACCGCTCTGCCGAATTTTGTTACGATAGGTCCAACGATTTTTGATTTATGATTAATAATATTTGTAAAATTGACTTTATCACAAGTAGGCGGTGCCACGCCCATTAAAAAAAATTTTTAAATTTTTATCAAGAGTCTCAATATCAGTCCACATGTCAACTTTCAACATTCTACGTGTATTATTTACTAAATAATCAGGTTTTATGTGTTTTCCAAAATGTTATATTTGTATATAAAAAGTGGGCGTGGTTATCATCCGATTTCGCTCATTTTCAATACCAATATATTTTGGGTCCAGATAAGCTCGTGTACCAAATTGGATGAAGATATCTCAATATTTACTCAAGTTATCGTGTTAACGGACAGACGGATGGACGGACAGACCGGCCGACGGACATGGCTCAATCAAATTTTTTCGATACTGATGATTTTGATACATGGAAGTCTATATCTATCTCGATTCCTTTATACCTGTACAACCAACCGTTTTCCAATCAAAGTTATAACACCCTCTGTACAAGTACAGCTGGGTATAAAAAAAGAAAAGAAAAAAAAAAACAAAACAAATCAAAAAAAAGAAGGGAAAAGAAAAGAAAACAAAACAAAACGAAGAAAAAGAAAAGAAAAGAAAGAAAGAAGAGGGTAGAGGATAGGTGCAGAAGGAACCAAAGCCGAAACCAAAACTCCTATTTGTAACAAAAAAAAAAAACCGAAACTTTAAATGTAGTCCAGCTAAAATCGACACCGGAACTTATAGCACAGCTGAACCGAGACCGAGGCCGAAATTAAAACCGGCGGTAATCAAACCGAAACCGATAGCTTAACCCAAAGTCAAATCGGAACCGAAAACGGAACCATTACTTTACACGAAACCGAGAGCGAGACAAAACCCGGTGCGAAAACAACTAAAACCAGAACCGGAATCGAAGTTCCAAGCGAAAACGTAACTCAAACCGGAACCGATGGAATCGCAACCCAAATCATGCCCGAAAGTGTAACAGAACTATTTTCTACTGGGTATCGTAAGCGCTACATACATAAGTAAATAAGTAGTTGGTAAAATAATATAAAATCTGACTCGCCCAAAATGCCAAGACAGCCGTTTGACATAAAATTATGAAAGGAAATTAAAAAAATAAAAAATGGGGTGATGGCGAGGCAGGAGTATAGCATATTTGTCCTATTGATGATGTATATGTCCACAAGTACTTAAACGTTTTGTGTAGTTAATAAAATAATTTAAACAAATTTTTTAAGTTAAACGGTTTTATTGAAAACAATACGTACATGAAATAATAATAATACGAAAAGCTAGAAAATAATTAGGTAGGTCCTAGGTACTAGTCATCACCCTCCTTATCAATCTAGGGCGTTGATCAGACAATTAAATAAAAGCGTTGGGCGCGTGAAATTTCTAAAAATGTGAGGCGTAGCATAACCTGATTAAGGTTCAGTTGGTTTTACTTATGACTATCAATGGAAATATGACGCGTCCAACGCTTTTATTTAATTGTCTGATCAACGCCCTAAATTGATAAGGAGGGTGATGAGTACTAGTCCTACCTAATTATTTTCTAGCTTTTCGTATTATTATTATTTCATGTAAGTATTGTTTTCAATAAAACCGTTTAACTTAAAAATTTTTTTTAATTATTTTATTTTCAAGTTTTTAGTCTTTATTTAATTGGCTATTATTTCTCATTCTATTTAGTTCATTTAGTGACTCATTATTACAAGGACTCTTTCCTGACAATTTGTTACAACCTAAGTCCTTAATACATAATCCTTCCAAAGACTTTACTCGACTCTGCGCCACGTATGCTTGTCCCTCCTCCAACTCCAAAATATTTTGATGTCACTTCTACTGGACTGTATGCAATATTTGTTCCAAATATGAGCCAAATCGGGCATCATAGGTCGCTTTCTATTCATGTATGTATTATGTGTTCCAAATATGGACCAAATCAAATCGGACCACAAATACGATTTTTGTGAATATATCGATCCATGCGCCACCTAGCGGCGATTCTATTCTTGCATGTATTATGTGTTCCAAATATGAGTCAAATCGGACTACGAATGCGAATTTTGTGAATATCTCGATCCATGCGCAACCTAGCGGACTTTTTTTTTCACAGGTCGATTTCTATTCTTGCGTGTATTATGTGTTCCAAATATAAGCCAAATCGGACCACAAATGCGAATTTTGCGAATATATCGATCCTTGCGCCACCTAGCAGCGATTTTTTTCTTATTATTGCATTGTCATCGGGTTCTGAACTATATTCCAAGTTTCAAGCTTGTAGCTTATCGGGAAGTTACTTAAATTTCAATTACAAGATTCGTTCACAACGGCCGGCCTGTCAACTCAAGCTAAATAAAACCGTTTAAAAATAATGCAATCATTAAGATAATCAGCCCAATTCTAAACGAAAATTCCGTGCGAGTTTTTTCCCTTCTCCCTTTCCTCCTATTCTGAACAATGTTCGAAAAAGAGGAAACCGGTTATGGGAGAAAAGTAGGTATTATTAATGTGAGGGAGAGGGAGATTTCTCTGCCATTTCATAGGAGGTTTTTCACTTGTTAAATTAAAGGGAATGCATCAAAATAGTTAAAGGAAATTCGTTCTTTTAAGAAAGAACACTTATTTGTACAAATTTGTGCTAAAATATGTATTTACATTCTACCACAATATTCTCACTCTTAATACAACAACAACACAGCCAATATTCTTTATTTTAAGTCGAAAAATATATCATAAGCAACGGTAGAGCTCTTTGTATATTTGATGCAGCCATCCAGAAATTGCGCAAGGATTTTTTAAGAAGGCTTAAGTAGATTTTGGCATATGGCGAAAGGCGAACTCAACTCGACGTGGCCGCCAGAAAATTGCTTTGCAAAATGAAAGCAGGCAACTCCGACGGATTTGTGTTATCCCGCCGTCTTCTTCTTATGCTCCTCTGTTGATGTTGCTGTGGCACCAATTCATTACTCATTTCAGTGAATACCACATGAAATGCAATAAAGTGCATTGTTTATACCTTATTTCTTAATTTCAAACAAATTCGCAACAATAATTAAACTTTTCAATTTTTTAAATAAAATAAGAAATGCGCAACGAAATTTCAATTGACAAAACAGCTGACTTCGAAAATTCGAAATTCCTATTCCCCAATTTTTCTTCTCCCTAGGAGAAAAGAATTGGAGGAATTTTTCCGCGGGAATAAAAAAATCCGCGAGAACAAAATTCCGAGAGAATATTTAGAATTGGTCTGAATACCTTGGTATGGCGCATCAAATTGTAAAAGGTTGAAGGCCGAATTAATGGTGACTTATAACCATAACGCCATAACCAGATAAAACAGCTGATCGAACCAACCTTATGGAAATCAATGTAATCGATTAATGGGGCCATACCATAACGCTAACTCGATTACATTGATTTCTTTAAGGTAGGTTCGATCAGCTGTTTTATCTGGTTATGGCTTTATGGTTATAAGTCACCATTAATTCGCCCTTTATACGCCAATTACACGGCTCAAGTATCCTTGTGCCAATTACCAATTTGCACAAGGATTTGCCTGGTGTGTGCACTGGTTGCGCTATTTGCGCAGAGAACTGCGCTAAAATCAAAACAATTTTGATATTTACGCATGTCTGCAAATATTGCACATGCTTTTTTCTTCGTGTGTGGTGAATCTTCCACAGTTTACCTGTGGTTTCTGATAATATAACATCAGTAATTATTGCTTAAAAATGTTAATATCGAAGGCGTAAGGACCATCTCTAGCTTGTAACAAGAATTCACACAAATTCAATAATACATAATAATTTTTTATACAATTAGAACACATGTTTCATTTGGTGCGCTAGTTGAAAAATGAATATTGCGCAGTGCTGCAATGAGTTGAGCTAGTCTTGCAACTAAAATATAAAAATTATAAATACAATGGAAAACAAGTAAGGAAGGCTAAGTTCGGGTGTAACCGAACATTACATACTCAGTTGAGAGCTGTGGAGACAAAGTAAGGGAAATCACCATGTTGTAAAAGGAACCTAGGGTAACCCTGGAATGTGTTTGTATGACATGTGTATCAAATGGAAGGTATTAAAGAGTATTTTAAGAGGAAGTAGGCCATAGATCCGTAGATGGACGCCATTTAGGGATATCGTCATAAAGGTGGACCAGGCCTGACTCGAGAATTTGTTTGTACGATATGGGTATCAAATGAAATGTGTTAATGAAAATTTTAAAATGGAGTGGGCCTAAGTTCTATAGCTGGACGTCTTTTCGAGATATCGCCATAAAGGTGGACCAGGGGTGTCTCTAGAATTTATTTTGTACGATATGGGTATCAAATAAAAGGTATTAATGAGTATTTTAAAAGAGCGTGGGCCTAAGTTCTATAGATGGACGCCTTTTCGAGATATCGCCATAAAGATGGACCAGGGGTGACTCTAGAATTTGTTTGTACGATATGAGTATCAAATGAAAGGTGTTAATGAGTATTTTAGGAGGGCGTCGGCCTTTGTTCTATATGTGGACGCCTTTTCGAGATATCGCCATAAACGTGGACCAGGGGTGACCCTAGAATTTGTTTGTACTATATGGGTATCAAATGAAAGGTGTTAATGAGTATTTTAAAAGGGAGTGGGCCTTAGTTCTATAGGTGGACGCCTTTTCGGAATATCGTTATAAAAGTGGACCTGGGTTGACTCTAGAATGCGTTTGTACAATATGGGTGTCAAACGAAAAGTATAATAAGTGTTTTAAAAGGGAGTGGGCCTTTGTTCTATGGGTGGACGCCTTTTCGGGATATCGCCATAAACGTGGACCAGGGGTGACTCTAGAATGCGTTTGTACAATATGGGTATCAAATGAAAGGTGCTAATGAATATTTTAAAAGGGTGTGGGCCTTAGTTCTATAGGTGGACGCCTTTTCGAGATATCACCATAAAGGTGGACTAGGGGTGACTCTGGAATTTGTTTGTACGATATGGGTATCAAATGAAAGGTGTTAATGAGTATTTTAAAAGGGCGTGGGTCTTAGTTCTATAGGTGGACGCCTTTTCGAGATATCTCCATAAAGGTAGTCCAGGGGTGACTCTAGAATTTGTTTGTAGGATATGGGTATCAAATGAAAGGTGTTAATGAGTATTTTAAAAGGGAGTGGGCCTTAGTTCTATAGGTGGATGCCTTTTCGAGATATCGCCATAAAGGTGGGCCAGGGGTGACTCTAGAATTTGTTTGTAGGATATGGGTATCAAATGAAAGGTGTTAATGAGTATTTTAAAAGGGCGTGGTTCTTAGTTCTATAGGTGGACGCCTTTTCAATATATCTCCATAAAGGTAGTCCAGGGGTGACTCTAGAATTTGTTTGTAGGATATGGGTATCAAATGAAAGGTGTTAATGAGTATTTTAAAAGGGTGTGGGCCTTAGTTCTATAGGTGGACGCCTTTTCGAGATATCGCCATAAAGGTGGACCAGGGGTGACTCTGTAATTTGTTTGTACGATATGGGTATCAAATGAAAGGTGTTAATGAGTATTTTAAAAGGGCGTGGGTCTTAGTTCTATAGGTGGACGCCTTTTCGAGATATCGCCATAAAGGTGGGCCAGGGGTGACTCTAGAATTTTTTTGTACGATATGGGTATCAAATGAAAGGTATTAATGAGTATTTTAAAAAGGCGTGGGCCTTAGTTCTATAGGTGGACGCCTTTTCGAGATATCGACATAAAGGTGGACCAGGGGTGACTCTAGAATTTGTTTGTACGATATGGGTATCAAATTAAAGGTATTAATGAGGGTTTTAAAAGGGAGTGGCCCTTAGTTGTATATGTGAAGGCGTTTTCGAGATATATACCAAAATGTGGACCAGGGTGATCCAGAACATCATCTGTCGGGTACCGCTAGTTTATTTTTATATGTAATACCACGTACAATATTCCTTCCAAGATTCCAAGGGCTTTTGATTTCGCCCTGCAAAACTTTTTCATTTTCTTCTACTTAATATGGTAGGTGTCACACCCATTTTACCAAGTTTTTTTCTAAGGTTATATTTTGCGTCAATAGACTAATACAATTACCATGTTTCATCCATTTTTTCGTATTTGGTATATAATTATGGCATTTTTTCATTTTTCTTAATTTTCGATATCGAAAAAGTGGGCGTGGTCATAGTCGGATTTCGGCCAATTTTTATACCAATACAAAGTGAGTTCAGATAAGTACGTGAACTGAGTTTAGTAAAGATATATCATTTTTGCTCAAGTTATCGTGTTAACGGCCGAGCGGAAGGACAGACGGTCGACTGTGTATAAAAACTGGTCGCGGCTTCAACCGATTTCGCCCTTTTTCACAGAAAACAGTTATCGTCCTAGAGTCTAAGCCTTTACCAAATTTCACAAGGATTGGTTAATTTTTGTTCGACTTATGGTATTACAAACATCCTAGACAAATTAAATGGAAAAGGGCGGAGCCACGCCCATTTTGAAATTTTCTTTTATTTTTGTATTTTGTTGCACCATATCATTACTGGAGTTGAATGCTGGCATAATTTACTTATATACTGTAAAGATATTAACTTTTCTTTTAAAATTTGAATTTAAAAAAAAAATTTTTTAAAAAGTGGGAGTGGTCGTTCTCCGATTTTGCTAATTTTTATTAAGCAGACATAAAGTAATAAGAGTAATGTTCCTGCCAAATTTCATTATGATATCTTCAACGACTGCTAAATTACAGCTTGCAAAACTTCTAAATTACCTTCATTTAAAAGTGGGCGGTGCCACGCCCATTATCCAAAATTTTACTAGTTTTCTATTCTGCGTCATAAGCTCAACTCACCCACCAAGCTTCATCGCTTAATGCGTATTTGGTAATGAATTATCGCACTTTTTCGATTTTTGGAAATTTTCGATATCGAAAAAGTGGACGTGGTTATTGTCCGATATCGTTCATTTTAAATAGCGATCTGAGATGAGTGCCCAGGAACCTACGTACCAAATTTCATCAAGATACCTCAAAATTTACTCAAGTTATCGTGTTAACGGACAGACGGACGGACATGGCTCAATCGAATTTTTTTTCGATACTGATGATTTTGATATATGGAAGTCTATATCTATCTCGATTCCTTTATACCTGTACAACCAACCGTTATGCAATCAAAGTTAATATACTCTGTGAGCTCTGCTCAACTGAGTATAATAAACGCTTCTGGTGCGAGTTTTTCGACTTATACTGTGAATTACCAGCACTGTGGAAAATAAATACAATTAGTGCCTTTTTATAAGCTTTTATTTAGTTTCACTTTTGTTGTCTGTAATGGAATCTTGCAAGTTAAATTTGATACACTTCCCGGTGTCCGATTGAGCTGAAATCTTGCACGCATGTATAACTCCGATGACAATGCAATATTACTTTGTTAGAATTTGATAATTGATCGATAACACAGTTATCGGTAAAGATTTGTATTTACTTTGGCATAACAGCCTAAGTCCCATACAAACCCGCCGGTACCTATCCGTGGATTGTGATATTTGGACGTTGTGAATCACGCGTGGTGAATCTCAACGCTTGCGAAAAGCGGAGACACAACCCTCTGTTGTATTTCTGTGTATAACAAACATAGCTGAATTTTTAAGGCTGTTTAACTCTGTAATCTTTTCTGTAATTTATTTTGCTTTTGGAAAAATTATCTATTTGAAAAAAGCTGGCTGAAAAATATTGGCATAACAGCTTAAGTTAAATCAAGAATGGAAAATCTTGGAAAATTTGAGCAGATGTGGCAATTTCGCGGGTCCGTTGAACGAAATATTGACAATCTGCTGATCATCGCTAGGAAATTAGCGACATTCCATCAACTAAGCAGCACTTTAGCAATACTACTGTTATTATTTGGCTGCTCAAACACACATATTTTAATTGTGCATTAAATCTAAAATATACAAATACACCATAATAATTTACACAGCCAAAGCCATAATAATTTACACGGGTCATCAATTCTTTCTCTGATTCAAAATCTGAACTACCAGCGCTACCGTCAACAGCTCAGTGTCATCATTGCCAGTAGCGCCAATAACACCAAACTCGTGCCTGACACACAAAAGTCGTTTCACTCAATAGCGCAAGTAAAATGTATTACGCACTCACTACTAGGTAGCGTCAAAAATTCGCTTGGAGTCATTTCGTCAATGAGCTACCATTGAGCTGGCACCGCATTGGCGCTGGCGCCATGCAATTTACATCACTAAAATTGCGCGAATGCCCAGGCTCATGACTTCAATACTTATATTTACTATGCTTTGAACTTTGAATACACCGCTGAAGTTGCTGCGCATAAAATGTGTACTAATAAATTCCAATCCGCATTGTACCAAAAATTTTTGAATATAAAGATATTGCATGCGCGAACTTTGGTGGAAAGCAGCGGAGCGTAACAAAATTCTAGTAGGTCACTTTCACCACACCAAAAACTTTAACACAATTTTTAACATAATTTAAGCACAGAAATACACTGATTGGAGTTTTAGTGAGTAAAAGTTAAAATTCTGAACACATTAGCTGAATAAAAAGTGTACAAATAATTATTAAATAACAAATACAGACAGTGATAGTTTAACAAATTCTGCTGTGGTAAGTGGTGAATGTGACCTACTAGAATTTTGTGAAGCTTGCCTCACACGATTTTTCGTCTATGCAATGTCTCTATATTATATCGTTTCTGATTATACGCAGATGTAACTGAAATATGTGTTTTTGTTTCACCCCCTAAACTTATATTTAAAGCTTTTATAAGAACAAGCTTCTATTACTTGTTAATAAAAGGAACTAAAAAGTAAAAAATAAAATTAAAGAAAAAAAAACTTTTTTAAAAATAAGCTTTTATTATTTTGGTTAATAAAATTAACTAAAAAGTAAACAATAAATTGACTCTAAAGAAATATAACACTTTATAAGTTCATTGTAAGCTTAAACGATAATTAGGCTTTTTCGTCTGCGACAAAAAAATTCTATATTGTACATAATTATATATTTTTAACATTAAAACTTTACACCTAAATTATTAAAACTTGCAGTTTATATCACAGTCCTAATTGTTCTAATAAAAGCGTGTTACATTGCGATAGCAAGAAAATGAGATCCTAAATGTTCTTAATTATACCATCAAAATTTAACACGTTTTTTATTAGAACAATTAGGACTGTGATATAAACTGTAAGATTTAATAATTTAGGTGTAAATTATGTACAATATAGAATTTTTTTGTCGCAGACTAAAAAGCCTAATTATCGTTTAAGCTTACAATGAACTTATAAAGTGTTATATTTCTTTAGAGTCAATTTATTGTTTACTTCTTAGTTAATTTTATTAACCAAAATAATAAAAGCTTATTTTTAAAAAAGTTTTTTTTTCTTTAATTTTTTTATACAATTAAAACACATGTTTCATTTGTTGCGCTACATTAAAAATGAATATTGCGCAGTGTTTTTGAGCCGTGTATGTCAAAATTTTCATTTGCACAAATTCCGTCGTTTTATATTTGCGCATGGCTTTTGTGTCATGTATGGGACGTCTTAGCCTCCAACAACATTGCTCCACGTAATACGAGCTAAGAAGAAAGTTCTTTGTGCGAAGGCAAAGTAATTTTATCTCATTAAGCTTTTCCAACACAGAGATAGCTTTTGTAATATCTTATTGCCTTTCTCGGTGGCAGCTATTTATAGACGCTTGTACTTTCGTTTTGTCAATTCATATTCACTGGTAAAATATTTCTGCGCAAATCATGCGTAAATATAAAACGACGGAATTTGTGCAAATGAAAATTTTGACATACACGGCTCAAAAACACTGCGCAATATTCATGTTTAAAGTAGCGCAACAAATGAAACATGTATTTTAATTGTATAAAAAAGGCACTAATTGTATAAAAAATCACTATTTTCCACAGTGCTGGTAATTCACGCGCAGAAGCGTTTATTTTCCATTGTATTTATAAAATATATATTTTAATTGCAAGCCCAGCTCAACTCATTGCAGCACTGCGCAATATTCATTTTTCAACTAGCGCAACAAATGAAACATGTGTTCTAATTGTATAAAAAATTATTATTTATTATTGAATTTATGTGAATTCCTGTTACAAGCTAGAGATGGTCCTTGCGCCTTCGATATTAACATTTTTAAGCAATAATTACTGATGTTATATTATCAGGAACCACAGGTAAACTATGTAAGATTCACCACACACGAAGAAAAAAGCATGTGCAATATTTGCAGACATGCGTAAATATCAAAATCGTTTTGATTTTAGCGCAGTTCTCTGCGCAAATTGCGCAACCAGTGCACACACCGGGCAAATCCTTGTGCAAATTGGTAATTGGCACAAGGATACTTGAGCCGTGTAATTGGCGTATTAGCTGTTCGGCAGTCAAATGCAGTGTTGCCAGGAGAAAAATTTCTTTGGGGTTAGAATATAGAAACAGATGGCTAAAAAGAGCTAAATTTCTTCAAGAAAATCCAAAATCCGTTGCAAAGAGAGCTAAGAGTTTGTGTATTTATATTTTTCAATGTAAGTTTTCACATTTATTTCAAATCAAACTTAAACAAAGTTATAAAAAAGGTACGGTAAACTAAACAAAAAGGAAAATTAAGTACAAGAGAGGTACATAAATGATGCTGTTTCTATCGTTCATTTATTATTTTTTAATAAGGTAAGGTATTGTTAGAAAGCAAGCAGTATTTTTCACACTGCTACGATGACAGCACGGCTATATGTAGGTTCGTCAAATATACAACTTGCCAAAATGTCTGCCGATGAACATTAATTAAAATTTTTTCCATTTTTTTTATTAAATTTTTAACGTATTAAGGGTGTACGAATCGCCATTAATATATACGTGTGCGATATTCATGTTTATGTTGGGACGAGATATATATGAAGGGCCTCAGACTACAAAATCTATGATTTCGCCCTCAGAAGATGAATTATTACACAAGTATACACGGTTTTGGATTTAGGCAACTAAAAGTGGTTTTTAAAACAATTTATGACGCTGAATCCGATTCTTCATTCCGTTTTTTAAGATTGATTCTAGTTTTTAATACAGTCAATAAATTCATTTTTAAAGATTTTTGTCAAATAATATTCATTTTATTAAATTAAAAGTAACAAATCAGAAATGAAGATTGGTGGAACTTTGCCTTTTGTATTGTTTAGTATCTGTTTCGCGTATTAGAGTCCAACAGTAATCGCTCATAATGCCTTCATCCCAAAATCCTTGGTAGCGTCTTTCAATGTTGGCTAGATCTTGGTGTAGCCGATCTCCTTGTTCGTCGCTCGTATCACCCAAGTTTTCGGGGAAAAAATCGAGATGGGAATGCGGAAAATGCATCTTTAGAGACACTCTAACTTATGTTGTCTTCTTTTTTGAAGAACGGTCGAAGTGCCTGATTTCTGTTTCTGAATACAGTAACTTGTGTTCGAGAGTCTAGATATTTCCATTGCTGCAACCGTGATGGTAGCAACTCTGCTTTTTGTTTGAACAAATTCAAATCACGAATCAAATCGCTTAGTTCATCTTGCGAAATTAAATGTGTCGCATGTTGAAATGACTTATCAAGCAGTGCCACTATTTAAAAGCTGCTATAACAGCACAATGGTGCTATCATGCGAGAACTCGGGAACTAGAATCAAACTTAAAAAACTGAATGCAGATTCGAATTCAGCATATCAAATATAGTTAAGAATCGTTCTTATTTGCTCAGATCCAAAAGTTGACCTGAGTTTGTAAACATGTGTTATTTTTGCTACACTCATAAATATCTTTGTGTTCATTAATTTTAAGAGATCGTTGTTTATTTCAAAGTCATGACAAGGATGGTACTTGACACAATTTATCGATTAAAGTTTTTGTTATCAGTTATTACCGAGTTGCCACATCATACATAATGAGACAAATAAAATAAAACTTCGGCACATATAAAACACATTACAAATTTCACAATACGAGTTGCCGAAATAGATTTGAAGCCGAAAAGGGGCAAACATTTTGAAGAGGTCCAGAAAAAGAGCTAGCGCCTAAACAGGAATTTTTGGAGCTATACGAAAAAAAAGGGTTAGACCTGGCTCCAAAAGCCCAAAAATGGCAACACCGTTCAAATGAGTTGAAGAGTTGGCTTGGATAGGCAGGTGAATACGATAAAAAAGGTTCAAAGCATTTTTAACAACGACCTGTAGTTCCACTTAAAAACCTTTGCGTTTTGTAATGATTAATTTTGTTAATAGTTGACATGATTTCATCCTAAATAGCTGAAAGGGGCAGCATTTCGTTTCACGTTGGAATGCTTTTCACAAATTGTTACGAAGGCACGTGGCAAATTAAATCATTTTAGCTGACTAGTTTTACGTTTCACAGTGTGTAGAAGACCACGCAGATGGGTAAGGTTTCTAATCACGATTCGTTAAGAACTGACAAGATTATTTTCCAACTTGTAAGGAAGTTGTTGTTGTTGTTGTATTAACAGTGCTTCGCCTTATTTAATGGGCGCGACCACTCACACATTGTCATCAAAGTCCTCTAACGGGATTCCAAGGAAACTGACAGCTTCAACAGGGGCGGGCCATAGGGAAATAGGTGTTAGAGGCGTAAGTTCCACATTACAATTGAAAAGATGGTTGGTGTCATGTGGGGACACATCGGATGCAGGACATACATTACGTATGTCGGGGTTGGTTCTGGACAAGTAAGAGTTTAATCTGTCTGTATCCAGAACGAAGTTGGGCTAGGGGGACTCGTGTCTACCTTGTAAGGAAGCTCGTTGTGTTTAAGAGAAAAAATAAATAAAATCGTGTAGAGTGTGGGACTGCGCCGTCGAATATCCCATCAAAGCCTTCCATTTTATACTCCAAGATTTGATTTTAAAATTTTGCAATGATCAATGAAAATACAATCATTTGAAAAGTTCAAGGGCGTTGCTCGAAGAAAAAAGTTGAGGGGTGGGAAGCGGTCGTCCGCTTTTAGACGATTATACGAAATTTAAACGCTGTAGGGTTTTTGTGGAAATGTCCGCGCTGCTAACTTAAAAACAGCAGAGACTACAAAATTTTAAAATTCTAATCCAAAAATGTGATACCTTGAGCTAAATTTTGTTTTTTTTTTTACTTATGGAGTTCTAATGGAGTAGTGATTGGGAATACATATCCTCTCCTACCCAAATGTCAACCTCACCTTCCCGCGGTGAACTCTGTCTCGCTGACGAGGCTCTGACGACCTTTGTGGTGGTTATAACCCTTACATCAAGCAAGAAGGAAATGCCGTTGCCATGTCCATCTCATTCTAGAAGGGTGCGTTGGGTTAGTACCCCGGCCGTAAAAAACCTCACTCAAGAAACGGAAACACGCCTCGGATATAACACCTCCCTATCGACGACCTTCGGTTTCAAAAATGTGACTCGAACTGGAACATGGAACTTACGCTCTCTCTCTGAACCATCAAAACTAGCGCAAGTCTGCAGAGAGATGGAGCTTTACAATATTAAAATCTTAGGTCTGTCAGAAGCCAGATGGACTGGGCAAGGAGAATTCACCACCCTTGCTGGCCACTATTCAACACATCTCCTCTCCAACTTGTATAAAATGGCAGCACTACCGTCATTGAGAATGTAGAAGAATTCTGCTACCTTGGTAGCCAAATTACTAAAGATGGCGGTACAGAATTGGATGTATCTGCAAGGATCTGTAAGGCACGAACTGAGGTCCACAAGTTAAGCCGAGTATGGCGCTCTCGCATACTGTCGATGAAAACAAAACTGGATATTTTTAACACCAGCGTGAAATCAGTTCTGTTATACGGATCCGAAACCTGGCTTGTCTCTGACCGCATTAACCGACGACTGCAAACGTTTATAAAGAAGTGTCTGAGAATAGTCTGCCTTTTGGCCAAGAACAAGCAGTAACGCCGATCTACTATCACTCACAACAACCCCCAAATCAACACTGAAATTAAAAAAAGTAAGTGGGGTTGGAACGGTCACACTCTCCGCAGAGAAGATGACAACGTTGCCAAAATGGTCTTCCAATGGAACCCACAAGGAAGCCGGTGCAGGGGACGTCCTCGACAAACTTGGGTGCATATGATTTTCAATGAGAGCTCTTCCACCGCCACCTGGAATGAAATAAGATGTTTAGCGACTGATAGAAATCGTTGGAGAGCGTTTGTCTCCGCTCTATGCTCTCGAGCGATAAGTTATGCTACTGGATGGCTATGGTATTAGTTTTAACTTTTGCGATTGTCAACTAGATGTTTAATTTTATCAAGGAATATAATATAATATACGGCTTCTTGAAATTTATAGTTTTTTACCCATTTTTTCTAGTATTATAACCCCCGTGGGCTATGGATCCTTAGAATATAATCCAAATCCCGTTCCTGGGTTGTGCGCCAGGCTTGAAACCTGCTTCGTTCAAACGCTTTTCAAATGAAAAATTTGAAGACGTCTGGGATGAGAACGTTTTTTACTAATGACGACCATGGCACACGTTTAACAAACTAGGTTAAGTTAGGTTGAACTGGCCGGTCCATCAGGACCTCACATAGGCTGAATGAGTCCGTAGTGTTACCAGAAATTTGTTTTACCGAGCAAACTGAAAACCCCTATCAAAAACCAGGACCTATGCTATAAAATAACTCCGTCCTCTTGGCAAATACTAGAAGCTTCCTAGGACTTAAGCCACTTGCTGCTTCTAGATCAGACAGCTTTATCACTCCAAATAGCTGGAGTCTTAGCCTGGCAAGCGCAGGGCACGAGCACAGAACATGCTCGATCGTTTCCTCCTCCAGCCCGCACTTCCTACAGCTGCTATCACTGAACAAGCCTCATTTAAAGGCATGTGACGCCAGAAGGCAGTGTCCAGTCAGAATACCCGCCATGAGTCTACAGTCCTCTCTTTTTAATGATAGAAGCTACTTTGTTAGTCTATTATCAAACTATAATTTTAGGGACCATGATTTGAGGGCATCCACCTGGAATGTCCAAACTCTTTTATGGGAAGGTATCGATGTCCTGCTGTTTCAATTGGTTGATGTCCTTGTTAAGGCAAAGGATAGTATCACCGCCATACAGGAAGCACGATAAACGGAGCAAGGCACACAAGTGGCATACTACAGTGGCCATACGAACAAACGCGAAACTCGGCGCCAAGGTGTTGGTTTTGTGGTGGGAGAGAAATGTCGCCGCCAAGTACTACCCCTCACGAGCGTCTGAAAAAGCGTGGGCCTGGCGGTAAATGAGGACAAGACGAAGCACTTGCTGTCATCCCAGAAAGAATATCCGCATTCGTGCTTTGGCAACTTGACGAATATAAGTTCGAGACTGTGAAGGATTTCGTCTATTTGCATTAACAGCAAAAACTATGTCAACATAGAAATTGAATGGAGAATAATTCTCGCCAACAATTGAAAAGTAAAGTCCTTCTCGTCCAACAAGGATCATGTTCTACAAGTCACTTATCATAACTATCCTGATGCATGGTTCGGAATCATAGACGGTGTCGAGAGAAGATGAGATGGCTCTGGGAGTGTTCGAGAGAAAAGTTCTCCGAAAGATTTATGGTACTGTCCGTGATACTGACTGCGAGTATCGAAAAGGTATGTATAATGGTGAGCTGTATAAGCTTTATGCAGATATGACGGTAGTGCAGAAAAAAAAAACACAAAGGCTTCGCTGGCTAAGTCATGTTATGCGAGTGGACGAAGGCGCTCCGGCCGAGAAAGTATTTCAGTCGACACCGCTGTTTGGAAGCAAAGAAAGGGGTAGACCTCTACTGAGTTGTGAGATGAAGTTGTAGGCGGATTTGATCTCCTTTGGTGCTCCCAGTTGGCGACAGTTATCGCAAAACAGAAATAGCTGGCGTGGCTTGTGATGATTGTGCTTTTTCAAAAGGGATATGTCAACATCGGAGATTAGGATATCGGGTTTGTCTTCTCCACCGCTAGCTAGCAATTAGGAAAAGCGTTCCCTCTACTTAAGCACACTCTGTACGAGAGTTACCAAGCTGTCATTATCAGGAATCTGCCACGATCTTGAAACCCACCGTCACCCGCTGGATTTTTTGGTAAATTTTTCGGAACAATTTTCTTTTAAAGAGGCGATAAGTCTCCAATACACCCGGCGTTGCCGTGCCTGTGCGTAGCGTGGCAATAGAGGCCGCGTCCTTCTTTTTCGACACCGCGAAATTTTTTTTATTGTAGGTGTTGATTTTGCGAGCTCGCTGGAAAGCTTTGGTGTCAGCAGTGGCGCTACGAAATGAGAGAGACAAATGCTCCGACTGCTCAGCCACATCCCGCCAGGTCGAAGACTGCTCTCTGTGGGCAGATGTTAAATTCGAGAGAAGTTATCATCAGCTGTCTGTTCCATAAGAAGCTTTTCGATGGCAATGTTTCCTCGCTGCATAGAGGCGTACGTACGTATCCTGGCTACCACAAGCTAGTGGTCGGAGTCGATATTCGGACATCATCAAGAAAAGCTTCAAACTTAGGGGCGTTCCTTTGCAAGTTATCCTACGACTCTGTGTACCGTACATAAATATATTACTTTTACCGGCCACGAAGAATGTTGTAAATGAGTTCGAAACATTTTATTAATTTTTCCCAACAGCATAGCAATCTGACTTACTTTACAAGCTCAACCACCATAACAACCAAGAGTGGTACTTAAAAATAAATTATGTATAGAAACAAAATTGAAGTGTTAAGCCTGTTTAACTGTTGTTCTTATGCTAAATTATTTTATTGTTTATTGCCTTCAGAAAGGTTTTTGTACAAATATATTTTACGGCACGATTGTTCACAACGGTTTCATAGCGATCGCATAGTCATAGCACACAAACACAATCAGAAATAGTCTCGGCTACACAAAAGCCCTAGCTTAAGGCTTTCAAAGCTTCACTGCTTAGCGTTCATAGTCATTTTATTATGATTATTATTTGCTTGGAAAAATTATTGCGTTTTATTTTTATTTATTGCGCTCATAAATTTTGGCGCCTTGGCTAAATATCATAGAAGAACCACAACAAATATTTCTTTGCATCTTAAATATGTGCGTTTTTTCACGCCAGCTTTTTATTGAAACTTGCTGGTATTACTACTACTCGTGCTGTTTGTTGTTGTAGTTTGCTGTTCTGTTGGCAAAGCACATAAAACATGTCAATTAAATCGGCATTGTGCTGTCATTAAGTTAAGCGTTCAAGTTTTTTCTTTTATTTTTGCTTTGAGCGTTTTTGCTTTGCTTTTTCCGTTTTTTGTTGCATACTTTATGGCGCATATCAGCACTTCTGCCCTTTTTTATGCTTTTATATCTCAATTAGTAGTCGCTTTTGTTGATATTGCACTTATTGTCACTATTATTGTTGCTTTTCTTTAGTTTTTTGTTGTTATCGCTTTTCTAGTTTTTGTTGTAGCATTTCAAGTTTCTTGTTATTGTTGTTGATCTTATGTTACGGTTTTTTTGTTTTTTGTCATTGCTCTTTCCCTATTTTTGAAGCACAAACATTAATACCAGCGCAAGCACATGATTTGAACACACACACTACATACGCAAATGTTTTATTGCGCCTCATGCGGCAGTTACGCGGCAGTTATGCGGCAGTTACTCACGAACGTACGTACCAAAAACGTGTCAGCTGACACGACCTATCTTATGAGTCTGCAATGTAAACGAAAACTCACCGACGTGCAACGCCCGTACGTACGTAGCCCGGAACGTAGAAATCAAAACAATTTTGATTTTTTCCGTAAGAACGTGTCAGCTCATCGCTCTCTCACTAGACAGAGTTGCCTAGTAAACTTTTGTACGCTAATTTTTGACCGTTTGCAATTTTATGCAAAAACGCCTAATTAAAGTTTGAAAAATTGTGAAAATAATTCGAAATAATTATGTAAAAGTGCTGATTATAAATATTTTATCTATTTATACTTATTTAATATGTATTCCGGCCTTTTACAATATCAAAAATTAAATTGGAAAAAGTTGATGTTTCCATAAGCATACATGCAAAATGGTCAATGGCAACAGTGCTTATCTGTAAACAATACACACACAAATATGTTATGTACATGTACACAGACGCACACATTGATTCCTACGGACTTGGGAGTTCGGTCAAACGTGCTTCGTACGACAAACGTCCTTACGTACGGCACACGTCGGTGGGTAACTGCCGCATCACTCACGAACGTACGTACCAAAAACGTGTCAGCTGACACGACCTATCTTATGAGTGTGCAATGTAAACGAAAACTCACCGACGTGCAACGCCCGTACGTACGTAGCCCGGAACGTAGAAATCAAAACAATTTTGATTTTTTCCGTAAGAACGTGTCAGCTGATCGCTCTCTCACTAGACAGAGTTGCCTAGTAAACTTTTGTGCGCTAATTTTTGACCGTTTGCAGTTTTATGCAAAAACGCCTAATTAAAGTTTGAAAAATTGTGAAAATAATTCGAAATAATTATGTAAAAGTGCTGATTATAAATATTTTATCTATTTATACTTATTTAATATGTATTCCGGCCTTTTGCAATATCAAAAATTAAATTGGAAAAGTTGGTGTTTCCATAAGCATACATGCAAAATGGTCAATGGCAACAGTGGTTATCTGTAAACAATACACACACAAATATGTTATGTACATGTACACAGACGCACACATTGATTCCTACGGGCTTGAGAGTTCCGTCAAACGTGCTTCGTACGACAAACGTCCTTACGTACGGCACACGTCGGTGGGTAACTGCCGCATCAGCCTATGCAACATACTTTCACCCGCACAAAATTCATTCATTCATGCCATGGCATTTCAACTTAACACTTGGCTGCGCAGCTTTGGGCAGAAATGTGGCTCCCCCTGCTGCTTCGCCGTCGCCTTTCCACAGTGCTATCTCACTGTCAAATTGGGACTATTTTTCTATCGCTCACCTGGTATTTTTATTTATTCGTTTTTTTTATTTATTTGTTTTTTTTTTTTTTTAATTTGGTTTAGTTAAGTACTTGTTGTAGTTGTTGTGGTTAGAGCCCAGAAGCATCTGTAAATCACGCATCAGTTGTAGTCGGATTCCACAACTGAGAACCTAAGTACGAAACGTCAATGCACTGTGGGTAAGGTTGACATAAAACAAGAAGAAAAACTAAACACAAAACATTAAAATCTTTAAAAGTATATAAAAAGGCTTATAGAATTAAATCTGCCTTAAACGAGTAGGTTAAAATTAAGATCGTGTGTTCAGCATTGTACTAGGGTGGTTTAAATCTTAAATTTAAGCTGCGCTCGTATTGGTTTCTTACTATCGCTCCACTTGACAGTTTTGTTCTTCATTTTCAAAGTTATTGCTTAACTTAGGCAAGTTGGGCTTCCAAAGTTCTCAACCGATACTTACAAACTTTCATATTTAGGTTTTATATGGTCAGCGGTCATGGCATATACATAGGTGAGGTTCAACTGGCCGATCAATAAAGACCTCATATAGATTGAATGTGTTCATAATGTTACTACAATTTGTTTGACGACCAAACGAGAAAACTCCAATCAGGTGCCAGAACCTATGTTATAGAATAACTCCGTCGTCTTGGGAAAAACTAGAAGTTTTCTAGCAATTAGCTGACTTGCTGCCTCGATAGCTGGCAACTCTGCTGCCCTTTTCAGCTGGAGCCTTGACCTCGCGAGCGCAGAACATGAACACAGAACGTGCTCAATCGTTTCTTCCTGCAACTCGCAGTTCCTACATCTGCTGTTATTAAGGAGGCCTTACTTACAAGCATGTGACGACAGAAAGGAGTGTCCAGTTAGTATGATTTGGTCTAACGTCATATGATTTGGACATGATCTTAGAAATGTTGCTGCTCGCACTTCTGTCTACGCCTTTCCTGCAACTCCTGCCTACTTTTGTTGTCTTCCAAATGGATTGAGACATCTACCGCCGATTCATCGAGTGCTCCTTTGTGAATTCATTGGCCTTTTTTTTACCTTTTTTCCCCTTATGAACAGGAACCCAATAAAGATGTATGGTGCGGCCCGAACGAAGTCTCTGCAATGCTTCTTTGCACTGCAAAACATGCCATGCATACTTTTGGAAGTGGGAAATGTCACGGTTGTCTTAAAAATCTCGGTACATTCGTCATAATAACAGACTATTAATAACATTTGAGAATGTAACCACCTTCTATATATATCTGTATACATTTTGTATGAAGTTCTGAGCCGATCTGTGTGATATTTCAGATATTATTTACTAGATATACAGTATTGTCTATAGTTTGGGTGAAGATGAAAAAGTTGAAGTAGCTGTTGAAAGAATGGATTTGGTTGTATATGCCGGTCCATAAGGACGTAGAATGACTGTGTCTATAGTGTTCTTGGAAGAATGAGATGAACGTTGAAAGGTAGAGAGAGGTTAGCTTAGTCAGTGATGACGTTTTATAGACTGAATAACTATGTAGTGTCATCAGAACTTTGCTTAAAGAATAAATTGAAAATCCCAATCAGGACCCATATTATGACAAAACTCTGTCCTCTTGGCATATAGTAGAAGATTTTGAAGATATATGCTACTTGCCGCTTTTTGTCTGATAGCTCGGTCACTCCTAATAGCTGCAGTCTTAGTCTAACGTACGCAGGGCATGAGCGTAAAGCGTGCTCGATCGTTTTCTCCGACAACTCGCACTTCCCACACCTGTTTTCACTGACTAGGCCTAAATTGAAAGCATGTGGCGCCTACTCTACTTAAAATACCCATCATCTGCGAAAATTTGCAGTCCCACACTAGGTTCCACGCCTTTAGTGCTTGGTTGATAATTTTTTTAATCTCTCCCAATCAGACTGGGACGTCTAGTTTATGCGGTGGCCACCGTGGTGTGGTGGTATAGAGATCCACCTACCACACTGAAGATTCTGGGTCCCGAGCAAAGCAACATCAAAAATATAGCAACAAATTTCTTTCTTCTTATATTCTCGTATAAAAGTTGTTGTGGCTGCACGGTAGACGCAGTTCTTGTTATTACAGCAACCACACCGATGCATCTTCTCTCTGAGGAGAGGAAATCAATTTATCATCTCCAAGGAGAAGTACGCAGAGATGTTGCTGCCGTGCAGGCACGAAGATATTCCATCCGACGCTGGCAACAGCAATGGAGCTGCAGTACTGCAGAGAATTTATTCTCGAGCTGGTGCGATGGTTAGAACGGCCACATGGAGAGGTCGACTTCTATCTGACACAGTTTTTAAGTGGCCACTGCTACTTCCGGGAATATCTCCACAGGATGGGTTGAAAATTCGAATTGCTTATACTGTGGGCTAATAGACGACGTACGTCATACCTTTTCCGAATGCGATCACTTCGCACAGCAACGAAGAAAAGTGGAAGTAACACTACGCGACCTATCCCCAGGTAGTGTCATCCATAAAATGACCTACGGAAGTGACAGATGAGGTAGATGGTAACGTGAGATTAGCCAAAGAGCTCATGTAGCGTGCTTCTGTACCCGAATTTTTTCGGCGTTCGAAATAAAATCAGCACTAGTCTTGGGGTGCGTGGAAAAGCTTAACCAACAATGAACGCACAAGGTAGTACTGCTCGCCTGGATCCCAGACCACAGGGAATTGGAAGCTATAAGCCGGCGAACAGCCTGGCAAGAGAGAAGCAGCGACTGCACGACCCATTGTGCCTGAGCCAGTTATGCTAGTTGGCCACTGTCGTATAGAATATGGCAGCCACATGCATAAAATGAGCATACAATCGGGTGTTACCTGCCGGTTCTGTGATCAGCGGATACGCTGGAAAACATACTCTTAGAATGCGATGAAATCTTAAGACATATGGCTGAGTTGTTGTGCTCGCCATAGCCAGAGCATTGCCAAATTCAAACCCTCAAGCTGAGGGAACAACTAGGTTACATCATGGAAGTCGGCTTGGATGAGGTGCTCTGAAGGATATGAGGGCATAACAGACTAAAGGTCGCAGTGCTATTTGCAAAAGTTATCTATCTATCTCTATAGCGCCGTGAGCGTAAGTTTTGCTGTTAAATTAGCTGATGTATTTCCATAGTAATGGCAATTGTTCGCTGTGGAAATGACCAACGAAATCAGTTCTTTTAAAAGAAAAATCGGTTAGATTGATTGAGAATCTGTAATTTTTACAGAATATTGTAATACTATGTATAAAAACACACCAAATTGGCAATTTCTACCATTTGAGCAATTTATTATATAATAGACTGCATTATAATAAATTACCAATTTAAAAAGAATTGCTAAATAAATTGTTTGCAACTGCAAATGCAACCTTGTAAAGTGTGTTTATTGAGTAGATTTAAACGTCAGTTTTACGAAAAACCCCAAATGTCAAAGTAACAAATCATCAAATAAAAACAAAATAAATACATTTTTTGTTAAAGATGACGGCGAGCAACGTAAATGGTGATTCAATTTTAAATTTCAAAAGCCAACCGTGAATCCAGAAGAGTTTTCCATATTTTCAAAATTATTATTATTTTTTCACAAAAAAATTTTAAATTCAAAACAATACCAGCTGTAAAATTACTATTGTGTAAGCTAAATTGAGTTGTATGAATACCACTCAATTTAAACCGAAATTGTCTCAATCTATTTTTCTGTTTGAACATAGTGTTACGAATAATAGCAAAACTAAGGAGTGCTGCCATCTCTAAGCCGATGCTAAGCAGTGACGTGAATTCACATCCATAGATCAATCATTATGTATCTACATAAACGAAACAATAATTGCGTCTATACATATGTACCATGTACGTATACGAGCAGCGGAGAGTCAATGCACAAACAGATGCATATATATGAGATACTCCTATAAGTATGCAATGAGAAAAACTATAAAATTGTGCAATTGTAGTTACAGCTAAGAAGTTTGATAGCTGCTGGACTAGTAGATTCTGGAAGCGCCTAGAAGATGCGAAGGTTTAAATCAAAGAGTATAAAAGGCGGCAATTGTAGAGGCGCTGGAATTCAGATTGGTTTGAGATTTCGATTAAGACGCTATCTAGCGAGCAAGAGCAGTATTATTTTGAATAGTAGAGTTTCATTGAGCTATCAATCAGTGTGGTTATTAAGCAAGCTATTCGTTGCACAGTTTGAGTGTTATTGTGAAGTACTTTAATAAAGGCCATTTTGCATTATTACATATTGGAGTTATTTATTCAACAGTTTAGTGATTCGAACTTAGCAGAAGGGCAAATAAGAGGATTTGCAAGTAAATTCGTTACAATAGTATAAACATGAGACCAACAATTTTTCTGTCTGTAGAAATGACTAAAACAATTTTTTTCTCTTGATTTAATATTTGTTAATTCAAGAACCTCATTTGTCGACTTAGTAAGCACCATTATTTTCAATGTTGTTGTTGTTGTTGTAGCGATATATACACTGTCTCAAGGCTTTGGGGAGTCTTATAAATGTTGATGATCCCTTGCCCGATATAGATCCGGTACGTTCCAGTAACAAGCTACATTAAGGTACTGTCCCGAACATCTCATAAACGATTTAATATGTCATTGCACCTTTAAATCCATTCCACCCCACATAGCGTAGTTCCATGCGTAACTTGGGGACGCCAGAGCCTCGCCATCTTAAGAAACATTATTCGTCCCTTCATTGGTGCACAGCCAAAAATTTTAGTTTATTTTTTTTAAACCTAGCAACGTTTACTGCTGATTTTAAGCTTTTCTATACTACTTTTAAAACCACTAAATAATTCTTAGCAATTTCTAAGATATCTTGGTTCTGATTTTAGTCCAGACACTTGAAAAATATAAATTTTAAACTCTTTTGGTCTATATTATAAACCATGAGAAGATAAAACCCATTTTTAATATATTTGAGTTTAAATTTTAGTCCAGAAGTTTGAAAAATGGAAAGTTTTTGGACTAAAATTAAAAAAAAAACAAGTAAGAACGGGACTGTCTTCGGCTGTGCCGAAGACTTCATACCTTTCATGAATGGGGCTGAACAATAATCTTATCCCGTTCGTAATCTCCGAATAATCGGATGTATAAGATAAGAAATATATAGTGAACAGATCTGCATACCTTAACGATTTTTAAGATAAATATAAAATAAAAAACAGGTAGGTACTTTGTGTGAGGATGCAAAGTTTCTGGTTTTTTGTGGTCTGCGTGTAAAAACTATGACTACGAATCACGTATTTCAACAATATATGACGTAAACGTAACTATTTGATGAAATTTGATGAATTTTGAAGCTTCTAGCCGTAAAAAGGGGGCAAAAATTAGAGTTTATATGGGGTATATAATATATATACCACCGATCTCTATGATTTTTTCAGACAACAATATATGCTATATACGTAAGCATATGGCGAAATTTGAAGCGTCTAGCTGTTAAAAAGGGGCAGAAATTGCGCAAAGTTTCTTAACTGAACAATCGGTTGTATGAGATATATACAATATATACCATCGATCTCAATGATTTTTTCAGACAACAATATATGCTATACACGTAAGCATTTGGTAAAATTTGAAGCTTCTAGCTGTTAAAATGGGGAAGAAATTGCGCAAATTTTCTTATCTAAACAATCGGTTGTATGGGATATATACTATATATACCACCGGTATCTATGATTTTCTCAGACAAAAATATATGCTATACACGTAAGCATTTAGTGAAATTTGAACATATCTAAACGATTTTTAAGATAAATATAAAATAAAAAATAGGTAGGTAATCTGTGTGAGGATGCAAATCTTCACGTTTTTTGTGGTCTGCATGTAAAAACTATGACTACGAATCACGTATTTCAAAAATATATGACGTAAACGTAACTATTTGATGAAATTTGATGAAATTTGAAGCTTCTAGCCGTAAAAAAGGGGCAAAAATGACAGTTTGTATGACGTGTATAATATATATACCACCGATCTCTATAATTTTTTCAGACAACAATATATACTATATCCGTAAGCATTTTGTGAAATTTGAAGCTTCTAGCTGTTAAAACGGGGCAGAAATTGCGCAAAGTTTCTTATCTGAACAATTGGTTGTATGAGATATATACTATATATACCACCGATCTCTATGATTTTTTCAGACAACAATATAGGCTATATACGTAAGCATTTGGTGAAATTTGAAGCTTCTAGCTGTTAAAATGGGGTAGAAATTGCGAAAAGTTTCTTATCTGAACAATCGGTTGTATGAGTTATATATATACTATATATACCATCGATCTCAATGATTTTTTCAGACAACAATATAATCTATACACGTAAGCATTTGGTGAAAGTTGAAGCTTCTAGCTGTTAAAATGGGGAAGAAATTGCGCAAATTTTCTTTTCTAAACAATCGGTTGTATGGGATATATACTATATATACCACCGGTATCTATGATTTTCTCAGACAAAAATATATGCTATACACGTAAGCATTTAGTGAAATTTGAACATATCTAAACGATTTTTAAGATAAATATAAAATAAAAAATAGGTAGGTAATCTGTGTGAGGATGCAAAGCTTCACGTTTTTTGTGGTCTGCATGTAAAAACTATGACTACGAATCACGTATTTCAAAAATATATGACGTAAACGTAACTATTTGATGAAATTTGATGAATTTTGAAGCTTCTAGCCGTAAAAAAGGGGCAAAAATGACAGTTTGTATGAAGTGTATAATATATATACCACCGATCTCTATAATTTTTTCAGACAACAATATATGCTATATCCGTAAGCATTTTGTGAAATTTGAAGCTTCTAGCTGTTAAAATGGGGTAGAAATTGCGCAAAGATTCTTAACTGAACAATCGGTTGTATGAGATATATACTATATATACCATCGATCTCAATGATTTTTTCAGACAACAATATAATCTATACACGTAAGCATTTGGTGAAATTTGAAGCTTCTAGCTGTTAAAATGGGGAAGAAATTGCGCAAATTTTCTTATCTAAACAATCGGTTGTATGGGATATATACTATATATACCACCGGTATCTATGATTTTCTCAGACAAAAATATATGCTATACACGTAAGCATTTAGTGAAATTTGAACATATCTAAACGATTTTTAAGATAAATATAAAATAAAAAATAGGTAGGTAATCTGTGTGAGCATGCAAAGCTTCACGTTTTTTGTGGTCTGCATGTAAAAACTATGACTACGAATCACGTATTTCAAAAATATATGACGTAAACGTAACTATTTGATGAAATTTGATGAATTTTGAAGCTTCTAGCCGTAAAAAAGGGGCAAAAATGAGAGTTTGAATGAAGTGTATAATATATATACCACCGATCTCTATAATTTTTTCAGACAACAATATATGCTATATCCGTAAGCATTTTGTGAAATTTGAAGCTTCTAGCTGTTAAAACGGGGCAGAAATTGCGCAAAGTTTCTTATCTGAACAATCGGTTGTATGAGATATATACTACATATACCACCGATCTCTATGATTTTTTCAGACAACAATATATGCTATATACGTAAGCATTTGGTGAAATTTGAAGCTTCTAGCTGTTAAAATGGGGTAGAAATTGCGAAAAGTTTCTTATCTGAACAATCGGTTGTATGAGATATATACTATATATACCATCGATCTCAATGATTTTTTCAGACAACAATATAATCTATACACGTAAGCATTTGGTGAAAGTTGAAGCTTCTAGCTGTTAAAATGGGGAAGAAATTGCGCAAATTTTCTTTTCTAAACAATCGGTTGTATGGGATATATACTATATATACCACCGGTATCTATGATTTTCTCAGACAAAAATATATGCTATACACGTAAGCATTTAGTGAAATTTGAACATATCTAAACGATTTTTAAGATAAATATAAAATAAAAAATAGGTAGGTAATCTGTGTGAGGATGCAAAGCTTCACGTTTTTTGTGGTCTGCATGTAAAAACTATGACTACGAATCACGTATTTCAAAAATATATGACGTAAACGTAACAATTTGATGAAATTTGATGAATTTTGAAGCTTATAGCCGTAAAAAAGGGGCAAAAATGACAGTTTGTATGAAGTGTATAATATATATAACACCGATCTCTATAATTTTTCAGACAACAATATATGCTATATCCGTAAGCATTTTGTGAAATTTGAAGCTTTTAGCTGTTAAAACGGGGCAGAAATTGCGCAAAGTTTCTTATTTGAATAATCGTTTGTATGAGATATATACTATATATACCACCGATCTCTATGATTTTTTCAGACAACAATATATGCGATATACGTAAGCACTTGGTGGAATTTGAAGCTTCTAGATGTTAAAATGGGGTAGAAATTGCGAAAAGTTTCTTATCTGAACAATCGGTTGTATGAGATATATACTATATATACCATCGATCTCAATGATTTTTTCAGACAACAATATAATCTATACACGTAAGCATTTAGTGAAATTTGAACATATCTAAACGATTTTTAAGATAAATATAAAATAAAAAATAGGTAGGTAATCTGTGTGAGGATGCAAAGCTTCACGTTTTTTGTGGTCTGCATGTAAAAACTATGACTACGAATCACGTATTTCAAAAATATATGACGTAAACGTAACTATTTGATGAAATTTGATGAATTTTGAAGCTTCTTGCCGTAAAAAAGGGGCAAAAATGACAGTTTGAATGAAGTATATAATATATATACCACCGATCTCTATGATTTTTTCAGACAATAATATATGCTATATCCGTAAGCATTTTGTGAAATTTGAAGCTTCTAGCTGTTAAAACGGGGCAGAAATTGCGCAAAGTTTCTTATCTGAACAATCGGTTGTATGAGATATATACTATATATACCACCGATCTCTATGATTTTTTCAGACAACAATATATGCTATATACGTAAGTATTTGGTGAAATTTGAAGCTTCTAGCTGTTAAAATGGGGTAGAAATTGCGAAAAGTTTCTTATCTGAACAATCGGTTGTATGAGATATATACTATATATACCATCGATCTCAATGATTTTTTCAGACAACAATATAATCTATACACGTAAGCATTTGGTGAAATTTGAAGCTTCTAGCTGTTAAAATGGGGAAGAAATTGCGCAAATTTTCTTATCTAAACAATCGGTTGTATGGGATATATACTATATATACCACCGGTATCTATGATTTTCTCAGACAAAAATATATGCTATACACGTAAGCATTTAGTGAAATTTGAACATATCTAAACGATTTTTAAGATAAATATAAAATAAAAAATAGGTAGGTAATCTGTGTGAGCATGCAAAGCTTCACGTTTTTTGTGGTCTGCATGTAAAAACTATGACTACGAATCACGTATTTCAAAAATATATGACGTAAACGTAACTATTTGATGAAATTTGATGAATTTTGAAGCTTCTAGCCGTAAAAAAGGGGCAAAAATGAGAGTTTGAATGAAGTGTATAATATATATACCACCGATCTCTATAATTTTTTCAGACAACAATATATGCTATATCCGTAAGCATTTTGTGAAATTTGAAGCTTCTAGCTGTTAAAACGGGGCAGAAATTGCGCAAAGTTTCTTATCTGAACAATCGGTTGTATGAGATATATACTACATATACCACCGATCTCTATGATTTTTTCAGACAACAATATATGCTATATACGTAAGTATTTGGTGAAATTTGAAGCTTCTAGCTGTTAAAATGGGGTAGAAATTGCGAAAAGTTTCTTATCTGAACAATCGGTTGTATGAGATATATACTATATATACCATCGATCTCAATGATTTTTTCAGACAACAATATAATCTATACACGTAAGCATTTGGTGAAAGTTGAAGCTTCTAGCTGTTAAAATGGGGAAGAAATTGCGCAAATTTTCTTTTCTAAACAATCGGTTGTATGGGATATATACTATATATACCACCGGTATCTATGATTTTCTCAGACAAAAATATATGCTATACACGTAAGCATTTAGTGAAATTTGAACATATCTAAACGATTTTTAAGATAAATATAAAATAAAAAATAGGTAGGTAATCTGTGTGAGGATGCAAAGCTTCACGTTTTTTGTGGTCTGCATGTAAAAACTATGACTACGAATCACGTATTTCAAAAATATATGACGTAAACGTAACAATTTGATGAAATTTGATGAATTTTGAAGCTTATAGCCGTAAAAAAGGGGCAAAAATGACAGTTTGTATGAAGTGTATAATATATATAACACCGATCTCTATAATTTTTCAGACAACAATATATGCTATATCCGTAAGCATTTTGTGAAATTTGAAGCTTTTAGCTGTTAAAACGGGGCAGAAATTGCGCAAAGTTTCTTATTTGAATAATCGTTTGTATGAGATATATACTATATATACCACCGATCTCTATGATTTTTTCAGACAACAATATATGCGATATACGTAAGCACTTGGTGGAATTTGAAGCTTCTAGATGTTAAAATGGGGTAGAAATTGCGAAAAGTTTCTTATCTGAACAATCGGTTGTATGAGATATATACTATATATACCATCGATCTCAATGATTTTTTCAGACAACAATATAATCTATACACGTAAGCATTTAGTGAAATTTGAACATATCTAAACGATTTTTAAGATAAATATAAAATAAAAAATAGGTAGGTAATCTGTGTGAGGATGCAAAGCTTCACGTTTTTTGTGGTCTGCATGTAAAAACTATGACTACGAATCACGTATTTCAAAAATATATGACGTAAACGTAACTATTTGATGAAATTTGATGAATTTTGAAGCTTCTAGCCGTAAAAAAGGGGCAAAAATGACAGTTTGAATGAAGTATATAATATATATACCACCGATCTCTATGATTTTTTCAGACAATAATATATGCTATATCCGTAAGCATTTTGTGAAATTTGAAGCTTCTAGCTGTTAAAACGGGGCAGAAATTGCGCAAAGTTTCTTATCTGAACAATCGGTTGTATGAGATATATACTATATATATCACCGATCTCTATGATTTTTTCAGACAACAATATATGCTATATACGTAAGTATTTGGTGAAATTTGAAGCTTCTAGCTGTTAAAATGGGGTAGAAATTGCGAAAAGTTTCTTATCTGAACAATCGGTTGTATGAGATATATACTATATATACCATCGATCTCAATGATTTTTTCAGACAACAATATAATCTATACACGTAAGCATTTGGTGAAAGTTGAAGCTTCTAGCTGTTAAAACGGGGCAGAAATTGCGCAAAGTTTCTTATCTGAACAATCGGTTGTATGAGATATATACTATATATACCACCGATCTCTATGATTTTTTCAGACAACAATATATGCTATATACGTAAGCATTTGGTGAAATTTGAAGCTTCTAGCTGTTAAAATGGGGTAGAAATTGCGAAAAGTTTCTTATCTGAACAATCGGTTGTATGAGATATATACTATATATACCATCGATCTCAATGATTTTTTCAGACAACAATATAATCTATACACGTAAGCATTTGGTGAAAGTTGAAGCTTCTAGCTGTTAAAACGGGGCAGAAATTGCGCAAAGTTTCTTATCTGAACAATCGGTTGTATGAGATATATATTATATATTCCACCGATCTCTATGATTTTTTCAGACAACAATATATGCTATATACGTAAGCATTTGGTGAAATTTGAAGTTTCTAAAAATGGTGTAGAAATTGCGAAAAGTTTCTTATCTGAACAATCGGTTGTATGAGATATATACTATATATATAACCGATCTCTATGATTTTTTCAGACAACAATATATGCTATATACGTAAGCAATCGGTGAAATTTGAAACTTATAGCTGTTAAAATGGGGTAGAAATTGCGAAAAGTTTCTTATCTGAACAATCGGTTGTATGAGATATATACTATATATACAACCGATCTCTATGATTTTTTCAGACAACAATATATGCTATATACGTAAGCAATCGGTGAAATTTGAAACTTCTAGCTGTTAAAATGGGGTAGAAATTGCGAAAAGTTTCTTATCTGAACAACCGGTTGTATGAGATATATACTATATATACAACCGATCTCTATGATTTTTTCAGACAACAATATATGCTATATACCTAAGCAATCGGTGAAATTTGAAGCTTATAGCTGTTAAAATGGTGTAGAAATTGCGAAAAGTTTCTTATCTGAACAATCGGTTGTATGAGATATATACTATATATACAACCGATCTCTATAATTTTTTCAGACAACAATATATGCTATATCCGTAAGCATTTTGTGAAATTTGAAGCTTCTAGCTGTTAAAATGGGGTAGAAATTGCGCAAAGTTTCTTAACTGAACAATCGGTTGTATGAGATATATACTATATATACCACCGATCTCTACGATTTTTTCAGACAACAATATATGCTATATTCGTAAGTATTCGGTGAAATTTGAAGCTTCTAGCTGTTAAAATGTGGCTAAAATTTGCCAAATATATATATATATATACTATATATATATACTATATATACCACCATATATATACTATATATACCACCGATCTTTATGATTTTTTCAGACAATAATACATGCTATATACCTAAGCACTCGTTGAAATTTGAAGCCTCTAGCTCTTAAAATGGGGCAGTAATTACGAAAAGTTGCTTATCTGAACAATCGGTTGTGGGGGATATATACTATATATACGACCGATCTCATCAATTTTTTCAGGCAACAATATGTGTAATATACGAAAGTATATGGTGAAGTTTGAAGCTTCAATCTGTTAAATTTGGTAAGATATTACAAAAATCCTCTTTTTCTGAAAAATCGGTTGTATGGAGGATATATGCTATAGTGGTCCGATCCGGTCGGTTCCGACAAATGTCTAATCGGACACCCAAATACACCCGCTCACCAAATTTTATCAAGATATCTCAAAAATTGAGGGACTAGTTTACATACAAACAGACAAACGGACAGACGGACAGACGGACATGGCTAAATCAACTCAGCTCTTCAACCTGATTATTTCGGTATACTTAATGGTGGGTCTATCTATTTTCTTTTAAGGACTTACAATTTTCGGTTTCGTGACGAAATTAATATACCATTTCATTTTCATGAAAGGTATAAAAATTTCAATTCAAAACAACCATATGAGCTCGTTTCATAAGTCTGCATTTAAACAGGCATCGGCGAATTGGAAATGAAGATGTGTTTGTGTAGTACATTCGTTTATTAGCAAGCAACAAGACAAGATCGTTTGTTATTATATTTTTAATGCGCACAATGGCAAGCAAAAGGATTATTCAGTTAAATACATTGGTCCGTAATCATAGTCGCTGACTAAAATACTCTTTAATTAAAATCTTGCCTAAAGCGTCAAATATACAACACGAACATTTCCGCGAACATTCCCGTTATGTCATGTTTCTGCGACCTTTTCTGTCGTGTATGGTGGTGTTTGCCAGTTCGCGCAAATGTTCGCCAAAAATCAAAATATTTTAATTTTTGGCGAACATTTGCGCGAACTGTTCGTGCGTGTATGGCGAAATAGCTCATAATCGTAGTAATTTCTGAACGGAACAGACGTGCGCGGAAAAGTAAAATGGACAATAAAAAATTTCGTATGTTCGGCCAAAAGTTCGTATGGTGTATGGCCAAAGCTGCGAACAAGATTGCGGAATGTTCGCGGAAATGTTCGTGTCGTGTATTTGGCCCTTTATTAAAAATGGGATTTAAAATTTTGATCTGCCATATGCCGTCTTTCAGTGAGCTTTACAGCTCCGGCTCACTCAATTCTCACGGGAATGCTCTGGATCATTGAGAGACTTGAGAAGCAGATGTCGTGAAATTTTCGCAGACGTGAAATGTGATAGGCAGATGTCGCCGCTGTTTTTGATTTAACTCATACGGCCAAAGGCTAAGTAGCGACATCTATTTTTGAAAAAGTAGGTATATTAAAGGCCGCGTTGCCAACCTAAAAAGAAGTAATTAACAAATTATCTGGCTCACAAATTGAACCAGACTTCTATCTGGATTTATCTGGCTCAAATCCTTGTTGTTGTATTTACATGCAAAATTATTTATCTGGCTCAGGATATTGCCACCGGATGATAGCTATAGACATATTTAACACAGTTTCAATTTAAAATTTAGTGCACAATCTTTTAATTGAATATGAACTTACTTATTTAAAGAAAATTTACTTAATTTTGTTCTTAAAAAATTATTTAAAACTCGCATCATAAACGAATAACTAGTTAAAGCGGATTTGGGCTCCTTAAAGCAAAGGAAGCAACAAGGCTATACACTCATACACTCGTATTTATTCATGTTGAATAGTTTATATAGTTTGAAAGAATGTTGTAAAGATAAGTTGTTTACATTAAGACAGATGTGACGGCCAAAATGATGCAAACCTTAAATGTTAAGTGGCTCTAACCGTTAAAGCCGTTTAATTTAATAGACCCGAAACCGAATAGGGATATCTCTAAGCTCGATACTAATAAATATGCAGGACATTCAATGGTAATCAGGTTAAATCAAATTTAGGTTTGTCTTCGGAAAGTCAGCATAAATAAAGGGAGTTTAGTATAGTTTTCCATAGGAAAGAAGTGACCTAGAATGTCGAGCCATTATACATGGACCTGCAAAGTGCAAGTCCCTTTTATATTAGAAAATCATTGAACTCAAGTTGATCATGACATAGACTAAGAGGGTGATAAAAGGGAATAGAATACTCAATAGGAAATGCCAGCAAAATTGAATATAAAAATTCTGTAATGTAATTCAATAACTAGAAGTCGGAAATAAGAAATATTTGCGAAAAACGCTTTAAATATGTTGTTTTATTCCTCAAATTAAAATAAGCGTAGAAAAAATTTTAAAACAGAAAATACTTAAAAAAAAAAACACATAGAACTCTATGTGGTGGCGCTGAGATTCGAACCTACACACGGATTTTCTATACAAATTATGAACGGCGTCTTCGCAAGCTCAGCCGCAATACCACTCAACGTAAAGCTGGAGGCATTGGTGCCGTATGTCGTATCGCTGTAGTCGTATCCCTATCGTTATCAGCTGTTTATCGTTACGACGGTAAACCAAAAACCAATTGGTTGGCTACGATACGGTTACGACCTTAGCGGCACCAATAACACTGGTCGACGGACAAAATTTACCAGAGACGCCGTTATGAAATTCGTATGTAAAACCACCCCCTGATTTCGAAAATCAAGTTCATTTTTGATTCTATGGTACCGTTTTTGAGATATTTGCAATTTACCGTTATTCGAAAAAACCAAAAAGATGGCTCCATTTAAATACGTATATCTCACGAACGGGTCAAGCAATTGCAAATAAGTTTACAGAATCGGAAAGATGCGTCATACATTCTTTTTTGCTCAACCATATAGTTTTCGAGATATTAGCTCATAAATTCAGATTTTTGTTTTTTTTTATGAAAAAATATGAAAAAAATTACTCTTTGCGAGGGCAGCATTCCAAAACCACAACTTTTTTTCCAGATATTTTTTCTCTACATAAAGCTCCGTTTAATTAGAAAAAAGATAAGCTACCAGTGAAGAAAATCGATGTAAAACTGCGTAAGTTATAAGCGATCAAATAAAAATACCCAGGTTGCGCAACTTCAATGTATGTATACATACATATATAAAAGGTATAAAGTGCAAATGGGATATTATCCGTATAAACGAATAACACCATAGCAATGATAATACTTTTTCTTTAAATAAATCAAATAGTACTTTTAATACTCGAATTGTTTTATAGTAGGTAGAGTGGTTGCATCGAAAGGAAGAGTGGTTGGGTTCGAAACCTGCTGTAGGCATGTAGTTATAAACATGTATTTCCGTCACTTATGGGTAAGTATGCCGGTAGATTTTCAAAATTATTAGACACAGAAAATTTTTAAAGCCTATATCTAAAGCAGGTAGTATTTTCTTTTCCCGACTTCGTATAAAAAGGAACCTTTCTGTCTAGGTAAGGTTTAATTTTTTCAATTTTAGTCTTGTTCTGAGTATAAATATGAGTTAATGCTCCTTTAAACTTCATAACATCTGCAAGGCTCGCCGGAGATAGTTCACTTCATAAGTCAAATTACAAAACCGTGATTTATTAAAAAAAAAATAAAATGAGTAAAAGGACGCGAGAATTTGAGTGTAATATCGATCCAGATATGTTCTGTTTCATGTGTGGCCAATATACTATCATAAGGCGACGACGAGTTTTCTCAGATCATATCAAAACTCTATACTCCAAGTATTTTGGCTGAGCCTAAAAATGCTGAAAAACCATGGACACCGAACACTTTGTGTACATCGTGTCGAGTAGAATTGATTCAGTCTGAATCAGGACAACAAATAAAATTTGATACACCAATGATATGGAGAGAACCTACTTGCCATTCAATACAGTGTTATATTTGTCAAACAAAAGTACTTGGCGTTGGAGGATCAAGAAGAGTAACCTATGCCAGCGTACCTACAGTGACATTACCAGTACTACATTCAACGGCAGTTGCGGATCCAGTTCCATTGTCAACAGTAATATCTGAGTGCGGGGAATCAAGTTGTACTGAATTTCGCATGGGAAACGAGAGAAACGTTCTATCACAAGCACATTGGGTAAGAGATTTGGAACTATCCAAGGAAAAGGCCGAGATCCACACTTCTCGTATGCAACAATTTAAATTTGTGTCATCCGATGTTAAGGTGATATATTGTAGAACTCGTCACGAACCATTTTCCAAACACTATACCAAGAAAGACAGTATATGCTACTGCAACGACATTCCTGGTTTATTCAAAGAGTTTGGTCAAATATATGATTCAAAAGAGTGGCGATTGTTCATAGACAGCAATAAACTGAGTTTGAAGGCTGTATTATTGCATATTGGTAACAAAAAGCCTTCTATCCCGATCGCACATGCAGTAAATACAAAGGAATCCTACGAGGAAATGCAAAAACTACTCAAGTTTATCAAATATGAAGAGCATTATTGGAAAATATGTTCTGATCTCAAAGTCGTTGCAATGCTATGCGGTCTACAAAATGGCTACACCAAGCACTGCTGCTTCCTCTGCAAGTAGGATAGCCGAGCTCGTAAGGACCACTACGTCAGAAAGGATTGGCCGGAAAGAGTCGAGTTTACCGTTGGTGTGGATAACATCAAATACACCCCTCAAAATCATACTTCCACCCTTACACATCAAGCTCACTAAAAACTTTGTTAAGGCTTTGGACAAAGAAGGCGAAGCATTCGGCTATTTGAAAACAATTTTCCAGATATTTCTCAAGCCAAGATAAAAGAAGGTATTTTTGTCGGACCACAAATAAAAAAGTTGATCAACAATAATCAATTCAAAGGACTACTCTCATCAGTTGAGGCAGCAGCGTGGGACTCCTTTGAAAAGGTCGTTGCTTCTTTTCTCGGTAGACACAAAAGCCCTAACTACGAGCAGATAGTGAATGACTTAATCAATAATTATGCGAAAATGGGTAAATATTAAAGGCCTATTAAAATTAATTTCCCAAAATTCTATAACTTGTTTACCTAACTAATATTTTCTTTCCAGGCGTAAATATGTCGTTAAAAATTCACTTTCTGCACTCACATTTGAGCTTTTGTCCGGCAAATCTTGGCGACGAACATGGCGAAAGGTTTCATCAGCAAATGAAATTAATTGAAAATCGATATCAAGGATTCTGGGACGTCGCAATGATGGGTGATTACTGCTGGTTTCTCATAAGAGAAACCGATTCTAAACTGAATAAGCGTCAAAGTCGAACACATAATTATTTCGACTACATAGTAAAATAAAATTAAGGTAAAGATTGTTAGAATATAGTACAAACATAAATAAATTTAAAAAAAAAAGTTAAAAATATGGGTAATTTCATTCATAAATTGAACTTTTAACTAAATAGAAACAGAGCATAGCTAGATATTTCACTCTTCTTTATACCATACATACGTTTTGAAGTATACGTTGAAATTGCGCAACCTGGGTATTTTTATTTGATCGCTTATAACTTACGTAGTTTTGCATCGATTTTCTTCGATGATAGCTTATCTTTTTTCTAATTAAACAGAGCTTTACGTAAATAAAAAATATTTGGAAAAAAAGTTGTGGTTTTGGAATTCTGCCCTCGCAAAAAGTAATTTTTTTCATATTTTTTTATAAAAAAAAACTTAGATTTGAAATGATAAGCTAATATCTCGAAAACTATCTGGTTGAGCAAAAAACAATGTATGATGCATTTATAGCAAATTTTATCGTCTTTCCGATTCTGTGTTCCATTTTGCAATTGATTAACACCTTCGTGGGATATACGTAATTAAAGGGAGCCATCTTTTTGGTTTTTTCGAATAACGGTAAATTGCAAATATCTCAAAAACGGTACCATAGAATCAAAAATGAGCTCAATTTTCGAGATCAGGTGGTGGTTTTACATACGAATTTCATAACGGGGTTTCTGGTAAAGAGAAAAAGTTGAAATTCGTGGTCCAGTGTAGTCGATTGCATTGATTCTCATAAGGTTGGTCGAATCAGCTGTTAAAAGGTTACCGATACGGTTACCGATAAAGCACCAATTACTCCAGCTTTATGTTGACAAAATACAATGCTATATTATTTGTTAAATGTATGAGAAAATTGTCTTTTTGGTGAATTTCGTTGACATGGTGAATTTTTTTTGCGACTTTCGTTTACTGAATACCGAAATCATTTGAAGTCACAAAAATTGTCTCTAGCGCCCTGATTCTAGTTTCACCACGGCAACGAAATCATGTGGCAACTTTTACAAACTTTTGGTATTCTACCCGCGAAAGTAGCCGGATAATTTTTTACCCACAAAAGTAGGTGGTTACATCGAAATAACCACACAACAGCTGTTGTTTAGAAAAAGACAAAACTGAAAAATAAAGAATTGTAAGCGCAAATAAGTAAAGATAATAGTAAAAAGTGTTGCCTCTTGCTAAGTATACATATTTGTTTACATGTATTTAATTAGCGAGCTTTGCTCATATTGCTTTACACCAATACTTTAGAGCAGGCTTCGCCATTGTACAATTGTACAGCGAGCAACGGGACATTCATATGGCTCAGTAGCTAAAGGCATTTTTTGCCTTTGCACTGATATGAATGTTGGAGATTCGAGTTCAATGCTCAGCTCCCGAAAAGCTAGCTGATGAAGAAAAGAAATTCAGAAACATGTCCTAGTAACTATCGCCGTTTGTAAACTTTACAATTTTTCTCTAATATCAATAACAAAAACCATATTTGTTTACATTATATACTTTTACAGAATAAATTACAATATACCTATGTAGAAATTTACCATACATAATATGCATATACATACCATCCCGTTTATTCGTTAACCTCGTATCTATAGGTGAGACATTTCATTTTGAGACCAAAATTCATCGAAAAAAGACCAAATTTTTGTTTTATTTTATTAGTATAAAATAAAAAATTTTAGGATGTTTCCATATAAAATTTTACTAAACATAGTGAAGACTTTCCTTTAATTCAAGCCGAACAAACAAATATATGTGCATGCACAAAAATGGTACTATATTTTGACATAGGATAACCCTTTGTCTTTCACCAACCAAACGTTGTGAACCTAGTTTTGGTCACAAAGCTCTTGGTTCTAGCATCATGTTGTTGATTAAAATGAAATAAAATGTATAGTGCAGTTAGGTTTTAGTAAGAAACCGTTCAAAATTTGCGTTTTGGTGTTACCGAACTATGTATGTGGAAAACTCAGTAAATCATAAATGAAACTAAACAATTTTGTTAGTGCTATTTTTATAGATGCTTACTTTTTCCGTTAACGTTTAAACTTCATATCAGAGCCTAGATTCAGTAAGTGTGTTTTGATCCCAAGCCTCAGGGGTTCTGCTAGCACCTACGGGAATAATTTTATACAAAACGTTTCTTCCAAAATCAAATATCTTTTGCATTTGCTTCCTTTTCTCTTCGAGTTAAAATATTTCTTGTGCCATGATACTTAGTTTTTAATTACCTTGCGTGGCTTAACACCACAATAGTCCTGGAATTCCTTGAAATCATTGAGCTGGGTGAGAAAGATTTAAATATCAACGTGCCAAACGAGAAGTAATGCATAGAATTTCCTTGTATAAGTTTGGAAAGTGTTAGGCTCACGGCAGAGTGCTCGCCATAAGCTATGTTAAGCGAGAAGAAATTTTTATTTTGATATATTTTACATAGTGTTGTATAGCCGATCGAAATATCTAGCCGTTATTAATATTATTATTAAACAAGAGTTTTTTTGATTAGTCGGTTATTTCATCAACAATTAGCGACAATGTGTTTGACAACACTTTTCTTTTTAATGCCTGGCATAAATTATATCCTAAGTGAAATGTTATTGTTCTGTTACATTTTATTGACTGAGCAATTTTTTATGGTGAGAGTTTCATTGAAATAAATTAAAAATTATATGGGGGCTAATGAAAGTGTGGCGAATGTTTGGGCAATATTGTGAATTTATACCTGAGTGAAAAAGAAAGAAAAGTACAAATCGTGGCTACTGCCTAAAGAGGACCAAAATTGAAAAAAAGGGACCAGCGGACCAAGACCATTTTTGGTCCAAATGGACGAAAGTGGCAACTGTGAAAGCGAAGAAAACTACCTTTCAAATTTCTCCACAGACACTGGTGGGTTTTTCGGTGATGACAGCGTTACCACTTGGGCCAGATTTGCGGATAAACGAACTGCTAACGATATTCGGTTACATAATGTTATGGGTACTTTTTTACCGGTAACGCTCAGAATCGGGGCGTAAAGGAACATCTCAAATTTAGAGACCTGAGATGAGACTGAATTACAGAATCCAGCCATAGGTATAATAAATTACCTCCTGACGTATATTTGTTTGTCGGGGAAGCCTTTTTTCACTTCCATTTAAGTTCGTCGCGTTTAAATAGCAAATTGTTTAATTTCTCGCAACTCTTGACAGCAGACCACCAACTTGAAACCTATTCAAAAAAAAAATTAAAATCGGGCTCATGTCATTTTAAATTTAAAATACTTTTTTAAAGATAAAATAGTGTTTATGTGGACTATACACCAATAAAAAATATATTTCATTTCGACTATGATTACGGGCCATTGTATTTGCGCAAAAGGGTTGGTCAACATTATATTTTGCGCTTGTGCGCATTGAAAAAACTAACAAACGATCTTTGCTTGATGTTTGCTAATAACATTCCTCAACATTGCGAGCGACGAACACAATCGATGTTACTGCGCCAAATGCTCAGCGACAACTTAACTAAAAAGAATATGAATACGTGTGAATTGAGTGTGCACAAGTGTGCCACTATTTGCCGATGTCTGATTTAAAACTAAAAGTGTTGGTGATATATATAGACCAAAAAGTTTAAAATTTAAACCAAAATTTTCAACCGTGGTACATATTACGTTGGCAACCCCTTAAAAGGGCTGCACTAGATACCCCCTTGAATTTCTTTCGTTCTATTCAGCATTCTTAGAAAAATCTTAATTAAATCTGACAAATTCTTGACTTCGGTTCAAAAGCATCTACTATGCTTTCCTCTCATTGTTACTCCTACACGCTGTCACTCAGACAGCCATTCATTCATATATACTCACTCCATAGGTTGCTCGATTGCCACCTACTGACTCGTCTGCTCGCTTCACTTTTTCTCTCTATTATCAACTTTTGCGTCGCCAATTACACTGTGAAACTTTTTTGAAATATTTTTTATAAATACAATTTTTTACTTAATTATGCATTCACTGATTTATCTTTTCTTAATTTCATGCACTTTTTAAAAATTTTCTCTAACTCAATTAATTTGCATATTTTTTGTTTACTCTCTTACTTTTTATTTGCACTTTTACTGCACCGTTGATTTCTGTTGTTGCTTTCACCTATAGCTTTAGGTGTGTTTGTTTATTTTTCTTCCTAAATTTTTTTCTCTTTCACTTTCCTCTTGTTTGCTCCACTTTCCACTACTCTTGTTGTTTTATAATGTATCCTTTAGTAGTTTTTCTGCCCATCTTTGCTTAATCCCACAACAACAAAACTTAAAAATTTTCAACACTCAACTTAACGAAAACTCCGCGCTAAATTGCACTTCCTTTTGCTTCCTTTCATTTGTCGCGAGCAACTGAATTGGCAGCTGTGTCAGCATCGCCATTTACAATAGAAAAATTTGTATCCTTGCTATCTTTTGCTGCAGCGTTTTGTTGCTGTTGAGCTTTTATGAATGCGCTCTCTCTCACTTGCTGTCGTTTCAAAAAGCTTTTAAAAGGTTAGGGGTTAAAAATAAAATAAACTGAAAATACTGGGAACACTTTTCATTTTGTTGGTGTTTTTTGTTTGATTTTGTATTTGTGTTTGCCCACAAGCAAGTACGTCTCACAGTAAAGTGGAGAGTCAACTACGCTCTGTCCATCTGCAAAGACTCATTGAGAATAAAGATGTTGCAGAGACGAATAATAGTGTGAAGCAAGCTTCACAAAACCTATGGTAGGTCACATTCACCACCTACCAGAGCAGAATTTGTTAAACTACCACTGTCTGTATTTATTATTTAACAATTATTTGTACACTTTTAATTCAGCTATGTGTTCAGAATTTACATTTTTACACTCTAAAACTACAATCAGGTATTTTGTGTGCTTAAATTATGGTAAAGTTGTGTTAAAGTTTTTGGTGTGGTGGAAGTGACCTACTAGAATTTTGTGAAGCTCCGCTGCTTTCCACTGAAGTTTGCGCATGCAACATCTTTACTCTTCAATCAGTTTTTGTCTTGGGTATATGTCGGTAAATTGAACCATCGCAACAAACACTGAAAACAAAAATCTCAAATGTTTGAGAAAAACATTGATTTTCAGTTTGATATTCAACATTATTTATCATTTAAAACAAAATATTTTCTCAACTTTTTCTCAAACGTTGTTCTTCAACTTGAGAATGGTTTGAAATATACTTGCATTTCGTTCCATTCTGGTTGAAAACCATCGATATCATGGAATATTGTCGTTAATAATAATGTGAATACTTTTTGCGCCAATTTTAAATTACATTATAAGTGTTCATGAAGCCCACAAATAAAATAGAACATAGCACAACATGCTTATTTTACATCAATGCTATCGATAGTGCCGTTGATAATTCGTCGATCTCTAATTTGCAAACTTTAGCTGTAAATGTAAACAAGCGATTTTATTGAGTGAAGTTGGACATAAAGTGAAAAAATAAGGAAGTATTTATACATTTTAATAATATTAAGTGATACTGTACTACATTTTTAATATGGAATTTTTCTTTATTTTCAAATAGAGAATTTTTGGATTCTCAACTTTTTCTCAAACGAGAATAAAGTGGAACGAAATGGAATCCACTGTTGTGCCACTTTCAGTAAGCAAATTAATTATTTGCCCCAGTTCACTTTTAACTCGTTTAGATTTATGCATAATGTAGTACAGTATCACTTAATATTATTAAAATGTATAAATACTTCCTTATTTTTTCACTTTATGTCCAACTTCACTCAATAAAATCGCTTGTTTACATTTACAGCTAAAGTTTGCAAATTAGAGATCGACGAATTATCACAGGCACTATCGATAGCATTGATGTAAAAAAAGCATGTTGTACTATGTTTTATTTTATTTTTGGGTTTCATGGGCATTATTATGTACTTTAACGAAAATATTCCATGATATCGATGGTTTTCAACCAGAATGGAACGAAATGCAAGTATAAGTTGAAGAACAACGTTTGAGAAAAAGTTGAGAGAATATTTAGCTTCAAATGATTAATAATGTCGAATATCAAACTGAGATTAATGTTTTTCTCAAACATTTGAAATTTTTGTTTTCAGTGTTTGTTGGGATATAGCAGCTGTTGATTACTTCCTTGAAAATGCGTCACTTGATCATGATACGTTGTCGATTTTATTGTGTGTTGCAGGGTTTTTCAAACCTTTATGAAAAGGGAACCAAAGTACTAAGTACTCGCAATTAGATTCAAACTTCGGAGTTTGCGACATTAGACTAATTAAGGTAATCCTATCACTTAAAAGAGGTGAATCAAGTTTTATTATGGGCACTGCCTTTTAGCGTGATATGCTTTAAAGTCAGGCCTTGCAGTGACTGATGATGTAGAACGTGCGGGTTGCAGTACGAAACGATAGAGTGCTTTTTGTGTACATGCCCTGCGCTTGTCGGACTAACACTCCAGCTAATAGGGCTGACAAAGCTATGAGATCTCATCATCGTTAAATGGCGCTTAACCGCCTAAGCAATTTTAGACGTTTCATAACAAGCCACTCAAGTTATACCTTTTCCCCGACAACTGACGCCAATTGGGAGCAACATGGGAGGTCAGCTCTTCCCGGTTTCGCTGAAATACTTTGCGGGACAGAGCATCCTGTGGGCTTTTATCCGCTGCATTATTTTCATTTCTTCGTAAAGCCCACACAGCTCATTATTACATCTTCCACAGTACTCGCCGTAGGCAACATGGGCATGATCATAACTTTTCCATAGAAGTATTCTCTCTAACACTCCAAAAGCCAGACCATCTTTTCTCAACACCGTAAATGATTCCGAGCCATTCATCAGGTTAGGTATGATGAGCGACTTGTAGGGCGTAATTTTTGTTTGTCGAGAGAGGACTAACAGAACCCACGGCACGTTTGATAAGGCCAATAATATCAACATCATCACCAAACCTCATCAATTGCGAGCTTTTATACTGGATTGTGCCATCACAGTTAGGTTTGTCTAGCATCCGGTTAGATCACACAAAAGGGAGTCGCATTGTCTGAGGCCTTTTTGGTTTCGACCTCTCCGAGCTATGTCTTTCCCAATTCTTATGGAGCTGGTTGTTGTTGTTGTTGTTGTATTGATGGCAAAGACACTCCCCCAAGGTTGGAGCTGATGGTGTTGCTCAACGTCATTTGGCAGAGCCTTATTAACTTTGCAGGGCCCTTAAATACAGATATAGCAGCGAACAGGCTACTTTTTTCGGGCTGTCAAAGACATGAAGCTTCTAATTGGCTAGGCATCCATCTCCTGAAAAGTATATGCTTCGCATATCTCCTGACCATATCCCAGCTACTACGTTAGGTCAAGTTATTAGAGGATAGGTTGCCAAGCTTCTTTTCTACCCTCCTTCGTTGTTGGGCGAAGGGTTTGAGTTCGTAGAAGGTGTGGCGTACGTCGTGTACATTAATTTGGAAGTATTTGCGGAAGCTACCGTGCCCGATAAAAAATTTAGTCACACAGAAGTTGTCCTCTCCATTTAGTTCGGGAATTAGCTCCCTTGTCCACTTTCCTGCAGTACTGCTGCTCGACTAGTGCTGCAGCAGCATATTCGCTTCTGTTTCACTGTGGTATATTGCTTTTCTCTCCACAACGAGAAGATATCGCTATGGTTCTCGCAAAGACCACGGCAGCTCTACGAGGCGGGTAATTGTTACCGAACCCCAGCTAGATTTTACCATCGTATTTCCAAAATGGTTTTGTTGGTAATCGCGCTGATTTCCATATTCCTAAAGTCTCCTTCTATATTCAGAAAAGTTGCCACAGTATATTGTTTCTAGTGTTAGGACCTTTCGATTAGACAGTTTTGGTTAGAGTTCCCTTCATGTACGCGTGTTGTGCATAGAAAGCTTGGGCCCATTTAGCACCGGCCTTATGTGGCTATATAAAAGCCTTTTCAGTACCTTCAGCATGAAAGTGGTGAGGCTAATGCGTCTGGAGTCTTGTAGCTATGAAAATTGCAGGCTTAAATACTTAGTTTCTAGCTGAATTATGAGTAACCAACTGAAGGCTCGCTTGTTTTATACTATGAGTCTCTGATATGGTCGCCGAGCTTAAATGAAGCAGATTGGAGAAACTGCAGGCCTCTAAAAACACTGCCATGCGATGTCTTATTATATCGCCCCAAAATCATTTAAACATTGACGTATACGTCAAAAAGCTGATGTTTAGTTTACTATGTCTAAGTTAAATAGAGCTTGCCCAGGAGTTGAAGTTAAACTACAACATAGGCAACTTTTCCAAAATCAAATTATTTCTGCCTTTCTGAGAAGAGCTTCTTCGGCTTCTTATCAGTAAAAGCCGATACAGAAATGTTATGATCTTATTATCGGCTTATTATCGACAACGAATTATTATCGTGGAACTATCGGTATGTTAACGGCGGTTCGTGATAGGCATCTTATATGTAGGATCCTTATTGTCTTTTTATAACTGGGTTATACATGTATCATTGCTTTTGTAGTGAAATTTTATCGGTATCGGTTTCATAATAAATTGATAAGCTGCCGATAAAGCTTTTTGATTACATATATACATTTTTTATAAATAATCGATAATTTTTCGATAATAAATCGATAACTTTTTTGTAACATACCGATGAAAAATCCGTGCCTTAAGCGGCCAATACACGACACGAACATTTCCGCGAACATTCCGCAATCTTGTTCGCTGCTTTGGCCATACACCATACGAACTTTTGGCCGAACATTTGTTCTCTTTCAGACAGCGATGAATACGGACAACAATTGTGCTGCAGCAATATTGCTCGCTGTGGCAATTAAGGGTAAAAAAAATTTATACATTTCAATAAATTCACTCAGAAATTTTTTATTGTCCATTTTACTTTTCCGCGCACGTCTGTTCCGTTCAGAAATTACTACGATTATGAGCTATTTCGCCATACACGCACGAACAGTTCGCGCAAATGTTCGCCAAAAATTAAAATATTTTAATTTTTGGCGAACATTTGCGCGAACTGGCAAACACCAACATACACGACAGAAAAGGTCGCAGAAACATGACATAACGGGAATGTTCGCGGAAATGTTCGTGTCGTGTATTTGGCGCTTAATACACAATGGATATCAAATTAATAAAAATTCGATATAAAACATATACATTGTCTATAACTCACCTATGCACAAAAAACGAACATATCATCGATAAGAAACCGTGAAAACTTCAATTACAAATTGATAACATGCTGTACAGTTTTGTCCTTGAGTTCGGTTCCGACTCCGAGTTACGTAGGTTGGAGTCCGGATCCAGGTTCGGTTCACCCTTGTTGAAACTGCTAGTTTCATTGTAGGCGAAGCATTGTAAACACAACAACAACATTTTGGGCTCTGTTCCTGTTTCATTTTTGGTTCCAGGTTTGAGCTTCTTCCCTTTTCTTCTTTCCTTTCCTGTTATGTCCTGTGCTGTTATGACTGACAGAGCTATAAGATCTCATCATCGTTAATTGGCGCTTAGTCGCCTAAGCAATTTTGGTCCTACCTTTTTCACCACAAACGACGCCAATTGAGAGCACCAGGAGATGTCAAATCTTCCCCCCACCTGCCTCTCCCAACTCAATAGGTGCCTCACCTTTCTGCTTTCAATCTGCGGTGTCAGTTGAAATACTTTCTTGGCCGGAGCGTAATTTGGACTTTAATCCGCTGCACTATTTTAATATATCCGTTCATCACTATATCTTCCCATGTACTCGCCATTGGCAACATGGACATGACCATAAATCTTCCATAGAAGTTTTCTCTCCGTCAACAGTGACGAAGCTAGCAATGCGCGAACTCTCAGATTTTTTATTGAACGGCAGAAAGTACTTCGCCTTGTCCTCATTTACTGCAAGATCCATTTTTATTCCCTTTATATAATGCAGTCAAGACAGAATTCACGGCACGTTTTTTAAGGTTATACTGCCTTGTCTGAAGTCTAGTTTGGTTTCGAATGGCTCGGAGAGGTTCTTCCCAATCATTATGGAGCTGGTGGTGTTGATCAACGTCATATATCCGAGCTTCATTAACTTTACATAGATATAGCAGCGACGAAGCTACTTTTTTCGACCTATCAAAGAGTGTTTTGAAGTGGACAAAAAAGTAGTGGGAGTGAGTCGATTCTTTTATCGTGTATATTCTCCAGGATCTAGCGCTTCGTGTGGACCTAGTCGATAAAAGGCTTACGAGGTCTGAAAACCTGATATGGTTCAATCAGTTCGTTGACTTTGGGCTTCAGTCGTTCACACAGGACGCTTAATTCAACCTTATACGCGATATTAAACAGGCTAATTTCACGGTAATTAGCGCTGTTTGCGGGATAGGGTTACTTGTGAATTACGCAGAGCGCACTTATATTCTAATCTGTGTTTTACGGATAGTTACACTACGCTTTTGGGGTATTGGGTTCGTGTTCTCTATCGCTGCTAGCCAGCATTGAGCAGAAGTGCTCACTCCACAATTGAAGCACACTCTATACATCAGTTACCAAGGCTTGTAGCGTAGGGCGGAGTTATAGGTCGTGGTTTTTGATGGAGATTTTAATTTGGTCCTCTAGCAAAATTATGGTAACACTATGTACACATTAAGTCTATTTGAGATTTTCATGGATCGTTAGAGTCTTGACGAACAAGAGGCCTTTGTTGTCCTCATTATACCTGCCTGGTTCATAATCATGAACGGTACAACCCGTAATGCATCGAGGGAATTCTACTGGCGACCAAAACGCAAACTAAGAATGGTGCTAACCACAGTTCAACGAATAACAAATAAGGAAGGCTAAGTTCGGATGTAACCGAACATTACATACTCAGCTGCCAAATCACAGCTTGCAAAACTTTTAAATTAACTTCTTTTAAAAGTTGGCGGTGCCACGCCCACTGTCTCAAATATTACTAATTTTATATTCTGCGTCATAAGGTCAACCCACCTACCAAGTTTCATCGCTTTAGCCGTCTTTGGTAATGAATTATCGCACTTTTTCGGTTTTTCGAAATTTTCGATATCGAAAAAGTGGGCCTGTTTATGATCCGATTTCGTTTATTTCAAATAGCGATCTGAGATGAGTGCCCAGTAACTTACATACCAAATTTCATTAAGATACCTCAAAATTTACTCAAGTTATCGTATTTACGGACAGACAGAGAATTTCATCAATATACCTCAAAATTTACTGAAGTTATCGTGTTTACGGGCGGAGGGACGGACGGACGGACGGACGGACATGGCTAAATGAATTTCTTTTTTCGCCCAGATCATTATACTCAGCTGAGCAGAGCTCACAGAGTATATTAATTTTGTTCGCTAAACGGTAATCCGTAACGGCATAAACTAATCGAGATAGATATAGACTTCTATATATAACAATGATCTGGGCGAAAAAAGAAATTCATTTAGCCATGTCCGACCGTCCGTCCGTCCGTCCCTCCGCCCGTAAACACGATAACTTCAGTAAATTTTGAGGTATATTGATGAAATTTGGTATGTAAGTTACTGGGCACTCATCTCAGATCGCTATTTGAAATAAACGAAATCGGATCATAAACAGGCCCACTTTATCGATATCGAAAATTTCGAAAAACCGAAAAAGTGCGATAATTCATTACCAAAGACGGCTAAAGTAATGAAACTTGGTAGGTGGGTTGACCTTATGATGCACAATAGAAAGTTAGTAAAATTTCGGACAACGGGCGTGACACCGCCCACTTTTAAAAGAAGGTTATTTCAAAGTTTTGCAAGCTGTAATTTGGCAGGAACGTTACTCCTATTACTATATGTGTGCTAAAAAAATTACCAAAATCGGAATACGAACACGCCCACTTAAAAAAAAATGTTTAAGTCAAATTTGAACAAAAAATTTAATATCTTTACAGTATATAAGTAAATTATGTCAACATTCAACTCCAGTAATGATATGGTGCAACAAAATACATAAATAAAAGAAAATTTCAAAATGGGCGTGGCTCCACCCTTTTTCATTTAATTTGTCCATAATACTTTTAATGCCATAAATCGAACAAAAATTTACCAATCTTTGTGAAATTTGGTAGGGGCATAGATTCTATGACGATAACTGTTTTCTGTGAAAATGGGCGAAATCGGTTGAAGCCACGCCCAGTTTTTATACACAGTCGGTCGTCTGTCCTTCGGCTCGGCTTTTAACACGATAACTTGAGCAAAAATCGATATACTAAACTTACTTCACGTACTTATCTGAACTCCCTTTATCTTGTTATAAAAAATGGCCGAAATCCGACTACGACCACGCCCACTTTTTCGATATCGAAAATTACGAAAATTGAAAAAATGCCTTAACTCTATACCAAATATGAAAAAAGTAATGAAACATGGTAATTGGATTGGTTTATTGACGCAAAATATAACTTTAGAAAAAAACTTTGTAAAATGGGTGTGACACCTACCATTTAGTTAGAAGAAAATGAAAAAGTTCTGCAGGCGAAATCAGAGGCCCTTGGAATAATGGCAGGAATACTATTCGTGGTATTACATATATAAATAAATTGGCGGTACCCGACAGATGATGTTCTGGGTCACCCTGGTCCACATTTTGGTCGATATCTCGAAAACGCATTCACATATACAACTACCACCACTCCCTTGTAAAACCCTTATTAATACCTTTAATTTGATACCCATACCGTACAAACGGTTCCCCCCATTATTTCAGAAAACAGAAATTTAGAAACACATTTTTTCAGAAAACATTAGCCAAAACCCTTTTTTCAGAAAGCCAAAATTCAGAAGTCAAAACTCAGAAACAAAAATCCAGAAATCAAATTTCAAAAGTCGAAATTCGGAAGTCAAATTTCAGAAGTCAAAATTCAGAAAGTAATAAGACAGCAAAAAATTATTAAATTTTGTGCTCAATTTAATGTGTTTTTGCTGTCTGATTACTTTCTGAATTTTGACTTCTGAAATTTTTTTCAGCCTGGAACACAGCAACGTCGAAAGAAGGCGTTATATTCAACCGATTTATGGAATATGTATAAATAATTCCATCGAAAGTTGGCACAACGTCATTCGATGTGCCTTTGGGACACACCCTAACATATTTTATAAATAAAATAAAAAACGAACAGGCAAGAATACAAACAAAACTGCAGCAATTTACAGATGGAGGCGAGCCATATCGGGAACGCAGGAAAAAATATAAAGACTTCGTTTTTTAATACTGTAAATTCAAAAAATCGCGGGTTCGAATCGAGCTCAAGGCTCAACAATAATTATTTTGTCATTATTATTGTTGTGATACCTTTTTTCTTAATTGAAACAACAAAAATTGTTAATACATCCCAAAGCACGAAGAAAAAGTGTCAATAAATATGACACTATGGCATCATTGCCATAAGACAAGTCCAATTTTCACATCCAGCTGTCGCAGTGCTGTGGATATCAATTGGCAAGAAACGGGGTAGAAGCAGAGATAATTTTAAGATAGAGATGTTGCATGCGTGAACTTCAGTGGAAAGCAGCGGGGCTTCACAAAATTTTAGTACGTCACTTCCACTACACCAAAAACACAATTTTAACATAATTTAAGCACACAAAATACACTGAATGTAGTTTTAGAGTGTAAAAATTTAAATTATGAACACATAGCTGAATTAAAGTGTACAAAAAATTGTTAAATAATAAATGCAGACAGTGGTAGTTTAACAAATTCTGTTGTTGTAAGTGGTGAATGTGACCTACTAGAATTTTGTGAAGCTTGATTCACACTATTTTTGTCCCTGCAACATTTCCATCTTAAAATTTTCTCTGGTAGAAGTAGAAAGAATGAAGACAAACAAAAAACCGCTGTGATAGCTGAATATTTATAGCAGCGACGCCTAAACGTTGCCGATGAAGGAATTTAGCAATTCCCGAAATGGATCTATACAACGAGCTTTGGCAGTTGTCTAAATTTTTTTATTTCTTCTATTCTTATTTAAAATTTTTTGAATTAAGAAAAAATGTATCATAACAATAGTAATAATAAAATAATTATTGTTAGGCCTTCAGCTCAATTCGAACCCGCGATCTTACAAATCAGTAGGCCGATATAACAACACAAATTGTAAATTGATTTGAAAAGGATAAACGTGAAAAAAATCAATTAATTACATGCTTGCTATTGCACACAATTCAAAATTTTTGATTGCACTAATTTTCTTTATACATAATTCCTTCCAAATAATTAAACGTTTTGAATTTTGAGAAAAGTTTAATGGTTTTTCTGTCGTCTGATTACTTTATGAATTTTGACTTCTGAACTTTGCCTTCTGCAATTTGACTTCTGAAATTTGACTTCCGAAATTAAACTTCTGAGATTTGACTTCAGTGTTTTGACCTCTGAATTTTTCTTTCTGAAAAAAGGGTTCTCACAAACGCTTTCTGAAAGAATGTGTTTCTGAATTTTTGCTTTCCGAATTCAAGGGGGGCACCCGTACAAACAAATTCTAGAGTCACCCCTGGTCCACCTTTATGGCGATATCTCGAAAAGGCGTCCACCTATAGAACTAAGGATCACTCCCTTTTAAAATACTCATTACCACCTTCCATTTGATACCCATGTCATACAAACACATTCCAGGGTTACCCTAGGTTCATTTTTCTACATGGTGATTTTCCCTTATTTTGTCTCCAAAGCTCTCAGCTGAGTATGTAATGTTCGGTTACTCCCGAAATTAGCCTTCCTTACTTGTTCATCATTAAGGCCATTGAAATTTTAATTAGGCGTTTAAATGCGTGCGAACAAAATTTCAGTTTGGAAACAAATAAAACTAATTAAGTTTACGCTTTGTTCTTTTCATTAAAACATAAAGCTAATATAATAAGAAATTTCTATATAAATGTTATTTTAAAAAGCTGTGTAAATATTTTGTATTTTGCATCATTAGGGCTATTGAAATTTTAATTAGTTCGAGGAAAAACATCCCTTTGTATAAATTGCTTTAACTTAACCCTCCGATTAGCGGTGAATAAATTCAACACATCCTAGCGTTGTCGTCTGGCTAGACGAAATTTTACACTTTGAACTTTATCCACAAATATTTAAATTTTTATTTAGATTTTGAAGAAAACTCTTCGCACACTGTGATACTTTTGAGTTTTTATTGATAAATTTTGAAATGATAATCGATCTATGAGGTCTTATAGCCTATGTTCGTCTAGCCAGACGGCAACGCTAAAATGTGACATAATCAACTTTGGTACAAAACAACAGATAAAATAAAAAGAAAACAAGTAAAGGTGTCTAAGTTTGGGTGTAACCGAACATTATATACTCAGCGTAAACTTCAATTGTACATTCCATTTCAGATAAATTACTTTTCTACATAATACGTGGCACCGCCCGTTTAAAAAAATGTCTCCCCATTTCCTCTTACAATAAAACTTGACAAGTGAAATATCTTTGATACAAAACTATTTTTTGCTAAGTTATAGCTTATTATTCCAGCCTACGACCCTTTTAAACCTGTTTTATATCTAAGTTGCCGTCTTCTTTAACCGATCCCGCCCATTTTTACTAGAAATATTTTCTGCTATAAGGAAAATGTGAGTACACAATTTCATTACGATGTGTTAATTTTTCTTCGATTTAAAAATTTTAAATTTTAAAATTTCTTAGTCATAAAGGGGCGGTGCCACGCCCATTTTTTTAATTTGAAGTTTTTCCTATTTGTTGTTATAAATCCACTTGGGAAATGAAATACCATTTTAAAAAGCTTTTATATAAAAGTGGGCGTGGTCCTTAACCGATTTCGTTAATTTTTCTTCAAAGCATTCCTTGTAGTAAAGGCAACCTCTCTGCCAAATTTTGTTACGATAGGTTTAACGATTTTTGATTTATGATTAATAATATTTGTAAAATTGATTTTATCACAAGTGGACGGTGCCACGCCCATTTTAAAAAATTTTTCAAAATTTTTATCAAGAGTCTCAATATCAGTCCACATGTAAAATTTTAACATTCTAGGTGTATTATTTACTAAATTATGAGGTTTTTGTGTTTTCCAAAATTTTATATATATAAAAAGTGGGCGTGGTTATCATACGACTTCGCTCATTTTCAATACCAATCTATTCTGGGTCCAGGTAAGCTAGTGTACCAAATTTGATGACGATATCTCAATATTTACTCAAGTTATCGTGCTAACGGACGGACGGACGGACATGGCTCAATCAAATATTTTTTTCGATACTGATGATTTTGATATATGGAAGTCTGTCTATATCTATCTCGTTTCCTTTATACCTGTACAGCCAACCGTTAACCGTTATGTCCAAAGCCCACTGAGTATAAAAATATCGATTTCGGAACTATTATAAAGACCGCCTCTAAACTTAAAAAATCACTAAAGCTTTTCATGATCGGGTGGGTAGCAGTAAAGTTTTTCACGAAAATAAAGCCTTCTCGTCTGGCCAGACGCCACAATCTATCGGAGGGTTAAACTATTGACTATTGTTCAAATTCCTGAAATCTAGAAGGAAATGTTTTTGCTTATTTTTTATTCACACGACCCATTTATGTATAAATAGCGCCCACAAAATTGAGATCTGTGTAGTTTATACTTAAAAAGTGGTGGAAATAGTCTCAAAATAAAATGAATTTACGCCATTACTTCGCTCTCGTGTTGTTGATATTTAGCTGCATTTCGACTCATACGAGTTCGGAATTTCGCATTGTAGAGGGACTTCCTTGGCCCATAGAATTAGCGCCACATTTGGTATCAATACGCTATAGGAACAAAAATCATTGCGTCGGCTCATTGGTCACTTTGGGGAAGGTGGTTACAGCTGCGAGTTGTGTGGCAAATTTAGTAAATTTACAAGAGAGCGAATTAATTGTTGCAGCTGGTGTAACGGATTTATGTGATATACCCTCAACTGCACAAACTAGCAGTGTGACTAATGTATATGTTCCATGTGATTATAATCCCGTAACAAAAGATATGAATATAGCTTTAATGATATTGCGTCAATGGTTTTACTGGAGTGATACAGTACAAACAATACCATTTTGCGGATCTGAAGTAAAAGCTGGCATGGATATGCGAATTGGTGGATGGGGTTGGACAACTCCAGAAAATGGGATGACTTCGAATACACTCCATTCTACTGTCTTGACTATAATTCCACAGACCACATGTTCGAGTCGTTATAGGCTAATAGGGAAGCCTGTCACACAAACAATGATTTGTGCTGCGCGTGGTAGATCTGATGCGTGCTTTGAAGATTTTGGGGGACCGGGCGTTGTGGATGGAGAACTTTGCGCAGTGGTATCACATAATCAGGGTTGTTCGGGCCGCTACTATCCGAGTGTTTTTACAAATATAAGTAATCCAAGAGTTGACAAATTTTTAAAAGAAGTAATGGTGTTGCAATTGCCGGGCGTTGTTACCAATCGACGCCCGAGTGAAAAATCACCCTAACTGGGCTGAACACCCCATTTCAGAACTCTTTTTTCATAAACGCTGGAGCGCACGTCAAAAGATATAGAATTTATGCTAAGATAAAGCTTTTTCGGAACGATAGCTGAGATATGGTGATATATCAATCAGCAGTCAAGATGACGATATTTCTTTTTGTGTTATCTATAAATAAATGTTTATAATTTTGAAGTAATGAAAAAAAAAAAATTTTTTTTTTATTTTATACAGTGAAAGTATGTAACATGCAAATGCCTTAGGTTGTGAGATCAAACTTTATTCTTAGCTTTAAAGTTCCCTCTTTAATGAATAAAACATTAGATAAAAATAAAATTGCAGAATAAGTATGAAATAGCTGATGCAATCAACCTTATGGAAATCAATATATGTAGTCTGATGTATTCTGACGCCATAGCATAACGCCTTAGTGATAATCATACCGTAGCTAGGCAATTTGTTTTTGGTTGAAGTACATAGCTGAGCCTAGCCTACAGTGGCGTAACAATAGGTTAGAATGGCTGGCAAAATGCCACGGGCCCCCCACCGTAGAAGGCCCCGGGCCAAGAGGCCGCGAGCTCAAACTTATTTTTTTACAGTGTACTTGAGTATTACGTTTGGGAAATATCAACCAAATTGTAGACCAAGGGTGACGTTTTTTGGAACGATTTTCCTTCATCCTTTGAAAAATAAGGGAAAATCACCATATAGGAAAATGAACCTAGGGTAACCCTGGAATGTGTTTGTATGACATGTGGAGGGAGTGGGTCATTGTTCTATATGTGGACGCCTTTTCGAGAAATCGCCATAAAGGTGGACTAGGGGTGACTCTATAATGTGTTTGTACGATATGGATATCAAATTAAAGGTATTAATGAAGGTTATAGAAGGGAGTGACCTTTGTTGTTTAAGTTTGTGAAGGGGTTTTCGTGATATCGACCAAAATGTGGACCAGGGTGACCCAGAACATCATTTGCTGGGTACCGCCAATTTATATATATTTTGCTTGAAAAAGCCAATCCAATCACCATGTTTCATCCCTTTTTCGTATTTGGTATAGAATTATGGCATTTTTTTTTTAATTTTTCGAAATTTTCGATACCGAAAAAGTGGGCGTGGTCATAGTCAGATTTCGCCCATTTTTAATACCAAGATAAAGTGAGTTCAGATAAGTACGTGAACAGAGTTTAGTAAAGATATTCGATTTTTGCTCAAGTTATCCTGCTAACGGCCGAGGACAGACGGTCGACTGTGTATAAAAACTGGGTGCCTCCAACTGATTTCGCCTATTTTCACAGAAAACAGTTATCGTCATAGAAGCTATGCTCTTACCAAATTTCATAAAGATTGGTAAATTTTTGTTCGGCGTATGGCATTAAAAGTTTTCTAGAGAAATTAAATGAAAAAGGGCGGAGCCACGCCCATCTGGAAATTTTATTTTATTTTTATATTTTGTTGCACCATATTATTACTGGAGTTGAATGTTGACATAATTTACATATATACTGTTAAGATATTAAATTGTTTGTTAAAATTTGACTTAAAAAGGTTTTTTTTTTTAGTGTGGGCGTGTTCGTCATCTGATCTTGCTAATGTTTATTTAGAATACATATAGTAACAGGAGTAACGTCCCTGTTAAATTTCATTATGATCTCTTCAACGACTGCCAAATTACAACTTGCAAAACTTTTAAATTACCTTCTTTTAAAAGTGGGAGGTGCCACGCCCATTGTCAAAAATTTTACTAATTTTATATTCTGCGTCATAAGGTCAACTCACCTACCAAGTCCAAGCGCTTTAGCCGTTTTTGATAATGAATTATTGCACTTTTTCGGTTTTTCGAAATTTTCTATATCGAAAAAAGTAGGCGTGGTTATAGTCCGATTTCGTTCATTTTAAATAGCGATCTGAGATGAGTGCCCAGGAACTTACATACCCAATTTCATTAGGATACCCCAAATTTACTCAAGTTATCGTGTTCACGGACAGACGGACGGACGGACATGGCTAAATGAATTTCTTTTTTCGCCCAGATCATTTTGATATCTCGATTAGTTTATGCCTTTACGGGGTACCGTTATGTGAACAAAATTAATATACTCTATGAGCTCTGATCAGCTGAGTACAAAAAGCTATTTATGATGCTAACATATGCCCCACATCGTTTTCTTGTTATGAACTGGCAAAAAATTTCCAGATGTATAGTTTAAGGAGCACGTCTTGTGCGACAGATACTATCTTCGTTCTCTAACCTTTCCGAGAGCTACTCGCTGTACCCTGTTAAGCTTTTTGATATTGTATTGTTGCGTTTAATAATGGCCGCGACACTATTACCCCCATAAGATATTATGGCTCGGAAGAATGCCACATAAAGCCACATCATGAATTCTCGTATAGAGAAAGGTGTTTTTGTCTGATTTTTCATGAAGAAGGAAATGCTTTATGCGCTGACTGCGATATTTTAAGCATCCCTGCGACGGAACGCGCAATATCTCGCATTAAGCATTAGCTCGGGTGTCGATGCACGGTGCCTGGGCTTCATGCCTACTCTCACGCTAATGGGCTAGTCATCCATCTCCTTGTTTGTTGAAAAGTATATGCTTCGCGTAACTGCTTACCATATCCCAGCTGTCACTTCGTTAGGTCAAGTTATTAATGGCACTGCCCGAGGATAGGTTGCCAAGATTCCTTTCAAAACTCCCTCGTAGTTGGGCGAAGGGTTCGAGTACGTAGAGGGTGTGGCGTACGTCGTCTGTATTACTTTGGAAAGTTACCGTGCCTCCGTGCGCTCCGCTAGTGCTGCCAGCGGTGGATGGATTCGTTTTGCGCCTGTGTGGCAACAGCATACTCTCTTCTGTTTCACTGTGGCATATTGCTTTTCTATCCACAAGGAGAAGATATAGCGCTATGGTTCTCGCAAAGACCACGGCAGCTTCTTCAGTAAGCAATTCGCCCCTCTGCTTCGCTTGTTTAATACTATGTTTCAATTATATGGTCGCCGAGCTTAAATGAAGCAGACTGGAGGAAACTAGAGGCCTGTCAAAACACTGCCATGCGATGCCTTATTATAGCGCCGCATTATCATTTACACATTGGCGCGGGAACAGTTCTCCTAAAAGAGAGAAACGAATTGCTTAACAAACAATTTCTGTCGTAGGTATACGTCCAGAAATCAGATGTTTAGTTTACCATGTCTAAGTTAACTAGAGCTCTCCCAGGAGTTGAAGTTAAGTTATAACAGAGGCAACTTTAGCTAAATCAAATTAATTCAGGCTTTCTGAGAAGAGCTTCTTCGGATTCTTATCAGTAAAAGCCGATACAGAAGTGTTGCGGTTCTATTATCGGCTTATTATCGACAACTGATGATATCGTCGAGCTATCGGTATGTTATAGGCGGAACGTCATAGGCATATTATTGGTTCCTTATTGTCTTTTTATAACTGGTTAATAGAAGTGTCATCGCTTTTGTAGTGAAATTTTATCGATCTCGGTTTCATAATAAATTGATAAGCTGCCGATAACAAACTGATAAAAGTTCTGTAAAAAAAGATAATAAATCGATAACAATCCGATGAAAAATCAGTAACTAATACACAATCGATATCAAATTGGTAACAATTCGATATAAAACCTATACATTGTCTATAACACATCTTGGGTTTGGGTTTGAGTTCGTTTCCGACTCCGAGTTAGGTTCGAGTCCGGATCCAGGTTCGCTTCACCCTTGTTGAAACTGCTACTTTCATTGGAGGCGAAGCATTTTAAATACAACAACAGGTTTGAGCACATTCGCTTTTTTCTTTTCTTTTCTTTTCCTTTACTTTCCTTTGCTCTGCTTTGCTTTCCTTTCCTTTCCTTTCCTTTCCTTTCCTTTCCTTTCCTTTTCTTTCCTATCCCTTCCTTTCCTATCCTTTCCTTTCCTTTCATTTCCTTACCTTTCCTTTACCTTCCTATCCTTTCCTTTTCTGTCCCTTCCATTCTTTTCCTTTCCTTGCTTTGATGTGCTGTCTGATTTCATTCATATGAACTCTACCACGTACTTTGTTCCCACATTACGCTACAGTGTAGTGGCTACACTGACGCTTACATTCTGTAATACTATCACGCTCCAGCAACAAATTACTGTCCAGCAACAAATACTTTCGATAATACTCTATCCTTCAAGTCGCATGCCACCGACATTGTTTCTAAAGTACAAAGTCGCATCAAAATCCTCAAGTGGCTTGCTGGCAGCACATGGGGAAAAGATAAAGAACCTCGTACAAAGGATTTGGCCGGCCGCTCATGAGCTACGCGTCACTAGTTTGGTCGTCTGGTATTAGAAATACACACTGAAAAAGGCTACACACCTGTCAAAATGCTGCATTCAGTACTGCCAAAAAGAGCTCAAAATTAAAGACCACAACGAAATGCCGAACAAACAGTTTTTGCTTAATTGTCACAAACCAGGACGTCCCATCAAACAACTGCTTGATCTAGCACCGCCTCCACGGGGATAAAGGGAACATCTCCTATAGCACTATGACGAGATCTGACACCTGCCAACACAGCCTTTTGATCCAAGCAGGCGTAAGCAGGCCCTTAGCCAAATCCACACAGAATCGGTTAACGCCTTTGCCTAGACGCGCCCGGTGAACCCCGTTGTTAATATGCAATATCCCAACCTTGCAGAAGAAGAAAGCACATTACCAAGGGAGACACGAGTCCCCCTGGCCCCACTTCGGTCTGGATACTGTAACAGGTTAAACTCTTACTTGTCCAGAGTCAACCCCGACATACGTAATGTATGTCGATGTGTCCCCACATGACACCAACCATCTTTTCAATTGTAATGTGGAACCTACGCTTCTAACACATATCTCCCTATGGGCCGCCCCTGTTGAAACAGCCAGTTTCCTTGGACTCCTGTTAGAGGACTTTGATGACAATTTATGCGTGGTCATGCCCATTGAATGGGTCGAAGCACTGTTAATACAACAACAACTACATCACGCTCCAGCAAACCATGCCATAGTCTACCCATACTACAGACTAACTTGAATACATTATATGAAAACGTTCGGAAGATGCAGCACGGAAATCGACTTTTAAACCAAACAGTTCAACACTAATTAAAATCATCATCATCCCTCCCCCCAGCGGGTTAGGAGGCTAAGAATATATCTGCGGTAGGTATGCCTCTCGTAAGAAGCGACAAAAATACCAAAATTGATTCAGAAGGTTGTTTAGCGCAACTCTCTCAAGGGGTTATCAACGCAATATATAGCTTCTCCAACCTAATTGTCAACCTCACCTACCCATGGCGGATCCAATTTCATTAACAGCCGGGAGGGCGGTATGGCCTAGAAGGTTTCATTTGGTCACACCAATTCGCTCCCGAAATGGTCGGGCTAGTACCTTTATGGTGCTTGTTACCAGAACTTACCGGATCTGCATCCGGCAAAAGACCATCAACATCGATAACACTCCCCAAGGCCTTCGGCGAGTGTCCTTCTCGCTACAACAACGCCATCATCCCTCTTGGCAATAACCATGAAATCGTTGCACGGCATCATTTAAGTAATTAAATATTTCTTTATTAAAATCAATGCTTAAGCAAACAAATTGAAATAAAAAATTCGTTTTTAAATTTGCATAATCATTGCTCATAATTATTGTGTTGTGCTACGTAGAACCACATTTCCCGCAACAAATTCTCTCTATATACGATTAATCAAAATGTGTATGTATGTTCGTGTGAGTGCACATCTGTGAAAATCTATACAAATCTGGAAATCATGTTGCTCTTATGCCCGCGGATATCTAATCAAGCCATCCAAAAGGGATCTGCTATAATTCATGAATAATTTTGTGTGTGTGCGCGAGTATCAGTATGAGTATTTGCCTATAATTTATGAATATGGATGTATGTATGTATGTGTGTTGAAGTATGGGTTTGGTAGACTTACTACGAGTACATATTTATGATCGTTTATTTAACTGTAATATTTACATTTGCGCAAATAATTTTTGATTTATTAGAGATGTTTGCAAAAAAACATGCCTACACACATTTACCAACATATGTTCACATTTTGTAAGGCATACCTACATACATATGTACGTTAGAGTGGGTCGAAAAAAAGTTTCAAAACAGCTCCGCTATATTTAACGCAGTTATATTGAGCGATCTAAATATAGTCGATATTGTTTTATTATTACTGCTAATTAATTTTTTGATCTCCCATTTTTTTTAAATCAATACGTCACTATTTGGGTCTTGAGAAAGTTTATACCTTCTTCTAAAGTTCATTTGAGCTCTAAGGCCGTATTCATATATTTTTGCCCGCTTACTAGAGCTGGATTTCGATTCGATTCTAAATCGATTTAAACGATCTTTTTTTTAGAAATGTAGAATCGATTTTTTTTTAAATCGTTCGATTCTTTAGGCATCGAAGTTTTCATCACTTGAGGAAATACATATTCTCTAATTTTTGTTTTTATAAATTTAGCTTTATTGTGTTGGTGTCTTCGAGAGAAAGGAGAAAGATGAAGAAATTTCTTCGCACTTCTGGTAAGCAATATATTGAACATGTGTTTATCTATTTTGTGGTATGATATTGTGTTCAGTACGAAATTAATACAACAGTTTTAGATACTAATAAGCCAATTGAAAGTGACTGAGAGGGAATTCAATCTTATAAGTAATCCAAAGATTCGCAGATCTGTTGTCTGGAAGAATTTTAGCCAAGTGCAGGGCCATTCTGCGAAATGCAAATCGTACGGAAAATATGCCAAAACAGGTGGAAATACAACCAATTTTTTAAATCACTTGAAGCGGTCACATCCAACGTTGATGAAAATGTCTTCATCAACAGCTCTTATAGAATCCTTTTTTGAACCTAACAACAATAACATAAGGAAGTCTCAGTCTGTAGATGAGCGAAAAAAACAACTGGATTGTGCTTCGATTAGAATGATTGCCACAGATATGCAACCATTTAGGATTGTCGAAGATAACGGATTCAGATCTTTTACACAATGCTTGGCTCCTCGGTACGTTTTGCCTTAACGAGTAACATTAAGAAACACACTTTTAACAAATATATAAAATCAATACTATTTATGACATAGACAGCAGCAAACAACAAAACAGAAGTGGTAGTTTTAATGAAATTTCGTCAATTAAATTCCTTATTCCTTTTTATTCTCAACTAGCAGAACCGGCAGACGTTGTTCTGCCCTAAATTTTTGGTCTGTCTGCATACATTTTAACAAGCTTTTTCCGTCTAACTCTGCCCTCACCCCTCTACACTTTTTCCTAATCTTTATATTCACTCCTCCCTCCGTATTTTTCGCTTCATCTATCACCATCTTCGTCTCATTCTATCTCTTTCTCAGACTTTTCCTTCTCTCTTTTCTCTTCTCTCAAGTTTTTCTCATTCTTGGTGGTATGTATTTTGTTCCAGTCCCATTCCGAGTCTCAGTCCCAGTCCCACTCCGAGTCTCAGTCTCAGCCTCAGTCCCAGTCCTAGTCCTAATCACACTCCTAGTCCGTCTCTGGTCTACTTCCCGGAAAAAAAGCATCGTAAATACTAATATAGGCAAATTTATATACCAAATTTCAGGCAAATCGAATAGGACTTATTTTTTTTGTTTTGTTTTGTTTTACGAGGAGGAAGCATCGAAAGCCTCATAGTCAGTGTGGGACTTTAACCGCACTAAACCTCCTACCGTCTGAGTACCATTTACCCCCCGGTACTACCGTCAAGTATTCCGTCGGGAGGTAGGTTGAGCACTAAGCTCTACGTCTGTCGGGGTCACGTTGCTGTACTTAGATAGTGCCGCGGTATGGTTAACGCTGGGACTGACGCGCCCTGCTTACTACCTGAATGTGCTTGACGCATACCACTTCTACGAATATTTGCAAGCCTACCTTAAACACTGTGCATATAGTGCTTGTGTCATGCTTGTGCGTTCGACTACTTGTATTGTAGGGTTTTGTTTTTTACATATGTATATATGTGTATATAAATTATATATGTATAAATAGAATTTTTTTTTTTTTTTTTGTTTTTTGTTTTTTTTTTGTTTTTTTTTTTTGGTTTTTTTTTCACAATACGTAACGGGGCTTTCCTCGTACTTCCACCGGTTGGAGAGGTCTTCTCTCCAATCCGAGTATAAACTCTGATTACATGTGAGACGTTTACCCTCATACTCGTTGTTTCTACGGTTGGAGAGGCCTTGTCTCCAATCCGTAGGTTTGTCGTTGCGTGTATGTTGACTGCTTTTGGTCGCACGGTTAAAGAGGCCGTGTCTCCAATCCGTGCTTTATTCCTTCACCTGGGGCAGTATTCGAACGGTTGAAGAGGCCTTGTCTCCAATCCGTCGCCTGGTTTGCTATTACATTTACCTACATATATTACGGTATTTTCTTATTTTATCATTCTCACGCCGCTAATTGTACGGAGGCCTTGCATTCAATGCGTGCTCAGCTCGATCCCCTCCACCTTAGCAATTTGTTATCCACCCACACAACTCGACTGTTCAATGTTCGTATGTAAATAGGTATGTGGGTATTATTAATTCGTGTCTTTATTTCGGCTTCGCATGCATATTTATTAGTTTTGCCAGGTTGATGCGACTAAATCGAATATCACAATGAAAATTACTTTAAAGCTCTCAGCAACAACTTTCATTTGATATCCATAATACACACACATTCTAGGGGTATCCGGGTCCATGTTTTGGCCTATATCTCGAGACCCTAGTCACCCAGCGGTGTAAAACTTACTCTTTACTAAAGCACACATCAACAGCTTCAATTTGATATCCATAATGTAAAAACACATTCTAGGTGTATCCGGGTCCACGTTTTGGCTTATATCTCGAGAACCTAGTCACCCAGCGGCATAACACTTCCTCTGTACTAAAGCACACATCAGCAGTTTCAATTTGATATCCATAATGTAAAAACACATTCTAGGTGTATCCGGGTCCACGTTTTGGCCTATATCTCGAGAACCTAGTCACCCAGCGGCATAACACTTACTCTGTACTAAAGCACACATCAACAGCTTCAATTTGATCCCCATAATGTAAAAATACACCCTATTGTTACCCTTATCCACGTTTCTGCCTATATCTCGAGACCCTAGTCACCAATAGGTATGAAAACTACCCTGTACTAAAGCACTCATCAACATATTTCATTTGATATCCATATTGTATAAACACATTCTAGGTGTGCCCGGTCCACGTTTTGGCCTATATCTCGAGACCCTAGTCACCCAGGGGTACGAAAAATACCCAGTATCAAAGTACTCATAAACAGCTTCCATTTGACACCCATACTCTACAAACATATCCCAGGATTACCCAGGTCCACGTTTTGATCTCAATACCCCAGCCAGAACGGGGTAAAAAGTATCCCATGTCCGTTCCCTGACTCTGAGCTACCTCTCCACCAATTTTCAGCCAAATCGGTTCATCCGTTCTTGAGTTAGGCGTAGTGTGACTAACACCACTTTCTTTTATATACATATTTGAATTTTTTCTAAAAAAAATCATAACTCAAGAATGGCTAAACCGATTTGGGATTTCAAAATTAACTAACTATCATCTCTCCTTCCTGTGTCTTTCATAAAAATTTCATGGCAATCTTTCTATCCGTTCTCGAGTTACGGAGTGACAATCAAAATGTACACTTCTTTTTATATATATAGATAAGCTAAGAAAATACTTCCATAAAGTTTTTAACTAAAACTACGCAAACCATGAGACAATTTGCCGTATGTTGTTCCGTATACCTCATTGGTTAAAAAGCTGCAAACGTATACTGAGAACATGTTACCTTACGTATGTAATACGTAATACTAATATGTAATACTTCCTTTTTATATGACGTTGAACATAGATCGATTCTAATGCCTTAAACGAAGCGAGAACATTATACATATTGTAATAACAAGAATTAAAGAAGAAAGTGTATGGGTTAATGTTCCCAAGGTTGGTTTCCCTACATTTTGAAATAAAAGATTCAAAAAAGCGCAAAAAGTATGACATTTCGGTGAATAAAAAAAAAATAAATGTAAGGCGCGATAACCTCCGAAGAGATCTAAGGCCGAGTTTCTCTTCCAATTTGCGTCGTGCTCCTCCATTTTCCCTAAAAATTGGCCAGATGGGACCTACATGTTTTATGGCGACTCCGAACGGCACCTCCAAAGGCAGATGAGTTTTCACTGAGTGCTTTTCATGGCAGAAATACATCCGGAAAAACCTTATTTCTAAAATTTTGATGTTGCTTTGCCCGGGGTGTGAACCCAGGGCGTACGGTGTGGTAGGCGGAGCACGCTACCATCACACCACGGTGGCCGCCATGACATTTCGGTAAAGACTATACTAATTACACTGGATCACAAATTTCATATTTTTTTGTCTGCGGCAGAGACCCCATTATGAAATTCATATGTAAAATCACCCCCTGATTCCGAAAATCAGGTTATTTTTAATTCTATGCTAACGTTTTTGAGATATTTACGAATTACCGTTTAAAAAAAAATACAATTGGGTCCACTTAATCATATATATCTCAAGAACGAATTGAGCAATTCCAAAACGGTTTGAAGCTTTTAAAAGGCAATATAAATTTTCTATAAATTGTGTATACAACACTTTTTGCTAGGCCCTGCAGATTCAAAGATAACGAAAAATCATTACGGATTTTTTCAATTTTTTTTGTAAAAATATAAAAAAAAATGTACTTTGCGAGGGAGGATCTCGAAAACTTTTTATTGTTTGCAAATTTTTTTTCCCTCTCTAAGCTCTGTTTTATTACAAAAAAATAAGCTTTCATTCAACAAAATCGATGGACTAATACAAAAGTTATAAGCATTAAAGTAAATATATCCATTTAATACTTAAGTACCCTACTGGTACATATGTGTTAGTATTCGTATATCAGTTAGTTAAGAGGTAGATTTTCGAAAGGTTATTAGATACAGAAGCTGTTAGTGTCGTTTTCTCAAACCCAGCTACATTTAAAGCAAGAGCATATTTTTAAGGCAGGTAGTGTTTTCCTTTGTAGAACTAGGGAACCTTTTTGTCTAGGTAGGCTTGAATTTTTACTTGATCTAAGTATAAATAATAGTACATGCGCCTTGTTCCTTCATAATATCTGCAAGGCCCGCCGGATACTGTTCCGTTTATAATTACAGTTTATAACCCGACATTTACTTAAAAATATAATACGAATAAAAGGGCGCGAGAGTTTGAGTGTACAAATGATCCAGATATGTTCTCTTTCATCTGCGGTCAATTTATCGTTAAACGTGTGTATCGTACGACGTGTGTTTTCAAATCCTTTGAAAGTTACATACTATAAGTATTTTGGAATTGAACCTAAAAATAATGAAAAACCATGGACACCGAATACTGTGTGCACCACATGTCGAGTCGAATTGATTTTTTCGGAAACCGGAACAAAAAGGTGCGTTGTAAAAATTAAGGATTTGCTCACTTTTAATGCATAGCTGACTAATTTCTGAAACTATATGTTTAGGCGACATATGATATTTATTACACCAATGAAGTGCAGAGAACCAACTTGCCATTCAACGGACTGCTATATTTATACAACAAAAGTACTTGGGGTTGGAATGTCAAGAAAAGTAACCTATGCGAGCGTATCTACAATGTCATTACCAGAACTAAATTCAACGGAAGCTTAATTGCCAGAATCAAATTTAACTTTAGTTCCGGCTCCAATTTCATTGTCAACAGCAGTATCTGATTACTCGGCATCATGTTGTACTGGATTTCAAGCGGAAAACGAAACAAACTCTTTGTCACAAGCACAAATCAATGATTGGACAAGGGATTTGGAATTGGCAAAGTAAAAGGCCGAACTACACGCCTCTCGTATGCAACAATTTAAATTTGTCTCATCCGATGTTAAGGTGACATATTATGTTTGTTTTGTGACATATTATAGAACAGTGTTTATAGGACAGTGTTTGTTACTGCAAAGACATTGCTTGTCTATTCAAACAGTTTGGTGAACCATATGATTCAAAAGAGTGACGATTGTTCATAGACGGCAATAAATTAAGTTTAAAGGCCGTATTATGGCATACTGACAACCAAAACCTATCTATCCCGATCGCGCATGCAGTAAATATGAAGGAAACGTATGAGATAATACAAAAATTGCTCAAATTAATCAAATACGAAGAACATGGTTGGAAAATATGTGCCGATCTTAAAGTCGTTGCAATGCTATTTGGTCTACAAAGTGGATACACAAAATAATGTTGCTTTCTATGCAAATGGGATAGCCGAGCTCGTCAAGACCACTACATCATAAAGGATCGGCCAGAACGAATCGAGTTTCAAGTTAGGATGGATAACATAAAATACTCCCAGCTTATAAACAAGAAAAAAATAATTCTACCTCCGCTCCACAGCAAGCTTGGCCTTATCAAAAAATTTTGTCAAGGCTTTGGACAAAGAAGGCAAAGCTTTCATCATTTGAAGACAAACTTTCCAGAGATTTCAGAAGCAAAAATAAAGGAAGGGATTTTTGTGGGACCTATCTGCCCGATAAACAAAAATTTTTATGAACATTTTTAAATTTACATGAGAATATATAGCCCTGAATCTGAATTCATCGTCCAGTTCAGAACAAACAAGAATGAGGAAAATGTAAACAAAAAATTTATTCTGAATTGAAATATAAATCCAGCCTAAGAAAATTATATACTAATGTGTCACTTATGTATTTATCTAATATACTTTTTTATTTTATTTCAGGAGTAAATATGTCTTTAAAATTTCATTTTCTACCTCCCACTTAAATTTTTTCCTGCAAAATCTTGGCGACGAAAGTGACGAGCATGGCGAAGGATTTCACCAGCAAATGAAAATGATTCAAAGTCGGTATCAAGGATGCTGGGATGTCGCTATGATGGGCGACCACTGTTGGTTTCTCATAAGAGAAACTGATCTTAATCTACATAAGCCTCAAAACAAGACACATAACGTTTTCAATTATAAAATAAGATCATAGAGTTAACACAGAATCATATGTACATATGCTATTATTTGTAGGGTACTTAAGTTTTACTATATGGATATATTTATTTGAATGCTTATAACTTTTGTATTAGTTTATCGATTTTGTTGAATGAAAGCTTATTTTTTTGTAATAAAACAGAGCTTAGAGAGAAAAAAAAATTTGCAAAAAATAAAAAGTTTTCGAGATCCTTCCTCGCAAAGTACAGATTTTTTTTATATTTCTACAAAAAAAAATTGAAAAAATCCGTAATGATTCTTCGTTATCTTTGAATCTACAGGGCCTAGCAAAAAGTGTTGTATGCGCAGGTTATAGAAAATGTTTATTATAATTATTACCTTTTAAAAGCTTCTAACCGTTTTGGAATTGCTCCATTCGTTCTTGAGATATATATGATTAAGTGAAACCAATTTTTTTTGTGTTTGTTTGGAAAAAGCGGTTATTAGTAGATATCTTAAAAACGTTACCATAGAATTAAAAATAAAGTTGATTTTCGGAATAAGGAGTGCTTTTACATAGGTATTTCATAATGGCGTCTCTGGTGCATTTTGGCTGTATACCAGTGTTATCTCACTTCGATGAAAGGATCAAGTGAAGACCCACGTGGCATTCCTTCATGCTGCCAATTTTGTCGGCAGGCAACGAAACGAGAGAGAAACTATCCAGCTTTATTTGTCGGGAAAAATCGTGTAAAATGGTTAAGTACCTAAGCAAGTACATCGTTACAAAGAATGAGCAAAATTTAAGTAAACTTTGTTTGGTTCGATTAAATCGATTTTTTTCTAGAATCCAATCGAAAAAATCGATTCTTAAAAAAACCGAATCAAATCCAGCTCTACCGATTACGAGTTGAAGCGCCTTAAAGCATGTTCTCGTTTCACTTAACTAGAAGAAATTATAGAAATTTCCAAGTCCAAAACAGAAGAAAATCAATTTTGAATCAAATTTGGATGTCAAATATCTAAGTCATAATTCAATCACAAGAGGTTTGCTCGACTGGCAAATTTTTTGACAATTGCAGCCATTTTGCTCCCAAATCGAATTGACATCCGTTAACTGTGTTGTTTCTTTGCGATTTTTCGAAAAATATTAGTAGTAGAAATCAGTTTACAAATACCAGATAAGTACTGAAATGCATAATTCCTTAGAAGACTTATTTAAATTTTATGATGAATTTATTAACTATGCCATGATCTATTAGTGTGGCTGAACATAGGTTTTATGAAAAGTACGGACACCAAGGGATCGTGCATTTTCGTAAACCTATAAACATACGAAACCTAAAAGAATTCAAAATTCATCGTTCAACTTCAAAACTTGACTAGTAAGCCGATTCCCATAAAAATTCCATTTGTAAATAATGGAGATGCGATTACGTTATGTACTCATTGAGAATGTTAGCTTATTCACTCCGTATGTTCGGAACATTCGTCTCCATTTAAGAATTTGGGGAATCGGTTTATACATGGAATAATATGTAACTCTACCTCGTGAGGTAGTATCAAATGAACTAGTTCCGAATATTCTAAATTAACGGTTTATCCGGAACACTTCCATGAATTCTTAACGGAAAAGAGCTTTCCGAAATTTCAGAATAAAAAGGTGAATACTCCCTGTGTAGCAGGACCGCACAGAAGCTTAACTCTTCTGTCGAAGTCAAGGCCAGAATATAAAGTTCTACAATAAGCCATTTCCTTTATCAGCTCATTGCGGCTGCTGAGTAGGGTATCACCCAATGTCGGCTGCCAGTTCGAAATCGTTTCAGTATATTATATTAGAATCAGATTGAAGAACGCCTGATCTCAGTATGCTTTTCATTAACTCTCTATGACAAAATGCATTGAACGTGTGCTCGTATAGGGAGTTTTTGAAACAAATTTTGAGATAGTGTATTTTTTGAATAAAATTCTAACGTATGACATTCTTCAAACAAATTCTGAACGAATCACCAAGCCAACATAAATCTTTATCAATTCACGAAATATTTAGTAGAAAATGAATTATTTTCCCCCAAAACCTTTTGGCATTTATAAATTTATTATCGCTACTAATATACTACTGAAGGTACTTTTCTACTACAATTTTCGCTGAAGAGGATTGAATTATTTCCAGTTTTGCTTACTTCGTAAAAGCAACCCATCCAGATTTTTCAATTTGGGAGTGTCAATGCTCTGTCATCATTGGATAACCAACCTCTAGAAATTCAATCAATGATTCTAAGTTATAATTAAACGCGTAAGTAAGTCTAAGTTCAGGCGAAAACGAACACCCAGCTGTGTGCTGTAATATATCTAAATATAAAGGATACATTTGAGGATAAATGATATCAAAGCTGAAATATGTACAAATCTACCCAAATATTGTTTTTTTTCGTAAGAAGCTTAAAGGTAGTTACCGTAATAGAAACAACGTTCGTACCAAATCTCTTTAAAATTGGTCGCTTTTGCTCCACTTTGATATTAAAGATACTAACGGTTTCTGATTCACGGCTTGTAAAACTTTTGAATTTTTCAACCCTAAATGTGAGCGGTGCTATCCTCATTTTCCAAAATTTTACTTAATTTCCATTTTTAGCTATAAAGTTAATACAGCCTTCAAACTCCTGTAGGAATGAAAACGGCGACCTTGTAACTGATGTCCAGAGAGTGCTTAGATTATGGAGGGATTACTTCTCTGCTCTCCTAAATGGAGGCAACAATTCACCGCGCAGAGATGAAGAACCCGATCCCGCAATCGATGATGATGGAATATATGTCCCCCCGCCCGATTATCACGAAGTTAGAATAGCAATAACCAGATTGAAAAGCAACAAGGCCGTGGGCGCTGATGGATTGCCTGCGGAGCTATTCAAGTACGGCGGCGAGGAGTTGGTAAGGCGAATGCAGCAGCTTCTTAGCAAAATATGGGCGGACGAGTGCATGCCCGACGGTTGGAATATAAGTGTTCTTTGCCGAGTGCACAAGAAGGGGGATACTGCAAAATGCACCAACTATCGTGGAATCAGCCTTGTTAATATCGCATATAAGGTCCTTTTAAGTGTATTGTGCGAAAGATTGAAGCCCACCGTGAACCGGCTGATTGGACCTTATCAGTGCGGCTTCAGACCTGGTAAATCTAACATCGACCAGATTTTCACAATGCTCCAAATCTTGGAAAAAACCCGTGAAAAGAGAATCGACAAACATCACCTCCTCGTCGACTTTAAAGCCGCCTTCGACAGCACGAAAAGGAGCTGCCTATATGCCGCTATGTCTGAATTTAGTTTCCCCGCAAAACTTATACGGCTGTGCAAAATGATGTTGAGCAATACCATCAGCTCAGTCAGAATTGGGAAGGACCTTTCCGAGCCGTTCGAAACTAAACGAGGTCTCAGACAGGGTAACCCCCTATCGTGCGATTTATTTAATTTGATGCTGGAGAAAATTATATTACCTCCAGAACTTAACCGCTCTGGAACAATATTCTATAAAAGCGTGCAATTACTGGCATATGATGATGAAATTGATATCATCGGCCTAAGCACCCGCGCCGTTAGTACTGCCTACCCCAAACTGGAAAAAGAAGCGGTAAAGATGGGTTTGATGGTGAATGAGGACAAAACGAAGTACCTGCTGTCATCCAGCAAAGAGTCAGCGCATACGCGCCTTGGCAACCTCGCTACTGTTGGCAACCATAATTTCGAAATAGTAAAAGACTTCGTTTATTTGGGAACCAGCATCAACACTAGCAACAACATCAGCACTGAAATCCAGCGAAGAATCAATCTTGCCAATAAATGCTACTTTGGACTAGGTAGGCAATTGAAAAGTAAAGTCCTCTCTCGGCGAACGAAAATCATACTCTACAAGTCACTTATCGTACCCGTCCTGCTATATGGGGCAGAAGCATGGACCATGACAACAGCAGATGAAGCGGCTTTGGGAGTGTTCGAGACAATAGTTCTTCGAAAGATTTATGGACCTCTACGCCTTGGCGATGGCGAGTATCGAAGAAGATTTAATGATGAGCTGTACGAGCTATACGCAGACATCAACATAGTCCAGCGAATTAAAACGCAGCGGCTGCGCTGGCTAGGCCATGTTATGCGTCTATGCGTGTTTCTACCGGAACCCGCCTATGGAAGCAGAGGTAGAGGGAGGCCCCACCCCGTTGGAAGGACCAGGTGGAAAATGATTTAAACTCCTTTGGTGTGACCAATTGGCGCCGGTTGGCGGAGCGAAGGAGCGACTGGCGCGCCTTGTTGGACGGCCATAACCGTTTAGACGGTTAAGCGCCAATTAAGTAAGTAAGTAAGCCTTCAATTTCCATCAATTTGGCAGTATTTGTTTTTGCCTTGACCTATTTTTCCAATTTTCAATATCTTAAAAATGGGGATGGTTATTATCTGATTTCTACAGCTTTCAATACAAATAAAGATATTTTGAGCTGAGATAAGTCCGCGTACTAAGATTCATGGTCCTGAGTATCGAAGGAGGTATAATTATGAGCTTCGTGAGCTTTACGAAGATATGACGATAGTGCAGCGAATAAAACCCCATGTCATGGGGAATGGACGAAGACGCTCTGGCCTAAAAAGCATTTCAGTCGACAGCGCAGTTTGGAAACAGAGGAGGGAGAGACTTCCACTGAGCTGGGGGAGGCAGGTAGAAAAATACTTGATCTCCCTTCCTGATCCCAATTGGCATCAGTTATAACGAAACAGCGACAGCTGGAGTAACTTGTAACGAAACGACCAAAATCTCTTAGACGGTTAATCGCCAAATAATGATGATGATGCAGCCCCCGTATTAAATTTGTTTTTTACACAAGGACAGACTGAAGGCTGGATATAAATTTTTCAAGAAAAAGTTTTAGCCATAAAAACTATCCTTACATTAAATTTCGTTTGGAATTGTCAATTTGTCTTCTTCACTACTGAGAAAAAATATCAGTATAATTTAGTTACACGCATAGTTATTGATATTGCGAAGTGTACCACTATAAAAAAATTTTGATTTTAAAAATAGGCGTGGTCGCCAACCAATTTTATTAATTTTCACAAATTTATATAATGGCAAGGAAAAGCTAAATGCCAAATTTAAAAATGAAATCTTCAGAGACTTTTAATTTAAAAAAAGAATAAATGTAAGGCGCGATAACATCCGAAAAGATTTTAGGCCGAGCCTCTCTCCAACTTGCGTCGTGCTCCTTTTTTTAATTCTCCCTACAAATTGGCGTGATGAGATCTACTTGTTTTTATGCCGACTCCGAACGGCATCTGCAAGGCAGATGAATTTTCAATGAGAAGCTTTTTATGGAAAAAATACACTCAGAATGCATGCCAATCACTACCTAGGGGCGACCCCGCTTAGAAAAATGTTCTTTTAATTGAAAAAACTTGTTTCTAAAATTTTGATGTTGCTTTGCCCGGGGCGTGAACACCGGATCTTCGGTGTTGTAGGCGAAGCATGCTACCATCACACCACGGCGGCTTGCATACAGGCATTAAAAAGATCAGTAAATAATGTAGCCCTAGTTGTGATCGCGGCTTTAATGGCTATGTTTGGTACTCCATCGGAGGCGCACAGCACCTCTTGCTCTGTAATTTGCCAAGTTTCCGTATTTTCGAGATCCTCGCTTGGATAAGTCCAGCGATCTTGCGCCGGGAAAAATGTTTAAACAATAGCATTCATTAGTATCGGGCTCGTAGGTTGCTGTGATATCGGTCCTTTAACTTTGGCCATCACAGTTCTGTACGCTGATCCCCAAGGATCTAGGTCGACATTATACAGCAGTTCCCTAAAGCATTTATGGAATTTTTAAGTGCCTTTCTTTGTGCAACATGGGTGCTCTGTAATTCCGCATATCGTGGTGATGAGCGTGCCCTCGCGCTATTCTTCGTGCTATGTGATATATTCTACGCTCTTCCGCAATTTCGTCATTCCACCAATATACCGGAGTGCGCGGGGCTTTTCCGCGACTTCTGGGCATGGCAGCATCACAACGCATACGATCCTCTTACTATGGCATACTTCCAGATAATATCAAATATTTGTGGATCGAAAAGGAGCTGTTTCCATTTCGTACTTTGTCGATGTTTTGCTGCTACCGTTCGTGGAGTTTCGAGCAGCTCTACGTTAATAGCTTTATGGTCGCTGTGTGTGTAGAAGTTGCTTATGTGCCATTTTGCTCGTCTTGCTATTTCGCTGCTATCGAAGGTGAGATCTATAATGGATCGTCTGGTACCTGTATCGAAGGTATATATCCCTGGTTCATTTACGAGTGCTAGCCTCAAAGAAGTAAGGTTTTCGAGAAGAACTCTACCTCTTTCGTTGGTTCGTCTACTTTCCCACACAGATGACCATGCATTGATGTCTCCACAGTGTGCAGAACCTATAATAGCGTTTCTCTTGCTTGACCTCTCTAATTAGGCAGGAAACCTATCCTACCCTGATTCTTTGCGTATTAAGAGCAGCCTTGGTATCATCCGCTGTAAGGCTTATAAGTGCCGACTTCGTGCCACTGTACCCTGTGCGTATGGTTTTTTATGGCAGCCACATCTGGAAGTTTGATGTTGCATTGCTGGTGGAGTAGCACCATAGTGATGAACCTAAATGCTCATATTCGCCACAATAATAATGAGTCCAGGAGATTTAAAAGGGTGATATAATTTGATGCCCCTTTCGATATTGTACGGGACGACTTAATGACCAATAGAGTAGTAGTTTGTGGTATTTATAAGGATAAAAGTTTTAAAAATGTTTTTTTTTAACGCGACTTTCAATAAAAGCTTTAAATTTAGGGTCAGTCCTATGCAAGTTCGAAACGGCCCATTCTAATGTACGTATTCCCATTTGCTACGTCTATGTGCATATCTTATAGACTTTTCATCCAAAAAAAGGCGTTGAGTTTAGTAAATTTGTATATGTTCAGCTACAATCCACACAGGAAAAGGGTTAAATTTTACCATAAGACATGTTGTATACATTTTCAGACACCGTTATAACTTTTGTAAATTGAGTTAATTTACATACATATATATGTATGTATGTAAATTTAGATAGATTTCAACCATATCTACTGTACCTACTTTCCCCTTTACTCATGCACTTACATAAGTTTTATGTAAATAACTTACGTTGTGTGCTTCACAGTCAACCTAAATTCAGTATTCAAACCTTTTTTTGTGTTTGCCCGAGTCTATGAGCTTTCGTAAAGAATATTCACATAAATAGTCGCATATGGAATGTATTTAATAAGTAAGTATCAGGATAAGCCCATTTATAGTCAATCTCTTTCGACTGTTTACTTGTGAACACATGATGTTTGTATTTGATAAGAGATAAACTGAGTTAAGAGCTTAACAGTGGATTCGAATCCTGAATTTTAGTTTTTTTATAAATGTAACTAAAAGCTAACTCTTTTATTTAACTTTAACTGGCACTAATCGGAAATAGTAAGGGACGCCAAATACTTTTCGACTTTTCGGAGCTTTAGGGGAGTGCTGCTGAAGTGTCAGCTGTAGTGTTGTGCTTTTTCGTTCATTTCAGAGATTCGGTTCTTTCGTTCCTTTTCTAATGAAAGAACAAGTTGTTCTTTTCGTTCATCTGTTCCTTTTTTTTCAAGAAAATTTGTTCCCTGCTGCTCACACCCACGAAAAAAGTCAACAAGTATGTGTGTATGCAGCAATGCTTTGTGTAGGTATATTTAAATGTTTTATGAATAAATAAGTTAATATTGTTACGAATATTAGCAACACTAAGGGGTTCTGTCATCTCTAAGCCGATGCTAAGCAGTGACTTGTATGCCCATCAATAATTCAATCATTATGTCTACACATATGTACGTACACGCAGCCGAGAAGCAACACACAAACACATGCAGATGTCTTATCTGAGATGCTCCCAAAAGTATGCAATTATAATTGTGCAAGTGTCGCTCACAAATACAAGCGCATATGAGAGTTACACACGTGCATCTGTTGTTATAATTATCTACCAGTAACTAAGTAAATTCGGGAAGCGTCTAGAAGATGCAACGAAGAAATCACACAGTATAAAAGCAGCAACAGTAGAGGCGCGATTTAAGACGATATCTGGCGAGCAATAGTAGTGAAGTACTTTAATAAAGGCCATTTTGCATTATTGAATAGTAGAGTTATCTATTTAATAGTTTAGTGATTCGAACGTTAGCAGAAGATTTGAAATAAGAGGAATTGCAGTAAACTCGTTACAATTGGTGTCTGAAGAGGAATTGTTGAATAAATTCCGAAGACTTCGAATACAACTTGGGCATGGCAAAGTTGAGTGAATTGACGATCCAGCAACTGAAGGAGGAGTTGGAAGTCCGTGGATTGGCTACTTTTGGCGATAAATCCCAGCTACAAAGATGACTAAGTGTAGCTATGGTATTTGAGGAGTATGTCTTTCATTATGAAACACCGCAGGCAGTGACGAGCACATTATCTGCACAAACATCGACAATGGCATCTCAGCTGGAATCACAGGAGGCACGCATTTCAGAAATGCGTCGCAAATGTCATCTCAATTGGAAGAACAGAAGACATATATGACATCTCAACTGGAAGCGCAAGAGGCACGTATATCTGGAATCTCGACAAAAATTTCGGAACAGGTATCATCGCAGCTCTTTGCGAAACTGGAAGAGCAGGATGCAAAAATTTTACAACTCGAGGACAAAGTTGATGCCGAGGTAGAAGCGTTGAAAGGTCTTATGCAACAGTTACAACTAAATAGCCCAGCTGTTCCAGCGAGCAATCCGAAGGTAAAAACACAATCCTTTGACGGTTCTGTTCCTTTCCAGGTGTTTAAGCTACAATTTGAGAAGACCGCAACAGTGAACAACTGGAATGCTGAAGATAAAGTTGCTGCACTCTTTGTAGCATTGAAAGGACCAGCTGCCGAAATCTTACAGACTATTCCAGAGTACGAACGGAACAGTTATGACGCACTGATGGCTGCTGTTAGAACGAAGGTACGGAAGCGAACACAGGAAACAGATATATCAAATAGAGTTGCAAAATCACTACGAAAATGCGAATGAGACTTTGCAGAAGTTTGCGTCGGATGTTGAAAGATTGGCTCATCTCGTAAATGCAGCCGCGCCCGTGGAATACACCCAGATTGTTAAAATCCAAAGCTTTATAAATGGAATACGGGATGCCGAAACGAAACGAGCTACATATGCGAACCCAAAGCCAACATTTGCTGAAACGGTATCCCATGCACTGACTCAGGAAACAGCGTCACTTTTGAGTAAGCCCGCATACAAAGCTCATCGCGTGGAAGTGGAAAGGCCAGATTGGATAGACACAATTTTGGAAGCACTGAAGGGATTACAACAAAAAAATGCCGAAGTTATGAAGTGTTTCAAGTGCGGTAACTCAAGTCACATTGCACGTCATTGCAGCACCGGCCATGGTAGTTCCAACTTGGCTGGTCGTAAACGCAAAGCTGGAGCAGATAAGCAAGGGCGAGTCAAATGTAAAGATTTAGAGCTTGCCCCAGCTATTGAATGTCGTGTGATACCTATCTCGCAAACTGGAAGGAAATCGAGCAGTCTTACCGTCAAAGGAAATGTGGATGGCAAGGAGCGTGCACGACTAAGCACAAAGACAAAGTTTCCATCGCCTTTGGCGACAAAGTGCTGTCGGATGCGAAAAAATGCGCGAGCGCTTCCTGCCGACAATATATAATGCATCCTACGGTCGACAAAGATAGACGGAGAGCCAATAGACACGCACATAAACACAAATTCAGCGCGTCACCAATCACGATGACCGCTAAAGAGGTTGAGGACGCCATTGGTCGCGCTAAACCATCCAAAGCAGTGGGCCCAGACGGCATAGCCGTGCCGATGCTTAAAAGCCTAGAGAAAGAGGGTTTCAAATATTTAGCGCATGTCTTCAACCTGTCTCTTTCCACCTTTGTCATACCCGAGAAATGGAAAATGGCCAAGGTGGTCCCGCTATTAAAGCCTGGGAAACCAGCTAACATAGGTGAGTCGTATCGTCCGATATCTCTCCTATCGCCAGTGGCAAAGATGCTTGAAGCCATTTTGCTCCCTTATTTTCAAGCAAATTTGCAGCTAGCCTCTCATCAGCATGGCTTCAGAAAACTCCATAGCACTACCACCGCGCTAAATGCCATTAGCACCCAGATAAATTGCGGTTTAAATCAATACCCCCACCATAGAACAGTACTCGTAGCGCTAGCCCTATCAAAAGCTTTTGCTACGGTCAACCATGGCTCGTTACTGCAAGACCTGGAAGGGTCTACCCTTACCCCATGTCTTAAAAGGTGGACCGCAAATTATCTGGGTGGTCGGCAGGCATCGGTGCAATTTAGAAACGTAACATCAAAACCAAGGAGAATTAAAGAAGGGGTGAAAAAGGGTGGTGTCCTATCCCCACTTTTGTTTAATTTCTACATATCTAAGCTACCTTCACCACCGGAAGGAGTCACAATCGTTTCCTACGTCGATGATTGCACAATAATGGCCACAGGCCCAGGCCCAAAGATCGATGCGCTATGCAATAAAATAAACGGCTACCTCCCTGATCTCTCCAGTTTTTTCGCCTCGCGAAACCTGGAATTATCACCCACTAAATCTTCCGCGACCTTATTTACAACATGGACGTCCCAAATGTCGACCATTTTGAACATCCACGTCGATGGCACTACGCTACCGACTGTCCTACACCCCAAAATCTTGGGTGTGAGGTTTGATCAGGATCTACATTTTGGAGAGCACGCAGCCGCAATTGTTCCGAGAATTCAGAGCCGTACCAAAATCCTCAAATCCCTCGCTGGCAGTACCTGGGGAAAAGATAAAGAAACGATCATGACTACATACAAAGCAATTAGCCAGCCGATTACGTGCTACACGTCACCCATATGGTCGCCAAGCCTACAAATTACCCACTGGAAGAAACTACAGGCCTGCTAAAATACTGCTCTCAGAATCGCCACGGGCTGTCTTCTTATGTCCCCAGAACACCATCTGCATAATGAGGCGAGAATACTCCCCATCAGGGAGAGAAATGAGATGCTGACCAAACAGTTCCTGTTGAATACCCAGAAACCTGAGCATCCCAACAGACATCTGATTGATGAATCAGCACCGCCTAGGGGCTTAAGGAGTCATCTCCGTAAGCATTTTGAGGAAATACGGCACCTGAGAACCCAGCCGTATGAAGCGAAAAAACACAAGCAGGTTCTTGGTGAACTCCATAAACAGGCGTCGGACCTTTATGCCGGGAATTGCCCGGTGAATCCAGTACTTAAAGAAAAGTATCCAAAACTCGCGGCAGAGGAACGCATACTCCCCAGGGAAACGCGTGTCACTCTTGCTCAACTTCGTTCTGGATACTGTAACAGGTTAAACTCTTACCTATTCAGAATCAACCCCGACATACAAAATGTATGCTCCGCTGTGTCCCCACATGACACCAACCATCTCTTTAATTGTAATGTGGAACCAACGCCTCTAACACCCCTTTCCTTATGGTCCACCCCTGTTGAAACGGCAAGCTTCCTTGGACTCCCGTTAGAGGATATTGATGACAATTTGTGATCGGTCGCGGCTATTAGGTGGGGCGAAGCATTGCTACAACAACAACAACATCTGAGTTGGTCTACAGGAGAGTAAAGCCATTACCTGGAGCAAGGTTGCGTACGGTCACTGGCGAGTATAACCAAGTCCGGGGAGAAGTGAGCTATGAAGTTTTAATTGGGAAGGTCATGGTTTTACACAAATTCGTTGTGGCGGAGATTGTTGATGAATTCATATTAGGAGTGGTTTTCTTCGTTGACCATGACATCAAGATCGATATGCAGAGAAGGGTGATGCGTTATAAGAACCAGGATGTGCCACTTAACTTCAGTTTGGAGAAAGGGTTCAGCAGTAAGCGAGTGCTGGTGGAGAAGTCTCGACAAAGACCATGAAAGTCCAAGGCAAAGGTTTATGGATCGAATGGGCCAAACAAAGCCAAATCAAAGATACCTGCGAGAGAAACATGGCAATGATAAACCCTAATGGACGCACTAAAACGACTGAAAGAATTTCGCAGAAAGAATGTAAGGGTGGTTTCAAGCCAGCGCGCACTACTGTTGTGAAACGTCAAGACGATACTGATAATACAAAGTCAATCCGTCAAGATCAAGCTCTGCGAAGTAGTTCTTCATTGGCCAAAGAACAGAGTGTGAGGGAACGGCCCAGGGTAATGAGTAGTAAGATGAAACACTGGCATGACAAGAACTTTAATTCGGAAGGTTTCTTGGAGGGAGACTTGGTACTGCTATACAACCCTCACCGGCTGAAAGGTGTTCCATCCAAATATGGGCAGTTGGGAAGGCCCGTACAGAGTTGTAAAGAGGATCAGTGATGTCATTTACCGCATACAAAGAATTGGGAAACCACGAAATAAAAGGGAGGTTCATTTGAAGAGGCAGGCAGCGGTTAGATCGAGAGATTTGTCTGATCGGGACGAATCACTAAACTGTTGAATAAATAACTCCACTTTTCAATAATGCAAAATGGCCTTTATTAAAGTACTTCACTACTATTGCTCGCCAGATATCGTCTTAAATCAAAGTGATTGTCGTACCTCCACTGTCGCTGCTTTTATACTGTGCGGTTTCTCGTTGACATATTTCTCGCTTCTATTTCCAGAACTTAATAGTTAGTTATCAGCTATAAAATGACTCAGCTGTAACTACAGATGCACGATTTTATAGCTTCTCTAATTGCATACTTTCGGGAGTATCTCAGATATATGCATGTTGTTGTGCGTTGCTTCTCCGCTGCGTGTACGTACATATGTGTAGACATAATGATTGATACGTTTATGTAGATACAAGTGACTGTCTGCTTTATTGTTGTTGTGACTTCATTTCCTTAGCATCAGACTAAGAAGAGGAGAGAGAAAGAACTAAAAGAACAAATAGAACCGAAATCGAAGATATAGTTCACTTGTTCAGTTGAGAGACCCGGTCAATTGAACAAGTTCAGAACGAAACGAACCAACTCTAGTCAGCTCCAAATCCACCTGTAGTGAACATTTCCGCCGGTCATTTTGTTTGGAATTTGTTTATTTAGGCCCTTATTATGTATGTCACCGTGAATGTTTGCGTCGCATTTACTCACATTCACATTCACCCAGAATTCGTATTTTATAACTTCTTACGTATTCGCGTTCGTTCTCTTACGTAGTCACTACGTATTCACTGCGTATTCACTGAGACTGTGAAGCCCAATACGTAGCTAGTATAGCCACTTATTACTTTTGTTATTTTCGAAGAGTTTGCAGTGCAAATTTTTCGGAATAACAGCGTTTTAAGGAGCTGGAAATATTGCAGGGAAACACCTTACAAAAATAAATAAAGAAAACAGTGTAAACAAATAATTAAATCGCTTGTTTGTTAATATTGATTGTTTTTAATATTTTTAAGTGCAGTGATGTAAATAATAATAAGCAACTCGGTTTATATACCATGCAATACTATTGCATACATCTTTATTGCAATAATTAAAATTTGTGAACATGGAAAAATAAATTTATATAAAAAAACAAAACAAACATGTTACTAATTTTGTGAAAAGTGATTTGCCTGAGTGTTCCACTTTAGTCTCCTCCAACCAGGCAGGCGGATAGCCGAGCTTTCTCATACGATAAAAAAAGAATGGAATTTCTCCACGGTTTAAACCAAGTGCTGCCTTTAGCTTGTCACTTATGACACCTGAACGAAAATGTCCAAATCTCTGCTCACTACCAATATGATATATCTCTTGAGGACCTGTATGTGGCGAAGGGAATTTCGATAGGTAGAAGATAAAAAAAGCGAGGATAGGAAACCACCCTGGTGTACCCCTTGTTTTATTCTTCTGGGTTTAGGATACGTTCCTGAATTACATCGATGCCTGTCGACCAGACCAGATAATTGGCGATCCACGTTTTGAGACTATGAGAAGAGGAGAGCCTTCCAAGTCTTGCAGTAACGTGCCGTGGTTGACTGTATCCAATGTTGGTAAAATTCTAGTTGAGGGGTCGACTGCTAATACGCTACCAAAAATATCGAAAGAGGTGTCAAAAGACGCGTATTGACCTCGACAAAAATAATCCGGCGGAAAAGAAAAATTTTATCTCTGTCCGGACATATTTGCAGTTGAAGTTGGCGATTTCCATGTGGTGGTTGTCATGTTGTGGTACCCACTAAAAAAATTGTGAACATAAGTGTTTTGTGCGGATATAGTTTTGGTCTCCAAACCGGTGTTTGACCCACCCATGGTAATTTTTTATAAGCGCGGCCGAAGACCGCCAACGCAGAAAGTTGTTCTGCGGAAAAATATTATGGATGCCACCCCCGGTTTTGGAGGGACCCGGGGTAATTTTTCGGTTTTTCGTTAATAAATTTTGAATGAGTTAATATTTTTATTTTCGTTTGACACCTCTCACGATATTTTTGGATGCTTATTAGTAGTCGACCCCTGTTTTAGAGTATTCCCAAATTTCTAATTTTTTTTCAATATTTTGTGTCCGAATTTTTTTTTTAAATTCCTTTAATGTTCTTTCAAGTTGTATGTCGGGGTTGATTCTGGATGGGTAGTTTAACCTGTTACAGTACCCATATCGAAGTTTAGCTACACGGATAAAAATAAATCATTAATTTTCCATGAACGGCGTTCATAAACATTCTGCCCTTGGTTTTATGAATAAGTTCATTGATTTTAATGAATTTGTCATAAATTAACGGAATAATTTAATAGAAACTTATGAAAATGCTCATAAAAGTAATGGATGCAAATTCATGCACTAGTCTTAGAACAAAATTCAGTTTGCTTTATGAACAATGTTTATGAATGCTTTTCATAAACTTCTATGAAATTATTCATCGAGTTTATGAAACATTTCATAAAATCAAAGAATTTATTCATACAACTGATGGTGTTAGTATTGCCAATCAATTCTTTTGTGCAAATAATCGGGGTAAAGTTGCAAATCCCGTCGTTTTTAGGCTGCAGAACTACACAAAAGAGGGAAACTTTTCAAAAGTTGACAGCACTGAATTTTGCATCACTAGTTGTTGAGTGAAAAAAGGTAAAATAAAACTGCATAAATTTGTTTGTGAAATAAAATATGTGTTTTGTTTGTGAAATAAAATGATCTGCGCGTTGTGTAAGAAGGAATATGAAAGTATTGACGGTTTTGTTCGACATTTGAAGAGGATTCACTTACTTTCCAGCGACAGACTACGGTGCCAATTTTGCCAACAAATATTTGGTACTGGTAATATTTATAAAGGCATTTACAGCGCAAGCATTTCATTTTGTTTTGTGATTCTGAAGCCGGTGAAAATAGCAATTTGTTGAAGTCTAATGTCGATGTTTCGGCAAAAATTTTTGAATATAAAGATGTTGCATGCGCGAACTTCAGTGGAAAGCAGCGGAGCGTAACAAAATTCTAGTAGGTCACTTTCACCACACCAAAACCTTTAACACAATTTTTAACATAATTTAAGCACAGAAATACACTGATTGGAGTTTTAGTGAGTAAAAGTTAAAATTCTGAAGACATTAGCTGAATAAAAAGTGTACAAATAATTATTAAATAACAAATACAGACAGTGGTAGTTTAACAAATTCTGCTGTGGTAAGTGGTGAATGTGACCTACTAAAATTTTGTGAAGCTTGCCTCACACGATTTTTCGTCTATGCAATGTCTCTATATTATACCGTTTCTGGTTTCGGCATGTTAAATTGCTACCAGAGCCCATGAGGCCAGCGTATCCAATATTATTACACATACTGTCGATATATGCACTCCAGTTGAGGAGAGAGGTTCCGCAGTTGTAAATGATTTTACAGCGGATAGAAGCCACATTATAGAACAGTTAAATATTGAAGAAGATTTAAAAATATTGCAAGATTATTATCTAAAGTTTATGACTTTTCTACATGGGCATAGTAATTTTTCTAGAAAAGATGCTATGGATATTGCGAGTAAGGTTGAAAATTTGATAATAAGTCCAGTTTACGTTTTATTGAAAAGTTTTATTCAAAGTAGCAACTGCTTAGAAGGTGAAATTCTGGAAATTTTCCCAAATGAGAAATTAAGTTTCTATCGAACCGAAAAGAGATGAAAACTGTACACCAAATTTTGCAACATAAAAAAATGCATCAAAAGCTACAGTTCGGAAGCTAAACAGCGTCGTATGGAATCTCCAGAGGTCGAAGAAGACGGTAGGTGTTGTTCGTTTTCTTAATTTTTATTTCATTTCAAGTTCCGGAAATTGGTGCTGAAGAAATGGTTCATCATGTGAAGTTCGACAATTAGACTGCGGAGGAGTTTCAAAACGCTTGGCAAGCTTGTGCCAATTATCGAATAAATAAGTCCCAAACAAAATTTCAAAACATACACCAAATATTTCGCGAGTGGCCAGAATATAAGAAACCTGATGGATATCGTCTGGTGAATAAATCTTAAATCATAGGTTTTGTGTTTGCAATTTACTAACAAAAACTTTAAATGTTTTTTTCAGATCGATCTTGATTTCGCAGTAATGTAATTTTCTTAGCTGCCAACATGAACTATTGAGGTTATTTCTTTTTCTGCAGAAGCCTCGAGTTTTGAAAGACAGTTCAACAAAATTTATAATCAATTCCTTTTCGGAGGAATATTTAGAAAAAGGTGTTTCTTAAGAGATGCATAATATACACACATATACATAAATCACAATTTTTCATTTTTTAGCCCAAACAAAATTTGTTTTCCAAACTTTGTGGTGCCTTCACGGATATCTTTATCCTAAAGTCAAAGTAGTCAGAAAACGAACGCTGGCAAAAAAGATATCTGCAGATTCACTAATAAAGATTCACAAGAGTCGTATTTATTTTATGTATTTAGTTTTTATTAATTATTGAACCCTCAGTATTCATCGCTAGTGCCTGTATGTACAAATTTTACAAAATATATATATTTTTAAAACTCATTCTAAGGAAATAGAAATACGTACACAATGTGATAAATGAAATCAGTTTTTTTATATAGTATTTGTAAGATTTCAAGGAAATCTTAAAATAATGAATATACGAAAAAGCTCCTTGTCAAAATTTGTATGTAATTTTCTAAAATATTTTTTGTTTTACTGTTATTTTTAAGTATATTTCTTTAATATGAATTACCAACAAAGGGTTTTTTAAAATCACTTTTAAAAAGTTTTTTTGACAAAAGTAATTAAATACATTTTTAAGAGTGAATTTTTGAGGGTGTGTTGTTTTATTTTGTGTTAAAACTTTTTCTTTTTAATTAACTGCCTTGAAAAATTTTATTGGGGTAAAGGCTACCCAACAAATGTAGTTATATAGATAACGAATGTAATTCAGGGTTAATAAAATGAATTTGTAAACAAATAAAAGATTTTGGTGGTTTTTTGGGGGTGAAAATTATTGAAAACATTCATAAAGCTTATAACTCTTTTCATTAAAGTCTATGAAAAAATACATTAAAATCTACGAATTAATTCATATAACTTAACAAGGGGGCAGACACACTTACTTGTAAGAATGTGCTGACACCACACTTCAAAAAACACAAGCAAAGCCAACGTAGGTAATTGATCCGATATCATATTGCGTAAGCAGACAAAATGCAATCCATGGGAACTGCAGCGTAAGCGATATGATATGCGGACAAAATGCAAGCCGTGTGATTCGCCACGCAAGAGATAAAATATTATTTTGGCCAATCGTGGGAATTGCAGTGTCAGCAATTATGAAATCACTTAGATTAATGTAGAAGCTTAGAGCTTAGTTTAAGTTAATGATAAAGTCAGTCTGTTTTTGACATTGAACGGAAATAAATGGTAAATATTGTTAAGCGGAAAAACCTATTTTTATTTGGATCTTTTCAGGTTTCCAACTTTAACTTTTTGGAGCCCTAGTCCTTGGGCTCCTTAACTGGCGCCCGAGCAGGGACCCACTGGCCAGTGGGTCCTTCAAAAAGGACCTCCTTAAATGTGAGGTCCATAGTGATTAGTGACAATGTGATAGTGATAGTGGAGTGCTAAGAAAAAAATAATAATAGCAATTTTACCGATAAAGGAATAAAAAAATATATAGAGAGGCAATACCTCAGCTTAGATAATTTAAGGCTTGTACAGCCAATAACGAAAATACCAAAACCAAGATTCACCTTCGAGGGGACCCTCCGGTTATAACGATAGCTTAACTCTGCGATTCCCTTCGGGACCCTCCAGGGTATAAAAGCTCCTCTCCCCAGGAGAGGTAAAACGAATAATAAAAAAAAACAAGTGAATAACAAAAAGTTGAGTGAAAAGTGATGCTACACGCAATAAATTACTACGTCCAATCCTAAAAGCCCTCAGAGGGATATACAGGAATAATATTAAAAGAAGCGCGCCTGTGACCCCTAAGATCCTCTGGCGCGCGAATAAAATTCAACACAAAAATTGAAACATTTTATAAGTGAATTATCCTACGGCCCCACTATTGCTATTCCAAGTGCACGTATAATCACACTGGCTGGGTGAGTCCGTATACCTATACTTCTAGGACGGACCTCACCATACCAAAGGCCGAAAAATGGTTAACGACTCCTGTGGCCGTGTCATGTACACAAAAATTTTTTTTTTTTGCAATATGCAACTTGCCGCTCCCTTCAGGATACGGCAAAAATTTCCTTCTGAAAAAGTTAACCCGAGCGTACACATAAGAACACACTTGGGCCGGCTTTAAAAGTTAACCCGAGCGTACACATAAGAACACACTTGGGCCGGCTTATCCTTTTGTGGAGTTTCCAGGGTACACATCAGCACACACTGGAAACGGTCACTCGTTACTTGCGATACTTTCAGCGTACCCATAAGAACACGCTAAAGATTCGCAATATGTCCAGGGCGTTGTGGAGGAACTGTGCCTTAGTAGGTTGCCTTCAATCTGATTGTCGACGACTAAAAAGGAGTGACACAGCCTCCCCAGACCAAAACCATAATTATTTAAAGACTAATGTACTGTGAAACGCCAACTTGGTACATGTCGCCGTTGCCATAAGAACACGGTAAAAGTTTCACAAATGTAACTAAAGTCCTTTTTTTCTTTGCAGGAAACTGTCAAAGTGTAAGGACAACCTTAAAACTAAAACAAAAAACTAAGTTTATGAGAACGGAAGTAGAATTTCTGGGATATGTAATAACATCCGACGGGATGAAGGCAGATCCTTCAAAGGTCCAAGCTATAGAGAACCTCTCACCCCCAGAAACGCTTAAGGAACTAAAAAGCTTTTTGGGAATGACGTCGTATTACCGAAAGTTCATTCGAGATTACGCTGAGGTTGCTAAACCCTTGACCAATCTCACACGCGGTGAGAATTCGCAGGTCAAGGCAAACCAATCTAGAAGAGTGCGTATCAAAATGAATTCCGAGGCCCTTCAGGCATTCGATACTCTAAAAAAACTACTCGTTTCCTCAGATATTCTCGCATTTCCAGATTTCGAAAAACCGTTCAACCTTACCACCGACGCCTCAAACTATGCCATTGGTGGGGTGCTATCCCAAGGAGAAACAGGGAAAGATCGACCCATCGCCTACATCTCAAGATCTTTAAGCAGAACAGAGGAAAACTATGCCACAAACGAGAAGGAAATGTTGGCTATAGTTTGGGCTCTAGACAACTTGAGATCCTACCTCTATGGGGCGAAAAAAGTTAGAATTTTCACTGACCACCAGCCTCTCACTTTTGCGTTAGGAAGTCGAAACTATAACGCCAAGTTGAAGAGGTGGAAGGCTAGAATAGAAGAGTATAACCACGAATTGATTTACACTCCTGGTAAATCGAATGTCGTGGCGGATGCTCTCTCCAGAATTCCATGCCAGGCAAACCATTTGACAGCACCGTCGGAACCCAACGATGCACCAACAGAAGCTAGAAGTGACGAGGGGACAGCTCACAGTGCTGAACAGGATTCTTCGGACCTTATTCCACACGTTGAAGCCCCTTTGAACGTTTTCCGAAACCAAATAATTTTTACGGAGGGGAATGCAATGACTTGTGTTGAAAACCCACATCCAGGATTCACTCGTCATTATGTGAGACTAGATATAATTGAAAAGGCCAGCTTAACCGAAGCCTTGAAGGAACGCCTAAACCCAGCATTCATAAATGGAATAAAGATTCCATAAAGTTACTTGCAACTCCTACAAGAAGTATATATAGAACCTTTCCTTTTATACAAAATTAGGAAAACTCAGAGGGTGGTCGAGGATGTGGTCAACGAGGATAGGATTTGCGGTATAATAGAGACAGAACATAGAAGGGCCATAGAAACTCAAAAGAAAATAGGGAACAAATCTTGGAAAAGTATTATTTTCCCAAAATGGCTAGTAAGATAAAAAATTTCACTTCTAACTGTGAAACCTGTCTTGCTAACAAGTATGATAGGCATCCGGCAGTACCACCGATAAAAGAGACTCCAGTGCCGAAATATCCATGCGAAATAGTGCATGTGGACATTTTTGAAATTCAAGGGGAGAAATTTTTATCTTGCATAGACAAATATTCAAAATTTGCCAAACTTTTTCACATTAAAAATAAAGCATCCGTCACTCTCCGCGCTAAGCTAGCCAAAGTAATACACTATTTCACAACTCCTAAAATGATAGTCACCGACAATGAGAGGGGATTTATGACTCCATTGGTATGTAACTACATAAGAGGTTTGGGAATCGAACTATATCAGACTCCAATTCAAAGAATTGAAGTAAACGGCCAGATCGAGAAATTCCACTCTACCATTATTGAGATTTATCGGTGCCTACGGAAAGAAATAAATAACGCTAGACCAAAGGAATTGGTGTATATTGCTGTCGATCGTTACAACACAACAATACACTCTGTAACGAAGAGGAAGCCTAGCGACATATTTTTCAACAGAACCGAAAGAATTAACTACAAAGGCCTAACCAACTTCAAAAGTAGAGTCCACAAGGAGATTAGGGAACAAATCAAGAGAAACCAGGAGTTAAGAAATCTCCGATTGAATAAAAAAAGGAAAAGAGCTAAGGAATTTAGGCCAGGAGATGAGATTTACGTCAGGGATAAACAGATAAAATCAAAACAAAAGGCACTTTACAAAAAGGAAACGGTTGGTAAAGACAATACAGTGACATTGCTCACAGACACTGGCAAAAGGATTCATAAAGCGCAGATAAAAAATACGCCAACATAAGGTAAAAAAAAAAAAAAAAACAAAAAAAAACAAAAAAAAAAAGATAATAAGGTCACCACGGGAAGTCAACAACAAAAAGATGTCCCAATAAGGGACCCAAAGATTTGAAATTCTATAGCACAGACGACGCCAAAAAGGCGTCAATTTCAAGATCAAAGATCTTTTCTATAACAAACCACATAAGCGATTAAAGAGGCAACATCAAATATTGCAAAAAACAAAAGAAAGAAAAAACAACAAAAAAATACAAAAAAACAGAGGAAACGATTTTTCGTTTAAAAAATTTTTAATGAAGCAATATCTGCCCACAAGAATATTAATTACACGCTTAATAAAAGAGGCAAAATAAAAAATAAATTTTTTTCTTAAGAAGAAATCTGCCCACAACAAAAAACTAATTATGCGCTTACTAAAAAAGGCAAATTAGACAAATAGAAAAAAAAAAAAAAAAAAACATAAAAAACTTTAAAGAAGGGGGTAAAGAGGAAACATTTCAGTAATTCTTAGAAATATTATCTTCTTTCCTCAGCTTCTTTACCACGAGTTTTTGTAAGGCGGCAGGATCCAAGGGTAGTAGCCTTTAACGCTACCTTTCAAACAAAAGTAAAGAATTACAAACTACCTCCCTTTCATATCCATGCTCTCGGATCCTGTGGACCTTCCAAGTACCACGATGGGTAGCCGGGGACGGTGGTAGGATATAGGAATACATTTAAACGCAACAAAAAACACATAAATAAAATAATAAAATTCAAAAAAGCACACAAAAAATTTAATTTTTTTAATTCTTCCCTTAGTGTGGAAAGATTTTTTTATTATACAATAGAATGTTCTTTAAATAATAATAATAAAAGGAAAAAATAAAAAAGAAAACAAGATTTACATTATGTAACCATTTATTATTAGTTCACCGTCCCTGGGATAAATAATAAAAGTGCCTAAAATCAAAAAATGGTCAATACTAATCTTACCAACACTAATGAGCTTTTTTCTCTCCATAATGGAACACAGTTTATTTTTAATATCTGGCGTGTACGGCCTCAACATCTACAATTATGGCTCCCCACTAGTAATTATTGAGCACGGGCGTGGTTGGATCCTGAACGGACACTTCAGTTTAGTCCATGTGGTCGACCTAAACTACTTCAACACGGCTTTGGTCAAATTGATGGAGTCAACAGAGCACGATATTACAAGCAGGGCTGTGCGGACTGTGCTACAATTCCACCTAAATCAAACTAAGCTGCGTCTCGACGAACTACAAATAAGCAAATCACGAAGGGTACGTTCCATTGACTGGATTGGTTCAGCATGGAAGTGGATAGCTGGGTCTCCAGATGCAGCGGATTGGGACTATATTCGAAGCATGAATGACGTGATAATAAACAACAATCACCAGTACCGGGTCAACGAAAAGCTATTCAACGGTACACGCGAGGCAATCGAGAAAGCAAACGAAGCGATGCTCCACATTAACGCTATAAGCAAAAACATTAGCGAGGAGAATATCGAACTTCTTGACCTAAGCAAAGTCCTTATCTTGAAGGAACAGGTGTCAGAAGTCGTCCAAGCGTGCCAAATGGCGAAATCTGGCGTAATCAACACAAATCTTCTTGATCGAGACGAGATTGGAAGGCTCATAATGGAGGAAGATTCCCTACCATATCAGAACACCATTGAAGCCATAGAGTACGGGTCGGCCTCCGTGTATTCAAACGGTAGCACACTTTTGTATGCACTCTCAATGCCAAAGGTAAAACCAGATGGCTACCGACTCCTAATAACACGGGCCGCTGTTATAAAAGGACAACACGTTGACCTCAGCTATAAAAAAATGCTAATAAACGAAGTTGAAACGTTCGGGGTGACCGAGGATTGCCCTTCGATCAGCAACACAACAATTTGCTCTCCCAAATCCCTGACTAAACTACAGGAAAACGGGTGCCTAGCTAGGCTAGTTAAAGGTGGCGATGCCAAATGCCGCTTTGAACCAGACAACACCAAAACCGTCGAGATGATCACAGACTCAACAATATTTGTTACAAACTTTGAAGGCCTATTACAAGGGAAGAACTACTCCACAACCCTAAATGGAACGTACGTCATTATTTTGAACAACGAAACAGTCACGGTGGGAAATCAAACATTCACCAGCAGATCAGTATGCACAGCGCAGGCCCTGCCACCGCCCTTGGTAAACATCACGAGCGAAGGACTAATATTGAACCTTAACTACATTCACGGCCTGAGCATGGAAAATATTAATCAGCTTAAACAACTTGGCAATAATTTTCACTTTTCGCTAATTTTTGACGCTCTTGCCTTGGCCATTCTAGCAGCCGTATGCTACATTATCTGCAGAAAACTCACTACTACAATCAACTTTCCTAGACTAAATCAGACCACAGATCAGGACCAGCCAAGCCATGCATAGGATCCTTCTGAAAAAGGAGCTCATCTGCGGGATGCAGATGTTTAAAGGGGGGGTACTTAACAAGGGGGCAGACACACTTACTTGTAAGAATGTGCTGACACCACACTTCAACAAACACAAGCAAAGCCAACGTAGGTAATTGATCCGATATCATATTGCGTAAGCAGACAAAATGCAATCCATGGGAACTGCAGCGTAAGCGATATGATATGCGGACAAAATGCAAGCCGTGTGATTCGCCACGCAAGCGATAAAATATTATTTTGGCCAATCGTGGGAAGTGCAGTGTCAGCAATTATGAAATCACTTAGATTAATGTAGAAGCTTAGAGCTTAGTTTAAGTTAATGATAAAGTCAGTCTGTTTTTGACATTGAACGGAAATAAATGGTAAATATTGTTAAGCGGAAAAACCCATTTTTATTTGGATCTTTTCAGGTTGCAAGGGGGCCGCGGGGCGGCCCCCAACTTTAACTTTTTGGAGCCCTAGTCCTTGTGCTCCTTAACTTATATACTATGAATAGTTCATACAAATTTGCGGATAAATTCAAAAAATCTACGAAAAACGTCACTAAATTTTCTGAACCCGTTCATAAAATTTTTATGAACAGCGTTCGTTAATTTCATTCATAATCATAAATAACGTTCATAAATTTTACAATTTATGAATATCGATCATTAAATTATTATGATTTTGTTCGTTGGCACGTTTTTAATGAATGTTTTCATTGAAATCAATGTACAAATTCATTGAATTTATGAACGTTTGTGATCCGTGTAGAGTGACACGCATTTCCCTAGGGAGAGTGAGTTCCTCCTCTGCTAGTTCTGGGAATTTTTCTTTGAGTACCGGATTTGTCTGGCAATTCCTGGCTTAGAGGTCCGACGCTTGTTTGTGGATATCACTGAAGATCTATTAGTGCTTTTTTGTGTTCTGTATTTCCCCATAATGTTTACGGAGATTAACCCTTAAGCCCTGGGCGGTGTAGCCTCATCAATCAGATGTCTGTTGGGATGCCCAGGTTACTGGGTATTCAACAGAAACTGTTTGGTTAGCACTTCACTTCATTGTTGTTGTTGTTATAGTGATAAAGAAACTCCCCGAAGGTTTCGGGGAGTGTTATAGATGCTGATGTTCCTTTACCGGTTATATATCCGGTATGTTCCGGTAACAAGCACCATTAAGGTACAAGCTCGACCATCTCGGGAACGATTTAGTATGACCACATTGAACCTTCTAAGGCACACCACCAATAAATTTTTCTGAAAGACTTTTATTAAAAAAGGAATACCTGTTTGGGTCCCTGGCTATAATTTTTATAGGTTTCGCTTTTTTTTATTCCTGTAAAATTTGACGGAATATGCATCCACATTGAAAGAAGCTCTACATATAACCTTTATCGGCTGTCTATGGAATATTTCAATAATTTTTCTCACGAAATGTTAAGATTTTTCAGTTTTTACTCAAAAATGTTAAAAAAAAGGTCCATAAAAAAGCGAAGTGGATGAAGCAAACGCGACCCAGAAGCAAATGAATATTTGGACAGCAAAAATTAGTGTTCGTGACACTTTGCATCGCTATATAATACTGTTACGAATGTTGGCGGCACTAAGGGGTACTGCCATCTCTAGGCCGATGCTAATCAGTGACGTGAATGCACATCAATAATTTAATCATATTGTCTACACCTAAGTACGTACACGCAGCAGAGAAGAGATGCACAAACACATGCAGATATCTTATCTGAGATGCTCCCAAAAGTATGCAATTGTAATTGTTGAAGTGTCCCTCACAATTACACGCATATGAGAAGCTATATACGTGCATCTGTAGTTATAATTATGTGGCGGCAGCTAAGTAAATTCTGGAAGCGCCTAGAAGATGCCACGAAAAAATCACAGAGTATAAAAGCACCAGCGGTAGGGGCGCTATAATCAGTTTCAGTTAAGCACGCTATCTGTCGGACAATAAATCAGTTTCATTTAAGCTATCAATCAGTTGCGTTAAGCAAGCTATCAGTAGTGTATCGAAGTGTTATTGTGAATTACTTTAATAAAGGCCATTTTTGCATTATTGAAGATTGGAGTTATTTATTCAACAGTTTAGTGATTCGAACTTAGCAGAAGGTTGCAAATAAGAGCATTTGCAGTAAATTCGTTACAATTGGTGTCAGAAGAGGAATTGTTGAATAAATTCTGAAGATTGCGAATACAACTTGGACATGCCAAAGTTGAGTGAATTGAGGATCCAGCAACTGAAGAAGGAGTTGCAGAGCCGTGGATAGAAAACAACCGGCAATAAGATCGAACTTCAAGCACGGCTACGATAGGTAATGGAGTCGCAAGGAATTGATGTGGACGAGTATGTCTTTTATCCTGATGGGGACGAGACAACAACAAAAATTGAAGAGAAAAACGTAACAACGTAACAGTTACGAGCACAGAATTGAACATGATTTTGGCTGAAATATCTGCACAAACATCGACATTAACATCAATGTCGTCGCAAATGTCATAAATGTCGTCAGAAATAACATCGAATATTGAAGCACAAGAAACGCGTATGTCAGAGATGTCGACACAGATTACATCCAAGATGGAAATTCAACTGGAAGAACAGAAAACATATATTTCATCACAGATGGAATCCCAAGAGACACGAATAACATCAAAGATGGAAACACAAGTAAAATAAGAAGAAAGAGGTACGCATTACAGTACAACTCGAAGCGCAAGAGGCGCATATATCATCAAAACTCGAAGCGCGTATGGACGAGAAAATAACGCAGTTTGAGGAAAAAATCGAAGCCGAAGTGGATGCTTTGAGAGGTCGTATACAAGAGTTGCAATTAAATCACCATCTGTTTCAGCAAGCAATCCAAAGGTAAAAACACCATCATTTGACGGTTCTGTTCCTTTCCAGGTCTTTAAGCTACAGTTTGAGAAGACCGCAGCAGTGAACAATTGGAATGCTGAAGATAAAGTTGCAGCTCTATTTGTAGCATTGAAGGGGCCAGCAGCCGAAATCCTACAGACGATTCCCGAAGGAAGCATTGATGGCCGCTGTCGAGAGACGTTATGGAAGCGAGCATAGAAAACATATTGTAACGAATTAACTAGAGTATCTCAGATATATGCATGTGTTTGTGCATTGACTCTCCGCTGCTCGTATACGTACATGGTACATATGTGTAGACGCAATTATTGTTTCGTTTATGTAGATACATAATGATTGAATTATTGATGTGAATTCACGTCACTGCTTAGCATCGGCTTAGAGATAGCAGCACCCCTTACTTTTGCTAATATTCGTAACACTGCCCTCCACCTAAGTCTGATCGTCCCGATCAGACAAATCTCTCCATCTAAACGCTGCTAGCCTCCCAAAATGAACCACTTTCATTTTGGTTCGGGGTTTCGTAATGGTTTGTATGCGGTACACTACATCGTTGATCCGTTTTACAACTTTGTATGGGCCTTCCCAGTTACACTGCAATTTCGGGGACAAACCTCTTTTTCGTTGTGGGTTGTATAGCAGCACCAAATCTCCTTCCTGAAACCCTTCCGAATTAATTGCTTTATCATACCTCGCTTTCATCTTGTCACTCATAATCTTTGCTCGTTGTCTTACCAGATCGTGTATCTCTCTCAGCTCTTCTTCCAAGACACCAGTGGATTTCTTGACATTCCTCTCCGCATCGGCATCTATCCCATACTTCAAATCAGCTGGCAGTCGAAGGTCATTGCCAAAAATTACCTTTGCGGGAGTTTCGCCCGTTGTGTCATGTACTGCCGATCGGTAGGCCATCAAGAATAATGATATGTGTGTATCTCAGCCCTTATGGTACTTGTCTACTACTTTCCTTAAATGCTCCTCCAATGTTCTAATGAAACGTTCCACCATACCATCGGACTGAGGATGCAATGCAGTTGTCCGTGTTTTTCGAATGCCCAACTTCTTGCACATTTCTTGGAACACAGCTGATTCAAAATTCCTGCCTTGGTCAGAATGTAACTCCATTGGTACACCATACAGTGCAACCCATTCGTTTTTAACCACTTCTGCTACTGTTTCTGCTTCTTGGTTTGGGATTGGGTATACCTCTGGCCATTTACTGAAATAATCCATAACCACCAGTACGTATTTGTTCCCTCGGTTGTTAGTAGGAAATGGAACTGCGACATCCATGGCGATCTTTCAAATGGTGCACCTGAAATATACTGCTTCATCTGGCCATGACTTCGGGTTTTGGGCCCTTTCGCTCTGTTGCATACCTCGCAGTTGGCAATCCACTCGGTGACCGACTGACGGCAACCAACCCAATAGAATCTCTGCTTAATTTTCTCGAGTGTCTTCGTGATTCCAAGATGACCTCCACTTGGACCGTTGTGCAGCTCGCTGAGCACGTCAGGAATCCTCTTTCTGGGAACAACTATCAGTTTCTTCTTGCATTGACCATCCTCACTCTCCCATACTCGATGCAAGCAACCGGATATAAATTCTAAACTGTTCCACTGTGCCCAATATGACTTCGCAATGGGACTTTCTGCTGACATCTCTTCTCTGTTTGGTCTTTCGTTTCGTTCGAGCCCTTGCATAACACGTGACAGATCTGTATCTTCTAGCTGACACTTTCTTAGCTGTTCCTTGTCCCATTCATCTGTACCTGTTATAGTCATTAGCCGGACATCTATAATGTCTTTTTTAGCCTCAGCCTTTGAACAGTGCTTGCATTCCAAACTACATGGTCTTCGTGACATTGCATCAGCATTTCCAAGGGTACTACCTTTTCGATGCTCAATGGAAAAGTCATAGCTTTGTAGTCGCTCGATCCACCGTGCCAATTGTCCTTTCGGATTACGGAACTGCAGAAGTCATTTCAACGCTGCGTGATCTGTCCTGACGCGGAATCGCTGGCCGTAGAGGTATTTGTGGAAATGTTTAATGCACTCTACCAATGCCAACGGCTCTCTCCGTGTAACGCAATAATTCCTCTCTGGTTTTCCAATTGAACGACTGTAATATGCAACTACCTTCTCCTGTCCATCTACCAGTTGTGATAAAACGCCTCCTATAGCATATCCGATCGCATCTGTATCTAGAATAAACGTGGCTCCTGGAATCGGATATGCCAATATTGGGGCAGTGCACAAACGCTCTTTCAATGTTTGGAAAGCTACTTCTTGCTCCTTCTTCCATTCAAAAGCTTTATTTTTTCTTGTTAGCTCGTGGAGACTATGGGCTACGATGGCAAAATGTGGTACAAATCGGCGGTAATATGTACACAGCCCAAGGAAACTTCTCACTTCATGCAGATTCTGTGGTCTTGGCCAATCCTTTACTGCCTCTATCTTTTCATTCGCTGTGCGGATGCCTTCTGTCGTTACTTTGTGACCCAAATAATTTACTTCTTTTTTAAACAGCGCACACTTTTTGGGACTTAACTTCAGACCAGCGCTAGCTATTCTCTGGAAAACTTCCTCCAAGTTCTTAAGATGTTCATCAAAATTCTTGCCCAATACGATGATGTCGTCCAGGTACACCAAGCATGTTTTCCAATGTAGTCCTTTCAGTACCTGGTCCATGAGTCCCTCAAAAGTAGTTGGTGCATTACAAAGTCCAAAAGGCATCACTGTAAATTGCCAAAGACCATCACCGACACTGACGGCTGTTTTCATTTTTCCATCCTTCTTCTTCACAAGTACTACCGGTGAGCTTCAGGGACTAGCTGGTTGTTCGATGACGCCGCTGTCGCTCATTTCTTGTATAATTTGACTCACAACTTCCCGCTTCGCTAGTGGAACACTACGTGGAGCTTGAGGTATCGGCCTCGCGTCTCCAGTGTCAATTTGATGTTTCACAACATTGGTGCGGCCTGGTTTGGAACCTGGTCAAATATGTTTGCGTACTTTAGGAGCAGTTACTTTGCCTTCCTCTGATAATCTTCCTCTAGCCCCTCCGTCCATGCCGTGATGTCATTTGAAAGATCAGTATTACTAGATGAAACGTGTTCCTGGAGCTGTTCACAGTTAGTAATTACTTCAGCCTCTTGGCATCTTCCCAAAATAGCTCCTTTCGTCAGTTTGAGTGGTGACTTGAACTCATTGAGTACTCTTACCGGAATACGTCCATCTTGTTTTGTCATAGCCAGGGTTTTTCCTACAAGTATGTTCGGTGCTGATTTGTTTGCTGCTTCTCCATCAACCTTTGCCCAGATGACTGCTTCGGATTTTGGTGGTATTTGCTGACTCTCTTCCACCAGCACTCGTTTACTGCTGTAGCCTCTCTCGTAGCCGAAATTAAGTGGTACATCCATGTTCTTATATCGTTTCGTCTTGCTTTGCATGTCGATCTTGATGCCCTGGTCGATTAAGAAGTCCACCCCAATTATGATTTCATTAACAATCTCTGCCACTATAAAATTGTGTACTACCGTGACGTTCAATTGCGACTTCACATGATACTTCTCCTAGAACCGTGCTGTCTTCTCCAGTGGCTGTACGCAATCTTCCTCCATACAATGGTCTTATTTTCTTGTTGACTAAATCCGCTCGAATAATGGAATGGGATGCATCCGTATCTACAGTCAGTAAACGTTCCTTTCCGTCCACATGTCCTCCGACAGTAAGATTGCTTGACCTTCTTCCAATTTGTGAGATAGAGATTATGGGGCATTCAATTGAGGGAGCCAGCTGTCGCCCCTTGCGGCTGACTCGCTTTAGTTTGATTGAGTGGACTTGGAGATTTGCTCATCTCCTTCAGCTCTGCGTTTACGGCCACCCACATTGTTGGAGCTATTGGGACCGGTGCTGCAATGTCGTGCAACATGACCAGGGTTGCCGCACTTGAAACATTTAATAACTGCGGCATTCTTCTTTGTGATCCCTTGAGTGCTTCCAAAATTGTGTCTACCCAATCTGGTCTTTCCACTTCCACACGATGAGCTTTGTATGCTGGTTTACTCAATAGTGAGGCAGTTTCCTGAGTCAATGCGTGTGATACCGTTTCTGCAAATGTTGGCTTTGGGTTTGCGTATGTGGCTCGCTTCGTTTCGACGTCCCGTATGCCATTTACAAACCTCTGAATTTTTACCCTTTCTGTGTATTCCACGGGTGCGTCGGCATTCGCCAAATGTGCAAGCCTTTCGACATCTGACGCAAACTTCTGCAAAGTCTCATTAGCTTTTTGGTAGCGGTTTTGCAACTCTATTTGGTGTATCTGCTTCCTGTGTTCGCTTTCGTATCGCCTCTCTAGAGCGCTCATCAATGTTTCGTAGTTGTTCCGCTCTCCCTCGGGAATAGTCTGTAGGATTTCAGCAGCACATCCTTTCAATGCCACGAATAGTGCAGCAACTTTATCTTCAGCACTCCAGTTGTTCACTGCTGCGGTCTTCTTAAACTGAATCTTAAACACCTGGAAAGGAACAGAACCGTCAAAGGATGGTGTTTTTACCTTTGGATTACTCGCCGAAACAGCGGCGCGATTTAATTGCAACTCCTGAACACGACCTCTCAAAGCTTCTATCTCGGCATCAATTTTGTCCTCGAGCTGCACAATTTTTGTATCCTGTGCTTCCAGCTTTGATGTTACCCTTATCTCCTGTGCCTCCAGCTGCGAGGATATGCGGGCCTCCTGTGCTTTCAACTGCTCAGCCAACTGAGATATCATATATGTCTTTTGCTCTTCCAGTTGAGATGCCATATTTGTGGATATTTGTGATGACATTTCAGTTATGCGTGTTTCCTGGGTTTCCATTTTTGTCGATATCTGTGATAACAAAGCCAATATCGCATTATTCTCGCAGCTTCCGACTGGACTCGGCTCTTCTCTTCAATTTTTGCTGTTGTCTCCTCCCCATCAGGATAAAAGACATACTGTTGTTGTTGTTGTTGTAGCGATAAGGTTGCTCCCCGAAGGCTTTGGGGAGTGTTATCGATGTGATGGTCCTTTGCCGGATACAAATCCGGTACGCTTCGGTACCATAGCACCATTAAGGTGCTAGCCCGACCATCTCGGGAACGATTTATGTGGCCACATTGAACCTTCAGGCCATTCCCTCCCTCCATACCCCCAAGTTCCATGAGGAGCTTGGGGTCGCCAGAGCCTCGTCTGTTAGTGAAACAGGATTCGCCGCGGATAGGTGAGGTTGGCAATTGGGTTTGGAGAAGCTATATATTGCGCTGGCAACCTAAAAGGTTGCGCTACACAGCCCTTTGAATCTGGTATTTTAGTCGCCTCTTACGACAGGCATACCTACCGCGGGTATATTCTGATCCCCTAACCCGCTGGGGTATAAAAGACATACTCGTCCACATCAATTCCTTGCGACTCCATTACCTCTCGTAGCCGTGCTTGAAGTTCGATCTTATTGCCGGTTGTATTCAATCCACGGCTCTCCAACTTCTTCTTCAGTTGCTGGATCCTCAACTCATTCAATTTTGCCATGTCCAAGTTGTCCTCTGAAATTTATTCAACAATTCCTCTTCTGACACCAGTTATAACGAATTTACTTGCAAATCCTCTTATTTGCAATCTTCTGCTCACGTTCGTATCGCTAAATTGTTGAATAAATAACTCCAATATTGGATAATGGAAAAATGGCCTTTATTAAAGTACTTCACAATAACACTTATACTTTGCAACTAGCTGGCTTAATAACCAAACTGATAGCTTAAATGAAACTGAATTTCAAAATAATACTGCTATGGCTCGCTAGATAGCGTCTTAATCGAAAATGCTTGATAGCTCAAATCAAACTGAATTCCAGCGCCTCTACATTTGCTGCCTTTTATACTCTCTGATTTCAACGTTGCATGTTCTAGGCGCTTCCATTTCCAGAATCTTCTAGTCCATTAGCTCTCAAACTTCTCAGCTGTAACTACAATCTCATTGTATACTTTCAGGAGTATCTCAGATATATGCATGTGTTTGTGCATTGACTCTCCGATGCTCGTATACGTACATGGTACATATGTGTAGATTATTGTTTCGTTTATGTAGATACATAATGATTGAATTATTGATGTGAATTCACGTCACTGCTTAGCATCGGCTTAGAGATAGCAGCACCTCTTAGTTTTGCTAATATTCGTAACAATATATTCCAAATTGAGTTGGAAAACCGTCACCAAAGACCGAATGATCTCGCAAATGCGGACGCACCCGTGGAATACACCGAGAGGGTAAAAATCCAGAGTTTTATAAATGGCATACGGGACGTAGAAACGAAGCAAGCTACATACGCAAACCCAAAGCTGACATTTGCTGAAACGGTATTACATGCATTGACTCAAGAAACTGCCTCCCTATTGAGTAAACCAGCATATAAGGCTCATCGTGTGGAAGTAGAAAGACCAGAGTGGGTAGACACAATTTTGGAAGCATTGAAGGGTACGCAGCAGAAGAATAATGATGCAGTCAAATGCTTTAAGTGTGGAAAGCCAGGGCACATTGCGCGTTATTGTAACACCAACATTAACAGTTCGAACAATGTGGGTGGTCGTAAACGCAGAGCTGAAGGAGATGATCAGATCTCCAAGTCCAATCAATCGTTAAACTAAAGCGAGTCAGCAGCAAGGGGCGATAGTTGGCTCCCTCAATTGAATGCCCCATAATCTCTATCTCACAAATTGGAAGAAGGTCAAACAATCTTACTGTCGGAGGACATGTGGATCGAAAGGAACGTTTACTGACTGTAGGTACGGGTGCATCCCATTCCATCATTCGATCAGATTTAGTAAACAGGAGGGTAAAACCGTTACCTGGAGCAAGGTTGCGTACGGTCACTGGTGAGTATAACCAAGTCAAGGGAGAAGTGTTATGTGAAGTATTGATTGGAAAGGTCACAGTTCTACACAAATTCGTTGTGGCGGAGATCGTTGATGAAGTCATATTGGGAGTGGCCTTCTTGGTTGACCATGACATCAAGATCGATATACAGAGAAGAGTGATGCGTTATAAGAACCAGGATATACCACTTAACTTCAGTTTGCAGAAAGGGTTCAGTAGTAATCGAGTACTGGTGGAGAAGACCCGACAAAGACCACGAAAGTCAAAGGCAAAGGTTAATGGAACGAAAGGGCCAAACAAATCAAAACCGAAGGTACCTGTGAGAGAAACACTGGCATTGAAAAGCCCTAACGGACGTACTAAAACGAAGGAAAGAATTTCGCAGAAAGAATGCAAGGGTGGTTTCAAGCCAGGACACACTACTGTTGTGAAGTGTCGGAACGATACTGATTATGCAAAGCAAATCCGTCCAGCGCAAGCTCTACTAAGTAGTTCGTTGGCCAAACAACAGAGTTTGAAGGAACGAACCAGGGTATTGAGTAGTACGATGAAACACAGGTACGATGAGAACAATAATTCGAAAGGTTTCTTGGCGGGAGATTTGGTACTGTTATACAACCCTCGCCGGCGGAAAGGTGTTCCATCCAAATTTCGGTGCAGTTGGGAAGACCCGTACAAAAAATTGGGAAACTACGAAGTAGAAGGGTGGTTCATTTGGAGATGCTAGCAGCATTTAAATCGAGACATTTGTCGATCAGACTTAGGTGGAGGGCAGTGTTACGAATGTTGGCGGCACTAAGGGGTACTGCCATCTCTAGGCCGATGCTAAGCAGCGACGTGAATGTACATCAATAATTTAATCATTTTGTCTACACCTAAGTACGTACACGCAGCAGAGAAGAGATGCACAAACACATGCAGATATCTTATATGAGATGCTCCCAAAAGTATGCAATTGTAATTTTTGAAGAGTCGCTCACAAATACACGCATATGAGAAGCTATATACGTGCATCTGTAGTTATAATTATATGACGGCAACTAAGTAAATTCTGGAAGCGCCTAGAAGATGCCACGAGGAAATCACAGAGTATAAAAGCACCAGCGGTAGAGGCGCTATAAGTTTCAGTTAAGCACGCTATCTGTCGGGCAATAAATCAGTTTCATTTAAGCTATCAATCAGTTGAGTTAAGCAAGCTATCAGTAAGCGAAGTATAAGCGTTATTGTGAAGTATTTTAATAAAGGCCATTTTTGCATTATTGAAGATTGGAGTTATTTATTCAACGGTTTAGTGATTCGAACTTAGCAGAAGGTTGCAAATAAGAGCATTTGCAGTAAATTCGTTACAATAGGAAAAAACGTAAGACAATCACCTGCAGTCACCGATACTCACCGAAAGTCACTGAAGTGAATGAATGCTCTTATATGATACGAATTTGGTTTCACTTAGGTGAAAGTGACTCCTCGCGTCGCTTTGCGTTATACATAATAACGCCGTTAATCTCCATCTCGTCGCAAAGCACGCTTTTATCCCTTCTTAGTGATATAAAATGCCGATTGAAAAGTAGAAAAGGTTTCAAGTTGTACTCCACCGGTTTTTTCGCAATCATTAGGGCTTTCTTCCCTGCTGTCAAAGGAGTGTTATAAGTAGATGTCCAGTGAGAGTTTTTAGGTCTTTGATTATTGCTAAATAAAACATTTTGTTTGTAGCTTGTATTTACAGTATTAACTCCTTTTGTCCTAGGCAATGAACTTAGTGTTATGTTTTGATTACCTCCGAACCCCCAGTGGGTTAGGGCTTTAGAATGTATCCGCGGCAAGTAAGCTTGTCGGAGGAGCCAATTAAAATAACCAAATGATTCAAGGAGCTGTGTTGCGCAATTTATAGCTCCTCCAACCCCTTCGGTGAGTGTTTTTTTTTTATCACTACAACAACTACAACTAACTTAGAACTAGTGTTAATCGGATTCAGAGCAGAACAGTTTATAACCACACTTGTATCAACAGTGCTTAGGTCTAACCTATATGTATTTAAATTAATTAATCAATGGAGGCGACTGTAAAATAATTCACCGAACTCAAAGCCGTCTGGCTTTGTTAAATGCTGTTTCATATCTAATTTTATTTATATACACATGTTTGTACATAATTAAATTGTTATTGAAAAATAATAAGATGTGTAGCGGTGTCGGTAACGGTTATGCTAATTGCATATTTTTGACTCCAACATCTGTAGCTCACTGTGAGAGTTATGTGCATTTATTAACTACTGGCAGACATAGCAAGCGTTGTTCTTCCCTAACTTTTGTCTATCTGCATATCTTTTAAGAAGTTTTTACCTCTTAAAAATAATCGTAATTCCTAATCTAGGTAAAGGTCTACCTATATTCTAAATTTCAGGCAAATCGAACCGTGAATAGAATTCGTTCGAATGGATCGGTCTCTGGTCCACTTCTTCGTAACTTCGTAACTGCTTCAAGGAATATTCTAAAAAAATAAATAGCTAAATAGGCCCAACTTTTCTCGAGATTTGCGCTTAGCAGCGACTCATTTTTATATTATGGACTAACAGACTCGGCAGGCGTTATTCTACCCTAACTTTGGTCTATCTGCTTAACTTTTAGTAATTTTTATTCTTACTATCCTTCCCCCTTCTCCCCCCATTTTCTCTTTCCTTTTATTCACTCTTTTTCTGCCTTTCTCTCTTTCTAGACCTGTTTCTTCCCCTCCGCTTTTTCCAACCTTTTTTTCACTCTTCCATCTCTTACTCCTTCGCACCAACTATATATCTGTATATCTTCATCTAACTCAATCACACGCGATAATTTAAACTTACACAAATTACGAACACATTTTAATAAAAAAATTTGTGATAAAACAAATTTAGGGCTTCGATGAAAAAAATATAAAAATATGATACTCAGTTATTTTGTATGTTGAAGAATTAAGTCTTAAGTTAGTGCACAGACATTAGCGTATACATTAGGGGGTGGGCCGATTTGTATGGTTCGTCCATTCGCGCCATCGATGTTTCGATAGGATTTGTGCTCAGAAGAAAAAAGTTCCACTACGCGTACCCAAAAAAAATAAATTTGGAGCCTGCGAAATTTAATTTGTTAAACTTTTTTTCGACTTTGATTTTTAAGGATTTTTTTTGGACTTACTAAAAAATTTTCATATGTATACCCAACCGACCATTCCTTTCCTTCTTTTCTTTTCCTTTCCTTTACTTTCCTTTCCTTTCCATTCCTTTCCTTTCCTTTCCTTTACTTTCCTTTCCTGTCCTTTCCTTTCCTATCCTTTCCTTTCTTTTCCTTTCCTTTCCTTTAGTTTCCTTTCCTTTCCTTTATTCTCCTTTCCTTTCCTTTCTTTTAATTTTCTTTTTATTTCCTTTATTTTACTTTCATTACTCTTCCATTCATATTCCTTCCTTTCCTTTCCTATCCTTTGCTTTCCTTTCCGTTTCTTTCCTTTCCATTCCTCTACTTTTATTTTCATTCATTTCTTTTATTTTTCATTTCCCTTCCATTGATTTTCCTTCCTTCCTTTATTTTCCTTTCTTTTCCTTTCCTTTTCCTCAGGCATGCTTAACCAACGAAACGATATCATTTCGTTACGATAATCAACGTTAATAAACGAAACGAAGTCATTTCGTATCGTTTATTAACGTTAAGATCGTCAAATTAACGAAATGATTTCGTTTCGTTTTCTGCCATATCAAAACGAAATCAAATCGTTTATGTTGATTATTAATTTCAAACTATGCTGGCAAAGCTGATTGATGGCGTAGTCATTAAAGGTGAAAGCATTATCCAAGCTGATTGCAACTTTTCTCATGAATTTTGACAGTACGAACATTTCTCAGAGTATTTTTGACATTACCACCAACGAATTACACAAACAAATTACATAGAGTTTGTGTGTGTATGTGCGCTCGTTGTTGCCACCTTACGGCTTCACCATGGCTATAGCATTGCCAGCACAATTCAAACATAAAGTATCACGTTTTCGTTAACGTTTTTAACGTTAACGAAAGCTTTTCGTTTCGGTTAAAAACGAGATACAATTTATCTTGATAATTTCTTTATCGATAATATTTCGAAGTGTTTCAACCGAAACGGTGGAAATTTTTTGATAAACGATTAGCTTAACGTTAAGGTGCATCCCTGCTTTTCCTACCTTTTGTTTACGAGAAGCAGATTGATTAAATCATCACCTTCCTGCCAGTACAATATAAAATTTCCTTTACATTAATGTTAATACAAATTTTAACGTTTTTAAATAACTCTTTTTCTTACTACTTTTTCTATAATAAATTGTTGCCTAAGTAAATGGTAAAGCCTTAATAGAGTTACTCCTACCCCAGAAAATGTTCAACATTTATACTGCATACAAAGAACATTTCAACTCACCATTTTCACTCATATTAACAGAGTATATGTGGAACTTAAGAGCGAATTGAGAGTTTCACAGAGTTGCACAGCCACATCGCCATTTTATACAGGGTAAAAGTGTAACGCTTTTGCGTTTCGAGCAGGCAACAATTTTCACAAAAGAACGAAATACCCCGTAAAGGCGTTGCCTGTTGTTTAGAATAGAACAACAACCCTTGCGCGGCGTGCAAAAAGCGTAACACTTTACCCAGAAAAGAAAACGCTATAAGGTAAATATCGTTAAGTATGAACAATAAAAATTGTATATATTGCTGTAACTGCTTATGTGGTTGAATTTCAACCACTGTGTGAACTCTAGTACATATAAATGTACTTCCGAAGTTAAATAATGCAGCGAATGCTATGTACGTACGTATGTGACCCATTGTGTCTCACTCAAACCAAGTTTGCGCCTACAGTTGACAGCGAACAACCACACGCACTGCATTTTTTGGTAAAAATGTTACTTTTCTTTAAAGAATTTTGCTGATATAAGAAAGGAATGAAGTATTATTTTTTACGCGGAACAAAGGCAAATATTTCAAAGTTTTACTGTAAAGAAGAAATATTCCAATCGATCCATCCGTTTTGAATTTATAGCTGTGTAAAAAAAAATTGTATGATTTTTTACTACAAAAGTGCTGTTTTTAGGCAACTTTTATAAATTCTGTACTTAAAAACAATCCTCGTACTCAGAGAATATTCTAAAAAAAAGAATTAGCAAAGTCGGTCCAACCGTTCTCGATATTCGCGCTTACAACACAATTCAGCGAATTATTTTTACATTATGCATAGATATGGGCATACATAAATGTGCTAAGGGGTGCTAAAAAATAAGTAAAGTGCAGCGGGTGGTTTAAAAGTAATGCCTAATATTATACATTCTGTCCGACTGAACCCTCGCAGTTAGGAATCCTCATCTGGTCCAGTGAGACGGCATCTTTTTTTGTAGACCGGTCGTTGGCAAGTATGTTTTATGAAATGCTCTTCTGCAGTCTTTTGTCCGCTATTTTATTCCACCGTAACCACTCTAACAAGGCTATCTCTGCCGGGATGAACTGCAGTTATCCGTCCAATGCGCCAATGTACTGGTGGCAAATGATGAGCACAACATCATCACACCGAAGGTTGGGTATTCGGCGCGTACATTTACTGCGTGCTTGAAGCGAAATTAGATACCCGTTTGGCCAGGGATTCCATAAATGCTCGTACATACGCTGTATACAGTCCCAGTATTGAAAACAGTTGTCTGGTACGTTGCGAAAGCCCGGATTTGGTCGAGATATAGGTATTTGTTCGTGTTACCAAGAAATCGCCAGGAGTAATCGCTAGTCCACCTTCTGGGGGAGTTCAGGCATGCTTCTATCCGGCTTCACAGAGCCCACCGTGGTGAGGTGAAAAAGGGGGATTCAATTTCCATTGCGTTCCAACCTTAGCTATATGCTGTTGCGAATAAGTACACAGACAAATCTTGCTTCATTAGACGGTTGGCACCAACGAACTGGGTACCATTGTCGTTATACATTACTCTACAAATACTACGACGACTAATAAATCTGTCAAAGACGTCGATAAACGCTCGCGTGGATAAATCCTCTGCCAGCTCGATATGAACTGCCTTCATGTCATGCGCACGTATCGCTGCAAAAGTTTTGGAGGTTATGTTATAGGGGGAGCGACAAGTATTCGACAACCAGGCAGGGAAGCCATCTGTTGCTGTTGAATTATCCTTTGATGGCGGCGACATACCACACCACGATTTATATGTGACTTAACCATAGCTTTTGCATGTATAATCCAAAATTGGCGTTGAATATACTAAAGCATTTGCTGTGTACCTCTTCAACCTGTAGTTCTTCGCAGAGATGAGTTTTCTTATTGACTGCACTTCTCAACCAATGGTATTCGCTGATCGTTGTGTCTTCATAATGTACATATGTCGTATTAGTTCTTGCGCTGAGTAGTGTTTGTGGGCCTCAAACCTTCATCTAAGAGCACCTGTTCATCTGCTGCTGTCAACCAAGGCAATGTCGTTGACGATGGGAACCCGTTGCGGAGGCATTTCGGGCCGAACCACCATAGCAAATCCCATTCGAGTGCAGATGGAATTACCCCACGACTCGCACAATCTGCCGGATTCGATTCATAACGTATATGGCGCCAATAGTTCACATCACTATGCCTGACCCTGTTGGCAACGAATGGTTTTAACAATGATGATTCATTGCGTATCCAGTGAAAGACAATAGATGCATCGCCCCAGAGAACATATTCTGCATATTCCAATTGTAGAACTTTGCGAATGTGTTGTAACGTGACAACGAGGAGGTGAGCAGCTCGGAACTCCAACCGTGGAATTGTCATTTGCGTAACCTTTGCTACTTTGGTTTTCGCCGCCACTAATGCAACTCGGGCCTCGCCGTCAGAAGTTTCAGATCTTACGTAAATTACCGAAGCGTAAGCTTTAACGCTCGCATCGCAAAATCCATTGAGTGTCACATTTACATTCTTGCACATGCCAATATAACGATGTATGTGGACTTACTGCGGTCAATCCATTATGAAATGCATGAAAACGTTCCGTTAAATCGGGTGGTAGAGGTGTATCCCACCATAGATTTGCCTTCCAGAGGTCTTATACCACTATCGAAGCTAACATCCCAATCGGATCATACAACCGTGCTACCTCGCTAAGCATTCCTTCACCTATTGGGCCCCATTGTAATTCTAAAACCTTGAGATGACACTCACCCAAATCTATCTGTTCGGCCGATGATGCTATTAAATGCGTTAGGACCGCTGATCTCTTAGAGTTCCACTTACATAATTCAAACTTGCCTTTCTGCAGAATTTCATACACATCACGACCCTGAATTACTGCTGTAGTAATCATATACGTACAAGTTATGAAAGATGGTATGTCGTGCCGCTGCTGCTCGGTCTGCATCGCTAACAGTTGCATAGTTATCGATGGCGCACTGATGCAATGCCCGAACGTCGTTATACGGTCTACAAACCATACCGTATGTAACAGTGTTCAGTTGATAAGTTCGAAGAGGATCGTTTGGAGACTTCCTACGGAAAATATGTTGCCAAATGCGATGCATAAGGCCGATTTCAATCTGTGAGAACATTTTCTTTATAGCAGCTGTGATCGCAACTGCGAATCGACGTAATCGGGATAAGATGTCAACAAGGTTGTCGTTTAGTTGAGGACACACTAATTGAGTATCATTTAAGGATGCTTGATTTAGCTGAGGCGGTGAAACGACTCTAAATTTCTTTAGCACAGCGTGATGTGAGATAAAGTAGAATTACGTCTGGTCTATGTCAGTATCGGCTACCACCTGCATGTGACCCAGGGTCTCGTATTCTCGTATGAATTCCAAATACCTTAGACGAAGTTCTTCATTGTTTGCCAATTTGCATTCCACCTGAAAAAATTGACGAAGCGCTGCCCCACGTGAATTTCCAAGTACCGGGGCGTCATGAAAACATGGGATCTGGACACAGTATCGTCCATCTTATCGACGAGTGAACGTTTTCACATTCATTACACATTCATGCAGTACCTTGTTTTGTGATTCGGGGGGAAACTTTTCATTCTCAATAGATAGCAGAGGATTCCTTGTGCTTGCATTTCGCAACCGTATTGTAATATTTGGGAGTATGGCAGGATCGCCATGTAATATTTGGGGATAATGAGAATAACGCAAATTAGGTTGCAGTGCCCATTTAGCGGCACCAGATAGAATTGACTCCAATGAAGCGGCAGCCGATTGAATTAAGTTCTTTATTCAAAAGTTGTTTTCTTTTATACAAAATTTCTATCAGCTAAAATACTTACTTACACTAATACTTACAAACTAAGTATAACACACATACACATTCAATTTAGTTCACTGGGAACTGCATTCTAAGCATAAATAAAATTGGCTGTGGAATTTGCAACGCAAGCATAAATGAATCATGTTAATAATTTGTTTACAGGTAAAGGCTTGTCGCGAGCAAGCTCCAAACAGTGGCATTCCAAGGTTCAGGTTACAACGGTGCACGGTGTACAAAATATATGTTTATACAAATGAATGAATGTGTCAATTTAATCTCAGGCCGTACCAAAGCGAGCCAAAATATATGGGGTATTCCATCCCATTTCGACCAATTTTGAACCCAACCCCTTTAGAATTGGCTGAAAGTTTTTCTTCGTTTTCTAGCTTACGAAAGATGTTTTTCAGAATTTTTTCAAATTTTTTCATCCAACTCAGAAAAAGTTATGAATTAAAAAAAACACCGTTTTTATTTGCAAAATGCTATAACTTTTTCAAAAATTGACAGTTTGGGATCTTTTTTTTTTTTTAAATTTGTTTTTAAATGTACTTTTCGGAAAAAATACAAAAAAATTTTTAAAGTTTTTTTTGTTTAATTTTTCAGTTTTTCGAGATTTTCGAATTTCACAATTTTTGTTTTCTCATAAAAAACTACAATCAAATTTTATTTTTGAAATTTTTTTTTCAATTAAATAAAAAAAATCGGCCCACTCCGAGATTAGTGGGGATGATTGCAGAATTGATTGTAGTTTTTTATGAGAAAACAAAAATTGCGAAATTCGAAAAATCTCGAAAAACTGAAAAATTAAAAAAATAAACTTTAAACATTTTTTTTGTATTTTTTCCGAAAAGTACATTTAAAAACAAATTAAAAAAAAAAAAATCCCAAACGCTCAATTTTTGAAAAAGTTATAGCATTTTGAAAACAAAAACGGTGTTTTTTTAAATTCATAACTTTTTTTGAGTTGGATAAAAAAATTTGAAAAAATTCTGAAAAATGTCTTTCGTAAGCTAGAAAAAGAAGAAAAACTTTCAGCCAATTCTAAAGGGGTCGGGTTCAAAATTGGTCGAAATGGGATGGAATACCCCATATGTATGTACAAATGTATTAACATGTATGTAAGAGTCAATGTATTTTAAGACATTCCCAAACGGGTAGAAATATATGTTTGTACAAATGAATGAATAACTTAATGAGTGAATGCTACAGTATGCGTGGTTGTTAACTTTCTAATATCACATTTGCAACATCCCTGGCCTTTCAGTGTGTCATCCGAGTATATATTTTTTTAACGTAATATCTACCGGCTGATGTTATGAAATACAATTAATCAAACTTTTTTATTCAAAAACAAGTAAGGAAGGCTAAGTTCGGGTGTAACCGAACATTACATACTCAGCTGAGAGCTTTGGAGGCAAAATAAGGGCAAATCACCATTTAGCAAAATGAACCTAGGGTAACCCTGGAATGTGTTTGTATGACATGTGTATCAAATGGAAGGTATTAAAGAGTATTTTAAGAGGGAGTGGGCCATAGTTCTATAGATGGATATTAGGGATATCGCCATAAAGGTGGACCAGGGGTGACTCTAGAATGTGTTTGTACGATATGGGTATCAAATTAAAAGTATTAATGAGGGTTTTAAAAGGGAGTAGCCCTTAGTCTTATGTGTGAAGGCGTTTTCGAGATATCGACCAAAATGTGGACCAGGGTGACCCAGAACATCTTCTATCGGGTACCGCTAATTTATTTATGTAAGTCATACCATGAACAGTATTCCTGCCAAGATTCCAAGGGCTTTTGATTTCGCCCTGCAGAACTTTTTCATTTTCTTCTACTTAATATGGTAGGCGTCACACCCATTTTACAAAGTTTTTTTCTAAAGTTATATTTTGCGTCAATAAACCAATCCAATTGCCATGTTTCATCCCTTTTTTCGTATTTGGTACAGAATTATGGCATTTTTTTCATTTTTCGTAATTTTCGATATCGGAAAAGTGGGCGTGGTCATAGTCGGATTTCGGCCATATTTTATACCAAGATAAAGTGAGTTTAGGTAAGTACGTGAACTAAGTTTAGTTAAGATATATTGTTTTTTGGGCAAGTTATCGTGTTAACGGCCGAGCGGAAGGACAGACGGTCGACTGTGTATAAAAACTGGGCGTGGATTCAACCGATTTCGCCCATTTTCACAGAAAACAGTTACCGTCATAGAATCTATGTCCCTACCAAATTGCACAATGATTGGTAAATTTTTGTTCGACTTATGGCATTAAAAGTATTCTAGACGAATTAAATGAAAGAGGGCGGAGCTACGCGCATTTTGAAATTTTCTTTTATCTTTGTATTTTGTTGCACCATATCATTACTGGAGTCGAATATTGACATAATTTGCTTTTATACTAGGGGGACTCATGTAACCGTATAAATGCCTTATAAAGTGTGTAAACGTATAAATTTATCTAGTGCGTAAACGAGCTGTCAAATTTTGTATGAAAAATTATTTACACAATTTGTATAAATTTACGCGCACATTTCATTGTGTAAACGCGGTAAACTCAAAGGAATGCAACCTGCAGATATTACAGCAGGCATTTTCATCAGAAATCGCCAACATTAGCAAGTCATTTAAAAGTATATCTTAGTAAAGACGTTTTAGTTTTGATTTTTCACTTAATCGTGGCATTTTTTAATTTGTATAACAATCAAAATAATTTTGTTCGACAATAATACAGCCGATAAACAATCAAGTTTATCAAGGGTATTACTAGGAGCGTTCATATAACAGCGTGTGTAAATGGATATAATTTTACACCTTATAAGTTTATATGCTTTCATGAGTCCCCCTACTGTAAAGATATTAAATTTTTTGTTAAAATTTGACTTAAAAAAATTTGTTTTTTAAAAGTAGGCGTGTTCGTTATTCGATTTCGCTAATTTTTATTTAGCACACATATAGTAATAGGAGTAACGTGCCTACCAAATTTCATCATGATATCTTCAACGACTGCCAAATTAAAGCTTGCAAAACTTTTAAATTACCTTCTTTTAAAAGTGGGCGGTGCCACGCCCATTGTCCAAAATTTTTCTAATTTTCTATTTTGCGTCATAAGGCCAATGCACCTATGAAGTTTCATCGCTTTATCCGTCTTTGGTAATGAATTATCGCACTTTTTCGGTTTTTCGAAATTTTCGATATCGAAAAAGTGGACGTGGTTGTACTCCGATTTCGTTCATTTTAAATAGCGATCTGAGATGAGCGCCCAGGAACCTACATACCAAATTTCATCAATACACCTCAAAATTTACTCAAGTTATCGTGTTTACAGGCGGACGGACGGACATGGCTAAATGAATTTCTTTTTTCACCCAGATCATTTTGATATATAGAAGTCTATATCTATCTCGATTAGTTTATGCCGTTACGGATTACCGTTATGCGAACAAAGTTAATATACTATGTGAGCTCTGCTCAGCTATGTATAAAAACTTTACGCAATCAGTGCGCAAAGTGAAAATTAAGCGATCTCACACAATCACTTATGCATACAGATGTGTGTGTATGTGAACAAATGTGTGTAAAAATGAAAAAAAAAAACCAAGACAAAGTCACGCTGTCAACTACATTCGACTAATGAATTCATCACCCATTCACTTACGCAAAAAACAGTCGCCCCCTGCCAAGCAATTCCACTTGGAGTATTTGTAGACAATTTAAATTTATTGGTTTTTTAATACGTAAAAATTTTATACCCAGCTGTACTTGAATACAGGGTGTTATAACTTTGATTGGATAACGGTTGGTTGTACAGATATAAAGGAGTCGAGATAGATATAGACTTCCATGTATATTGCTGTTGTTGTTGTAGCAGTGCTTCTCCCCATCCAATAGGCCTGACCGATTACAAATTGTCATCAATATTCTCTAACGGGAGCTCAAGGAAATTTGCAGTTTCAAAGGGGCCGAACCATAGAGAGAGGGGTGTTAAAGGCGTTGCTTCCACATTGCAATTGAAAAGATGGGTGTTGTCATATGTCCCCATATGCAAGCAGGACACGCGTTATGTATGTCCGGGTTGATTCTGAATAGGTAAGAATTTAACCTTTTCCAGTACCCAGATCGAAGTGATTGAGAATGACGAACGTTTCCCTAGGGAGAGTGCGTTGCTCTTCTGCGAGGTCTTGGTATTTTTCTTTACGAACTGGATTCGCCGGGCAATTCGTGGCATATCCGGCCGACGCCTGTTTATGGATATCACTGAGGACCTGCTTGTGCATTTTTGCTTCATACGGCTGTGTTCTCAGGTGCCGTATTTCCTCACAATGCTTACGGAGATGACCACTCAAGCCCGTGGGAGATGTGGCCTCTTCAATCAGATGCCTTTTGGGATGCCCAGGTTTCTGGGCATTTAGAAGAAGAAAATTTGGAAGTTTAACAAGCTGTAAATCAAAAGCCGTTAAAAATATTACATTGAAATTTGGCAGAGAAACTATCTTTGCCCAATGATATAAACTGAGTGAAGATAGTCAAAATCGGTTAAACACCAGGCCCACTTTTCCTAAAGTACTAACCTAAACAAAGTTTGCAATAACTCTATGGTATTTAACTACATTTGACTAACATTTTACCTCAGTAGTGGTATGGCTGCGTCTATTTCTCCCTCTCCGTCTTTTCCCTCACTTCCTTTCCGTCCATCTATACATATCTCTCTATCTTCGTCTAACTCTATCTCTTTCTCCTTCCCTCTTTTCTCTTCTCTCTAGTTCTTCTCCATCCCTTTTTCCCAGTCGCAGGCCCATCCCAAGTGCAACTCCAAGACCCAGTGCCTGTCCCAGTCCCAATTCCAGGCCAAATACCAGTCTCAGTCACAGTGCCGCTCCCACAGTCGCAGTCCCAATCCTAGTCAAAGTCCCAGTTTCAGTCCTAGTAGGCCCCTGTACCATAGAGCTACCTAAATGGCCAATTTTAGGCAAATCGAACCAAGAACAGAATTTGTTCGAAAAGGTCGGTCCATGGTCCACTTTCCTAAAAGAAACTTCACACAAACGCTATCCATCTTTCAAGTTGGATCAAACTGCACACGGTGTGTAAATTTGAATAAAATCGATTAAATAGTTTAGGAGTCCATCGCGGACAAACAACGTGAAACGAAATTTATATACATTGCGATGAATATCAGCAACACTAAGGGATACTATCATCTCTAAGCTAATACTAAGCAATGACTTGTATGCACTTCAACAAATCAATAAGTATGTCTATACATATGTCACTACAAGCAGCGGAGAGCAACGCACAAACACATGCATATATCTGAGATACTCCCAAAAGTAGGCAATCATCTGTGGAAGTATCACTCACATATACACGCGCATGGGCTATGCGAGAAGCTATAATAATCGTGCATCTGTAGTTATGGCTGAGAAATTTATACCTGGTAAAAGAGTAGTAAATTCTAGAAATAGAAACGCCTAGAAGTATGCGAACGAGACATTGCAGAGTATAAAAGGAGTTAAAGCTGAGTAAGCAGAATCAGTTTGATTTAAGCACGCTATTGGTTGCGAAGTATAGGTGTTATTGTGAAGTACTTTAATAAAGACCATTTTGCATTATTGAATATTGGAGTTATTTATTCAACAGTTTAGCGATACGAACGTTAGTAGAAGGTGTGAAATAAGCGGCGTTTCACTAAATTCGTTACAATTGGTGTCAAAAAAGGAATTGTTGAATAAATTCCGAAGACTTCGAATAGAACTTGGGCATGGCAAAGTTAAGTGAATTAAGGATACAGCAACTTAAAAAGGAGTTGGAAGCCCGTGGCAATAAACTCGAACTTCAGGCACGACTACGAGAGGCAATTGAATCAGAAGGAATTAACGTGGAAGAGTATGTATGCCGCAGTATCGGCACAAATGTCCGAAATGTCATCACAAATATCCACAAACATGTCATCGCAACTGGAATCACAGGAGATACGTTTAACGTCCAAGATGGAAGCACAGGAGACATGCATTTCAGTAATGTCGTTGCAAATGTCATCTCAACTCGAAGAAGAGAAGACATATATGGCATCTCAACTGGAATCGCAGGAGACTCGTATAACAACCAAGATGGAAACACAACTGAAAGAACAAGAGACACGCATAACAGTACAAGTCGAAGCAGAAGAGGCGCGCATATCATCAAAACTCGATGCACGTATGGACGAGAAAATAATGCAGTTTCGAGGAAAAAATCGAGGCCGAGTTGGATGCTTTGAGAGGACGTATTCAGGGGTTGCAACTTAATCGCCCGGCTGCTTCAGCGAGTAATACGAAGGTAAAAACTCCATCTTTTGACGGTTCTGTTCTTTTCCAGGTCTTTAAGCTACAGTTCGAGAAGAGCGCAGCAGTGAACAACTTGAATGCTGAAGATAAAGTTGTTGCACTGTTCGTGGCATTGAAAGGGCCTGCAGCTGAAATCTTACAGACAATTCCAGAGTACGAACGGAACAGTTATGAAACATTGATGAGCGCTCTAGACAGGCCATACGGAAGCGAACACAGGAAACATATATACCAAATAGAGTTGCAAAACCGCTACCAAAAAGCTAGTGAGACTTTGCAAGAGTTTGCTTCGGATGTTGAAAGGTTGGCTCGTTTGGCAAATGCGGACGCACCAGTGGAATACACTGAGAGGATAAAGATTCAGAGTTTTATAAATGGCATAAGGAACACCGAAACGAAGCGAGCTACATGCGCAAACCCAAAGCTAACATATACTGAATCGGTATCCCATGCACTGACTCAGGAAACAGCTTCACTTTTGAGTAAGCCAGAATACAAAGCCCATCGTGTTGAAGTGGAAATACCAGAGTGGGTAGACGCAATTTTGGAAGCAATGAATGGAACGCAGCAGAAGAATAATGATACAGCCAAATGATTTAAGTGTGGAAAGCCAGGGCACATTGCGCGTTATTGCAGTACCAACCCTAATAGTTCCAACAATGTGGGTGGTCGTAAACGAAGAGCTGAAGGAGATGAGCAAATCTCCAAGACCACTCAATCGTTAAACTAATGCGAGTCAGCCGCAAGGGCGACAGCTGGATCCCGCAATTGAATGCTCCATAATCTCTATCTCGCAGATTGGAAGAAGGTTGAGCAGTCTTACTGTCGGAAGACATGTGAATGGAGAGGAACGTTTACTGACTGTAGATACGGCTGCATCTCATTCCATAATTCAATCGGATTTAGTCAACAAGAAGATAAGACCATTGCTTGGAGCTAGATTACGTACAACCATGGGGAGGACACCCAGGTAATTGGAGAAGTAGCATGTGAAGTAGCAATTGGAAACGTCATGGTATTACACAATTTTATAGTGGCAGAGATTGTTGATGAAATCATAATTGGAGTGGACTTCTTAATCGACGCCAAGATCGATATGCAAAGCCAGGCGATGCGATATAAAAACATGGATGTGCCACTTAATGTCGGCTACGAGAGAGGCCACAGCAGTAAGCGAGTGCTGGTGGAGGCAATTGGACAAAGACCACCAAAGTCAAAGGCAGTAGATCGGGCAAAGGTTGATTGATCGAATGGGCCAAATAAAGCGAAACCAAAAGTACCTGCGAGAGAAACACTGGCATTGACAAAAGTAAATGTACGCACAAAAACGAAGGAAGGAATTTCCCATAAAGAATGTGAGGGTAGTTTCAAGCCAGGGCGCACTACTGTTGTGAAACTTGGGAACGATACTGATTATGCGAAGACAATCCATCAAGCACAAGCTCTACGAAGTAGTTCATTGGCCCAACAATAGAGTGCGAGGGAACGAATCGGGATAATAAGTACTAGGATGAAACACAGGTACGACAAGAACATTAATTCGGAAGGTTTTCAGGAAGGAGATTTGGTGCTGTTATACAACCCACAACGAAAAATAGGTCTGTCCCCGAAATTGCAGTGCAATTGGGAAGGTCCATATAAAGTTGTAAAACGGATCAACGATGTAGTGTACCGCATACAAACCATTGGCAAACCACGAACCAAATTGAAAGTGGTTCATTTGGAAAGGCTGGAAGCTTTTAGATCGAGATATTTGTCTGATCGGGACGACCAGACTTAGGTGGAGGGCAGTGTGACGAATATTAGCAACACTAAGGGATACTATCATCTCTAAGCCAATACTAAGCAGTGACTTGTATGCACATCAACAAATCAATCATTATGTCTGTACATATGTCCATACAAGCAGCGGAGAGCAACGCGCAAACTCATGCATATATCTGAGATACTCCCAAAAGTAGGCAATCATCTGCGGAAGTATCACTCACATATACACGCGCATGGGCTGTGCGAGAATCTACAATAATCGTGCAACTGTAGTTATAGTTGAGAAATTTATAGCTTGTAAACGAGTAGTAAATTCTAGAAATAGAAACGCCTAGAAGTATGCGAACGAGACATTGCAGAGTATAAAAGGAGTTAAAGCTGAGTAAGCAGAATTAGCTTGATTTAAGCACGCTATTGGTTGCGAAGTATAAGTGTTATTGTGAAGTACTTTAATAAAGACCATTTTGCATTACTGAATATTGGAGTTATTTATTCAACAGTTTAGCGATACGAACGTTAGTAGAAGGTGTGAAATAAGCGGAGTTTCACTAAATTCGTTACAATATTAATATAAGATATTGAATGTTCAAAGATGAAGGACAAGTTTTTATTTTCAGTGAGACCATCATTGATTGGTCAACTGCTGGGCTGGCGGCTTCCACTATTGGTAATGGCGAACGAACTCTCTACTTTGAAAGTGGAGGGGAAGTCTATGGAATCGTATCCGTCGGTAAAGAGATTAGCTCATCGGAAGTACCTCTAGCTGGAGAAATATTCATGAAAAAGGCATGGGATATAAAATGTTCGTCCTCTAGTCCTCTAGTGCGCTGCGTCGTAGTTTTCTTCACTAGAGTCATTTTCGCTGCTAAAATCTTCTTCTCCACTGGAGACCAGTGAGTCACATGCTTGCCCTTAGGGACTCTTACTGGTTAGAGGGTTAAAGCAAAACAAAATGAAATTTTCAACGTTCAAGGAAAAATTTTAATTCTTCTTTCACACACAATTAAAATAAATTTTAACTTCAATAACCGCAAACGAAAATTTTCAACCAAAGTTTGATAACCACAAACAAATTTGCAATTTCTATATCATTTAAATAAATATAGCTGTGTGCGTGTGCACAGCGTAGTTACGTCAGTATGTATATAGTATGTAAGTTTTTGTTTAAATTTATATTTAGGAGCAAAAGTCCCAGTAAGATAAGTTGGCAAGTCATCTATCACCTTGCCATCATGGTGAGCTTCAAAACAAAAGATGGATTAAGAACATCTGTTAGCATTTTGGCGTATGACACAATGGCATACAATGAGCAGCCGTCAACAAAACATTAGTGCAAATAAAACACAGACACACATGTGTGCGCGAATAATTTTGCAAAAGGTCGGCAGGAAAAGTTTCAGTAACGCGAGCAATGTGTTGAATGGACTGGTTCCGTAGTTTATGCGGCGCCACATAACAAAAACAACAAACCACGGAAGAGAACTCTCTTTTCTGCGAACAATCATTACAATGGTTTTAAGTAGAATGATTCAGGCTCATTATTCGGACACCCCCTTGAATTGATCTGGCCATAAGATCGTAGCGAACATGTCAAGTAACATGTATGAAAGGGATAAGCAGGAATAAGACGAAGGCATAGCCAGTGGTAGGGGTATAATAATCAAAACGGACGGCTCGAAAATGGAAAAGGGAACTGTAGTTGGAATTTACTTAAATCATCTGCAGGTAAATCAATCATATCGACTTCCTAGTCTATGCTATAGAGACAGCAGTCAGACTGCTAAAAGATAGTATTCTCCCAGTCATCAGTGTGCCGATCTCTGTCGATAGCCAGGCCGTTGGAAAGGCATTCGAATTAAACGTGATAAAGTCGGATATCGTTTGGAGGTGTCGAGCCTGGCTGGCGTTTATAAGGCATCTAACTGTTGTAGATAAGATGGCGAGGAAATGTTCCAAAATGGGCATAAGCTAGGCGGACAGCTTCGTATGACCACCGTTGGGTTATCTCCTGCACAAAATCGAGGAATATGAGATTGGGGCAAAAAACTTGCTGTGTACCAACCGGGATGACTGAAAAATCTACCCCTCAGCAAGTTAGGGGGCTTAAAATATATTCGCGGTAATTATGCCTGTCGTAAAAGACGAATAAAATACAAAAATGTTTCATGGGACTTTGTAGCGTAACCTTTCTTTTTCCCCTAATAGGATTCCTTTTATTATTAGAAGAAATATTTATAAAAGCTGATAAAAACTGCGTAAATAAAAGAAGAGTAAAAGCTAAAAACATTAGCGACATCTACGCGTGTATTTTCTAACGATGTCAACAATCATCAGCTGCTCTACATATGGCGTCATCCAGTGAGTTTTACAGCTCCAGCTCACGCTCAATTATCACGGGAATGCTCTGTATCATTGAGAGACTTGAGAAGCAGATGTCTTGATATTTTCGCACACGTGAAATGTGATAGGCAGATGTCGCCGCTGTTTTTCATTTAACTCATACGGCGAAAGGCTAAGCAGCGACATCTATATTTGAAACAGTAGGTTTATTAAAGGGAGTGTTGTCAAACTAAAGACAAGTAATTAACAAATTATCTGGCTCACAAATTGAACTAAACTTCTATCTGGAATTATCTGGCTCAAATCGTTGTTGTTGCATTTAAATGCAAAATTATTTATCTGGCTCATTATCTTGCCACCGGATGATGGCTATAGTCCATCAAGCACGAACCGGCTGACAAAATAACAACAAACGTAAAATACGTATATATATGGTTCGTTGGTTGAATTTACATTGTGTTCATTTTATTACTTACTAGCAGACCCGGCAGACGTTGTTCTGCCCTAAATTTGGCCTATCTGCATACATTTTAATAAGCTTTTTCCGTCCAACTCTGCCCTACCCCTCTACACTTTTTCCTAATCTTTTTATTTACTCCTCCCTCCGTCTTTTTCGCTTCATCACCATCTTCGTCTCATTCTATCTATTTCTCAGTCTCCTTCTCTATTTTCTCTTCTCTCAAGTTTTTCTTCTTCATCTCTTATTGCCAGTCCCAGATGGTGGTATGTATTTGTTCCAGTCCCATTCCGAGTCTTAGTCCCAGCCCACTCCGAGTCTCAGTCTCAGTCCCAGACCTAGTTCAAATCCCAGTCCCAGTCCGTCTCTGGTATACTTCCCGGAAAAAAGCATCGTAAATAGGCAAATTTATATAAGAAATTTCAGGCAAATCGAATAGGACGTATGTGAATAGGTATGTGGGTATTATTAATTCTTGTATTTATTTCGGCTTCGCATGCATATTTATCAGTTTTGCCAGGTTGATGCGGCTAAATCGAATATCACAATGAACTTTAGAGCTCTCAGCAACAGCTTTCATTTGATATCCATAATACACACACATTTTAGGGGTATCCGGGTCCATGTTTTGGCCTGTATCTCGAGGCCCTAGCCACTCATCGGTGTAAAACTTACTCTGTATTATAGCACACATCAACAGCTTCAATTTGATACCCATAATATAAAAACACATTCTAGGTGAATCCGGATCCATGTTTTGGCCTATATCTCAAGACCGTAGTCACCCAGCTGTGTAAAACTTACTCTGTACTAAAGCATACATCAACAGATTCAATTTGATACCCATATTGTAAAAACACATTCTACGTGTATCCGGGTCCACGTTTTGTGCTATATCTCGAGACCTTAGCCTCCCAGTTGTATGAAAATTACCCTGTACTATAGCACTCATCAACAGTTTTCATTTGATATCCATATTCTATAAAAACCTTCTAGGGGTACCCGGGTCCACGTTTTGGGCTATATCTCGAGACCCTAGCCTCCTAGTTGTATGAAAATTATTCTGTACTATAGCACTCATCAACAACTTTCATTTGATATCCATATTGTAAAAACACATTCTAGGGGTACCCGGGTCCACGTTTTGGGCTATATCTAGAGACCCTACCCTCCCAGTTGTATGAAAATTATCCTGTACTATAGCACTCATCAGCAGTTTTCATTTGATATCCATATTGTATAAACACATTCTAGGGGTACCCGGGTCCACGTTTTGGGCTATATCTCGAGACCCTAACCTCCCAGTTGTATGAAAATTATCTGTACTAAAGCACTCATCAACAATTTTCGTTTGATATCCATATTGTATAACACATTCTAGGGGTCCCGGGTCCACGTTTTGGGCTATATCTCGAGACCCTAGCCTCCCAGTTGTATGAAGAGTATCCTGTACTATAGCACTCATCAAAAGCCTTCATTTGATATCCATATTGTATAAACACATTCTAGGGGTACCCGGGTCCACGTTTGGGCTATATCTCGAGACCCTAGCCTCCCAGTTGTATGAAAATTATCCTGTACCATAGCACTCATCAACAGTTTTCATTTGATATCCATATTGTATAAACACATTCTAGGGGTATCCAGGTCCACGTTTTGGCCTATATCTCGAGACCCTAGTCACCATCACCCATCACCCATCATCAACAGCTTTCATTTGATATCCATATTGTATAAACACATTCTAGGGTTACCCGGGTCCACGTTTTGATCTCAAGACCCTAGACACGTAGCGAAAAAAAAGGTAGACGCTGGCCGATTCTCAGACCTACCCAATATGCTCACAAAATTTCATGAGAATCGGTTCAGCCGATTCGGAGGAGTTCAGCCTCTAAAACCGTGACAGAAGAATTTTATATATTAGATTTATTTTAAATTTTATTCAAATTTATAAAAAAAAACGTATCCCCAAACCCTATAATTTAAAACTGTTATATATGACCATTTCTGCACAATGCAGAAAACAAAATATTTATACAAAACAACTGGACAAGGAAGAACGCAGTAATTTTGAGTAAGAATCTGTGATTTCAATAATTGTGTTATATATGGGGTATTCCATCCCATTTCGACAAATTTTGAACCCGACCCCTTTAGAATTGGCTGAAAGTTTTTCTTCTTTTTCTAGCTTACGAAAGACGTTTTTCAGAATTTTTTCAAATTTTTTTATCCAACTCAAAAAAAGTTATGAATTTAAAAAAAACACCGTTTTTGTTTTCAAAATGCTATAACTTTTTCAAAAATTGACCGTTTGGGATCTTTTTTTTTAATTTGTTTTTAAATGTACTTTTCGGAAAAAATACAAAAAAATTTTTAAAGTTTTTTTTTTTAATTTTTCAGTTTTTCGAGATTTTTCGAATTTCGCCATTTTTGTTTTTTCTCATAAAAAACTTCAATCAATTTTGCAATGATCCCCACTAATCCCGGAATGGGCCGATTTTTTTTTATATTTTTTTTTTATTTAATTGAAAAAAAATTTCAAAAATAAACATTTTTTTGGTATCAATTTTATTTATATAACAAAAAAAAAAATGATTTTTAAGTATTATTTTCTTTATATATTATGGTAATATACGAATAAAATAACCAGGGTTAATGACTGACACAGTAAACATATAAGTTCTACCATAATATATAAAGAAAAGAATACTTAAAAATCATTTTCTTACATTTTTTTTATATAAATAAAATTGGTAAAAAAAAAATTTTATTTTTGTAAAAAGTGTGTATATTCTCGCACTGTGCGTGGTAGCACGGAGAATATATATATGTGGATATGGAAAAGGAAATAAAAGGCAAATATTTGTATAAGTAATAAAGACAATAATTAATTTATTTTGTATTAAGTTAGTACAATATTTTACCTTTGGTATATGATGTGGCGTGACAGCAGCAGCGACTTTCTTCCTCCGTGGTTGAAATAGAACAGAACAGAAGAAAATGATCTCCGTTGTGTCGGACCGGAGATCGTGCGGGGTTTTCCAAGGGATATTTGTTATCCGATGGAAAACTCAGTTACCCGTATTATGCTGCTTATATGTGTGAGTGACAATATGAGGTTTAATGCATGCGTGTTAGCAATACATGACAGTGTATTTATGTAAATACATATGTGCAACTAAATGAATTATGCATTCGGGTGGCCGTGTAAAATAGATATAAATATTTAGGTTCTGACCTAAACATGCCGGCCCCCTTGCGGTAAGCAACATCTGTGGGAGGAATTCCATGCTTCAGCTGTCACGCACAGTAGTACTTAAAAACTAGATTTAATTTTTTGTTTATTTTGAAGAAATGTGTGTTGGCTGATCGCGCTCGTACTTCATCGATAATAGAGGCCGCGGTAGGAAGAAAAGAAGCAACATATTAAAGCTGAAAACAAGAACGGGTTACAATTCAACGCACTTTATTAACAGAAACCTCGTTTTTATTTCGAGTTTTTCGCAGTCTGGACGAAAAGGACAGTCTCCGTTCCAGATTTCGACGATTGTAAGATTATTTTCCATCTGGACAAAGAGGCCAAGTCTCCGTTCCAGATTTCAACTTTATAAGATTTAAGGTTATATCCAGACGGAAAGGACGGGTCTCCGTGCCAGATTGGATTTATTTTGTTAAATTTGGTTTTAATTTTAATAAAATGTTTTATTTTAAAAATGAATTTTGGTTGGGTGGCGAACGCTTTAAGAATTTTGAGTTATTTCGAAAGTTATATTGACCCTCTAACATGCCTTTATGTGGTTGGCAACTCCACTTTCTGTGCTGAGGCCGAAAACTTTTAATTTGGACTACGACAGAAAAATTTGTTATTTCGAATATGATCGAAAGTTTGTGCTTTAGTTTTATTTTGTGACTACTTTTGTCACAAGATTCCTGCCACCCAAGAAAGGTTTCGCATTTCAGGCTAGTTATTGTAGTATTCGACAAAAACTTAATTGTAAGTCATTCTTAACTTTTCGCGTTTTTTCCTATTTCATTTACCATTCGTGGTTATTTTTACAAGAAGATTCAGTAAAGCATTCATCATTCATTTAATTTGGAATATTGATGAAAAAAAAAAAAATTGGTTCCTGTGATGCACCTCGGGAACACGCATACTGAAAATTGGTGTGCCTTTATTTTGCTGCAATGGCAACACCACACGGCGAAATTGGTGTTAAGTGAAAGGGGATGAAAGAATGACAAATGGATGAAGAAGAATGTCATTACATAATAAACATGATGATGGTAAGTAAACAAGTTGTAAAATTTTATAATTTGTGTTAAATTAATCATTTTAATAACTTCTTGTTTTGTCTTCTTTTCAGATTATGCAAATTACTATGAACTCCTTGGGGTACACACGTTCTTGCACGCCTGAAGATTGATTCATCCCAAAAAAAGAATGGTTTGAGGTTTTGCCCTTCACGGATGAAGGTGGACATCAAACAAATTTACATATGCCAATTATGTCCCGGAATAATGTAAGATGTTTTAAGACAAGATGTGCATTTAAGTTTTCTTTCTAGTTTTTGTGCTAGAAAAGCCAGAAATGATCGCAGAAGCAATCAGTTGTAAAGATTAGTTTATTTGTGCAAAGTTAATTGCAATTTTGTTGTAGTGCTTTTGCTTGTCTCAAATACCTCACAAAAAATGATGTGAGTTATTATGAGAAATAAGAGAAAGCACTTAAACTAAAAAAAAAATGTTATTATTGGAACAAAAGAAATGTACTGATTATAAACATGGGTTTTGTTTATTAATATTGACGTAGTAAATGCACATCTGTTTTTTTGTTAGTGTATTGTAAAATTACACTACACTAATTGTGTAATGCAATGGTTAAGAACCATTGTACAAAACGAAATGCAAGGCATTATTTATACTCTTAATTGAGTAGTTTAAATGATATCGTTTGATACCTACTAATTATACCTGCATGCGGATGGGTATAATAGGAATTTCTTTTTGCGGTTTAGATTTCTTATGTAGTTAGTCCAATTACACCAACTTGACTTAACATGATAAATTAACGTGGTAATGAATTATGCAGATTGTGTTAACCAAAGCTTTGTCAAGTTATTGTAGTTGGACTGTTATTTGTCTGAAGCAATATATTATATTTAGGAACAGATGGCTGAATAGGAATTTGAAACGGACGAAAAAGAAACCAAACGACTAAATGAGTGTATTTCCCTGCGGCTACCAATGTTTGTACATGGTAATGTGCTTGTAGTTAGTTTTGTAGTTAACTTATGTATTTTATATATGTTTCCACTGAGGATATAGGTTATTTTTCAGGGATTTTGTTTGTAGTTTTCATAGACTTGCTATCTGCACCCTGTCGATTTTTGCTTTTTAATTTTGAAATAAAAGTTGTTTACTTTGTACGCCGATAATTAGAAATGGCATTACCTATTTTGACGAAGTGGAATGTCCTGATTTAAGGGTCGGTTTGGTCTTCGGTGGATACCCCTCCACTTGTTTCATTGGCTGGTGGAAGTAGAACCAGTTTGGCCAAGGGCCCTGTAATTTGACCTTTTTCAGTCGTGATGTCGACAACTCGGACAAGGAGATCTGCTCCCGGCTGTAGTTTGACCACTCTTCCAAGTCTCCATTCGTTTGGAGATATATTGTCGTCTTTCACGACGACGAAACCCCCTATTTTGATGTTTGCTTTCGGGTGTTTCCATTTAACCCGCTTTTGCATTTCTAAGAGATATTCTTTTTTCCATCTTTTGTAAAAGGTTTGATGCAAAGCTTTTAATTTATGCCACCTATTGACTATGGAGGCAGGATTCTTTCTTTTTTTCTCACTTTTCGAAAGTGGCTTTTGAAACTTTTGACTCCTGCTTCCCACAGACCTCCCATATGAGGAGAGGCAGTAGGGATGAAATGCCATTGCGGAAGTTGATGAGCATATTTAGACAATGCGTTCTCACGCGAATCAACTATAAATGCCTTAAACTCAGATCTAAGTGATCGTGAGGCTCCGACAAAGTTAGGCCCATTGCCGGAATATATATTTTTCAGACATCCTCGCCTGGCGATAAATCTGGAAAGTGCCGCGAGAAAGGATTGGGTGCTAAGGTCGGTTGTGGCTTCCAAATGTATGGCTTTCGTAGTAAAGCAGACAAACAGACAGACATAACCTTTCGAAATTGGACAACCTCTACCTCTATAACTTTTTATGTCGAATGGTCCTGCAAAATCTACCCCTGAATTAGTAAATGGTCGAGAAAATGTGGTACGTTCCTTGGGAAGGTTACCCATAAGTTGGGTTTGTACACGTTTTTTATAGATTGTGCAGACCGTACACTTGTTAATGATGGATTTTATCATATTTTCAACCCTAGGAATCCAGTATTGGGTCCTAATAAGCCTAAACATTAGTTGATTTTCTCCATGTAAAGAGATTTCATGGATAAGCTGAATTAGAAGGTGAGAAAATTTGCATATGTAGTGTAGGATTATTGGATGGCGTTCATTGTATGGTAGGTCTAGAGCCGCGCGGATGCGACCACCAGTCCATATAATGCCATACTTGTCTAAGAAAGGATCAAGAGGAAGCACTTCGCTTTTACAATCTACTAGCTTGCTTGCCTTCAGATTTTTATATTCTGTGGGATAAAACTGTTGTTGTGACATCTTAACTAAGCGTTGCGTTGCGATTTCGATTTCATCTGATGAAACCAGATACGAAGTTTTATTAAAATAATCTTTTGTCTTTGGATGAGTTCTTTCGAGAAATCTCAAGACATAACATATCATCCTCAAAGCTCTACGTAGATTCCAAAATCTATCCAGAATTGTCACAATTAATTTTGGTTGTGTTGTAAGATATATCTTGTGTAGGCCATTTCGAGACGCCTTCTTGTAACCAAGAAGGTCCCTACCACCACAAGGAATTGTTGACCAGTTCATGTGCTGGGAGTCCTCTGCTAGCCATATCGGATGGATTTGATCCCGAATCCACATGACTCCAATTATCCTTTCCGGCGTTTTGGACGATTTTCGTGATACGGTGTGCTACGAAAGTTGACCACGAACAAGGGGGTTTTCGTATCCATGCCAGTAAAATCGTTGAATCGGTCCATAAGTAGGTTTTTGGATTCCCTAAGTTGAGATTTGTTAGAATTGTTTCCATCATTTCGGAGAGTAGTACGGCTTCGCATAATTCCAGTCGGGGAAGCGATATAGTTTTTACCGTAGCTACTTTTGTTTTTGCCAATAGCAAATTGGTCAGAACCTGGTCGTTGTTTTCCACTCGCAGGTATACCGCCGCGGCATACGCTTTCTCTGATGCGTCACAAAAACTGTGAATTTCCACTTTGTTGTGCGGGGAAAAGTGAGTCCAGCGCGGTATTCCAATGTTATTAATTTCATGATACTTTTCCATAAAGGTGTTCTAACGTTCCCTAGTAGTTGGTGATACATCTTCATCCCATTTTGTACCTTCAAGCCAAATGTTTTGCATGATTATTTTGGCTACAACTACTATTGGAGCAAGCCATCCTAATGGGTCGAACAATTTAGCGATTGCCGATAAGATCGCTCTTTTGGTTAAAGTGTCGCAATTTTCCATTGGTTTTGCGATGAAGTAAAACTCATCATTATGTGCATTCCACCTGATTCCTAGTGCCTTCACTGAACTTGCGTCTTCGAATTCCAGGAAATCTTTGTTAAGGAGATGTTGTTTAGGGATATCCTTTAGTATTTGGTCGGTATTAGCTGTCCATTTTCTTAGTGGAAAGCCGGCTGATTGCAATGCTTGAGATATTTCATCTCTGGCAGAAATTGCTGATTGGATGCAGTGTCCACCAGCAAGAATATCACCCACATACATGTATTCTCTTAGTATTGTGGATGCAATTGGAAAGGTGTCTTCGACGTCCTCTGCCAATTGTAAAAGTGTTCTTATTGCTAGATAAGGAGCACAGTTAACCCCGAATGTCACAGTCTTTAGTTCGTAAAGACTGATAGGGCTTTCAGAGCTAGTACGGAATACTATGCGCTGGTATTTGGTTTGGTTCGGATGTACCATAATTTGTCGGTACATTTTCTCAATATCGCTGTTGAAGACGTATTTGTATAGTCTCCAGCTAAGAATGAGAATCGTCAAGTCCGCTTGTAGGGTAGGGCCCGTATAAAGAACGTCGTTCAGGCTTACTCCGTTTGCAGTCGGACTAGATGCGTTAAAAACAACGCGAACTTTCGTGGAGGTACTTTCTTCCTTGATGACGGCGTGATGAGGTAGGAAATAATGGTCAGAGGTGTCTGGTGGCACGATGCTGTTGATCCTTGACATATGTCCTAATTCCTCGTATTCGGTCACAACTCGATTGTACTCCGTTTGTAGCGTAGGATTTTTTGCGAGGCGTGTCTCGTTCCGGAAGAACTGAGAGCAGGCTCTTTTAAGAGATGGTCCTAGAGAGATGTTTGATGGAAATTCCCGTTTAAATGGTAGTGAGACAGTATATTTCCCTGTATTATCCCTTGTGGTTGTATTTCTATACAATTCCTCGCAGTATTGTTCGTCTGGATATAGACGTTTGTTTTTTGGGAGTTCTTCGAGCTCCCAGAAGGCGGATAGTTCTTTATCCAATGATATGTCACTGTAGTAAGAGACTATTCGGTTTGTTTGCTCTTGAGCATCTGCACGGCCTGTAAGAATCCAGCCGAAAACAGTTTCTTGTGCTAAGGGTGTACCAAGCACATTCTTCTGCAATCCGTTCAGAATTATTTGAGGGTAAATGTCCCCTCCGAGAACTAGATCCACTTGCTCATTTACAAAGAATCTTTTATCTGCCAACTCGATATCTGGGAATGATTGCTTTGTCATCGCGCTGATCTGGCACGTTGGAAGATTCCCTGTTAGTTGAGGCAGGACAAGGACCATTGCGTTCAAAGAGAATAATGGGTCAACTAGGGACCACAACTCTATTGAACAAGATTCTTTGATCTGTGCAGAGAATGCGTTGGTAATACCGGAAACTTGAGCGCGAATTTTCTTGGATGGCAGGTTAATTCGACGATTAAGACGTTCGGTTATGAACGAGCACTCAAAACCAGAGTCAATTAGGGCTCTAGCTGAAAAATTGGTATTATTGTAATTAATGCTGACACGAGCAGTGCCTAGCGGTAAACCTGTGGTTGTACGCGCATGACAAGATTGCACATTCGAGACTTGCTTCTCATGGGACTTTGAATTTTGTCTCTCCCTAGCCTGTTTTGATGTTGATGGGGCATCATCATCCGAATGCTTTGCATGCGCTGCTGTCTTTTGTTGAATTTTTTGTATATGTAGGAGCGTATTGTGTCGAGAATGACAAGTGCTGCAGTTGTATGAGCTTGTACATTTCGACACAGTATGTCCAGACGATAAACAATTCAGGCAGCTATTATTGCTCTTAATAAAATCGACTCTACGAGCAGGTGAAAGTTTAAGGAATTTCGTGCAGTTGCGTAGTTTATGCTCATTTGTGTGACATATTTTACAATTAAATTTCTTGACGCTTGTTTGGAAGCTGCCAACCTTTTTTTGTTGGGGTTCAGGAGTTGGTTTTGTAATATGAGGCTTAACACTTTTTGAAGTCTTATTGCCTCTATGGCCAGACACGTTTTCCAACGCAAGAAATCGGTCAGAAAGAAATTTGTTCATAACCTCCCATTTAGCTATCTCTGTCTTGTTCCCCAAAGACTGTTCCCAGAGCGAGAGGCTGCTTTCGGGCAATTTTTCAGGGCGTCCCACAGATCTATTTTATGACCTTTTAATGATGTCATACAATTATTCAATTTTATTTGTAAATCCTTTATTGATTTACCACAATCAGACTCTATGGGCTTTATGCCGAAGACGGTGTTGAGTTGAGCCTTCACTAAACTACCCTTATTTTCATACCTTTCAGTTAAACTCTTCCAAGCAATATCAAAACCTTCATTGGTGACAGGTGCATTGCTTACAATATCGTCGGCTTCCCCTTGAGTTTTTTGACTAAGGTGGAATAGCTTCTCAATTGGGGCAAGGTCCTTGTTCGATATGTAAATGGCCGTGAACATATCTCGGAATGTTGGTCACGACAAATAATCACCCTTAAACACAGCTGTATCGCACGGAGGAAGACGCATATTGTGTGTTCGGGTGGTTGGAGCTTCAGTCTCCTTGGTGCCTTTGGATAACTTGTCAGACAACTTACTCATTGCAGTCAAGCATCGTACATACGATTGGTATGACAGTTTATATTTCTTTTAAATTGAAGAAATTTCTTTTGCTTGCAGCCCCTGAGTTGAGGAGGTAGCTTCTTCATATGCAGCCCTTAGCTTCTCGCACATAATTTTAAATTCACCCTGCTGAATACTGAGGGATATTATGGAGTGGTCAGCTGTGGGTTGATCATTGAAATCCGTTTCGAATTCCAAGATAGCTTCTGCTTTTTGTATGAAGGATTCCATTTTTGTATATGAATACAATACAGAAATTAAGGCAATTTAATGTGTATTTTAAATTTAACTAGCAAAAAAAAAAAAAAAAAAATAGCAACCACCTATATGACCCAGCAACGCAAATTAATTAACACCGTAATCAATGAGAAACATTTTTCTAATATGAACTTTTATTTGTTTCAGTGTAAATTAAATATGTACGCAGGTCGCCACCCAAATATGACAGGAATAAATGAATTGTTTGTTTTTTTATGTATTTCAACAAAATAACTAGACTTCGTGTTTGACAAATATATCCCTATTCTATTGATCAAATCAAAGCAAATATGCAAAAGTGAAAAATAAGGGAAAGTGTACGATAAAATAAGAAAAAATTCAACAGTTACAAGTACCAGTGAATTTTTTGTTGGGTACTTATGCACATAAAACAGTGTGTTTTTGTTATTGTTGAAAATTAACAAAACTGAAGTACCCAAATGGAAGTATGGTTATGTGAAACAGAAAATAGTGCAGTTTCAATTTAAAAGAAAATTTGCTTGAAAAAAACTGCACTATGTTACCTTAAGCTGTGTCAGCTATACCTTACCGCGGGTGGGGGGATATAGCTGATAGACAAAAGGCCGTATGAACACAATTCACCTTAAAAAAAATATTTGTCACTGTGCGTTAGAATATGTAACCACGTACCTTGTTTTGTTGTTGCGTTGTTTTTGCCGCTTTCTTTGTTGTGGTGGTGGCTTCGCCAAATGTTAAATATCTCGAAGGTCTTATTGTGTTGTGCCAATAAATCTCGAAGGTCTTGTGTGGAAGGATTATTGCCCAAAATTGATACTGATCTTGATTTGCCTTTTTTTGTGATGTGGACTGTATCTGGTCAGGTCGCTTTTAAAATTTTTCTCGGTGAGACAAAACCAATGTATATTCTCGCACGGTGCGTGGTAGCACGGAGAATATATATATGTGGATATGGAAAAAGAAATAAAAGGCAAATATTTGTATAAGTAATAAAGACAATAATTAATTTATTTTGTATTAAGTTAGTACAATATTTTACCTTTGGTATATGATGTGGCGTGACAGCAGCAGCGACTTTCTTCCTCCGTGGTTGAAATAGAACAGAACAGAAGAAAATGATCTCCGTTGTGTCGGACCGGAGATCGTGCGGGGGTTATCCAAGGGATATTTGTTATCCGATGGAAAACTCAGTTACCCGTATTATGCTGCTTATATGTGTGAGTGACAATATGAGGTTGTATGCATGCGTGTTATACGCCAATTACACGGCTCAAGTATCCTTGTGCCAATTACCAATTTGCACAAGGATGTGCCCGGTGTGTGCACTGGTTGCGCTATTTGCGCAGAAAACTGCGCTAAAATCAAAACGATTTTGATATTTACGCATGTCTGCAAATATTGCACGTGCTTTTTTCTTCGTGTGTGGTGAATCTTACACAGTTTACCTGTGGTTCCTGATAATATTACATCAGTAATTATTGCTTAAAAATGTTAATATCGAAGGCGCAAGGACCATCTCTAGCTTGTAACAGGAATTCACACAAATTCAATAATAAATAATAATTTTTTATACAATTAGAACACATGTTTCATTTGTTGCGGTAGTTCAAAAATGAATATTGCGCAGTACTGCAATGAGTTGAGCTGGTCTTGCAATTAAAATATATATTTTATAAATACAATGGAAAACAAGTAAGGAAGGCTAAGTTCGGGTGTAACCGAACATAACATACTCAGTTGAGAGCTGTGGAGACAAAGTAAGGGAAATCACCATATTGTAAAAGGAACCTAGGGTAACCCTGGAATGTGTTTGTATGACATGTGTATCAAATGGAAGGTATTAAAGAGTATTTTAAGAGGAAGTGGGCCATAGATCTATAGATGGACGCCAATTAGGGATATCGCCATAAAGGTGGACCAGGCCTGACTCGAGAATTTGTTTGTACGATATGGGTATCAAATGAAATGTGTTAATGATAATTTTAAAAGGGAGTGGGCCTAAGTTCTATAGGTGGACGTATTTTCGAGATATCGCCATAAAGGTGGACCAGAGGTGACTCTAGAATTTATTTTGTACGATATGGGTATCAAATAAAAGGTATTAATGAGTATTTTAAAAGAGCGTGGGCCTAAGTTCTATAGATGGACGCCTTTTCGAGATATCGCCATAAAGATGGACCAGGAGTGACTCTAGAATTTGTTTGTACTTTATGAGTATCAAATGAAAGGTGTTAATGAGTATTTTAAGAGGGCGTGGGCCTTAGTTCTATATGTGGACGCCTTTTCGAGATATCGCCATAAACGTGGACCAGGGGTGACTCTAGAATTTGTTTGTAGTATATGGGTATCAAATGAAAGGTGTTAATGAGTATTTTAAAAAGGAGTGGGCCTTAGTTCTATAGGTGGACGCCTTTTCGGAATATCGTTATAAAAGTGGACCTGGGTTGACTCTAGAATGCGTTTGTACAATATGGGTGTCAAACGAAAAGTGTAATAAGTTTTTTAAAAGGGAGTGGGCCTTTGTTCTATGGGTGGACGCCTTTTCGGGATATCGCCATAAACGTGGACTAGGGGTGACTCTAGAATGCGTTTGTACAATATGGGTATCAAATGAAAGGTGCTAATGAGTATTTTAAAAGGGTGTGGGCCTTAGTTCTATAGGTGGACGCCTTTTCGAGATATCGCCATAAAGGTGGACCAGGGGTGACTCTAGAATTTGTTTGTACGATATGGGTATCAAATGAAAGGTGTTAATAACTATTTTAAAAGGGCGTGGGTCTTAGTTCTATAGGTGGACGCCTTTTCGAGATATCTCCATAAAGGTAGACCAGGGGTGACTCTAGAATTTGTTTGTACGATATGGGTATCAAATGAAAGGTGTTAATGAGTATTTTAAAAGGGTGTGGGCCTTAGTTCTATAGGTGGACGCCTTTTCGAGATATCGCCATAAAGGTGGACCAGGGGTGACTCTAGAATTTGTCTGTACGATATGGGTATCAAATGAAAGGTGTTAATAACTATTTTAAAAGGGCGTGGGTCTTAGTTCTATAGGTGGATGCCTTTTCGAGATATCGCCATAAAGGTGGGCCAGGGGTGACTCTAGAACTTTTGTGTACGATATGGGTATCAAATGAAAGGTGCTAATGAGTATTTTAAAAGGGCGTGGGCCTTAGTTCTATAGGTGGACGCCTTTTCGAGATATCGCCATAAAGGTGGACCAGGGGTGACTCTAGAATTTGTTTGTACGATATGGGTATCAAATGAAAGGTGTTAATAACTATTTTAAAAGGGCGTGGGTCTTAGTTCTATAGGTGGATGCCTTTTCGAGATATCGCCATAAAGGTGGGCCAGGGGTGACTCTAGAACTTTTGTGTACGATATGGGTATCAAATGAAAGGTGCTAATGAGTATTTTAAAAGGGTGTGGGCCTTAGTTCTATAGGTGGACGCCTTTTCGAGATATCGCCATAAAGGTGGACCAGGGGTGACTCTAGAATTTGTGTGTACGATATGGGTATCAAATGAAAGGTGTTAATGAGTATTTTAAAAGGGGTGGGCCTTAGTTCTATAGGTGGATGCCTTTTCGAGATATCGCCATAAAGGTGGGCCAGGGGTGACTCTAGAACTTTTGTGTACGATATGGGTATCAAATGAAAGGTGCTAATGAGTATTTTAAAATGGCGTGGACCTTAGTTCTATAGGTGGACGCCTTTTCGAGATATCGCCATAAAGGTGGACCAGGGGTGACTCTAGAATTTGTGTGTACGATATGGGTATCAAATGAAAGGTGTTAATGAGTATTTTAAAAGGGGTGGGCCTTAGTTCTATAGGTGGACGCCTTTTCGAGATATCGCCATAAAGGTGGACCAGGGGTGACTCTAGAATTTGTTTGTACGATATGGGTATCAAATGAAAGGTGTTAATAACTATTTTAAAAGGGCGTGGGTCTTAGTTCTATAGGTGGATGCCTTTTCGAGATATCGCCATAAAGGTGGGCGAGGGGTGACTCTAGAACTTTTGTGTACGATATGGGTATCAAATGAAAGGTGCTAATGAGTATTTTAAAAGGGCGTGGGCCTTAGTTCTATAGGTGGACGCCTTTTCGATATATCGCCATAAACGTGGACCAGGGGTGACTCTAGAATGTGTTTGTACGATATGGGTATCAAATTAAAGGTAATAATGAGGGTTTTAAAAGGGAGTGGCCCTTAGTTGTATATGTGAAGGCGTCTTCGAGATATCTACCAAAATGTGGACCAGTGTGATCCAGAACATTATCTGTCGGGTACCGCTAGTTTATTTATATATATAATACCACGTACAGTATTCCTTTCAAGATTCCAAGGGCTTTTGATTTCGCCCTGCAAAACTTTTTCATTTTCTTCTACTTAATATGGTAGGTGTCACACCCATTTTACCAAGTTTTTTTCTAAAGTTATATTTTGCGTCAATAGACCAATAAAATTACCATGTTTCATCCATTTTTTCGTATTTGGTATATAATTATGGCATTTTTTTCATTTTTCCTAATTTTCGATATCGAAAAAGTGGGCGTGGTCATAGTCGGATTTCGGCCATTTTTTATACCAATACAAAGTGGGTTCAGATAAGTACGTGCCCTGAGTTTAGTAAAGATATATCGATTTTTGCTCAAGTTATCGTGTTAACGGCCGAGCGGAAGGACAGACGGTCGACTGTGTATAAAAACTGGGCGTGGCTTCAACCGATTTCGCCCTTTTTCACAGAAAACAGTTATCGTCCTAGAAGCTAAGCCTCTACCAAATTTCACAAGGATTGGTTAATTTTTGTTCGACTTATGGCATTACAAGCATCCTAGACAAATTAAATGAAAAAGGGCGAAGCCACGCCCATTTTGAAATTTTCTTTTATTTTTGTATTTTTTTCCACCTTATTATTACTGCAGTTGAATGTTGGCATAATTTACTTATATGCTGTAAAGATATTAACTTTTCTTTTAAAATTTGAATTCAAAAAATTTTTTTTAAAAAGTGGGCGTGGGCGTTCTCCGATTTTGCTAATTTTTATTAAAAAGACATACAGTAATAAGAGTAACGTTCCTGCCAAATTTCATCATGATATCTTCAACGACTGCCAAATTACAGCTTGCAAAATTTTAAATTACCTTCTTTTAAAAGTGGGCGGTGCCACGCCCGTTGTCCAAAATTTTACTAATTTTCTATTCTGCGTCATAAATTCAACTCATCTACCAAGTTTCGTCGCTTCATCCGTATTTGGTAATGAATTATCGCACTTTTTCGATTTTTCGAAATTTTCGATATGTCGATATATCGAAAAGGCGTCCACCTATAGAACTAAGCCCACGCCCTTTTAAAATACTCATTAACACTTTTCATTTGATACCCATATTGCACAAACGAATTCTAGAGTCACCCCTGGCCCACCTGTATGGCGATATCTCGAAACGGCGCCCACCTATGGAACTAAGGATTACTCTCTTTTAAAATACTGATTAACACCTTTCTTTTGATACCCATATTGTACAAACAAATTCAAGAGTCACCCCTGGTCCACCTTTATTGCGATATTTCGAAAATGCGACCACCTATACAACAACCACCACTCCCTTTTAAAACCCTCATTAATACCTTTAATTTGATACCCATATCGTACAAACACATTCTAGAGTCACCCCTGGTCCACCTTTATGGCGATATTTCGAAACGGCGTCCACCAATAGAACTGAGGCCCACTCCCTTTTAAAATACTCATTAACACCTTTCATTTGATACCCATATCGTACAAACATATTCTAAAGTCACCCCTGGTCCACCTTTATGGCGATATCTCGAAAAGGCGAACACCTATAGAACGAAGGCCCACTCCCTTTTAAAAATACTCATTAACACCTTTCATTTGATACCCATATCGTACTAACAAAGTCTAGAGTCACCCCTGGTCCACCTTTATTGCGATACCTCGAAAACGCGTCCACCTATAGAACTAAGGCCCACTCCCTTTTAAAATACTCATTAACTCCTTTTGTTTGATACCCATATTGCACAAACGAATTCTAGAGTCACCCCTGGCCCACCTTTATGGCGATATCTCGAAACGGCGTTCACTTATGGAACTAAGGATTACTCCCTTTTAAAATACTCATTAACACTTTTCTTTTGATACCCATATTGTACAAACAAATTCTAGAGTCACCCCTGGTCGAAAATGCGACCACCTATACAACAACCACCACTCCCTTTTAAAACCCTCATTAATACCTTTAATTTGATACCCATATCGTACGAACACATTCTAGAGTCACCCCTGGTCCACCTTTTTGGCGATATTTCGAAACGGCGTCCACCTATAGAACTAAGGCCCACTCCCTTTTAAAATACTCATTAACACCTTTCATTTGATACCCATATCGTACAAACATATTCTAAAGTCACCCCTGGTCCACCTTTATGGCGATATCTCGAAAAGGCGAACACCTATAGAACGAAGACCCACTCCCCTTTAAAAATACTCATTAACACCTTTCATTTGATACCCATATCGTACTAACAAAGTCTAGAGTCACCCCTGGTCCACTTTTATTGCGATACCTCGAAAAGGCGTCCACCTATAGAACTAAGGCCCACTCCCTTTTAAAATACTCATTAACTCCTTTAGTTTGATACCCATATTGCACAAACGAATTCTAGAGTCACCCCTGGCCCACCTTTATGGCGATATCTCGAAACGGCGTCCACTTATGGAACTAAGGATTACTCCCTTTTAAAATACTCATTAACACCTTTCTTTTGATACCCATATTGTACAAACAAATTCTAGAGTCACCCCTGGTCCACCTTTATGGCGATATTTCGAAAATGCGACCACCTAAACAACAACTACCACTCCCTTTTAAAACCCTCATTATTACCTTTAATTTGATATCCATATCGTACAAACACATTCTAGAGTCACCCCTGGTCCACCTTTATGGCGATATTTCGAAACGGCGTCCACCTATAGATCTAAGGCCCACTCCCTTTTAAAATACTCATTAACACCTTTCGTTTGATGCCCATATTGTACAAACAAATTCTAGGGTCACCCCTGGTCCACCTTTATGGCGATATCTCGAAACGGCGTCCACCTATGGAACTAAGGATTACTCCCTTTTAAAATACTTATTAACACCTTTCATTTGATACCCATATCGTACAAACAAATTCTAGGGTCACCCCTGGTCCACCTTTATGGCGATATTTCGAAACGGCGTCCACCTATAGATCTAAGGCCCACTCCCTTTTAAAATACTCATTAACACCTTTCTTTTGATACCCATATTGTAAAAACAAATTCTAGGGTCACCCCTGGTCCACCTTTATGGCGATATCTCGAAACGGCGTCCACCTATGGAACTAAGGATTACTCCCTTTTAAAATACTCATTAACACCTTTCATTTGATACCCATATCGTACAAACGCATTCTAGAGTCACCCCTGGTCCACCTTTATGGCGATATCTCGAAAAGGCGACCACCTATACAACAACCACCACTCCCTTTTAAAACCCTCATTAATATCTTTAATTTGATACCCATATCGTACAAACACATTCTAGAGTCAACCCTGGTCCACATTTATGACGATATTTCGAAACGGCATCCACCTATAGAACTAAGGCCCACTCCCTTTTAAAATACTCTTTAATACCTTCCATTTGATGCCCATATTGTACAAACAAATTCTAGGGTCACCCCTGTTCAACCTTTGTGGCGATATCTCGAAACGGCGTCCACCTATGGAACTAAGGATTACTCCCTTTTAAAATACCCATTAACACCTTTAATTTGATACCCATATCGTACAAACGCATTCTAGAGTCAACCCTGATCCACCTTTATGGCTATATCCCTAAATGGCGTCCACCTATAGAACTATGGCCCACTCCCTCATAAAATAACCTTTAATGCCTTTCATTTGATACACATGTCATACAAACACATTCCAGGGTTTCCCTCGGTTCAATTTCCTACATGGTTATTTTCCCTTATGTTGTCACCATAGCTCTCAACTGAGTTTGTAATGTTCGGTTACACCCGAACTTAACCTTCCTTACTTGTTTATTTTATATTTATCTTAAAAATCGTTTAGATATGTTCAAATTTCACCAAATGTTTACGTATATAGCATATATTGTTGTCTGAAAAAATCATAGAGATCGGTTGTATATATAGTATATATCTCATACAACCGATTGTTCAGATAAGAAACTTTGCGCAATTTCTTCCCCATTTTAACAGCTAGAAGCTTCAAATTTCACCAAATGCTTACGTGAATAGCATATATTGTTGTCTGAAAAAATCATTGAGATCGGTGGTATATATAGTATATATCTCAAATAACCGATTGTTCAGATAAGAAACTTTGCGCAATTTCTGCCCCATTTTAACAGCTAGAAGCCTCAAATTTCACCAAATGCTTACGTGAATAGCATATATTGTTGTCTGAAAAAATCATTGAGATCGGTGGTATATATAGTATATATCTCAAATAACCGATTGTTCAGATAAGAAACTTTGCGCAATTTCTGTCCCGTTTTAACAGCTAGAAGCTTCAAATTTCACAAAATGCTTACGTATATAGCATATATTGTTGTCTGAAAAAATCATAGAGATCGGTGGTATATATATTATATACTTCATATAAACTGTCATTTTGACCCCTTTTTTACGGCTAGACGCTTCAAAATTCATCAAATTTCATCAAATAGTTACGTTTACGTCATATATTTTTGAAATACGTGATTCGTAGTCATAGTTCTTACATGCAGGTAACAAAAAACGTGAAGCTTTGCATCCTCTCACAAAGTACCTACCTATTTTTATACCTTTCATGAAAATGAAATTGTATTTTAATTTCGTCAGGAATCCCAAAATTGTAAGTCCGTAAAGGAAAATAGATACCGTCAGCAATAAGTATACCGAAATGATCAGGATGAAGAGCTGAGTTATTAAGCCATGTCCGTCTGTCCGTTTGTCTATTTGTATGCAATCTAGTCCCTAAATTTTTGAGATATCTTGATAAAATTTGATGAGCGGGTATATGTATATAGGCGTCCGATTAGACATTTGTTCCATTGTTCAAATAAGAGGAATGTACTCCTCATTTTAGCTCTTCAAATTTCACCGGATACGGACATATATTACCTGCAAAGGTGTATGAAAAAATCGCCAAGCTCGGTCGAATATATAATATTTTTAGAATACAAGCCATTGTTCAGATAATAATGTTTTCGTCATTTCTTCATTTTAGTAGCTACAATTTTGAAGAGATTTTAACGTATATATTTACACAGTTGTTGATCTATTTTAAGAATTCTTAAAAGCAAAATAATTTGTGTTATACATCCAATTTTGAATACAAAAGAATTTGCTTATAGTATAATTATCAGCACTAACGGAGAACATATTTTTAACGCCTACAAAATGTTTGCCCTCTCTATTTAATCTTTCTAATGGCTTTGAGTAAAATACGTTGAAACTTATTTTTATCAATTTAAAACGCTTTTCTTCGAAGCTAAATCAATTTTCCTACCTGCTTTTAAAGGGGTAAAATGCTCAACTAAATCTAACGCTGCTTGCGACATTTATTTGCTGCTACGTCTGCGGTTATGTAGAAATGTACCTGTTTTTGGTGGTGCTATTGTGCGCTGTAACCATACATTTACGTATATACACGCTTCCTTCAAAACTACTACGTTTTTTATTGTCAGTAAATATCTAGAGTGCATATTATTTCTACCTAACTCCTTCATTCTTAGATATCTTCTTAAAACATTTCTTCAGTAATTATTGCGGCTTCACATACATCGTACGTGTTCTCAAAATATAAAATATTTAGATAAATTACAATTATTTTACTTGCAAAGGAAATACGCGTGTTTTTTTCAAAACCGTTATTTTAAATTTGTAAAGTATTAATATCAAATTCGATATGCTTTTTAACGAGTTAAACCAATCAATTACATAATTTTTGTTTTATTTAAAAAAATTATCAGTTTTATTTTGTTCATTAAATTATTAAAGTGTGTGTAAACTTTTGTTACTAAATTCTTGATGTGTTTTTCCTAAACAATCATATAATTCTGAGTGTCGTTTTTTAAACTTTCACTCGTGAAAATCACCCAAAAAATATTTAAAGTGCGTTTTTAAATAATTCTGAGTGTATATATAAACTTTCGCCCCTGAAATATATAATATATATATAATAGTTTTCTATTATACAAATTATTTTTGAAAAGCACCCATAAAATATTTAAAGTGTATTTTTATATAATTCTCAGTGTTTATATAAACTTTCGCCCCTGAAATATATAATATATATATATAATAGTCTTCTATAATACAAATTATTTTTGAAAATCACCCATAAAATATTTAAAGTGTGTTTTTATATAATTCTGAGTGTTTATATAAACTTTCGCCCGTGAAATATATAATATATATATATAATAGTCTTCTATAATACAAATTATTTTTGTGTTTTTATATAATTCTGAGTGCATATATAAACTTTCGCCCGTGAAATATATAATATATATATATAATAGTCTTCTATAATACAAATTATTTTTGTGTTTTTATATAATTCTGAGTGCATATATAAACTTTCGCCCATGAAATATATAATATATATATATAATAGTCTTCTATAATACAAATTATTTTTGAAAAGCACCCATAAGATATTTAAAGTGCATTTTTATATTATTCTGAGTGCTTATATAAACTTTCGCCCCTGAAATATATAATATATATATAATAGTCTTCTATAATACAAATTATTTTTGTGTTTTTATATAATTCTGAGTGCATATATAAACTTTCGCCCCTGAAATATATAATATATATATAATAGTCTTCTATTATACAAATTATGTTTGAAAAGCACCCATAAGAAATTTAAAGTGCATTTTTATATTATTCTGAGTGCTTATATAAACTTTCGCCCCTGAAATATATATATATATAATAGTCTTCTATTACACAAATTATTTTAGAAAATCACCCATAAAATATTTAAAGTGTATTTTTATAATTCTGAGTGCTTGTATAAACTTTCGCCCCTGAAATATATAATATATAATAAGATAGTCTTCTATTATACAAATTATTTTTGAAAATCAACCATAAATTATTAAAAACCTGTTTTGCTTAACCTTTTTTTAATTGGCGGGTTATGGAATGTGTGTTATTTAGTTTATTTTTTAATTTGCTTAACTTTTCGAGTGCTTTTTCAAAAGTAATAGGTAGCTTTCGTTAATTCAATATTTTTCGTTCCGAACAATTATTATTTCAAGTGTTTCTTACGACTTTTAACTATTGTTTATAAAATATTTTAAGAGTTTTTGAAAACTTACTTTATTAAACACTTCCAATATTTTTCAACTTTTTTTAAATTTATTCGTTCAAAATATTTGAGTCTTTATACCAAGCCCATAAAACATATTAACGTGGTTACGAACGACGAAATAACAATGCCGCGCTTGTCAGCCCGATCTCAAGAGCAGCGTCGCAGAGTTGCTAGAAATCGTAGTCGCAGACATTACGAAAGCAACTTAGCACAAAACCGAGCAATTAGCGCTAATTTAATGTAATGCCTAAGGTCATCAAATTCCCAGTTTCGTGAGAGAGAAAGGGAAAATGACGCAAGGTTACATAATGTAAGACAACGATCGCGGAGACGTGACTTTAGAGACGCGGAACGGATTCGTGACCGAGAGGTCCGAGCCGCACGAAGGGAAAGCTCGTTACTAAGAGAAGAAGAGCAAGCCCGAAACACTTTAAATATAGGGCTAGACGGAATATTCCTGTATTGAGGGAGCCGGAACGCGTTCGTGACTCAGTGGCACGAGCAGCACGAAGGGAAACCTCAATTGTAAGAGAGGAAGAACAAGCCCGAAATACTTTGGATCATAGGGTTAGACGAAATATACCTGAATTGAGGGAGCCGGAGCGCGTTCGTGACTCAGTGGCACGAGCAGCGCGAAGGGAAACTTCATTTGTAAGAGAGGAAGAACAAGCCCGAAATACTTTGGATCATAGGGTTAGACGAAATATACCTGAATTGAGGGAGCCGGAGCGCGTTCGTGACTCAGTGGCACGAGCAGCACGAAGGGAAACCTCAATTGTAAGAGAGGAAGAACAAGCCCGAAATACTTTGCATCATAGGGTTAGACGAAATATTCCTGAATTGAGGGAACAGGAACGGGTTCGTGACTTAGTGGCACGAGCCGTACGAAGGGAAAGCTCAACTGTAAGAGAGGAAGAACAAGCCCGAAATACTTTGGAGCATAGGGTTAGACGAAATATTCCTGAATTCAGGGAGCCTGAACGTGTTCGTGACTCATTGTCAAGAGCAGCACGAAGGGAAACCTCAATTGTAAGAGAGGAAGAACAAGCCCGAAACACTTTGGAGCATAGGGTTAGAGAGGAAGAACAATCCCGTAATACCGAAAATCACAGATTAAGACGGAATGTTCCAGGACTCAGGGGGGAATTTGTGTGTACGATATGGGTATCAAATGAAAGGTGTTAATGAGTATTTTAAAAGGGGTGGGCCTTAGTTCTATAGGTGGATGCCTATATCTGGAAAACGCCTTCACATATACAACTACCACCACTCCCTTTTAAAAGCCTCATTAATACCTTTAATTTGATGCCCATATCGTACAAACACATTCTAGAGTCACCCCTGTTCCACCTTTATGGCGATATATCGAAAAGGCGTCCACCTATAGAACTAAGCCCCACGCCCTTTTAAAATACTCATTAACACTTTTCATTTGATACCCATATTGCACAAACGAATTCTAGAGTCACCCCTGGCCCACCTGTATGGCGATATCTCGAAACGGCGCCCACCTATGGAACTAAGGATTACTCTCTTTTAAAATACTCATTAACACCTTTCTTTTGATACCCATATTGTACAAACAAATTCAAGAGTCACCCCTGGTCTACCTTTATTGCGATATTTCGAAAATGCGACCACCTATACAACAACCACCACTCCCTTTTAAAACCCTCATTAATACCTTTAATTTGATACCCATATCGTACAAACACATTCTAGAGTCACCCCTGGTCCACCTTTATGGCGATATTTCGAAACGGCGTCCACCAATAGAACTGAGGCCCACTCCCTTTTAAAATACTCATTAACACCTTTCATTTGATACCCATATCGTACAAACATATTCTAAAGTCACCCCTGGTCCACCTTTATGGCGATATCTCGAAAAGGCGAACACCTATAGAACGAAGGCCCACTCCCTTTTAAAAATACTCATTAACACCTTTCATTTGATACCCATATCGTACTAACAAAGTCTAGAGTCACCCCTGGTCCACCTTTATTGCGATACCTCGAAAACGCGTCCACCTATAGAACTAAGGCCCACTCCCTTTTAAAATACTCATTAACTCCTTTTATTTGATACCCATATTGCACAAACGAATTCTAGAGTCACCCCTGGCCCACCTTTATGGCGATATCTCGAAACGGCGTTCACTTATGGAACTAAGGATTACTCCCTTTTAAAATACTCATTAACACTTTTCTTTTGATACCCATATTGTACAAACAAATTCTAGAGTCACCCCTGGTCGAAAATGCGACCACCTATACAACAACCACCACTCCCTTTTAAAACCCTCATTAATACCTTTAATTTGATACCCATATCGTACAAACACATTCTAGAGTCACCCCTGGTCCACCTTTATGGCGATATTTCGAAACGGCGTCCACCTATAGAACTAAGGCCCACTCCCTTTTAAAATACTCATTAACACCTTTCATTTGATACCCATATCGTACAAACATATTCTAAAGTCACCCCTGGTCCACCTTTATGGCGATATCTCGAAAAGGCGAACACCTATAGAACGAAGGCCCACTCCCCTTTAAAAATACTCATTAACACCTTTCATTTGATACCCATATCGTACTAACAAAGTCTAGAGTCACCCCTGGTCCACTTTTATTGCGATACCTCGAAAAGGCGTCCACCTATAGAACTAAGGCCCACTCCCTTTTAAAATACTCATTAACTCCTTTCGTTTGATACCCATATTGCACAAACGAATTCTAGAGTCACCCCTGGCCCACCTTTATGGCGATATCTCGAAACGGCGTCCACTTATGGAACTAAGGATTACTCCCTTTTAAAATACTCATTAACACCTTTCTTTTGATACCCATATTGTACAAACAAATTCTAGAGTCACCCCTGGTCCACCTTTATGGCGATATTTCGAAAATGCGACCACCTATACAACAACTACCACTCCCTTTTAAAACCCTCATTATTACCTTTAATTTGATATCCATATCGTACAAACACATTCTAGAGTCACCCCTGGTCCACCTTTATGGCGATATTTCGAAACGGCGTCCACCTATAGATCTAAGGCCCACTCCCTTTTAAAATACTCATTAACACCTTTCGTTTGATGCCCATATTGTACAAACAAATTCTAGGGTCACCCCTGGTCCACCTTTATGGCGATATCTCGAAACGGCGTCCACCTATGGAACTAAGGATTACTCGCTTTTAAAATACTTATTAACACCTTTCATTTGATACCCATATCGTACAAACAAATTCTAGGGTCACCCCTGGTCCACCTTTATGGCGATATTTCGAAACGGCGTCCACCTATAGATCTAAGGCCCACTCCCTTTTAAAATACTCATTAACACCTTTCTGTTGATACCCATATTGTAAAAACAAATTCTAGGGTCACCCCTGGTCCACCTTTATGGCGATATCTCGAAACGGCGTCCACCTATGGAACTAAGGATTACTCCCTTTTAAAATACTCATTAACACCTTTCATTTGATACCCATATCGTACAAACGCATTCTAGAGTCACCCCTGGTCCACCTTTATGGCGATATCTCGAAAAGGCGACCACCTATACAACAACCACCACTCCCTTTTAAAACCCTCATTAATATCTTTAATTTGATACCCATATCGTACAAACACATTCTAGAGTCAACCCTGGTCCACATTTATGACGATATTTCGAAACGGCATCCACCTATAGAACTAAGGCCCACTCCCTTTTAAAATACTCTTTAATACCTTCCATTTGATGCCCATATTGTACAAACAAATTCTAGGGTCACCCCTGTTCAACCTTTGTGGCGATATCTCGAAACGGCGTCCACCTATGGAACTTAGGATTACTCCCTTTTAAAATACCCATTAACACCTTTAATTTGATACCCATATCGTACAAACGCATTCTAGAGTCAACCCTGATCCACCTTTATGGCTATATCCCTAAATGGCGTCCACCTATAGAACTATGGCCCACTCCCTCATAAAATAACCTTTAATGCCTTTCATTTGATACACATGTCATACAAACACATTCCAGGGTTTCCCTCGGTTCATTTTCCTACATGGTTATTTTCCCTTATGTTGTCACCATAGCTCTCAACTGAGTTTGTAATGTTCGGTTACACCCGAACTTAACCTTCCTTACTTGTTTATTTTATATTTATCTTAAAAATCGTTTAGATATGTTCAAATTTCACCAAATGTTTACGTATATAGCATATATTGTTGTCTGAAAAAATCATAGAGATCGGTTGTATATATAGTATATATCTCATACAACCGATTGTTCAGATAAGAAACTTTGCGCAATTTCTTCCCCATTTTAACAGCTAGAAGCTTCAAATTTCACCAAATGCTTACGTGAATAGCATATATTATTGTCTGAAAAAATCATTGAGATCGGTGGTATATATAGTATATATCTCAAATAACCGATTGTTCAGATAAGAAACTTTGCGCAATTTCTGCCCCATTTTAACAGCTAGAAGCTTCAAATTTCACCAAATGCTTACGTGAATAGCATATATTGTTGTCTGAAAAAATCATTGAGATCGGTGGTATATATAGTATATATCTCAAATAACCGATTGTTCAGATAAGAAACTTTGCGCAATTTCTGTCCCGTTTTAACAGCTAGAAGCTTCAAATTTCACAAAATGCTTACGTATATAGCATATATTGTTGTCTGAAAAAATCATAGAGATCGGTGGTATATATATTATATACTTCATATAAACTGTCATTTTGACCCCTTTTTTACGGCTAGACGCTTCAAAATTCATCAAATTTCATCAAATAGTTACGTTTACGTCATATATTTTTGAAATACGTGATTCGTGGTCATAGTTCTTACATGCAGGTCACAAAAAACGTGAAGCTTTGCATCCTCTCACAAAGTACCTACCTATTTTTATACCTTTCATGAAAATGAAATTGTATTTTAATTTCGTCAGGAATCCCAAAATTGTAAGTCCGTAAAGGAAAATAGATACCGTCAGCAATAAGTATACCGAAATGATCAGGATGAAGAGCTGAGTTATTAAGCCATGTCCGTCTGTCCGTTTGTCTATTTGTATGCAATCTAGTCCCAAAATTTTTGAGATATCTTGATAAAATTTGATGAGCGGGTATATGTATATAGGCGTCCGATTAGACATTTGTTCCATTGTTCAAATAAGAGGAATGTACTCCTCATTTTAGCTCTTCAAATTTCACCGGATACGGACATATATTACGTGCAAAGGTGTATGAAAAAATCGCCAAGCTCGGTCGAATATATAATATTTTTAGAATACAAGCCATTGTTCAGATAATAATGTTTTCGTCATTTCTTCATTTTAGTAGCTACAATTTTGAAGAGATTTTAACGTATATATTTACACAGTTGTTGATCTATTTTAAGAATTCTTAAAAGCAAAATAATTTGTGTTATACATCCAATTTTGAATACAAAAGAATTTGCTTATAGTATAATTATCAGCACTAACGGAGAACATATTTTTAACGCCTACAAAATGTTTGCCCTCTCTATTTAATCTTTCTAATGGCTTTGAGTAAAATACGTTGAAACTTATTTTTATCAATTTAAAACGCTTTTCTTCGAAGCTAAATCAATTTTCCTACCTGCTTTTAAAGGGGTAAAATGCTCAACTAAATCTAACGCTGCTTGCGACATTTATTTGCTGCTACGTCTGCGGTTATGTAGAAATGTACCTGTTTTTGGTGGTGCTATTGTGCGCTGTAACCATACATTTACGTATATACACGCTTCCTTCAAAACTACTACGTTTTTTATTGTCAGTAAATATCTAGAGTGCATATTATTTCTACCTAACTCCTTCATTCTTAGATATCTTCTTAAAACATTTCTTCAGTAATTATTGCGGCTTCACATACATCGTACGTGTTCTCAAAATATAAAATATTTAGATAAATTACAATTATTTTACTTGCAAAGGAAATACGCGTGTTTTTTTCAAAACCGTTATTTTAAATTTGTAAAGTATTAATATCAAATTCGATATGCTTTTTAACGAGTTAAACCAATCAATTACATAATTTTTGTTTTATTTAAAAAAATTATCAGTTTTATTTTGTTCATTAAATTATTAAAGTGTGTGTAAACTTTTGTTACTAAATTCTTGATGTGTTTTTCCTAAACAATCATATAATTCTGAGTGTCGTTTTTTAAACTTTCACTCGTGAAAATCACCCAAAAAATATTTAAAGTGCGTTTTTAAATAATTCTGAGTGTATATATAAACTTTCGCCCCTGAAATATATAATATATATATAATAGTTTTCTATTATACAAATTATTTTTGAAAAGCACCCATAAAATATTTAAAGTGTATTTTTATATAATTCTCAGTGTTTATATAAACTTTCGCCCCTGAAATATATAATATATATATATAATAATCTTCTATAATACAAATTATTTTTGAAAATCACCCATAAAATATTTAAAGTGTGTTTTTATATAATTCTGAGTGTTTATATAAACTTTCGCCCGTGAAATATATAATATATATATATAATAGTCTTCTATAATACAAATTATTTTTGTGTTTTTATATAATTCTGAGTGCATATATAAACTTTCGCCCGTGAAATATATAATATATATATATAATAGTCTTCTATAATACAAATTATTTTTGTGTTTTTATATAATTCTGAGTGCATATATAAACTTTCGCCCATGAAATATATAATATATATATATAATAGTCTTCTATAATACAAATTATTTTTGAAAAGCACCCATAAGATATTTAAAGTGCATTTTTATATTATTCTGAGTGCTTATATAAACTTTCGCCCCTGAAATATATAATATATATATAATAGTCTTCTATTATACAAATTATTTTTGAAAATCATCCATTAAATATTTAAAGTGTGTTTTTATATAATTCTGAGTGCATATATAAACTTTCGCCCGTGAAATATATAATATATATATATAATAGTCTTCTATAATACAAATTATTTTTGTGTTTTTATATAATTCTGAGTGCATATATAAACTTTCGCCCATGAAATATATAATATATATATAATAGTCTTCTATTATACAAATTATGTTTGAAAAGCACCCATAAGAAATTTAAAGTGCATTTTTATATTATTCTGAGTGCTTATATAAACTTTCGCCCCTGAAATATATATATATATAATAGTCTTCTATTACACAAATTATTTTTGAAAATCACCCATAAAATATTTAAAGTGTATTTTTATAATTCTGAGTGCTTGTATAAACTTTCGCCCCTGAAATATATAATATATAATAATATAGTCTTCTATTATACAAATTATTTTTGAAAATCAACCATAAATTATTAAAAACCTGTTTTGCTTAACCTTTTTTTAATTGGCGGGTTATGGAATGTGTGTTATTTAGTTTATTTTTTAATTTGCTTAACTTTTCGAGTGCTTTATCAAAAGTAATAGGTAGCTTTCGTTAATTCAATATTTTTCGTTCCGAACAATAATTATTTCAAGTGTTTCTTACGACTTTTAACTATTGTTTATAAAATATTTTAAGAGTTTTTGAAAACTTACTTTATTAAACACTTCCAATATTTTTCAACTTTTTTTAAATTTATTCGTTCAAAATATTTGAGTCTTTATACCAAGCCCATAAAACATTTTAACGTGGTTACGAACGACGAAATAACAATGCCGCGCTTGTCAGCCCGATCTCAAGAGCAGCGTCGCAGAGTTGCTAGAAATCGTAGTCGCAGACATTACGAAAGCAACTTAGCACAAAACCGAGCAATTAGCGCTAATTTAATGTAATGCCTAAGGTCATCAAATTCCCAGTTTCGTGAGAGAGAAAGGGAAAATGACGCAAGGTTACATAATGTAAGACGACGATCGCGGAGACGTGACTTTAGAGACGCGGAACGGATTCGTGACCGAGAGGCCCGAGCCGCACGAAGGGAAAGCTCGTTACTAAGAGAAGAAGAGCAAGCCCGAAACACTTTAAATATAGGGCTAGACGGAATATTCCTGTATTGAGGGAGCCGGAACGCGTTCGTGACTCAGTGGCACGAGCAGCACGAAGGGAAACCTCAATTGTAAGAGAGGAAGAACAAGCCCGAAATACTTTGGATCATAGGGTTAGACGAAATATACCTGAATTGAGGGAGCCGGAGCGCGTTCGTGACTCAGTGGCACGAGCAGCGCGAAGGGAAACTTCATTTGTAAGAGAGGAAGAACAAGCCCGAAATACTTTGGATCATAGGGTTAGACGAAATATACCTGAATTGAGGGAGCCGGAGCGCGTTCGTGACTCAGTGGCACGAGCAGCACGAAGGGAAACCTCAATTGTAAGAGAGGAAGAACAAGCCCGAAATACTTTGCATCATAGGGTTAGACGAAATATTCCTGAATTGAGGGAACAGGAACGGGTTCGTGACTTAGTGGCACGAGCCGTACGAAGGGAAAGCTCAACTGTAAGAGAGGAAGAACAAGCCCGAAATACTTTGGAGCATAGGGTTAGACGAAATATTCCTGAATTCAGGGAGCCTGAACGTGTTCGTGACTTATTGTCAAGAGCAGCACGAAGGTAAACCTCAATTGTAAGAGAGGAAGAACAAGCCCGAAACACTTTGGAGGATAGGGTTAGAGAGGAAGAACAATCCCGTAATACCGAAAATCACAGATTAAGACGGAATGTTCCAGGAATCAGGGGGGAATTTGTGTGTACGATATGGGTATCAAATGAAAGGTGTTAATGAGTATTTTAAAAGGGGTGGGCCTTAGTTCTATAGGTGGATGCCTATATCTGGAAAACGCCTTCACATATACAACTACCACCACTCCCTTTTAAAAGCCTCATTAATACCTTTAATTTGATACCCATATCGTACAAACACATTCTAGAGTCACCCCTGTTCCACCTTTATGGCGATATATCGAAAAGGCGTCCACCTATAGAACTAAGCCCACGCCCTTTTAAAATACTCATTAACACTTTTCATTTGATACCCATATTGCACAAACGAATTCTAGAGTCACCCCTGGCCCACCTGTATGGCGATATCTCGAAACGGCGCCCACCTATGGAACTAAGGATTACTCTCTTTTAAAATACTCATTAACACCTTTCTTTTGATACCCATATTGTACAAACAAATTCAAGAGTCACCCCTGGTCCACCTTTATTGCGATATTTCGAAAATGCGACCACCTATACAACAACCACCACTCCCTTTTAAAACCCTCATTAATACCTTTAATTTGATACCCATATCGTACAAACACATTCTAGAGTCACCCCTGGTCCACCTATATGGCGATATTTCGAAACGGCGTCCACCAATAGAACTGAGGCCCACTCCCTTTTAAAATACTCATTAACACCTTTCATTTGATACCCATATCGTACAAACATATTCTAAAGTCACCCCTGGTCCACCTTTATGGCGATATCTCGAAAAGGCGAACACCTATAGAACGAAGGCCCACTCCCTTTTAAAAATACTCATTAACACCTTTCATTTGATACCCATATCGTACTAACAAAGTCTAGAGTCACCCCTGGTCCACCTTTATTGCGATACCTCGAAAACGCGTCCACCTATAGAACTAAGGCCCACTCCCTTTTAAAATACTCATTAACTCCTTTTGTTTGATACCCATATTGCACAAACGAATTCTAGAGTCACCCCTGGCCCACCTTTATGGCGATATTTCGAAACGGCGTTCACTTATGGAACTAAGGATTACTCCCTTTTAAAATACTCATTAACACTTTTCTTTTGATACCCATATTGTACAAACAAATTCTAGAGTCACCCCTGGTCGAAAATGCGACCACCTATACAACAACCACCACTCCCTTTTAAAACCCTCATTAATACCTTTAATTTGATACCCATATCGTACAAACACATTCTAGAGTCACCCCTGGTCCACCTTTTTGGCGATATTTCGAAACGGCGTCCACCTATAGAACTAAGGCCCACTCCCTTTTAAAATACTCATTAACACCTTTCATTTGATACCCATATCGTACAAACATATTCTAAAGTCACCCCTGGTCCACCTTTATGGCGATATCTCGAAAAGGCGAACACCTATAGAACGAAGACCCACTCCCCTTTAAAAATACTCATTAACACCTTTCATTTGATACCCATATCGTACTAACAAAGTCTAGAGTCACCCCTGGTCCACTTTTATTGCGATACCTCGAAAAGGCGTCCACCTATAGAACTAAGGCCCACTCCCTTTTAAAATACTCATTAACTCCTTTCGTTTGATACCCATATTGCACAAACGAATTCTAGAGTCACCCCTGGCCCACCTTTATGGCGATATCTCGAAACGGCGTCCACTTATGGAACTAAGGATTACTCCCTTTTAAAATACTCATTAACACCTTTCTTTTGATACCCATATTGTACAAACAAATTCTAGAGTCACCCCTGGTCCACCTTTATGGCGATATTTCGAAAATGCGACCACCTAAACAACAACTACCACTCCCTTTTAAAACCCTCATTATTACCTTTAATTTGATATCCATATCGTACAAACACATTCTAGAGTCACCCCTGGTCCACCTTTATGGCGATATTTCGAAACGGCGTCCACCTATAGATCTAAGGCCCACTCCCTTTTAAAATACTCATTAACACCTTTCGTTTGATGCCCATATTGTACAAACAAATTCTAGGGTCACCCCTGGTCCACCTTTACGGCGATATCTCGAAACGGCGTCCACCTATGGAACTAAGGATTACTCCCTTTTAAAATACTTATTAACACCTTTCATTTGATACCCATATCGTACAAACAAATTCTAGGGTCACCCCTGGTCCACCTTTATGGCGATATTTCGAAACGGCGTCCACCTATAGATCTAAGGCCCACTCCCTTTTAAAATACTCATTAACACCTTTCTTTTGATACCCATATTGTAAAAACAAATTCTAGGGTCACCCCTGGTCCACCTTTATGGCGATATCTCGAAACGGCGTCCACCTATGGAACTAAGGATTACTCCCTTTTAAAATACTCATTAACCCCTTTCATTTGATACCCATATCGTACAAACGCATTCTAGAGTCACCCCTGGTCCACCTTTATGGCGATATCTCGAAAAGGCGACCACCTATACAACAACCACCACTCCCTTTTAAAACCCTCATTAATATCTTTAATTTGATACCCATATCGTACAAACACATTCTAGAGTCAACCCTGGTCCACATTTATGACGATATTTCGAAACGGCATCCACCTATAGAACTAAGGCCCACTCCCTTTTAAAATACTCTTTAATACCTTCCATTTGATGCCCATATTGTACAAACAAATTCTAGGGTCACCCCTGTTCAACCTTTGTGGCGATATCTCGAAACGGCGTCCACCTATGGAACTAAGGATTACTCCCTTTTAAAATACCCATTAACACCTTTAATTTGATACCCATATCGTACAAACGCATTCTAGAGTCAACCCTGATCCACCTTTATGGCTATATCCCTAAATGGCGTCCACCTATAGAACTATGGCCCACTCCCTCATAAAATAACCTTTAATGCCTTTCATTTGATACACATGTCATACAAACACATTCCTCGGTTCATTTTCCTACATGGTTATTTTCCCTTATGTTGTCACCATAGCTCTCAACTGAGTTTGTAATGTTCGGTTACACCCGAACTTAACCTTCCTTACTTGTTTATTTTATATTTATCTTAAAAATCGTTTAGATATGTTCAAATTTCACCAAATGTTTACGTATATAGCATATATTGTTGTCTGAAAAAATCATAGAGATCGGTTGTATATATAGTATATATCTCATACAACCGATTGTTCAGATAAGAAACTTTGCGCAATTTCTTCCCCATTTTAACAGCTAGAAGCTTCAAATTTCACCAAATGCTTACGTGAATAGCATATATTATTGTCTGAAAAAATCATTGAGATCGGTGGTATATATAGTATATATCTCAAATAACCGATTGTTCAGATAAGAAACTTTGCGCAATTTCTGCCCCATTTTAACAGCTAGAAGCCTCAAATTTCACCAAATGCTTACGTGAATAGCATATATTGTTGTCTGAAAAAATCATTGAGATCGGTGGTATATATAGTATATATCTCAAATAACCGATTGTTCAGATAAGAAACTTTGCGCAATTTCTGTCCCGTTTTAACAGCTAGAAGCTTCAAATTTCACAAAATGCTTACGTATATAGCATATATTGTTGTCTGAAAAAATCATAGAGATCGGTGGTATATATATTATATACTTCATATAAACTGTCATTTTGACCCCTTTTTTACGGCTAGACGCTTCAAAATTCATCAAATTTCATCAAATAGTTACGTTTACGTCATATATTTTTGAAATACGTGATTCGTAGTCATAGTTCTTACATGCAGGTCACAAAAAACGTGAAGCTTTGCATCCTCTCACAAAGTACCTACCTATTTTTATACCTTTCATGAAAATGAAATTGTATTTTAATTTCGTCAGGAATCCCAAAATTGTAAGTCCGTAAAGGAAAATAGATACCGTCAGCAATAAGTATACCGAAATGATCAGGATGAAGAGCTGAGTTATTAAGCCATGTCCGTCTGTCCGTTTGTCTATTTGTATGCAATCTAGTCCCTAAATTTTTGAGATATCTTGATAAAATTTGATGAGCGGGTATATGTATATAGGCGTCCGATTAGACATTTGTTCCATTGTTCAAATAAGAGGAATGTACTCCTCATTTTAGCTCTTCAAATTTCACCGGATACGGACATATATTACGTGCAAAGGTGTATGAAAAAATCGCCAAGCTCGGTCGAATATATAATATTTTTAGAATATAAGCCATTGTTCAGATAATAATGTTTTCGTCATTTCTTCATTTTAGTAGCTACAATTTTGAAGAGATTTTAACGTATATATTTACACAGTTGTTGATCTATTTTAAGAATTCTTAAAAGCAAAATAATTTGTGTTATACATCCAATTTTGAATACAAAAGAATTTGCTTATAGTATAATTATCAGCACTAACGGAGAACATATTTTTAACGCCTACAAAATGTTTGCCCTCTCTATTTAATCTTTCTAATGGCTTTGAGTAAAATACGTTGAAACTTATTTTTATCAATTTAAAACGCTTTTCTTCGAAGCTAAATCAATTTTCCTACCTGCTTTTAAAGGGGTAAAATGCTCAACTAAATCTAACGCTGCTTGCGACATTTATTTGCTGCTACGTCTGCGGTTATGTAGAAATGTACCTGTTTTTGGTGGTGCTATTGTGCGCTGTAACCATACATTTACGTATATACACGCTTCCTTCAAAACTACTACGTTTTTTATTGTCAGTAAATATCTAGAGTGCATATTATTTCTACCTAACTCCTTCATTCTTAGATATCTTCTTAAAACATTTCTTCAGTAATTATTGCGGCTTCACATACATCGTACGTGTTCTCAAAATATAAAATATTTAGATAAATTACAATTATTTTACTTGCAAAGGAAATACGCGTGTTTTTTTCAAAACCGTTATTTTAAATTTGTAAAGTATTAATATCAAATTCGATATGCTTTTTAACGAGTTAAACCAATCAATTACATAATTTTTGTTTTATTTAAAAAAATTATCAGTTTTATTTTGTTCATTAAATTATTAAAGTGTGTGTAAACTTTTGTTACTAAATTCTTGATGTGTTTTTCCTAAACAATCATATAATTCTGAGTGTCGTTTTTTAAACTTTCACTCGTGAAAATCACCCAAAAAATATTTAAAGTGCGTTTTTAAATAATTCTGAGTGTATATATAAACTTTCGCCCCTGAAATATATAATATATATATAATAGTTTTCTATTATACAAATTATTTTTGAAAAGCACCCATAAAATATTTAAAGTGTATTTTTATATAATCCTCAGTGTTTATATAAACTTTCGCCCCTGAAATATATAATATATATATATAATAGTCTTCTATAATACAAATTATTTTTGAAAATCACCCATAAAATATTTAAAGTGTGTTTTTATATAATTCTGAGTGTTTATATAAACTTTCGCCCGTGAAATATATAATATATATATATAATAGTCTTCTATAATACAAATTATTTTTGTGTTTTTATATAATTCTGAGTGCATATATAAACTTTCGCCCGTGAAATATATAATATATATATATAATAGTCTTCTATAATACAAATTATTTTTGTGTTTTTATATAATTCTGAGTGCATATATAAACTTTCGCCCATGAAATATATAATATATATATATAATAGTCTTCTATAATACAAATTATTTTTGAAAAGCACCCATAAGATATTTAAAGTGCATTTTTATATTATTCTGAGTGCTTATATAAACTTTCGCCCCTGAAATATATAATATATATATAATAGTCTTCTATTATACAAATTATTTTTGAAAATCATCCATTAAATATTTAAAGTGTGTTTTTATATAATTCTGAGTGCATATATAAACTTTCGCCCGTGAAATATATAATATATATATATAATAGTCTTCTATAATACAAATTATTTTTGTGTTTTTATATAATTCTGAGTGCATATATAAACTTTCGCCCATGAAATATATAATATATATATAATAGTCTTCTATTATACAAATTATGTTTGAAAAGCACCCATAAGAAATTTAAAGTGCATTTTTATATTATTCTGAGTGCTTATATAAACTTTCGCCCCTGAAATATATATATATATAATAGTCTTCTATTACACAAATTATTTTTGAAAATCACCCATAAAATATTTAAAGTGTATTTTTATAATTCTGAGTGCTTGTATAAACTTTCGCCCCTGAAATATATAATATATAATAAGATAGTCTTCTATTATACAAATTATTTTTGAAAATCAACCATAAATTATTAAAAACCTGTTTTGCTTAACCTTTTTTTAATTGGCGGGTTATGGAATGTGTGTTATTTAGTTTATTTTTTAATTTACTTAACTTTTCGAGTGCTTTTTCAAAAGTAATAGGTAGCTTTCGTTAATTCAATATTTTTCGTTCCGAACAATTATTATTTCAAGTGTTTCTTACGACTTTTAACTATTGTTTATAAAATATTTTAAGAGTTTTTGAAAACTTACTTTATTAAACACTTCCAATATTTTTCAACTTTTTTTAAATTTATTCGTTCAAAATATTTGAGTCTTTATACCAAGCCCATAAAACATTTTAACGTGGTTACGAACGACGAAATAACAATGCCGCGCTTGTCAGCCCGATCTCAAGAGCAGCGTCGCAGAGTTGCTAGAAATCGTAGTCGCAGACATTACGAAAGCAACTTAGCACAAAACCGAGCAATTAGCGCTAATTTAATGTAATGCCTAAGGTCATCAAATTCCCAGTTTCGTGAGAGAGAAAGGGAAAATGACGCAAGGTTACATAATGTAAGACGACGATCGCGGAGACGTGACTTTAGAGACGCGGAACGGATTCGTGACCGAGAGACCCGAGCCGCACGAAGGGAAAGCTCGTTACTAAGAGAAGAAGAGCAAGCCCGAAACACTTTAAATATAGGGCTAGACGGAATATTCCTGTATTGAGGGAGCCGGAACGCGTTCGTGACTCAGTGGCACGAGCAGCACGAAGGGAAACCTCAATTGTAAGAGAGGAAGAACAAGCCCGAAATACTTTGGATCATAGGGTTAGACTAAATATACCTGAATTGAGGGAGCCGGAGCGCGTTCTCCTCCCTCCCTCATAAAATAACCTTTAATGCCTTTCATTTGATACACATGTCATACAAACACATTCCAGGGTTTCCCTCGGTTCATTTTCCTACATGGTTATTTTCCCTTATGTTGTCACCATAGCTCTCAACTGAGTTTGTAATGTTCGGTTACACCCGAACTTAACCTTCCTTACTTGTTTATTTTATATTTATCTTAAAAATCGTTTAGATATGTTCAAATTTCACCAAATGTTTACGTATATAGCATATATTGTTGTCTGAAAAAATCATAGAGATCGGTTGTATATATAGTATATATCTCATACAACCGATTGTTCAGATAAGAAACTTTGCGCAATTTCTTCCCCATTTTAACAGCTAGAAGCTTCAAATTTCACCAAATGCTTACGTGAATAGCATATATTATTGTCTGAAAAAATCATTGAGATCGGTGGTATATATAGTATATATCTCAAATAACCGATTGTTCAGATAAGAAACTTTGCGCAATTTCTGCCCCATTTTAACAGCTAGAAGCTTCAAATTTCACCAAATGCTTACGTGAATAGCATATATTGTTGTCTGAAAAAATCATTGAGATCGGTGGTATATATAGTATATATCTCAAATAACCGATTGTTCAGATAAGAAACTTTGCGCAATTTCTGTCCCGTTTTAACAGCTAGAAGCTTCAAATTTCACAAAATGCTTACGTATATAGCATATATTGTTGTCTGAAAAAATCATAGAGATCGGTGGTATATATATTATATACTTCATATAAACTGTCATTTTGACCCCTTTTTTACGGCTAGACGCTTCAAAATTCATCAAATATCATCAAATAGTTACGTTTACGTCATATATTTTTGAAATACGTGATTCGTGGTCATAGTTCTTACATGCAGGTCACAAAAAACGTGAAGCTTTGCATCCTCTCACAAAGTACCTACCTATTTTTATACCTTTCATGAAAATGAAATTGTATTTTAATTTCGTCAGGAATCCCAAAATTGTAAGTCCGTAAAGGAAAATAGATACCGTCAGCAATAAGTATACCGAAATGATCAGGATGAAGAGCTGAGTTATTAAGCCATGTCCGTCTGTCCGTTTGTCTATTTGTATGCAATCTAGTCCCTAAATTTTTGAGATATCTTGATAAAATTTGATGAGCGGGTATATGTATATAGGCGTCTGATTAGACATTTGTTCCATTGTTCAAATAAGAGGAATGTACTCCTCATTTTAGCTCTTCAAATTTCACCGGATACGGACATATATTACGTGCAAAGGTGTATGAAAAAATCGCCAAGCTCGGTCGAATATATAATATTTTTAGAATACAAGCCATTGTTCAGATAATAATGTTTTCGTCATTTCTTCATTTTAGTAGCTACAATTTTGAAGAGATTTTAACGTATATATTTACACAGTTGTTGATCTATTTTAAGAATTCTTAAAAGCAAAATAATTTGTGTTATACATCCAATTTTGAATACAAAAGAATTTGCTTATAGTATAATTATCAGCACTAACGGAGAACATATTTTTAACGCCTACAAAATGTTTGCCCTCTCTATTTAATCTTTCTAATGGCTTTGAGTAAAATACGTTGAAACTTATTTTTATCAATTTAAAACGCTTTTCTTCGAAGCTAAATCAATTTTCCTACCTACTTTTAAAGGGGTAAAATGCTCAACTAAATCTAACGCTGCTTGCGACATTTATTTGCTGCTACGTCTGCGGTTATGTAGAAATGTACCTGTTTTTGGTGGTGCTATTGTGCGCTGTAACCATACATTTACGTATATACACGCTTCCTTCAAAACTACTACGTTTTTTATTGTCAGTAAATATCTAGAGTGCATATTATTTCTACCTAACTCCTTCATTCTTAGATATCTTCTTAAAACATTTCTTCAGTAATTATTGCGGCTTCACATACATCGTACGTGTTCTCAAAATATAAAATATTTAGATAAATTACAATTATTTTACTTGCAAAGGAAATACGCGTGTTTTTTTCAAAACCGTTATTTTAAATTTGTAAAGTATTAATATCAAATTCGATATGCTTTTTAACGAGTTAAACCAATCAATTACATAATTTTTGTTTTATTTAAAAAAATTATCAGTTTTATTTTGTTCATTAAATTATTAAAGTGTGTGTAAACTTTTGTTACTAAATTCTTGATGTGTTTTTCCTAAACAATCATATAATTCTGAGTGTCGTTTTTTAAACTTTCACTCGTGAAAATCACCCAAAAAATATTTAAAGTGCGTTTTTAAATAATTCTGAGTGTATATATAAACTTTCGCCCCTGAAATATATAATATATATATAATAGTTTTCTATTATACAAATTATTTTTGAAAAGCACCCATAAAATATTTAAAGTGTATTTTTATATAATTCTCAGTGTTTATATAAACTTTCGCCCCTGAAATATATAATATATATATATAATAGTCTTCTATAATACAAATTATTTTTGAAAATCACCCATAAAATATTTAAAGTGTGTTTTTATATAATTCTGAGTGTTTATATAAACTTTCGCCCGTGAAATATATAATATATATATATAATAGTCTTCTATAATACAAATTATTTTTGTGTTTTTATATAATTCTGAGTGCATATATAAACTTTCGCCCGTGAAATATATAATATATATATATAATAGTCTTCTATAATACAAATTATTTTTGTGTTTTTATATAATTCTGAGTGCATATATAAACTTTCGCCCATGAAATATATAATATATATATATAATAGTCTTCTATAATACAAATTATTTTTGAAAAGCACCCATAAGATATTTAAAGTGCATTTTTATATTATTCTGAGTGCTTATATAAACTTTCGCCCCTGAAATATATAATATATATATAATAGTCTTCTATTATACAAATTATTTTTGAAAATCATCCATTAAATATTTAAAGTGTGTTTTTATATAATTCTGAGTGCATATATAAACTTTCGCCCGTGAAAATAGTCTTCTATAATACAAATTATTTTTGTGTTTTTATATAATTCTGAGTGCATATATAAACTTTCGCCCATGAAATATATAATATATATATAATAGTCTTCTATTATACAAATTATGTTTGAAAAGCACCCATAAGAAATTTAAAGTGCATTTTTATATTATTCTGAGTGCTTATATAAACTTTCGCCCTGAAATATATATATATATAATAGTCTTCTATTACACAAATTATTTTTGAAAATCACCCATAAAATATTTAAAGTGTATTTTTATAATTCTGAGTGCTTGTATAAACTTTCGCCCCTGAAATATATAATATATAATAAGATAGTCTTCTATTATACAAATTATTTTTGAAAATCAACCATAAATTATTAAAAACCTGTTTTGCTTAACCTTTTTTTAATTGGCGGGTTATGGAATGTGTGTTATTTAGTTTATTTTTTAATTTGCTTAACTTTTCGAGTGCTTTTTCAAAAGTAATAGGTAGCTTTCGTTAATTCAATATTTTTCGTTCCGAACAATTATTATTTCAAGTGTTTCTTACGACTTTTAACTATTGTTTATAAAATATTTTAAGAGTTTTTGAAAACTTACTTTATTAAACACTTCCAATATTTTTCAACTTTTTTTAAATTTATTCGTTCAAAATATTTGAGTCTTTATACCAAGCCCATAAAACATTTTAACGTGGTTACGAACGACGAAATAACAATGCCGCGCTTGTCAGCCCGATCTCAAGAGCAGCGTCGCAGAGTTGCTAGAAATCGTAGTCGCAGACATTACGAAAGCAACTTAGCACAAAACCGAGCAATTAGCGCTAATTTAATGTAATGCCTAAGGTCATCAAATTCCCAGTTTCGTGAGAGAGAAAGGGAAAATGACGCAAGGTTACATAATGTAAGACGACGATCGCGGAGACGTGACTTTAGAGACGCGGAACGGATTCGTGACCGAGAGGCCCGAGCCGCACGAAGGGAAAGCTCGTTACTAAGAGAAGAAGAGCAAGCCCGAAACACTTTAAATATAGGGCTAGACGGAATATTCCTGTATTGAGGGAGCCGGAACGCGTTCGTGACTCAGTGGCACGAGCAGCACGAAGGGAAACCTCAATTGTAAGAGAGGAAGAACAAGCCCGAAATACTTTGGATCATAGGGTTAGACGAAATATACCTGAATTGAGGGAGCCGGAGCGCGTTCGTGACTCAGTGGCACGAGCAGCGCGAAGGGAAACTTCATTTGTAAGAGAGGAAGAACAAGCCCGAAATACTTTGGATCATAGGGTTAGACGAAATATACCTGAATTGAGGGAGCCGGAGCGCGTTCGTGACTCAGTGGCACGAGCAGCACGAAGGGAAACCTCAATTGTAAGAGAGGAAGAACAAGCCCGAAATACTTTGCATCATAGGGTTAGACGAAATATTCCTGAATTGAGGGAACAGGAACGGGTTCGTGACTTAGTGGCACGAGCCGTACGAAGGGAAAGCTCAACTGTAAGAGAGGAAGAACAAGCCCGAAATACTTTGGAGCATAGGGTTAGACGAAATATTCCTGAATTCAGGGAGCCTGAACGTGTTCGTGACTCATTGTCAAGAGTAGCACGAAGGTAAACCTCAATTGTAAGAGAGGAAGAACAAGCCCGAAACACTTTGGAGCATAGGGTTAGAGAGGAAGAACAATCCCGTAATACCGAAAATCACAGATTAAGACGGAATGTTCCAGGAATCAGGGGGGAATTTGTGTGTACGATATGGGTATCAAATGAAAGGTGTTAATGAGTATTTTAAAAGGGGTGGGCCTTAGTTCTATAGGTGGATGCCTATATCTGGAAAACGCCTTCACATATACAACTACCACCACTCCCTTTTAAAAGCCTCATTAATACCTTTAATTTGATACCCATATCGTACAAACACATTCTAGAGTCACCCCTGTTCCACCTTTATGGCGATATATCGAAAAGGCGTCCACCTATAGAACTAAGCCCACGCCCTTTTAAAATACTCATTAACACTTTTCATTTGATACCCATATTGCACAAACGAATTCTAGAGTCACCCCTGGCCCACCTGTATGGCGATATCTCGAAACGGCGCCCACCTATGGAACTAAGGATTACTCTCTTTTAAAATACTCATTAACACCTTTCGTTTGATACCCATATTGTACAAACAAATTCAAGAGTCACCCCTGGTCCACCTTTATTGCGATATTTCGAAAATGCGACCACCTATACAACAACCACCACTCCCTTTTAAAACCCTCATTAATACCTTTAATTTGATACCCATATCGTACAAACACATTCTAGAGTCACCCCTGGTCCACCTTTATGGCGATATTTCGAAACGGCGTCCACCAATAGAACTGAGGCCCACTCCCTTTTAAAATACTCATTAACACCTTTCATTTGATACCCATATCGTACAAACATATTCTAAAGTCACCCCTGGTCCACCTTTATGGCGATATCTCGAAAAGGCGAACACCTATAGAAGGAAGGCCCACTCCCTTTTAAAAATACTCATTAACACCTTTCATTTGATACCCATATCGTACTAACAAAGTCTAGAGTCACCCCTGGTCCACCTTTATTGCGATACCTCGAAAACGCGTCCACCTATAGAACTAAGGCCCACTCCCTTTTAAAATACTCATTAACTCCTTTTGTTTGATACCCATATTGCACAAACGAATTCTAGAGTCACCCCTGGCCCACCTTTATGGCGATATCTCGAAACGGCGTTCACTTATGGAACTAAGGATTACTCCCTTTTAAAATACTCATTAACACTTTTCTTTTGATACCCATATTGTACAAACAAATTCTAGAGTCACCCCTGGTCGAAAATGCGACCACCTATACAACAACCACCACTCCCTTTTAAAACCCTCATTAATACCTTTAATTTGATACCCATATCGTACAAACACATTCTAGAGTCACCCCTGGTCCACCTTTTTGGCGATATTTCGAAACGGCGTCCACCTATAGAACTAAGGCCCACTCCCTTTTAAAATACTCATTAACACCTTTCATTTGATACCCATATCGTACAAACATATTCTAAAGTCACCCCTGGTCCACCTTTATGGCGATATCTCGAAAAGGCGAACACCTATAGAACGAAGACCCACTCCCCTTTAAAAATACTCATTAACACCTTTCATTTGATACCCATATCGTACTAACAAAGTCTAGAGTCACCCCTGGTCCACTTTTATTGCGATACCTCGAAAAGGCGTCCACCTATAGAACTAAGGCCCACTCCCTTTTAAAATACTCATTAACTCCTTTCGTTTGATACCCATATTGCACAAACGAATTCTAGAGTCACCCCTGGCCCACCTTTATGGCGATATCTCGAAACGGCGTCCACTTATGGAACTAAGGATTACTCCCTTTTAAAATACTCATTAACACCTTTCTTTTGATACCCATATTGTACAAACAAATTCTAGAGTCACCCCTGGTCCACCTTTATGGCGATATTTCGAAAATGCGACCACCTAAACAACAACTACCACTCCCTTTTAAAACCCTCATTATTACCTTTAATTTGATACCCATATTGTACAAACAAATTCTAGAGTCACCCCTGGTCCACCTTTATGGCGATATTTCGAAACGGCGTCCACCTATAGATCTAAGGCCCACTCCCTTTTAAAATACTCATTAACACCTTTCGTTTGATGCCCATATTGTACAAACAAATTCTAGGGTCACCCCTGGTCCACCTTTATGGCGATATCTCGAAACGGCGTCCACCTATGGAACTAAGGATTACTCCCTTTTAAAATACTTATTAACACCTTTCATTTGATACCCATATCGTACAAACAAATTCTAGGGTCACCCCTGGTCCACCTTTATGGCGATATTTCGAAACGGCGTCCACCTATAGATCTAAGGCCCACTCCCTTTTAAAATACTCATTAACACCTTTCTTTTGATACCCATATTGTAAAAACAAATTCTAGGGTCACCCCTGGTCCACCTTTATGGCGATATCTCGAAACGGCGTCCACCTATGGAACTAAGGATTACTCCCTTTTAAAATACTCATTAACACCTTTCATTTGATACCCATATCGTACAAACGCATTCTAGAGTCACCCCTGGTCCACCTTTATGGCGATATCTCGAAAAGGCGACCACCTATACAACAACCACCACTCCCTTTTAAAACCCTCATTAATATCTTTAATTTGATACCCATATCGTACAAACACATTCTAGAGTCAACCCTGGTCCACATTTATGACGATATTTCGAAACGGCATCCACCTATAGAACTAAGGCCCACTCCCTTTTAAAATACTCTTTAATACCTTCCATTTGATGCCCATATTGTACAAACAAATTCTAGGGTCACCCCTGTTCAACCTTTGTGGCGATATCTCGAAACGGCGTCCACCTATGGAACTAAGGATTACTCCCTTTTAAAATACCCATTAACACCTTTAATTTGATACCCATATCGTACAAACGCATTCTAGAGTCAACCCTGATCCACCTTTATGGCTATATCCCTAAATGGCGTCCACCTATAGAACTATGGCCCACTCCCTCATAAAATAACCTTTAATGCCTTTCATTTGATACACATGTCATACAAACACATTCCAGGGTTTCCCTCGGTTCATTTTCCTACATGGTTATTTTCCCTTATGTTGTCACCATAGCTCTCAACTGAGTTTGTAATGTTCGGTTACACCCGAACTTAACCTTCCTTACTTGTTTATTTTATATTTATCTTAAAAATCGTTTAGATATGTTCAAATTTCACCAAATGTTTACGTATATAGCATATATTGTTGTCTGAAAAAATCATAGAGATCGGTTGTATATATAGTATATATCTCATACAACCGATTGTTCAGATAAGAAACTTTGCGCAATTTCTTCCCCATTTTAACAGCTAGAAGCTTCAAATTTCACCAAATGCTTACGTGAATAGCATATATTATTGTCTGAAAAAATCATTGAGATCGGTGGTATATATAGTATATATCTCAAATAACCGATTGTTCAGATAAGAAACTTTGCGCAATTTCTGCCCCATTTTAACAGCTAGAAGCTTCAAATTTCACCAAATGCTTACGTGAATAGCATATATTGTTGTCTGAAAAAATCATTGAGATCGGTGGTATATATAGTATATATCTCAAATAACCGATTGTTCAGATAAGAAACTTTGCGCAATTTCTGTCCCGTTTTAACAGCTAGAAGCTTCAAATTTCACAAAATGCTTACGTATATAGCATATATTGTTGTCTGAAAAAATCATAGAGATCGGTGGTATATATATTATATACTTCATATAAACTGTCATTTTGACCCCTTTTTTACGGCTAGACGCTTCAAAATTCATCAAATTTCATCAAATAGTTACGTTTACGTCATATATTTTTGAAATACGTGATTCGTAGTCATAGTTCTTACATGCAGGTCACAAAAAACGTGAAGCTTTGCATCCTCTCACAAAGTACCTACCTATTTTTATACCTTTCATGAAAATGAAATTGTATTTTAATTTCGTCAGGAATCCCAAAATTGTAAGTCCGTAAAGGAAAATAGATACCGTCAGCAATAAGTATACCGAAATGATCAGGATGAAGAGCTGAGTTATTAGGCCATGTCCGTCTGTCCGTTTGTCTATTTGTATGCAATCTAGTCCCTAAATTTTTGAGATATCTTGATAAAATTTGATGAGCGGGTATATGTATATAGGCGTCCGATTAGACATTTGTTCCATTGTTCAAATAAGAGGAATGTACTCCTCATTTTAGCTCTTCAAATTTCACCGGATACGGACATATATTACGTGCAAAGGTGTATGAAAAAATCGCCAAGCTCGGTCGAATATATAATATTTTTAGAATACAAGCCATTGTTCAGATAATAATGTTTTCGTCATTTCTTCATTTTAGTAGCTACAATTTTGAAGAGATTTTAACGTATATATTTACACAGTTGTTGATCTATTTTAAGAATTCTTAAAAGCAAAATAATTTGTGTTATACATCCAATTTTGAATACAAAAGAATTTGCTTATAGTATAATTATCAGCACTAACGGAGAACATATTTTTAACGCCTACAAAATGTTTGCCCTCTCTATTTAATCTTTCTAATGGCTTTGAGTAAAATACGTTGAAACTTATTTTTATCAATTTAAAACGCTTTTCTTCGAAGCTAAATCAATTTTCCTACCTGCTTTTAAAGGGGTAAAATGCTCAACTAAATCTAACGCTGCTTGCGACATTTATTTGCTGCTACGTCTGCGGTTATGTAGAAATGTACCTGTTTTTGGTGGTGCTATTGTGCGCTGTAACCATACATTTACGTATATACACGCTTCCTTCAAAACTACTACGTTTTTTATTGTCAGTAAATATCTAGAGTGCATATTATTTCTACCTAACTCCTTCATTCTTAGATATCTTCTTAAAACATTTCTTCAGTAATTATTGCGGCTTCACATACATCGTACGTGTTCTCAAAATATAAAATATTTAGATAAATTACAATTATTTTACTTGCAAAGGAAATATGCGTGTTTTTTTCAAAACCGTTATTTTAAATTTGTAAAGTATTAATATCAAATTCGATATGCTTTTTAACGAGTTAAACCAATCAATTACATAATTTTTGTTTTATTTAAAAAAATTATCAGTTTTATTTTGTTCATTAAATTATTAAAGTGTGTGTAAACTTTTGTTACTAAATTCTTGATGTGTTTTTCCTAAACAATCATATAATTCTGAGTGTCGTTTTTTAAACTTTCACTCGTGAAAATCACCCAAAAAATATTTAAAGTGCGTTTTTAAATAATTCTGAGTGTATATATAAACTTTCGCCCCTGAAATATATAATATATATATAATAGTTTTCTATTATACAAATTATTTTTGAAAAGCACCCATAAAATATTTAAAGTGTATTTTTATATAATTCTCAGTGTTTATATAAACTTTCGCCCCTGAAATATATAATATATATATATAATAGTCTTCTATAATACAAATTATTTTTGAAAATCACCCATAAAATATTTAAAGTGTGTTTTTATATAATTCTGAGTGTTTATATAAACTTTCGCCCGTGAAATATATAATATATATATATAATAGTCTTCTATAATACAAATTATTTTTGTGTTTTTATATAATTCTGAGTGCATATATAAACTTTCGCCCGTGAAATATATAATATATATATATAATAGTCTTCTATAATACAAATTATTTTTGTGTTTTTATATAATTCTGAGTGCATATATAAACTTTCGCCCATGAAATATATAATATATATATATAATAGTCTTCTATAATACAAATTATTTTTTAAAAGCACCCATAAGATATTTAAAGTGCATTTTTATATTATTCTGAGTGCTTATATAAACTTTCGCCCCTGAAATATATAATATATATATAATAGTCTTCTATTATACAAATTATTTTTGAAAATCATCCATAAAATATTTAAAGTGTGTTTTTATATAATTCTGAGTGCATATATAAACTTTCGCCCGTGAAATATATAATATATATATATAATAGTCTTCTATAATACAAATTATTTTTGTGTTTTTATATAATTCTGAGTGCATATATAAACTTTCGCCCATGAAATATATAATATATATATAATAGTCTTCTATTATACAAATTATGTTTAAAAAGCACCCATAAGAAATTTAAAGTGCATTTTTATATTATTCTGAGTGCTTATATAAACTTTCGCCCCTGAAATATATATATATATAATAGTCTTCTATTACACAAATTATTTTTGAAAATCACCCATAAAATATTTAAAGTGTATTTTTATAATTCTGAGTGCTTGTATAAACTTTCGCCCCTGAAATATATAATATATAATAAGATAGTCTTCTATTATTCAAATTATTTTTGAAAATCAACCATAAATTATTAAAAACCTGTTTTGCTTAACCTTTTTTTAATTGGCGGGTTATGGAATGTGTGTTATTTAGTTTATTTTTTAATTTGCTTAACTTTTCGAGTGCTTTTTCAAAAGTAATAGGTAGCTTTCGTTAATTCAATATTTTTCATTCCGAACAATTATTATTTCAAGTGTTTCTTACGACATTTAACTATTGTTTATAAAACATTTTAAGAGTTTTTGAAAACTTACTTTATTAAACACTTCCAATATTTTTCAACTTTTTTTAAATTTATTCGTTCAAAATATTTGAGTCTTTATACCAAGCCCATAAAACATTTTAACGTGGTTACGAACGACGAAATAACAATGCCGCGCTTGTCAGCCCGATCTCAAGAGCAGCGTCGCAGAGTTGCTAGAAATCGTAGTCGCAGACATTACGAAAGCAACTTAGCACAAAACCGAGCAATTAGCGCTAATTTAATGTAATGCCTAAGGTCATCAAATTCCCAGTTTCGTGAGAGAGAAAGGGAAAATGACGCAAGGTTACATAATGTAAGACGACGATCGCGGAGACGTGACTTTAGAGACGCGGAACGGATTCGTGACCGAGAGGCCCGAGCCGCACGAAGGGAAAGCTCGTTACTAAGAGAAGAAGAGCAAGCCCGAAACACTTTAAATATAGGGCTAGACGGAATATTCCTGTATTGAGGGAGCCGGAACGCGTTCGTGACTCAGTGGCACGAGCAGCACGAAGGGAAACCTCAATTGTAAGAGAGGAAGAACAAGCCCGAAATACTTTGGATCATAGGGTTAGACGAAATATACCTGAATTGAGGGAGCCGGAGCGCGTTCGTGACTCAGTGGCACGAGCAGCGCGAAGGGAAACTTCATTTGTAAGAGAGGAAGAACAAGCCCGAAATACTTTGGATCATAGGGTTAGACGAAATATACCTGAATTGAGGGAGCCGGAGTGCGTTCGTGGCTCAGTGGCACGAGCAGCACGAAGGGAAACCTCAATTGTAAGAGAGGAAGAACAAGCTCGAAATACTTTGCATCATAGGGTTAGACGAAATATTCCTGAATTGAGGGAACAGGAACGGGTTCGTGACTTAGTGGCACGAGCCGTACGAAGGGAAAGCTCAACTGTAAGAGAGGAAGAACAAGCCCGAAATACTTTGGAGCATAGGGTTAGACGAAATATTCCTGAATTCAGGGAGCCTGAACGTGTTCGTGACTCATTGTCAAGAGCAGCACGAAGGGAAACCTCAATTGTAAGAGAGGAAGAACAAGCCCGAAACACTTTGGAGCATAGGGTTAGAGAGGAAGAACAATCCCGTAATACCGAAAATCACAGATTAAGACGGAATGTTCCAGGACTCAGGGGGGAGGAACGGGTTCGTGATTCAGTCGTCCGAGCAACACGACGACGAAATCCTATAGTAAGAGAAGAAGAGCAAGCGAGAAACACCAATGCCCATAGGTGTAGAAGGAATGTTCACGAATTGAGGCAGGGTGAACAAATTCGTGATAGGCTCTCGAGAACTCAACGAAGATCAAATCCAATCACAAGACGTCGTAAGCAACTGATGAATACATCGCAAAGGCGTATATCTCGACAACAAACTCGAATGTTCCTGGAAAGTAACAGACACAGCGCACGCGAACATGTCCAGCTTCATAGGTCTAATGAAGAAAACCAAAGAAGAGGAAACGAGAGACAGCGTTCAAGAACATCAGCATATCGAGATAACCTCTTTCCTGATGCAACAGAAGAAGGGCATACCAATCAAATTCGGTCAGGGCACTTAACACACTATGACCAATATGAGTTAAATATAAAAGAAGGACCGACTATTGTATGTGTATGCTGTGGGGGGACATGGTTTTCGCACTAAATCAAGAAACTGAACAAATCTTCTCTTTCAAATAAATATCCACAACTCCAGCTCAACAAAATATTTTTTTTAGAAAATGAATTTCCAAGCATAGCGGGAAAATTCACATTTTGTTCAACGTGCTATCGTCAGGTTATGACAGGCAAAATTCCAAACATTTGTTTGGCTAATGGCCTCCAATTTCCAGACATACCTGATGTTTTGAAGAATCTGACATGCCTAGAAGAACGGCTTATATCTCCAAGAATTCCTTTTATGAGAATAATATCTCTCAGGTACGAGCGTCAATGTGCTGTTAGAGGAGCAGTTGTAAATGTTCCTATTTCCGTAGTTCAGACAGTTACCACTCTTCCTCGAAGATTTGAGGATGCACAAGTGATCCAAGTACACTTAAAACGTCGTTTGGAGTATAACCATAGCTTTATAGTAGAAACTATAAGGCCAGCAAGAGTAATAGCAGCACTTCAGTGGCTCATGGATACAGATCTGTATCGTTTCCATAATATTCAATTGTCCGAAAGATGGTTAGCAGACTATAGGAACAACGAAACCGTTAAATTTCTAGCAGATCCAAACGATGAGAATATCGTAAGAGCATTACAGAGTTCTCTACACAATATTGAAATTGAGGCTAGTGTAGAAGATGAAATAAATCCCGGAGGACAAGAAACTCTTTTGGACAACGAGCCCATTGAAAACCTTCCACTGGAACGAGTGGAAATAGCTCCTAGTGAAGGGCTAACTCCCATCGACATTACACGAGACGATGATGCGGAGGAGTTATCTTTTCCAACAATATTTTGTGGCAAGAAAAGAACAACTGATCTAACATATAGCAAAATAGCGCGATCAGAAGTACGAAGATATGATCGACGCTGTGCGCGTGTTGATAACTTGCTATGGAAGTATAAATATTACGAATTACATCGAATTAAAGAAGCGATTTCTATTTGTTTAAGAAAAAAGTCCGGAGCCTGCCTTATTACGGCAACAAACATGGTAGACTCAAATTTTGTAACCAACTTAGTCCAACATGATGAAGGATATCATATTTTAAAAGGACTTAGATCATCACCTGCTCACTGGGAATCAGAGAAAAACAAGGTGTTAGCAATGATTCATCAGTTTGGTTTGCCTACATTATTTATTACTTTATCGGCTGCAGAGACCAAATGGCCACAACTTTTGGTTATTCTATCTAAACTTGTGGACAAGAAAGATCTTTCAGAAGATGATGCTGCACAACTTTCTAATTCGGAAAAAGCTCGCCTGATAAGAACAGATCCTGTCACGTGTTCTAGATATTTTGTTTACCGATTCAGACAGATGGTAAAGTTGTTGAAATCTAAAATTTTCGAGCCACATGTGCTCACTCATTTTTACTGGAGAATTGAGTTCCAACACAGAGGCTCACCTCACTGTCCAGGAATGTATTGGTTGGGCGATGCACCTACATTAGAGATAGATGGAACTATAAATGTTGAACCCCTTATTGAATTTGTGGATCGCTTTATTTCAACGGATGGATACAATCCAGACGTGCAACAATATGTCGAATATCAAAAACACAGACATGGTCGCGCTTGCTTAAGAGACATAAGAGGTCAGCAAGTCTGTCGCTTCAACATGCCTTATCCACCTATGCCTAGGACTGAAATTTTATTTCCCCTAGATGAAAATGAACTAAATGAAGAGCATGTGGCTTTGTTTAAAAAAAATTAAAAAATTTTTAAACCTACATAATGAAGCCGACACCTTAAACAATGTTGAGGAGTTTTTAGTACATCCCGAAATTTCGACAACCTACGAGAACTACAAATTGGCTCTTCGGTCAAACTTGAAAAAGCTTCAAATATTTCTCCGAAGGAAATTTTCTCATCGACTGCTGAATGCATATAACAGTGATATTTTACGTTTGCATAGAGTAAATATGGACATTCAGTTTATACTTGATGCTTTTGCCTGCTGCAGCTATATCATAAATTATATAAATAAATCGAATAAGGGGGTTTCTCAGCTATTGCGGCAAGCCATGGAAGAAATAAATGAGGGAAATTATACAGTTAAGCAGAAATTACAACACATTGGTAATAAGTTCGTGAATGGCTCTGAAGTGTCCGCTCAAGAAGCAGCCTATAACATTTTAGGTCTCTATCTTTCAGAAGCCAGTGAAGGTGATATATTCATTAACACGTCTCATCCTGAGGAGAGAGTCCGAATGGTAAGACCGAAAGCAGATTTAGAGAGACTACCAGGCGATTCAACGGATATTTATGTTCCCAACTTACTGGACCATTATATCCAGAGACCAAGACAGCTAGAACAACTATGTCTTGCAGATTTTGCCGCCTCTTTCCGATTTTCGAAGACAAGAAGGGAAACTGCAGCAAAAAATGAGGCCAACGAAGAGTTGGAGCCAGAAGCTGAAACTTCTGAAATAACCGTAGTCCCACTGGAATTAAATGATGGGAGTGGTTTTATCAGGCCGAGAAAGCATCCTCTTGTATTAAGCTGGAGGCGTTTTAGTGTTGAGTTTTCTCGATCCGATTATTTTCGAGAAATGGCTATGCTGTTTTATCCATGGCGCAACGAAGTCTCTGATTTAATTGAATTCGACATTGAAGCAATATGTAACCTCAATAAAGAGATGATAGAGGAGAGTAAGAAAAAGTACGACAAGTTCTCTGAGCATGAACTGGAAACAATTCTAGTGGACTTGAATCAACAAATAGGGCCAGAAAATGCTGCCAACGAAGAAAGTATGACTCCTTTCTTGGATGAGGAATTTAAGGCATTAGCTGTTCCGGAAATCGGAAATAATGTCGACGTATTCCAGAACGACGAGCAAAATATAGACGAAGTTAGATTTATAAGATTGCCTGTCATCATACAAGAAAATGAACTGTTATCGACCGTACGGTCTTTGAATGCAAAGCAGCGGGAATATTTTTATCATGTGCACCATAATATGAAAATTAAGCGACGATTTTACGAATATGTTGGCGGTGGTGCTGGAGTAGGAAAAAGCCGATTAATTTCCGCTATATATCAGTCACTGACCACCCGAGCAAACACTTTACCTGGAAGTAACCCGGAAACGGTTAAAGTGTTGTTATGTGCTCCTACGGGAAAAGCTGCGTTTGGTATTGGTGGAGTAACATTGCATTCTGTTTTCTCTTTACCCATCAATCAGTCTTCAGCTGAATTATGCTCATTAAGCAACGATACCGTTAATGCAATATATTCAAGTTTGATAGATCTTCAGCTAATAAAAATGGATGAAATATCAATGGTGGGTGCCAAAATGTTTGGATACCTGGATGCTCGTCTAAAGCAAATATTTCGGACTAGCGAGTATTTCGGAGGTATACCGATTATTGTGTTTGTTGACTTAAAACAACTTTCACCAGTAGGCGATAGGTGGATTTTCTCACAAAATCAATCGGATCCATATAGTGCGATTACCGGCACACCTCCTTGGGATTTGTTTCGTTACTTCGAGCTCACAGAAATTATGCGCCAAAGAGAAGACCAAGTATTTGCTATCGCCTTAAACCACTAGTCTGAAGGGAATATGACCTCTGCTGATGTTGATTTAATAAAAACAAGGGAAACAAGACTAGATTCTGTTCCCCACGACTGTATTCACCTCTTCTACTCTAACTCAGATGTTGCAAGTTATAATAGTATGAGACTGGCTGAAATTGGCACGGAAGAGCTTACATCTATCGCAAAAGACACTGTAAAAGCCCACTCTATTTCGGAGCAAAGTAAGCGTAACATTTTAGAAGCAGTTCAGAATTTTAAAATATCAGAGACACAAGGAATGTGCTATCGTTTACAGCTAAAAGCATCTGCAAAATACATGGTTACAGTAAATATTAATACTTCAGATGGCCTGGTTAATGGAGCTGCAGGTCGCTTAATGCAAATTGACCATCAGAGTAACGAACGTACGCCAACTACTATTTGGATACAGTTTTCAGAGCCAGAAGTGGGTGCGATTGCCCGTTCAAAAAAATCTCATTCTCATGAGTCAAGTTGGACCCCAATTGAGAAGGTGGTACGTACTTTCCAGTATAGAAGAAACGACCAAGTTACTGTAGAAAGGAGACAGTTTCCTTTGGTACCAGCAGAGGCAATCACGATCCATAAAAGTCAAGGAGCAACCTATAGGCAGGTTGTTGTTCATACAAAGAGAGGAATAAGTCGATCTGCCTTATACGTTGCGTGCAGTAGAGCGACAAGTGCATCTGGCTTATTTATTATAGGTAATTTCGTTCCACCAAAACCGTTTACAGCCAACGAACCGGTTCAAAAGCAACTAAGTGTACTTCGTTCAGAAAAAAAAATAGCTACCCACTTCAAGTTTGCTATTCAGCGACCAACTGACAGCCTTCTTTTATATTATCAAAATATAAGAAGCTTGGGAAAGAATATCGATGAAATAAGAGCAGACCAACTTATTTGTTCCGTGGATATTCTTTGTTTCGTAGAGTCCTGGGCTTTGCCAGGAGAAGATATACAAATCGAAGGCTTTGATATAGTTGCTAGGATTGATGGAGTTGGCTCAACTGTACAAAGTCGTCCTCGAAACGGAATTATAATTTATTGTAAGCCTGACCTCGCTCGCAGTTTTACAGTAAATTCCAGAAAACTCCAGTATGTAGCTGCAAAAGTTTATCAGTTTTTGGCGATATCAAAGGCAAATATAGCTATTGCGTTGGTATACCGAAATCCGTCATTCTCATTGCCGACATTTAGAAGAATGCTGGAAGAGGATACTAAGGAGCTCTTCAATGAAAATTTAGAAAAAAATGTTCTTGTAGGAGACTTTAACATTTGTCGAAATTCGTCAAACGATATACTTGGGAGGAAATTGGAGCAGCTGGGACTGCATTCACTTTTGGAAAATCTTGCCACTACGAAGCAACAAACTGCTATTGATTGGTTACTGACCAGTTTATCTCCGGACAGTGTAAAGGCGATAACTTATGAAACGCCATACAGTGACCATGATGGAATATTTTTATGTGCTCCTGGCTGTTGTTAATACAATTTTAATCATTATTACAGAATGACAGACCCATCGAAATTATCAGAACAATGAGGTTAGTCGATTAAGCCATGGCTGTCTTACAGCCAGGTTTAACGCAATTTAGTTTTTCTCCCTTTCAACTAATTGTTCAAATAAAATTTTTTTCCTTAAGTTTTTTTAGCTTTGTCAATATAGTTTAGTTTATATTTATCTTAAAAATTACTTAGGTATGTACATCTGTTTACTATATATTTCATATCTTATTAAGCCGATTATTTGGATTATTTGGATATTACGAATGGGATAAAATTATTGTTCAGCCCCATTCATGAAAGGTATGAAGTCTTCGGCACAGCCGAAGACAGTACCGTCCTTACTTGTTTTGTTTTGGTTTTCTTTCCTTTAAAGTCAAGGAACTGGTGATTTGGGTTTTTTCTTATATTGCAGCTTTGTCGCTGACCAAACGTTTATTTGTTTGTGCAAATCTTACCCTGAATATGCTTTTTAATATATGTATTTAAGTAATAAGTAAGTAAAGTAAAGTGCGTTGGAAATGATTATTATTTTTCCTTTTTCTTGTGCCTACTGCTTATTTAGTTTACACAATCCTGCCTTTGCTTGACTTATGGATATGTTAAGAGACGCAAGCAGAGGGGGTATTGCGGGATAAATTTGCAAGTGAAAACTTGAATGTTAATTTGTTTTTGTTTTATGGAGATTAAGTTGCGCTTAGCAACAAGAAAAATAAGCAGTAGAGGGGGTTTTTTTATTTTTTGGTATTTTCTCCTTTATTATGGATCTATATGTGTATGATTTGTATATGGGCTCAATAGTTTATTTTACCGTATGTTTAGATATAATGTTGATCAAAATATGTATATTATGATCTTTTTGGGTGCAAACAACGGGACGATAAATTTATATTTGTATATGTAATATAGAAGTATGTGATATGTATATATGATATAATACAAATCCTACTTTTTGCCGCAATTAATTTTTTATACTTATATATATATATTGTTTTGGTTAAGCAATCCTGCTTCGAGCTCTTTTTTGAAAGGCGAAGGAGTATTGCGGGATAATATTGGCAAGTATATACTTGCAATTATAGCGGTCTTTTAGATTTGCTATTGTGCTAGCACAAGAAAATTAGCATTAGCCTGTAGTGTATATTATTTCGTTTTGAGAATTTTTCTTTTTTCTTTTCTTTTTTCCACTAAGGCAATTCTATAACTGTTTAGATACAACTTACCGCAATATATTAGGAGGTTAGAGTGGGTACCTGTGTTGTTGGTATTAGGTTTTAAGTAAGTTTTAGTGTATTTTTTTTTTTTTTTAATTTTTGTCTGTGTTATAAATACACGCTCGGAATTATATTTAACCTTCAATTTAATTTTTTAAACGTTTAATAACAATTTTTAAAATATTGTGTTTTGCGGATTTTTAATAAATTTTTTTTTTTTTCACCCTAATGTGTTCTCACTTTTACAGTAAAATGTATATATTTTTCTTTCCTTAGTTAGGTATGTTTTATTCTATATTTTTGCAGTTTTCGCGCCCGTTCTGTTTTGTTTTATTTTATGTGATTTTCCACGTATATTTTGTTTTTGTAATTATTTTGCACCGCGCCCAATCTTTTGGTTTATTAATTTTTTATGTCCAATCTATGTATTTTATGAATTTTTTTGTTAGTGCACTTAACTATTTTGCACTTGGGCTTTTGTATAATATTTTGTTATTTATTTATTTTTTTTTGTGTGGACTGTATTGTTTTTTTTGTTTTCACTGTCCATAGGTGCCTTTCTTTACGGCTTGATGGACCTTAGCTAACTTTAGCCCTTTTATCTGCACTATTCACTCCACTGCACTCACCTTCGAACAATCGTAGCGAAAATAAAATGAAAAGAAAAAGGATTTCCAACTTTAAGGAAGGTACAGCAATTATTTATTTAACAACTTGTAGCTGCGATGGCGCGAATCGACCGAGTCGGATGAAAATTATACAAATTATGATTTTGTTTATATATGAGTGTATATGTGTGGTGTGACAATTTATGTGTGTGAACGTGTTAGTGTTAGTGTGTGGTGTGTTAAGTGGGCGGCAGGGTTGCACCTGCCAATGTGCCGGTGTTGCCACGCTCGTTTAGCCATGATAATTTTGATATATGGAAGTCTATATCTATCTCGATTCCTTTATACCTGTACAACCAACCGTTATCCAATCAAAGTTAATATACTCTGTAAGCTCTGCTCAACTGAGTATAAAAATCAAATACCTCAACATGCTCCAAGTAAATTACTTGACCTTTGCATAGATTATGCCGACATTTTCGCTCTTGACACGGACAAAATGACTTTAAATAACTTCTACGAGCAAAAATTAAGATTGACAGACAACGAACCGGTATATGTTAAAAACTATAGATTGCCATACTCTCAACGCGAAGAAATAAATCGCCAAGTAATTAAATTGTTAGATAACGATTTGATTGAACCCAGTTATTCGAATTACAATATTCCTTTGATTGTAGTCCCAAAGAAGGATACTAATGGTCAGAAAGCATATCGTATGTGCGTAGATTTTCGCGCAGTAAACAAAAAATTCATTGCTGATAAATTTCCACTAGCTAGAGTTGACGATATTTTAGACAATCTCGGTAGAGCAAAGCATTTTTCCACATTAGATCTTTTTTCAGTATTTCATCAAATCCCCTTGCATCCTGACTCACGTGACATTACGTCTTTCAGCACTGACCGAGGTGCATTTAGATGGAAAGTGCTTCCATTCGGTTTAAATATAGCACCAAATTCATTCTCACGAATGATGACAATAGCTTTTTCGGGTATACCACCCAACGTCGCATTTTTATACGTCGACGATATTGTCGTCATACGTTGTAGCGAAGCACACCATATTAAAAATCTTTCAAAAGTTTTCGATACTTGTAGATCTTTCAATCTCAAACTTAACCCAAATAAATGCAACTTTTTACGAACAGAAGTTACATTTTTAGGTCATAAATGTTCAGCCAAATGTTTGTTGCCAGACGACTCTAAAATAAACGCAGTTAAAAAGTATACGAAACTGACTGATAAAGACGCGGGACGACGATTCGTCGCGTTTGCAAACTATTACAGACGGTTTATACCTAATTTTGCGTCTTTGGCGGCGCTTTTGAACCGATTGAAAAAGAGTTGAATTTGTATGGGATGTAGAGTGCGAAAGAGCATTTTTATCTTTGAAAGCAGCGTTACTTTCACCAAAATTACTTCAATATCCAGATTTTACTAAACAATTCATTCAATTCGTTGATGCTTCCACAACTGGATGTGGCGCTATTTTGAGTCAAGAACAGCAAGGTAGTGATTTGCCAATTTGTTTCGCTTCTAAAGCATTTAATAAAGCCGAACAGAAAAAAACCCATTATAGGATTGGAGCTCTTAGCTATTTATTTCGCAATAAAGCAATTTCGACCATATGGGTATGTTAGCCATTTTATTGTAAAGTCAGACCATAGACCTCTAGTATACTTATTCGACATGAAAGACCCATCTTCAAAACTTTCAAGAATAAAACTGGAACTATCTGAATATAACTTTACTATTGTATATATAAAAGGTAAATCAAACGTTTGTGCTGATGCACTATCGCGTATAACAATCGATGAGATTAAAGAAGCTAAGAAACAAATTTTGGCAGTACAGACAAGAGCCAAGACAAAAAAGGCAAACGACAAAAATTTACATAGGAAAACAGACAAAAACGACGAAAAACAAATTACTTTACATGTCTACGACAAATTTTCATTTCATTTTTCGAAAAAAGTCCCACGAATAAGATCCGCAATTACGTACGATAAAAATAATAAAACAACAAATTTAAGAATTTTTGCGCATATTAAACATAAGAAACTCGAGTTACTTAGTTTTGAGCTTGTTAACGAAATAATGACTTTAGAGAAATTACTTTCGAGGCTTGAATCAGAAGCCGGCAAACGAGAATTAAGAAAATTGAATGGCCTAAAAACGATATTTTGTTCGAACATTATACTATTACAAATTTCAAAAATATTGGAAATAAAATTTTAAAATCATTAGAAATTATACTAACAGATCCAGTGGAGACAGTAACAGATGAGGATACAAAATTAAAACTAATGAAAATATACCATAATGATCCCATTTCTGGTGGACATTGCGGAATGAAAAGACTTTACGCCAAACTGCGAACAAAATTTTATTGGAAGAACATGACTCGTGATATATCGAAATATATCAAAAATTGTAAAAATTGTCTTTTAAACAAGGTTAAACCTAAAACAAAAGAAAAACTTGTTTTAACACCAACTCCTTGTAAACCATTTGATATACTAGTAATTGACACAATAGGACCCCTACCTGAGTCCAAATATGGTAACAAGTTCGCACTTACCATGATTTGCGACATGACTAAATACCTGGTAACAGTCGCTGTGCCAGACAAATCGGCAAAAACAATCGCTTCAACTATTTTTGAAGGATTCATTTTAACATACGGCACAATGAATGTCATAAAATCAGATTTAGGTACTGAATTTAAAAATGAATTATTCGAAGAATTAACAAAGCTTTTAAATATTCAACATAATTTTTCAACTGCATACCATCATGAAACTGTTGGCACGATTGAACGTAATCATAGAGTTTTTAATGAATACTTACGTGCATATTTAAAAGATACTTTTTCTGATTGGGATGTTTATTTAAAATACTTTACTTTCCTACACAATACTACAAGTAGCACAGTTTTCGACAACCAATTTTCGCCTTACGAGTTAGTTTTTGGGAAAAAGGCAACTTTGCCTAATGAATTGACAAAAGAAACAATTGACCCAATTTATAACGTCGAAAACTATGCCAAAGAAGTTAAGTTTAGGATGCAGAACATGCCCAAAATGGGACAAAATCTGATTAATAAAAGTAAATTACAAAGTAAAAACCTGTACGATAAAACTGCACGACTTTTAATTGTAAAAATCGGAGATAAATTAACGAACCTAATTTAACTATTTTTGATGAAGTTAAAAACAAAGAAAAGGTGGTACATAAAAACCGCCTAAGTAAAGTAAATTAACATTACTCCAATACTTTCACTTTAAATTTGATTGAAAAACAAATCGAAAATTTTCCTATTAGCATTTAAGCAGCCACGAAGGCTTAAAAACTGTTAAAACAAAAATCAAAAAGAGAAAATAACACAAATTTTGTATATTCCAAAAAAAAAACTTTTTTTATAAAATTGTCCGTAACACAAAAATACATACTTAATATGTAATACAAAATGTAAAACTTTAAATTCAATATGTAAGGCACAAATATTTACAAAAAAAAAAACATTCAATATATTTTGTCGTAAATTAAAATATTAGTAATATTTATACCTTTTATTTAAGTTACAATGAACTATAAAAATGTAACTAAAATTTAACTATTCCGATGTATAAAATTTTTTTCAATTATTAATAAAAATGGTTCCGAACCAACGAATTAAAAAGGGGAGGTACGACCTAATCTAATATATAAAATTCTTCTGTCACGGTTTTAGAGGCTTAACTCCTCCGAAACGGCTGAACCGATTCTCATGAAATTTTGTGAGCATATTGGGTAGGTCTGAGAATCGGCCAACGTCTACCTTTTTTCGCTACGTGCCTAGGGTCTTGAGATCAAAACGTGGACCCGGGTACCACTAGAATGTATTTATAAAATATGGATATCAAATGAAAGCTGTTGATGTGTGCTATAGTACAGGATAATTTTGATACAACTGGGAGGCTAGGGTCTCGAGATATAGCCCAAAACGTGGACCCGGGTACCCCTAGAATATGTTTATATAATATGGATATCAAATGAAAGCTGTTGATGGGTGCTATAGTACAGGATAATTTTGATACCACTGGGAGGCTAGGGTCTCGAGATATAGCCCAAAACGTGGACCCGGGTACCCCTAGCATGTGTTTATACAATATGGATACCAAATGAAAGCTGTTGATGAGTGCTATAGTACAGGATCATTTGCATACAACTGGGAGGCTAGGGTCTCGAGATATAGCCCAAAACGTGGACCCGGGTACCCCTGAAATGTGTTTATACAATATGGATATCAAATGAAAACTGTTGATGAGTGCTATAGTACAGGGTAATTTTCATACAACTGGGAGGCTAGGGTCTCGAGATATAGCCCAAAACGTGGACCCGGGTACCCCTAGCATGTGTTTATACAATATTAATACCAAATGAAAGCTGTTGATGAGTGCTATAGTACAGGATCATTTGCAAACAACTGGGAGGCTAGGGTCTCGAGATATAGCCCAAAACGTGGACCCGGGTACCCCTGAAATGTGTTTATACAATATGGATATCAAATGAAAACTGTTGATGAGTGCTATAGTACAGGGTAATTTTCATACAATTGGGAGGCTAGGGTCTCGATATATAGCCCAACACGTGGACCCGAGTACCCCTAGAATGTGTTTATACAATATATATGTCAACTGAAAGCTGTTGATGAGTGCTATAGTACAGGATAATTTTGATACAACTGGGAGGCTAGGGTTTCGAGATATAGCCCAAAACGTGGACCCGGGTACCCCTAGAATGTGTTTATACAATATGGATATCAAATGAAAGCTGTTGATGGGTGCTATAGTACAGGATAATTTTGATACAACTAGGAGGCTGGGGTCTCGAGATATAGCCCAAAACGTGGACCCGGGTACCCCTAGCATGTGTTTATACAATATGTATGTCAAATGAAAGCTGTTGATGAGTGCTATAGCACAGGATAATTTTGATACAACTGGGAGGCTAGGGTCTCGAGATATAGCCCAAAACGTGGACCCGGATACACCTAGCATATGTTTTTACATTATGGGTATCAAATTGAAGCTGTTGATGTGTGCTATAATAAAGAGTAAAGTTGTACACCGCCGAGTGGCTAGGGTCTCGAGATATAGGCCAAAACATGGATACGGATACCCCTTGAATGTGTGTGTATTATGGATATCGAATGAAAGCTGTTGCTGAGAGCTCTAAAGTTCATTGTGGTATTCGGTTTAGTCGCATCAACCTGGCAAAACTGATAAATATGCATGCGAAGCCGAAATAAAGACAAGAATTAATAATACCCACATACCTATTTACATACGTCCTATTCGATTTGCCTGAAATTTCGTATATAAATTTGCCTATATTAGTACTTACGATGCTTTTTTCCGGGAAGTATACCAGAGGCGGACTAGGACTGGGATTAGGACTAGAACTGAGACTGAGACTCGGAGTGGGACTGGGACTGAGACTCGGAATGGGACTGAAACAAAATACATACCACCCTCTGGGACTGGCAAGAAGAGATGAAGAAGAAGGAGAAAAACTTGAGAGAAAAGAAAAGAGAGAAGGAGACTGAGAAAGAGATAGAATGAGACGAAGATGGAGATGAAGCGAAAAAGACGGAGGGAGGAGTGAATCAAAAGATTAGGAAAAAGTGTAGAGGGGTAGGGCAGAGTTAGACGGAAAAAGCTTATTAAAATGTATGCAGATAGGCCAAATTTAGGGCAGAACAACGTCTGCCGGGTCTGCTAGTATAAATATATATGCGTTTGGCCAAAGAAGAATGTGACAAAATTGATCACTTTGTCAATTCTTCTTTTCCCCAAAAAGGATGATGTAACGACAGCCTAAGAGCAATTTACCACATCAACCATACATCAGCTGATGTATGTACTAGTTGACCGAACACGCTCGCACGGGCGAATGCAACCCGGCGTGTGAGTGGCTCGGCCATTATAATTTGGCACTGAAAAACGTAAGGACGACTTTAGGTAAGTTATATTGTAAAAACTGTGAAAGTTAAAGATATTATAAAAATAATAAAACCCGGAGAAATTGGATGGTTAAACATAAAGTTGCTTATTTGTTAATTATTGGATGTGCTTATTGGAAGCCCTCCAAGATCCACATTACGAACTCTACAAAATCGTAAGTAGAGTTCACAACTATTTGCTGAACCTATTACTGTCTAGGTAAGCTCGGAGATTAAACTTTTTGCGGCTGCTAAGATCTTGCGATCGAGTGTGAGTCTCGTAGCGAAATTTTTACAGCTGGACGGCAAGTGTAGTTTTGATCCGCTGGAAAAGAAATTTCATTGTGCCCTCCATCATGAGCGAGGATGATGTCGTTGACACGAACAAACTTCTCAAGGCTTGTTGACGTAGAAATTGGACCCCCATAGGTTTGAGGAGCCTTAGAGTTTTCCAAACCAACTTCCAACACTGGCTGAACACAATCTTTGCGGGAGCTCTGGGGGCGAAACATTAATGTTAAGGAGCTGTCATAAAGTAATCTACTTTTGTTTTTCATTTCACAGCTTTGCATACCTGACTACATTTTTGTAGAAGCTACTGCGGATCAAATAAAGAGGTAGCATTCGGCCTGAGTCAGTTTTCCCGTTTATTATTAACTACTTAGCATACCTGGCAGACGTTGCGAAAATTTTCATTCCTACATTTAAAAAGTGGTCCTCCCTTCTCATCAAAATCACCCTCTTTCTCATATTCTTCTTATTTTTACTTCTCCTTCCTTCTTCTGTCTACCCAGTTCCACTTAGTTCAGGAAATGTAGCAGGGACCGACTGGAACTGGGACTGGGGATTGGACTAGGACTGGGACTGGGAGTGGCACTGAGACTGGAACTGGGCCTGGGACTGGAACTGGGGCTTGGACTTGGGGTGGCACTGGGAAAAAGGGAAGGGAAAGAGATAGAGTTAGACGAAGATAAGACATGGATAGATTGAGCGAAAAAAAGTGAGGGAAAAGACGGGAGGGGAGAAAGAGACACAGAAAAAATAAAGGCAGAGGGCAGAGCGGCGGCCACCGTGGTGTGATGGTAGCGTGCTCCGCCTACCACACCGTATGCCCTGGGTTCGCACCCCGGGCAAAGCAACATCAAAATTTTATAAATAAGGTTTTTAAATTAGAAGAAAAATTTTTCTAAGCGGGGTCGCCCCTCGGCAGTGTTTGGCAAGCGCTCAGGGTGTATTTCTGCCATGAAAAGCTCCCAGTGAAAACCCATCTGTCTTGCAGATGCCGTTCGGAGTCGGCTTAAAACATGTAGGTCCCGTCCGGCCAATTTGTAGGGATAATCAAGAGGAGCACGACGCAAATTGGAAGAGAAGCTCGGCCTTAGATCTCTTCGGAGGTTATCGCGCCTTACATTTATTTTTTTTTTTTTTTTAGAGGGCAGAGTGAACAAAAAGACAAGTAAAAGGGGGAGAGAGGGGAAAGTAGAGTAAGAGGTAAGAACTACTTAAAAGTTATGCAGATAGACCAAAGCTAGGGCAGAGCAACATCTGCCGGGTCTGCTAGTATACTTATATAATTTCTGTACTAACTACTGCACATCTCTTTAAAATAATTTGTTAGATATTATAGCCATTAAACCTCTTCCAAAATTCTATACAATATATTAGGGGTACACATTGGGTCGGGTCGATTTGTTTGGACGAAAATTAACGGAAATCGCGCCATCGATTTTTCGATAGAATTTGTGCTCAGGAAAAAAAGTTCCACTGCGCATACCCAAAAAAATAATTTTCGAGCCTGGGAAAAAAAATGGCGAAAGGGTCAATTGTTCCATTAAAACGCTCCCCAAAACACAAAAAATATTTTTTTTTTTCGAAAAACTGTTGTAAAAACGTTGGCGATAACAGTTTTTTGCAAAAAAAAAAATATTTTTTGGGTTTTGGGGAGTGTTTTGGCCGAAAAATTTACTCTTTTTTCGCAGGTTTGGAAATAATTTTTTTGGGTATGCGCAGTGGAACTTTTTTTCTGAGCCCAAATCCTATCGAAAAATCGATGGCGCGATATCAGTTAATAAATCGACCCAGTCTAGTGCCCATATTCAAATAGCACACGTTTAGAACAAATAGACTCGGACAAATGCCTGGCTACCTCGCGAACCTACTATAAATACTTTAAACGCCCATAGGACACAATCACGCACACACAACCATCCATTTTTATTTAAGAGATACGGTTTAAGTTGCGCGTAATCGAGGAAGCAATCGCGAACACCAACGACGTTTTTTTACTCCACGACATCTACTTTCATTAATTCGTACGTCGAGTAGATATCATTATCTCTGGTTCTCAAAAGAGTAAGTCAGACAAGAACATTTTCATCAACTCCCATGTCATAATATAAGCATTTTGCCGTGCCAATCACAGACAACTTATTTTCCGGTAGGGCATCCTAAATACTATGTAAGTTAACTCTTGTTCAACGTGAGAGCTCACATGGAGATTTGTTCCGCTTATCTTTTACTTTGTTTCTTCACACAATGTTGTAGGGAAGTTCATTGGTTTTAAAGTAAAATAAGGTGCATTTACTTAAAAAAAATATGCATTATGGTATTTACTGTTGAAGATGTTTGCTTAAGATTTAGAAATGTAAAGAAATGAAAATTCAAAGTACATATTGGAAAGGTATAAAATGTAAGCTTTTTGACTGTAGGTTGACTGACCTACAGACATACTACAAAACGTTGTTACTCTTCTTAGGAACATATAAGCACTGGATGTACGGTGTAGGGAGGCACTACGTCCTCTGTGCTGCTTAGATCCGATGGACACTCCCAGCAAAACCACTTGCCTAAAGAAGACGAGTAAGGTACAGCGACGGGCTAATATGCTCTTAATAGGACTGCTTTCAAATTAAGTCAAACTTAACCTCTCGCAATCGACTTGCTTAGCATATTTGAAATTAGCTACCATATGAGTAGGTCGAATATAGTTCTACTTTTAGATGTGGAAAACTGTCATCAACTGGATTTTAGGAAACCGTGCGTTGGCAAAAATGTTCGAGCTGAGTCGGGGAAAGGAACAAATTGAAAAACATCAAGAAATTAAACTCAAATTCCACTGCTTTTTTCACCGACGGATCAAAAATATATGGCAAGATGGAACAGCCAAGCAGTAGTTAAGGCTGAGAATGCCTGACCTTACTTTCGTTTGCCTCAAACTAGTTTAAAGATTATATCTTCTGGAATCCAGAATAAAAAGTAATCCTATGCAACTTGGATTTCGAATCATTCGACTTGTAAGGCTTCTTAAGAACCGGAATTGGCAGTCTGTAGGCTATTCGGAATACTGATTTTGAAAAGTTGGGCCACAAGTCAGCAAATAAAACTTTTGGACTGAGGCTATTCTTGCGGAGCAGCGAGAAACTTCTTACCGAAAGTGGATGGCAGGTGCTCTGCCCATCTCACTGGAACCAATGCCAGTACATACTGTGACTTTAGATCGGATGAAAGGGGAGAGGTTGTATCAATCTCAACTTCTGCAAAATCGAGAATCTAGGCTTAGCTTTACTCTCACTAAGGTAGAAGAATATGAAAGAGATTGCGAAGGCGACATCGAAACCGACCTGTTGTTGTTGTTGTTATGCAAATCCGGTATGTTCCGGTAACAAACACCGTTAAGGTACCCGACCATCTCGACAACGATTTAGTATGACCACATAAAGAAACAGGATTCGCCAAGGGTAGGTGAGGTTGACAATTGGGTTGGAAAAGCTCTAAATTGCGCTGGCAAACCATTGAAAGGGTTGCAGTCCACAACCCCTTGAATGAATTTAGTATTTTAGTCGCCTCTTACGACAGGCATACTAGGTGCGGGTATATTCTAAGCCCCTAATCGGCTGGGGGTCGAAACCGACCTCGTATGGCACAGTATTCCTGACTTGGACGACATGAGCTCCAGCAAGAAGAGTGTTTCAGTCCAGACTCCCCTTTGTGCGGAAGACTTTTCAGACAGTGAGGCCTTCCCGGCAAGCACTGCGTGATGAGTCATGTAATTCAAAGCGCTAATGCTTCTGGAATTACGAACATTGCCATGGTAAAGTGGATCTCTCTTGCAAACTTGAACCCTGAAAATATTTATAAATCAGTCAGACTCGTTTTAAGACTTACGGAGAAGATTTGATCTCTCATGAAAAAGCCACATCTACCTTATTTCATATCCAGATCTAAGGCAAGCAATCCATCATCATCATTTTCATTAATTGGTACCTAACCGCCTAAGCAATTTTGATGGTTTCGTTTCCCTGTTTCGCGGCAATTGAGGCTGATTCCGGAGGGCCAAGAGAGATTAAGTACTCCTCCGCCCTCCTTTTGTAGATAAGTGCTGCCTGAAAATACGAGTGCGATTAGAAATATTTTATTGACCGGAGCGTCTTCGTCCATTCACACAACTTGACATGGTCAGCAAAACGGCGACCACCGTGGTGTGATGATAGTGTGCTCCGTCATCCACACCGAAGATTCTGGGTTCATGCCCCCGCACAAAGCAATATTAAAATTTTAGAAACAAGTCTTTTCAATTAGAAGAACATTTTTCTATGCAGGGTCGCCCCTCTGCAATGTTAGGCTATCACTCCGAGTGTATTGCTGCCATGAAAGGCTCTCAGTGTATGCTTTGCAGATGCCGTTCGGAGTCGGCATAAAACAAGTAGGTCCCGTCCCGCCAATTTTTAGGAATAATTAAAAGAAGCACGACGCTAGTTGGAAGAGGAGCTCTACCTAAAATCTTTTCGGAAGTTATCGTGTCTTACACTTATTTCTTTATTAACTATCATTATACCTCCTTCTATACTAGCCCTTGTCATCGTGGACATGGCCATTAATCTACCAGAAAATGCTAACAGTTGTTCTTAATCCATCTTTTATTTTGAAGCTCACCATGAAGGCAAGCTGATAGCTGACTTGCCAACTTAACTTGCTGGAACTTTTGCTCCTAAATAAAAACTTAAACAAAAACTTACGTACATACTGACATAAATGCACTGTGCGTGTGTGTGCACAGCTATATTTATTTAAATGATATCGAAATTGCAAATTTATTTGTGGTTATCAAACTTTGGTTGAAAATTTTCGTTTGCGGTTATTGAAGTTAAAATTTATTTTAATCTATATATATATCTACCAGAAGAATCGGCAGACGTTGTCCTGCCCTAAATTTGCCAATCTGCATACATTTTAATAAGCTTTTTCCGTCTGACTCTGCCCTTCCCGCTCTTCACTTTTTCCTAATACTTTTATTCACTCATCCCTCCGTTTTTTTCGCTTATTCTATGTCCATCTTCGTCTCATTCTTTCTCAACCTCCTTCTCCTTCTCTCTTTTCTCTTCTCTCACTTTCTTCTCATTCTTCTGCATCCCTTATTGCCTGTCCCAGAGGGTGGTATGTATTTTATTCCAGTCCCAGTCCCAATCCCACTCCGAGTCTCAGTCCCAGTCCGTCTCTGGATAATATATTACTCTGTATTAAAGCACTCATCAACAGCTTTCATTTGATATCCATATTGTATAAACACTGTCTAGGCAATTCACTGGCCCACGTTTTAGCCTATATCTCGAGACCCTGGTCATCCAGGGGTATGAAAATTACCCACTACATAACTAAAGACTCTTCTGAATTAAAAAAAATGTCATAGTACCTCTAAATCGCGGGCCCCCTCAGAACCGCCCACACACTCGGCGTGCCTGGTGATGTGCTCTACTTGATATCATTCGCTATAATATTGTAACGAATGTTAGCAGCACTGAGCGATGCTATCGTCTCTAAGCCGATGCTAACCAGTGACGTGAATGCACATCAATAATTCAATCATTATGTATCTACATAAACGAAATACGACAATAACTGCGTCTACATATATGTACCATGTACGTATACGAGCAGCGGAGCGGCAATGCACAAACACATGCATATATCTTATGTGAGTTGCCACAAGAGAGAGCAATAATTTGTGCACGTAGTTGTGGCTGGCGATTTTGTAGCCGAAACAACTAGTAAGTTCTGGAAATCGAAGAGCCTAGAAGTATGCAGCGTAAACTATAAAAGCGGGGCAAGCGAGTAAGAAGTAATTCAGTTTGAGTTGAGCAATCAATCAGTTATTGATTAAGCACGCGATCTGGCGGCCAATAGTAGAGTTTAATTTGAGTTATCAATCAGTTTGGTTATTAAGCCAACGAGTAGCAAAGTATAAGTGTTATTGTGAAGTACTTTAATAAAGGCCATTTTTCCATTATTCAATATTGGAGTTATTTATTCAACAGTTTAGCGATACGAACTTAGCAGAGGATTGCAAATAAGAGGATTTGCAAGTAAATTCGTTACAATATTTTTTATTGATGAGTAGGTTGTTTAATTAAACACCAAGCAATTACACGGAAGTATATCCGCACCACCTGAAAATATGAGTGCCAATGCGTATACGCAATATTTTATTATTACGTATAAACAAATAAAACAAGTACGAACGGGACTGTCTTCGGCTGGGCCGAAGACTTCATACCTTTCATGAATGGGGCTGAACAATAATCTTATCCCGTTCGTAATCTCCGAATAATGGCATGTATAAGATAAGAAATATATAGTGAACAGATCTACATACCTAAACGATTTTTAAGATAAATATAAAATAAACAAGTAAGGAAGGTTAAGTTCGGGTGTAACCGAACATTACATACTCAGTTGAGAGCTATAGTGACAACATAAGGATAAATAACCATGTAGGAAAATGAACCGGGGGTAATCCTGGAATGTGTTTGTATGACATGTGTATCAGATGAAAGGCATTAAAGAGTATTTTATGAGGGAGTGGGCCATAGTTCTATAGGTGGACGCCATTTAGGGATATAGCCATAAAGGTGGATCAGGGTTGACTCTAGAATTTGTTTGTACGATATGGGCATCAAATGAAAGGTGTTAATGAGTATTTTAAAAGGGAGTGATCCTTAGTTCCATAGGTGGACGCCGTTTCGAGATATCGCCATAAAGGTGGACCAGGGGTGACCCTGGAATTTGTTTGTACGATATGGGTATCAAATGAAAGGGGTTAATGAACATTTTAAAAGGGAGTGGGCCTTAGTTCTATAGGTGGAAGCCTTTTCGAGATATCGCCATAAAGGTGGACCAGGGGTGACTGTAGACTTTGTTTGTACGATATGGGTATCAAATGGAAGGTGTTAATGAGTCTTTTTAAAAGGGAGTGGGCCTTAGTTCTATAGGTGGTCGTCTTTTCGAGATATCGCCATAAAGGTGGACCAGGGGTGACTCTAGAATATGTTTGTACGATACGGGTATCAAATGAAAAGTGTTAATGAGTGACTCTAGAATGTGTTTGTACGATATGGGTATCAAATTAAAGGTATTAATGAGGCTTTTAAAAGGGAGTGGTGGTAGTTGTATATGTGAAGGCGTTTTCCAGATATTGACCAAAATGTGGACCAGGGTGACCCAGAACATCATCTGTTGGATACCGCTAATTTATTTATATATATAATACCACGAACACTATTCCTGCCAAGATTTCAAAGGTTTTTTATTTCACCCTGCAGAACTTTTTCATTTTCTTCTACTTAATATGGTAGGTGTCACACCCATTTTACAAAGTTTTTTCCAAAGTTATATTTCGCGTCAATAAACCAATCCAAATACCATGATTCATCCCTTTCTTCGTATTAAGTATAGAATTATGGCATTTTTTTTGTTTTTGGTAATTTTCGATATCGAAAAAGTGGGCGTGGTCATAGTCGGATTTCGGCCATTTTTTATACCAATACAAAGTGAGTTCAGATAAGTACGTGAAGTAAGTTTAGTATATCGATTTTTGCTCAAGTTATCGTATTAACGGCCGAGCGGAAGGACAGACGGTCGACTGTGTATAAAAACTGGGCGCGGCTTCAACCGATTTCGGCCTTTTTCACAGGAATAAGTTATAGTCCCAGGAACTAAGCTCCTACAAAATTTCACAAGGATTGGTAAATTTTTGTTCGACTTATGGCATTAAAACTATCTTGAACAAATTAAACGAAAAAGGGCGGAGCCACGCCCATTTTGAAATTTTCTTTTATTTTTGCATTTTGTTGCACCATATCATTACTGGAGTTGAATGTTGACATAATTTACTCATATACTGTAAAGATATTAAATTTTTTGTTAAAATTTGACTTTAAAAAAAATTTTTTTAAAGTGGGCGTGGTCGTTCTCCGATTTTGATAATTTTTATTAAGCATGCATATAGTAATAGGAGTAACGTTACTGGCAAATTTCAAAATGATATCTTCAACGACTGCCAAATTACAGCTTGCAAAATTTTAAATTACCTTCTTTTAAAAGTGGGCGGTGCCACGCCCATTGTCCAAAATTTTACTGATTTTCCATTCTGCGTCATAAGTTCAACTCACCCACCAAGTTTTATCGCTTTATCCGTCTTTGGTAATGAATTATCGCACTTTTTCCGTTTTTCGAAATTTTCGATATCGAAAAAGTGGGCGTGGTTATAGTCCGATATTGTTCATTTTAAATAGCGATCTGAGATGAGTGCTCAGGAACCTACATACCAAATTTCATCAAGATACCTCAAAATTTACTCAAGTTATCGTGTTAACGGACAGAAGGACGGACGGACGGACATGGCTCAATCAAACTTTTTTTCGATCCTGATGATTTTGATATATGGAAGTCTATATCTATCTCGATTCCTTTATACCTGTACAACCAACCGTTATCCAATCAAAGTTAATATACTCTGTGAGCTCTGCTCAACTGAGTATAAAAATAGGTAGGTACTTTTTGTGAGGATGCAAAGCTTCACTTTTTTTGTGGTCTGCATGTAAAAACTATGACTACGAATCACGTATTTCAAAAATATATGACGTAAACGTAACTATTTGATGAAATTTGATGAATTTTGAAGCTTCTAGCCGTAAAAAAGGGGGAAAAATGACAGTTTATATGAAGTATATAATATATATACCACCGATCTCTATTTTTCAGACAACAATATATGCTATATACGTAAAGATTTGGTGAAATTTGAAGCTTCTAGGTGTTAAAATGGGCCTAAAATTGCGAAAATATATATATACTATATATATATACTATATATACCACCATATATATACTATATACCACCTATCTTTATGATTTTTTCAAATAACAATATATGCTATATACGTAAACATTCATTGAAATTTGAAGCCTCTATCTCTTAAAATAGGGCAGTAATTACGAAAAGTTCCTTATCTGAACAATCGGTTGTGGGGGATATATACTATATATACGACCGATCTCATCAATTTTTTCAGGCAACAATATGTGCAATATAGGAAATTATATGGTGAAGTTTGAAGCTTCAATCTGTTAAATTGAGTAAGATATGACCAAAATCCTCTTTTTCTGAAAAATCGGTTGTATGGAGGATATATGCTATAGTGGTCCGATCCGGCCGGTTCCGACAAATGTCTAATCGGACACCCAAATGCACCCGCTCACCAAATTTTATCAAGATATCTCAAAAATTGAGGGACTAGTTTGCATTCAAACAGACAGACGGACAGACGGGCATGGCTAAATCAACTCAGCTCTTCATCCTGATTATTTCGGTATACTTAATGGTGGGTCTATCTATTTTCCTTTAAGGACTTACAATTTTGGGTTTCGTGACGAAATTATTATACCATTTCATTTTCATGAAAGATATAAAAATTTGCAATAAAATAATATTGCGACTATAAATTGTGATATAACCTATCCTATCTCTCAAGTTAGATCAAACTACAGACGGGGTGCAAAACTCACAATCGGTTCAGTAGTTTAGGAGTCCACCGCCCGAAAATGTTGTGACACGTGTTTTTTATATATTAAGATAAATAACGCCCACCTTGCTATTCTTACATATTTAATACATTTTTATAAAAGATCCCTTTATTTTTTAAACATTTTGCTTTTTTATAACGGAATTATTGATAATGTAATTTTAAGGTTAGTGAACTCTTTATTCGCAGCCATTTGGCTGAAATTAAATGAAAATACTATTTTGTTTATTACTTAGTTATGTATAGCTTTTCGATTGCAACCAATATGCCTGCTCACCATGACAATGGTGGAATGGATGCGCACAGCATGTCCAAATCATAAAATTTTAATATCGTAACGAGTATTTGTAAATGTTAACTTTTCGACAACAAAATCATATTCAGTGAGTAAGCGAATTTGTAAAACTTTTGCTATTTTTATGTAGCACAAATATATGTGGGTAAGAAAGGCCACTCAAAGTTCGCGAGGTGTTAATGCATAGATACACAAAGAGTTTCTGTTGGGAAAAACGCTGCTAGCAAAAATTTTATCGACAAAGGCAAACGGAATAAAAATGATGGTATAAATAATTTAACCCATGGAAGCAAAGTCTATCTATGCATATGGTTTCAATATAAACGCGCTGCCTGTCACACAACTCTCCCGTGGTAAAACAGAAAGAAGTAACTCTTACTTACGCTCTTTTGTCTTGCTATTGACTTTCCGAATCTCGAGGAAAAAATCTATTAGGGACTTCAACCCATTTTTTTCTATGTCATTTCTAAGTGCCTTAAACTGAAACAAAAACAAGCAAGGAAGGTTAAGTTCGGGTGTAACCGAACATTACATACTCAGTTGAGAGCTATGGTGACAACATAAGGGAAAATAACCATGTAAGAAATGAACCAAATGAAAGGCATTAAAGAGTATTTTATGAAGGAGTGGGCGATAGTTCTATAGGTGGACGCCATTTAGGGATATCTCCATAAAGGTGGATCAGGGTTGACTCTAGAATTTGTTTGTACGATATTGGTATCAAATTAAAGGTATTAATGAGAGTTTTAAAAGGGAGTGGTGGTAGTTGTACATGTGAAGGCGTTTTCCAGATATCGACCAAAATGTGGACCAGGGTGACCCAGAACATCATCTGTTGGATACCGCTAATTTATTTATATATGTAATACCTGCAAATATTTCAAGGGTTTTTTATTTCGCCCTGCAGAACTTTTTCATTTTCTTCTACTTAATATGGTAGGTGTCACAACCATTTTACAAAGTTTTTTCCAAAGTTATATTTCGCGTCAATAAAACAATCCAATTACCATGTTTCATCCCTTTTTTCGTATTTGGTATAGAATTATGGCATTTTTTTCATTTTTCGTAATTTTCGATATCTAAGAAGTGGGCGTGGTCATAGTCGCATTTCGTTTATTTTTTATACCAAGATAAAGTGCGTTCAGATAAGTACGTGAACTAAGTTCACTAAAGATATGTCGATTTTTGCTGTAGTTATCGTGTTAACGGCCATGCGGAAGGACAGACCGACGACCGTGTATAAAAACTGAGCGTGGCTTCAACCGATTTCGCCCATTTTCACAGAAAACAGTTAACGTCATAAAATCTATGGCCCTACTAAATTTCAAAAGGATTGGTAAATTTTTATTCGACTTATGGCATTAAAAGTATCCTAGACAAATTAAATGAAAAAGGGCGGAGCCACGCCCATTTTGAAATTTTCTTTTATTTTTGTATTTTTTTGCACCATATCATTACTGGAGTTGAATGCTGACGTAATTTACTTATATACTGTAAAGATATTAAATTTTTTGTTAAAATTTTACTTAAAAAATTTTTTTTTTTTAAAGTGGGCGTGGTCCTTCTCCGATTTTGCTAATTTTTACTGAGCGTACATATAGTAATATGAGTAACGTTCTTGCGAAATTTCATCATGATATCTTCAACGACTGCCAAATTACAGCTTGCAAAATTTTAAATTACCTTCTTTTAAAAGTGGGCGGTGCCACGCCCATTGTCCAAAATTTTACTAATTTTCAATTCTGCGTCATAGGTTCTACTCACCCACCAAATTTCATCGCTTTATCTGTCTTTGGTAATGAATTATTGCACTTTTTCTGTTTTTCGAAATTTTCGATATCGAAAAAGTGGGCGTGGTTATAGTCCGAAATTTCATCAAAATACCTCAAAATTTACTCAAGTTGTCGTGTTAACGGACGGACGGACAGACGGACGGACATGGCTCAATCAAATTGTTTTTCGATTCTGATGATTTTGATATATGGAAGTCTATATCTATCTCGATTCCTTTATATATGTACAACCAACCGTTATGCAATCAAAATTAATATACTCTGTGAGCTCTGCTCAACTGAGTATAATAAAACAACGTAAATTAAAATGTATGAGATCCTTATAATGGGTGCATGACAAAAACAAGCAACTTTTAAATAATCACCGTTATTGCTGCACATATTGCACTTTAGGCCAAAAAATTACCACACACCAATTTTCCACCGTGGTGTGATGGTAGCGTGCTCCACCTACCACACCGTATGCCCTGGGTTCAAACCCCGGGCAAAGCAACATCAAAATTTTAGAAATAAGATTTTTCAATTAGAAGACAATTTTTCTAAGCGGGGTCGCCCTTCGGCGGTGTTTGGCAAGCGCTCCGGATGTATTTCTGCTATGAAAAGCTCTCAGTGAAAACTCATCTGCCTTACAGATGCCGTTCGGAGTCGGCATAAAACATGTAGGTCCCGTCCGGCCAATTTGTAGGGAAAATCAAGAGGAGCACGACACAAATTGGAAGAGAAGCTCGGCCTTAGATCTCTTCGGAGGTTATGGCGCCTTACATTTTTTTTTTTAATTTTCCAATATCCTTGGAAGCTCCACCAAAAGTTTTATTGCCCAAGCGGTGATGGACTCTGAAATTTCGTCATTTGAAAAATATCTGAAGTCACGTGCATTTGTTAAAGCACAAAAAATTTAAATGTATGAAAAAAAATTTGTGTTATAATTTCATAGAACTTAAGTCCAAGTTACGTGGTTCCGTTGTGACATGAGAAATTCAATTATATGAAATGCTAAAACCATTTCATTTTCTAACCTAACCTAATCTAACCTAACCTACTTACTTAATTATTTGGCGCTAAACCGTTTAAATGGTTATGGCCGTCCAACAAGGCGTGCCAGTCGCTCCTTTTCTCTGCCAAGCGGTGCCAATTGGTCCACACCAAGGGACTCTTTGCTCGATGGCAGCAGGTACTTCGTTTTGTCCTCATTCACCATCAAACCCATCTTTACCGCTTCTTTTTCCAGTTTGGGGTAGGCAGTACTAACGGCGCGGGTGCTTAGGCCGATGATATCAATTTCATCAGCATATGCCAGTAATTCCACGCTTTTATAGAATATTGTTCCAGAGCGGTTAAGTTCTGGAGCTAATATAATTTTCTCCAGCATCAAATTAAATAAATCGCACGATAGGGGGTTACCCTGTCTGAAACCTCGTTTAGTTTCGAACGGCTCGGAGAGTTCCTTCGCAATTCTGACTGAACTGATGGCGCTACTCAACGTCATTTTGCACAGCTGTACAAGTTTTGCGGGGAAACCAAATTCAGACATAGCGGAATATAGGCAGCTCCTTTTCGTGCTGTGATGTGATGTGTGTTGATTCTTTTTTCGCGGGGTTTTTTCAAGATTTGGCGCATTGTGAAAATCTGGTGGATGGTAGATTTGCCAGGTCTGAAGCCGCACTGATAAGGTCCCATCAGCCGATTCACGGTGGGCTTCAATCTTTCGTACGATACACTTGACAGGACCTTATATGCGATATTAAGAAGGCTGATTCCGCGATAGTTGTTGCAGTTTGCAGTATCCCCCTTCTTGTGGACTAGGCAAAGAACACTTAGATTTCAATCGTCGGGCATGCACTCGTCCGCTCATATTTTGCTTAGAAGGTGATGCATGCTCCTTACCATCTCCTCGCCGCCGTATTTGAATAGCTCCGCAGGCAATCCATCAACGCCCGCGGCCTTGTTGTTTTTCAATCTGGTTATTGCTATTCTGACTTCGTCATAATCGGGTGGGGGGACATTTGTTCCATAATATTCGATTGCGGGATCGCGTTCGTCATCCCTGTGCGGTAAATCGCTGTCTTCATTTAGGAGAGCAGAGACGTGTTCCCTCCATAATCTAAGTACTTTCTGGACATCAGTTACAAGGTCGCCGTTTTCGTTCTTACAGGAGTTTGCTTCGGTCTTAAAACCTTGCGTCTGTCGCCGAATTTTTTGGTAAAATTTTCGGGCGTTTCTGCTTCTCCTTTTTTCTTCCTGAAAAGGCGTCTCGCCTCCCTTTTTAACTCGTGATAGCGTTCACACACTCCTCTTGTTGCGCTCGCTTTTAACGTAGCCCTGTAGGCAGCGTCTTTTCTTTCGGTTGCAACGCGGCATTCTTCATCGTACTAGTTGTTTTTCGTGGCCGCCGGTAACCAATTTTTTCCTCGGCGTCAGTAAGAAGTGCTTTGGAGATATGCTCCCACTGCTCCTGTATTCCTTCAGGATGAGTTGTGCTCTCAGAGAGCAGGTGCGAGAGTCGAGTTGCGAAATCATTGGCAGTCTGCTGTGATTGAAGCTTTTTGACGTCTAGCTTTCCTTGTGTTTTTTGTTCCTTGGTTTTAGTCGCGCAGAGGCGGGTGAGTATTTTGGCTTCGACGAGATAATGGTCGCAGTCGATGTTAGGTCCTTGGATCGTGCGTGATCGCTGAGGAAATATTACACATTATTAGCACAATGGAAATACCGAGAAGAATTTATAGATAAATAGATTTCTTGGGGTCGGCTCTGAAGTTCATAGCAGATACCTCAGACCATGAGGAATTTGAACTGCTCTTGAAAGGAAAGCATGTTAATAGAAAACAACAATAGGCAGATTAGAATTAACTCCGATTTACAATATAGAACTAACCAAATTACCAACCAAAGACGAGGAAACACTACTTTGTGAAAATCTGGTAAGAATAAATAATCATGTAATTAGCCAATTGAACAGACTACCACTCTCCATTGTATTAGCGAAGAGTAATATTATAAATCCACTCGAGGATGATGACGAGTTGGATCACGCGTTCCATTTCGAGCAATTACCTTTTAGTTTAAGTAATTTACTTACAGTATCTAAGGTAAACATTTTGCAAAATGCAGAAGTTATTTACTATATTCTTAACATTGCCAAGGTTATACATGTTTGCCAATTTCTTGAAATCTATTCTGTAGTTCATAATAATAGTATAATAAAGTTAGAGATCACACTTGCGGCAAAATGTAGCGATCAATCTCAACCACTCCGAAACTGCAATGACACTCTTGTCGCGAAAGTTTGTAAACCGGCTCACTCAAGTTGTTTAAGTCAGCTGTTAAGTAATAACACTGCGACTTGCGCATCGGAATCAGCATATTATATACCAATAGTTCAAAATATAGATGAGGGCATCATTATTCTAAATAACGTGCCACAAACGACAATATTTGGTCAAAGAAAATTGGAAATTATAGGAACAGATCGGGTTCTTTTTCAAAATTCAATCACCATTAATGATACGACTTATGTGGAAAAAAGGAAGCTATTTATATTCAACCGCATTCTCCAAAGACTATAGCAATTAACTATTTAGAGCACCATATGGAGTTGTCCCTACCATGGTTAGGTTAGGTTAGAGTGGCCACCGGTGCGAGCACCAGTGCACTTAGGCCCGTAAAGGTCCCGTTGTGATACCACGTGGATCTCTCCCCTACTCAAACCAACTGGCCGATTTAGCAAACGTCAGGAATTTCTTAGGTTCCAGGTTAACCAGATCACAAAGATCGTCAAAGAAAGGAGATCCCAGATATTTCTTCCTCTTGTGCCAAAGCGCCGGACAACCGCACAGAAAATGCTTGACTGTTTCTATCTCCTCTTCACCTTTGCAGCTTCTGCAGTAATCATTATAGGGAGCACCCAGCCGTTGTACATGCCTCCCGATTGCTATGTGGCCGGTTAAAAGTCCAACCACCAGAGATATGTCCCCCTTCCAAGAAGAAGGAGACGTCTCGTGCGTTTCGCGGCCCACTCTGGCCACACGAGCTTAGTGTGTTAGCAGGATTCAAGATTGCTCCATCTCACACCCGCTTCCCTTAGCAAAATCTCTTTCAAAGTGAGCTGAGAGGTAGCGAGCGGCATGCTCAATCCCTTCCAAGACGACGAAAGCGGAACGGATGTGCCCCCTCTTGCAAGTTCGTCAGCCATCTTATTTCCCGGTACATCCGAGTGTCTAGGCACCCATTCCAGACCAAGGGAAGTTTACTCAGCGATCTCGTTGAGAGATTTGCGGCACTTATCTACTGTCCTGGACTTTAATGAGACCGATCCAAGCGCTTTTAGTGCAGCCTGGCTGTCAGAGTAAATACAAATTTGGTTATAGCCATGAATAGCATTTCTCAGGTGATCGACGGCGTCGTTAATAGCAGCCATCTCCGCCTGAAAGACGCTGCAATGATCGGGTAGGCTAAAAGATAGATTCCATCGTAGTTGAGGTGCAAAGACACCGCTACCCACCTTATTTTCCAGTTTGGAGCCGTCAGCATATATCTGCAGCCTATCGCTCAGGTCCGGCGGCTCCCTCAACCAATAATCCCTATCAGGGATAACAACCTCGTACTTCATATCGAAAACGACAGTCGAAGAGCAATAGTCCGATGAAGGCGAATCCAGATTCTTAAGGATGGCTGCATGGCCGTCCACATTGTCTCTCCAGCCGGATAACTCTCGCAGCCGCATAGCAGAAAAGCCCGCACATTGCTTGGCCATTAAATCTATTGGCAACACATTAAAAAGAGTGTCCAGCCCCCCCCCCCCCCCCCCCCCCCCACACACACAGACTAGAGCACTTATTTGTACCTGCTGGAGTGCCCGTAGGTTTGATTTAGTATCTATGCTCGTCCACCAGACCAATGCCCCGTATAAAAGGATTGGTCTAACCACAGCAGTGTAGAGCCATAGGGTAATATCCGGTGATAGTCCCCATCTTCGTACAGTGCCACCGTTGCTTTTTTCACACGGTCCTGAGCGTTTTACCTCCAGGATAGTTTCCTATCCAAAATTACTCCTAGGTATTTGGCAGAGTCCCTCAGCGTCAGGATGGTACCTGCTAGCACCGGCAGCTGCAACGCAAGTATCTTATATTTCCTAGTGAACAGAACCAGTTCAGTTTTGGCTGAATTGACCGATAGACCTTTACTCCTGGTCCAGTTCTCCACTAGTCTAAGCTTAGTTTGCATTAGATCGCACAGTGTCTGCGGACTTCCCGCTAACTAACAGCGCCGGGTCACCTGCATATGCGATTACCTTGCCGCAACCGTCCTTCTCAAGAAGAACCAAGAGCTCATTAAGTGTGGCAACACATAGAAGTGGAGAAAGTCCCCACCCTGTGGGGTGCCTCTCCGTATGTGTTTGACCACCGTTGAGCCTACGAGGTCGGCATGCACCTTCCTTCGCAGCAGTAACTGCTGAACGAGTTTCACTAGCCCCGAATCGGCCCCCAAGCCGATTAGTGCATCAGTTATCGCAGAGGGCGTAACGTTGTTGAAAGCTCGCTCAATGTCGAGAAAAGCTATGAGTGTGAAGTCCTTATGCGCCAAAGATTTCGCGATCTGGGAGACTACCGCATGTAAGGCCGTTTCCGTGGACTTCCCTTTCATGTACGCATGCTGGGATGTCGATAACTTTCCCTCCAAGGACTACTTAGTGAAGAGTCCATTAATTTCCCGAATGTCTTGAGCTGGAAGGATGTCAGACAAATCGGTCTGAAGTCTTTAGGGGTCACGTGACAAGTCCTTCCAGCTTTTGGTATAAAGGTGACACTTGAATCGATCCAACCCTGTGAAATATGGTTAAGAGCACAAACCCCTTTGAAAATGTCCACAAAGAATTCAGCTCGATTGTTTGCTGGAGTTGCACCGGGGCCAACCCATCCGGCCCTGGTGCTTTGAAAGGCTTGAACGACATTATAGCCCTTTTAATTTTACCCATAGTAATGAACTTCCCCTCATACGGTTCACCAGTATGAGTCTCCCTCCAGTTCATTGCTTCATCACTAGCGTCCGGAAAGTGCGTACTCAGGAGCAGGCAAAGGGTGCTCTCCGCTGAATTCATCAATGTCCCATCAGATCTTTTCAGGCATCCAGGGACACTTTTTGGAGCACCAGAGAGCACCTTTCTGAGCTTAGATCCCTCAGACACCGTCTCCATTTCGCTACTTCCGCCAAAACGTGCTCTTCAAGGCCTTAACAAGAGCCTCCCCGGATGCTTTCGTATACGAGTGAACCATATTATCCTCTCTCTCTGCAGAGTCCTGGGGAATATGAACACTAAATCCTGAGAGCCTCTTTTGAAGTTCCTCACTGTAGATACGCCAGTTGGCGTTTTTAAGGTTCCTATGCCAGAGAGTTTTGACCGCCACCCCGCCAAGGTCGAAGCGGACAAATCTATGATCCGAAAAAGAATGGTCATCAAGCACCATCCAATTTTTTATCATAGTTTCCCCGCTGCCCGAGATCAGGGTGGCGTCAAGAACCTCCTGTCTGCTCTTAGTAACAAACGTGGGTGCCGAACCCCTATTAGAAATCTTAAAGTTATGATAAATAACAAAATCAAAGAGTGACTCACCCCTTTCATTCGTGTCTCCACTGCCCCACGCTTCGTGGTGCGCATTGGCATCTCCCGCTAGTAGTAGTGGCCCTTTCGCATCCAGACTATCTTGCTGACTAGCTCAGTCGGAGCCGACTCCTCGTGAGGAAAGTAAAAGGGCGTCAGTGTAACATCAGTACCACTGAACTTCAGCGTCATAATTTTAGCATCCTCGTCGCTAAACTGAGGTAGAAAAAGAAAACTTAGTTCAGATCTTACCAAGATGCAAGCTCTCGGTTTCGCGTGTGTGGCACCACCCACCAACGCAAGTCCTGCCGCTTTCAGCCCGCATATCTTATGCCCTTCTACCCAAGGCTCTTGGATAAGGGCTATAACAGCCGCCACACTGGAAAACTGGAGCAGCAGCGCAGCAGATGCTGCTTTACAATGGTGGAGGTTGATTTGAAGGACCCGCACTAGGCTGAACGCTGACCACCTCCACCACTGTCAAGATGCCGCCTTTATCAGACATTGGCTCCTCCCCAGGGTAACCACTAAGCCTGTCCGGCGTTAGCGAGGAGATCGAAGACGCGTTCCCACCCAACGTGTCATCTGTCTGACTGAGCGTGTTTGATTCTGCGTCCTCCTCCTCCTCGCTCTCCGCTTTTTATGGCTCTATTTCCAGCGCTGGATCATAGGCCGCCTTCAGGTCGTTCGAGTAAGCCTTAATCTTCACGGTGTCGAAACCGAATTTAATTGGGCCATCCGCGCGCTCCAAAAAAGGCACTGACTCCTTGTTGAGTAGGAGTATCACCTGACGCGTCGCCCTGGTGCTATGCTCCAGCTTCAGGACTCTTCAACTAGAGCAAGGTAGTTCTGGTTTGAAGGTCTTTATGACCTCAGAGACTTCCTCCATATCATCCGGCTTGGATGGAATCGAGACCCTAGCTCGAGGCCTAGATGAGATGTCGTTGAAGTCGACAACCCTAAGCATCGCTGCAGGTTAGAACTCCCCCAACCTAGCCACCGCCATTTTGTACAAGTCCGCTGACCTCTGGTCATGGCAGGCCACCATTGACTTGCCCCTGATACCAACCCACCTCTTTGCAAGCAGGTGGAGGTCCAGGGTTCTCTAAAACTGGCCATTTCGGTTCTTATCCAGTCCCATTTCTCTTTGAAGGTCTGCTCCTTCTCAGGATTAGATTCAAAGACCCCCACAAGGATGCTACTTTTAGCAACCTCTGCGAAGGAGGAGCCTTTGGCTCTAAGCCTCTTAGGAGCATTTTGCGCAATCTCCATCGAACGATGGCGCTTACAGGAAGCCTGTTCCTTCACCGGAACAGACTTCTTAAAATCAGGGACAATGGTTTTCGCCCACTCAATTGCTGCCCGGAGCTCCTCAACGTCCCCAGGCAACGCCATGGAGAACAGTTTGGGGCGTTTGCCAACCTTTTCAGGAAGCGTATAGCCACCTGCCTGTGCCTACTGCGTATCTGTGAGGGAGGTGGCCTATCCTTCCTTTGGATGTACGCCATCGGTGTAATCGGAGGAAAGCGGACGGACTGCTCCCCCTATCCAAGCAGCTCCCTCGGTAGCAAGCTGCCTACCGAGAGGGTTACTAGCAGAGGCAGCAGGCCCAGTCGTCGCCCCCAAAGCTCCCCTAGAGGAAGTAAAGGGCGATGTGCAAAACTCCGGCGCCGCCTGAAGCCTTTGCGCACCACCCGCAATAGCCGCACCGCAGCTGGTAGAGGAGCCCTGCATCGCACGAGCTCCCAGATTGATGGGTGTTACCCCTTCCGGCTTTTTGCGAGGCCCGGCCTCGTTACAATTATTCTTGTTTTGTTTTTAAAAACATTCATTATTTAGACCCACGATTTGCGGAGAACGGGTTCGTCCACCCCAGGCAGAGATCCGCTATACCTGGGGTAAGGCCAAAATTACAACGGGGTGTGGCCTGGCTCCCAGAGGACTCCGTTAGCGACTGGGCTATTTGAGAGGGCCCCAGCCAGGCTGACCATCGGCACGGCAACGCATAACACCACTGGTCCGGACCGCACCTTGAGACCACGTTCAAGAGCCACTTCCATATGCCAGAGCTATTAAGGAGCTATGGCACTAATGGCACTGATCCTGAACTTAGCTAGCACTCCCCTAACGGAGTTTCTGTAGTGACTATTACCAGCCGGCACCCTTTAGGAGGGTTCAGTCCAAGGATTTTCGCCAGCCTGTCCCTACCATATTTGCATAAAATTTATATTGATAATATTTCTCGCATTCACGAACTTAAAAAGGGCATATCTCTTCATCGCAATTTGTTGTGGACAATTTTTTTCTTTCCCTCCATCGCTAATAATTGCAATAGCAATTTTTTTTTTCATCTACCGCAGAAGGAAATCCACAAATAATAAGAAAAAATCTCAGAGGGCAGTGGAGGAAATTTTGGCACAAGTCGAGGGCGACTCGTCTTATGAGGGGAACAAGTTAGCGCATTGCACAGTTGCAAAGCTTAAACAGCGTTTTGTAGATACCTTAGAATCACCCACATTCCTGGCTCATTGTTATTAGATCCCACAACTTACTCCCACACCTGCTTAAATTCTTGAATATTTCGAAGTAAGCTTCACAGCCGCCAAGCTGATTGCCAATTCATCAGAATAACTCCCACGCTTGGCTTGCCGTTCAGTCATGTTGATAGACGGACACCTGATAACGTACGTGACTTTGGACGGCTTGATACGATGCAGCAAGCAATGCATTCATTTTAAGACTAAAATGTTTAGTTCTAATTTGAGATTAATAAAGTAAAGTCATACATTTGCAAACTTATATATCTCATACAACCGATTGTTCAGAAAAGAAGCTTTTCGTAATTCCTGCTCCATTTCAACGGCTAGAAGCTTCAAATTTCATCAAATACTTACGTTGAGTATAGTGAACTTGGAGAAGCCCATCTTCACAAAACTCATCAAAATTACGTTTCCGGCGAGCTCTGGGCTTCAACGAACCGAAATTTTAAAGCAAAAACAAAGCTGAAAATTCCTTTCTTTATTGATAAAACATTCTATCTTTTGATACTATTTGTCTCAAACAAATTTTGCATATCAATAACCTCTCTCACGTGTAACGTGTACATTAGGGTGGTTACAAGGTATATGGTGAATTTTAATTTTTGTTCTATCTTTCGGAGCACCTTCCTGAAATATGCTAATAGATCAAAAAATGATTATTACAAAGTTTCAGACCAATCCGATAATGTTAAAAGGTGCCTCATTGAGGTCAAAGTTGGGAAAAACAGCGATTTTTCAGAAAAATTTTAGTGCTTCGTTAGTAAAAGTGAAACCATTTATGCCAGGAACTTGACTCGTATACCATTGAATATTGTAATGTCCATAGACGTTTGCATGGATATTAACAATTAGGGATATCCACTATGACCTGATCTGATAAGTGCTAAATACTGCAAAAAATAACCGTGTTATAAAAATATTATTCAGATCAAAATCAATACAAATAAAATTACCTATCGAATGGTGTACGAGTCAAGTTCCTGACATAAATGGTTTCACTTTTACTGACGAAACACAAAAAATGTTTTCTGAAAAATCTCTGTTTTTCCTAACTTTGACCTCAATGAGGCACGTGTTAACATTATCGGATTGGCCTGAAACTTTGTATGTATCATTTTCTAATCTATTGGCATATTTTATGGGGGTGGCCCAGCGGAAAATCTAAAATTGATTTCATGTGGCCACCCTAGTGTACATCTCTAAAAATGAATCTACATCTTTTTGTTTAGTTTGGTTGAAATGCACAACGATTAACTCGAAATTGTATTATAGTCTTTAGTTGTCTCACATTGTTTTTTAAGCAGAACTTAAAAAAATATACTTTTCAAATAAAATAAAATACTCAAGCATTATCACATGTTGCTGAAGATGGCTTCAGATTGAAGCCGCAATATCGACAAATCAAAACCCAATGCAATTTTAAACATTGTGTTTTATTTTACCTACGGCCTTTAAGCTCATAAAATTAACACAACATGAAATACTCAAGTACAATGTAAAAAAATATTTTTGAGCTCGCGGCCTCTTGGCCCAAGCCCTCTTGCATCGGGGGCCTGTGGCATTTTGCCAGCCCTGCGATCCTATTGTTACGCTACTGTAAGATAGGGTCAGCTATGTACTTCAACCAAAAACAAATTGCTTAGCTACGGTATGGTCATCACTAAGGCGTTGTGCTATGGCTTCAGAATACATCAGACTACATATATTGATTTCCATAAGGTTGATTGCATCATCAATTTTATGCGGAGTTTGCCAGGGCCTTAAATTACTTATTCCCCAATTTTCTTTTCATCTCATGTTCTATTAATTAAAGAGGGAACTTTAAAGCTAAGAATAAAGTTTGATCTCACAACCTAAGGCATTTGCCTGTGTCACACTTTCATTGCATGCAATAAAAGATGTTGTTTTTTTAAATCGCATTATAAACATTTATTTATAGATAACACAAAAAGAAATATGGTCATCTCGACTGCTGATTGAAATATCACCATATCTCAGCTACCGTTCCAAAAAAGCTCTGAAGTGGGGCGTTCAGCCGAGTTAGGGTGATTTTCCACTCAGGAGTCGATTTTTACAACGTCCTGCAATTATAATGACATTGCATAACTTAAATATTCTCTAACTTTTTGATTACTTAAAGATGTATAAATACTCGGATAGCGTGTGCTCGAACAACCTGCATAATGTGATGCCACCGCACAAAGTTGTCCATTCACCACACCCGGTGCCCCATAATCTTCATTGCACACATCAGATCTAAAACGCGCAGCACAAATCATTGTGTTTGTGAAAGGCCTCCTTGAATACTTATAATGAGCCGCACACGCATCATGTGAGATTATCTTCAAGAGAGCAGATCGGAGTGTATTCGAAGTCTCCCCATTTTTTGGAGTTGTCCAACCCCATCCACTAATTCGTATTTCCATGCCATCTGTTAATTCATCAATTCTGCAAAATGGTATTATATTTACTGTATTACTCTGTGCAAACGATTGTTGCAATATCATCAAAGCTATATCCATATGACATGTAAAGGCATCATATTCAGGTGGAAAATGTACATCGGCCACACTGGCAGATTGGCCAGAGGGTATATCACATAATTCCGTTACACCAGCTACAACAAAAAATTCGCTTTTTACTAAACCTGCCACGCAAAACGCAGCTGTAACCACCTTGTTCCAAGTGACCAATGAACCGACGCAATGATTTTTTCCGCAGTAGTGTATCGACACCAAATGTGGGCTTGACTCAATCTCCAAAGGAAGGCCCTCCACAATGCGAAATTCAGAACTCGTATAAGTCGAAATGGAGCTAAATATCAACAACACGAGCGCGAAGTAAGGGCGTAAATTCATTTTATTTTGAGACTATTTCCACCACTTTTTAAGTATAAACTACACCGATCTCAATTTTGTGGGCGCTATTTATACATAAATGAGTCGTGTGAATAAACAATAAGCAAAAACGTTTCCTCCTAGATTTCAGGAATTTGAACAATAGCTAATAATTAAAGTTAAAGAAATTAATACAAAGGAATTTTTTTTTACTCGACCTATTATAGCTTGAGTATATTTTTGGTTTGAAGTGCCTAATTAAAATTTCAATGGCTTTAATTATGAAAAATACAAACTACTTACACAGCTTTTTAAAATGATATTTCTATAGAAATTTCTTCTTATATTAGCGTGAGTTAATCGGGGATTGCCCGTATTGCTTTTTTGAATGTATGAAGACATTTATTTCAAGCAATTTTTAATTTTATAATTTATTTAATAATTTGGGAAAAATTTAAACAACGTGACATCAGGACGGAAAAGGCGACAGCTGTTTCAATTATACCTTGTAAATCTCTTCAAATCCTTTTCTCCCGGGAGTGGAATTCGAACCCGCACTTCTACGACAGTTGAAATGTTTATAAACGCATTCAGCTACGTCATGCCTTAGTTGTTGTAAATTTTTTCCCAATTGCCTTCTTTTGCATATATTAATCTTCTACAAATCACATAATTCGTATGTAGTTATGTGTTGAAGTTATGCATGTTTGTAAGGCGGTTTCTTTGAAGAGATTTACAAGGTATAATCGAAACAGCTGTCGCTTTGTCCGTCCTGATGTCACGTTGTTTAAATTTTTCCCAAATTATTAAATTAATTAGTTTTATTTGTTTCCAAACTGTTATTATGTTCGCCCGCATTTAAACGTCTAATTAAAATTTCAATGGCCTTAATGATGAAACATACAAAATATTGTAACGAGTTTACTGAAATTTCGCTTATTCCAAATCTTATACTAGCGTTCGTATCGCTAAACTCTTGAATAAATAACTCCAATATTTAATAATGCAAAATGGCCTTTATTATTACCAATAGCTTGCTTAAATGAAACTGATAATATTCGTGACACTACCCTCCACCTAAGTCTGATCGTCCCGATCAGACAAATCTCTCGATCTAAACGCTGCTAGCATCTCCAAATGAACCACCGTCCTGTTTCGTGGTTTCCCAATTGTTTGTATGCGGTAGATGACATCACTGATTCTCTTCACAACTCTGTACGAGCCTTCCCAACTGCACCAAAATTCGGATGGAACATCTTTCTGCCGGTGAGGGTTGTATAGCAGTACCAAATCTCCCTCCCGGAAACCTTTCGAATTATTTTTCTCACCTGCGTTTCATATTACTACTCATTATCCTGGATGGTTCCCTCACACTCTGTTGTTTGGCCAATGAACTACTTCGTAGGACAGTCAATAGCTGGAGCTAGCTCTCGATCTCTACATCTTACTCGCTCTTGCTCATCCCTTCTAGCTTTGTTATTAAGACCACCCATGCTGTTTAAACCACTAGGATCAAGATCGCAATGACGTGCAATGTGACCGGGCTTCCCGCATTTGAAGCATTTGGTAACTCCTTCACTCCGCTTTTGCGATCCTTTCAGCGCCTCCAATATTGTCTTCACCCAGTCTGGCCTTTCTGCCTCCACACGGCGTGCTTTGAACGCTGGTTTACACAGAAGCGATGCTGTTTCCTGAATCAGAGCATGTGATACCGTTTCTGTGAATGTAGGTTTTGGGTTTGCGTATGGTGCTCGCTTCGGTTCGATATCCCGTATGCCATTTATAAAGCTTTGAATCTTTACCCTTTCAGTCAATTCCACGGGTGCGTCCGCATTCGCTAAATGTGCCAGCCTTTCAACATCCGACGCAAACTCTTGCAATGTCTCACCAGGCTTCTGGAAGCGGTTCAGTAACTCCATTTTGTATATCTGTCTCCTATGTTCAGTTCCGTATCGTCTCTCTAGAGCGCTCACCAATTCTTCATAACAGTTCCGTTCGCCCTCTGGAATGGTTTGTAAAATCTCAGCTGCAGGCCCTTTCAACGCCATGAACAGTGCAGCAACTTTATCTTCAACATTCCAGTTGTTCACTGCTGCGGTCTTCTCAAACTGAAGCTTAAATACCTGAAAAGGAGCAGAACCGTCAAAAGATGGTGCCTTTACCTTTGGATTACTCGCTGAATCTGCTGGGTGATTTATTTGCAACTCCTGTATACGACCTCTCAAAGCTTCTATCTCGGCATTCATTTTGTCCTCGAGCTGTACAATTTTTGTATTCTGTGCTTCTAACTGCGAAGACATTTGTGCCACCTGCAATCATAAGCGCTCCTCTTGTGCTTCCATCTTGGATGTAATCTGTGTCGACATTTCTGAAATACGCGTTTCTTGTGATTTCATCTGCTCAGCCAACTGAGATGTCATATATGTTTTCTGTTCTTCCAGTTAAGATGATATTTGTCTTTCCCGGGCCTCAATCTCGGATGTTATACGGTTCTCCTGGGATTCTAGTTGTGTTCCCATCTTGGATGTCATACGTGTCTCCTGGGATTCTAGTTGTTTTTCCATCTTCGATGTTACTGTCGACGTTTGTGCAGATATTGCAGCTAATATTGTGTTCAAGTCTGTGTTCGCCATTGTCTGCGGTGTTTCGTTTTTCTCTTCAATTTTTGTTGTTGTCTCGTCGACATCAAGATGAAAGACTCTTCCACGTTAATTACTTTTGCTTCCATTGCCTCTTGTAGTCTTGCCTGAAGTTCGAGTTTATCGCCGGTTGTATTCAATCCACAGCTCTCCAACACCTTCTTCAATTGCTGGATCTTCAATTCACTCCACTTTGCCATGTCCTTGTTGTACTTGAAATATTCGGAATTTATTCAACAATTCCTCTTCTGACTCCAATTTTAACGAGTTTACTGAAATTTCGGTTATTCCAAATCTTCTACTAACGTTCGTATCACTAAACTGTTGAATAAATAACTCCAATATTTAGTAATGCAAAATGGCTTTTATTATTACCAATAGCTTGCTTAAATGAAACTGATTCTCGTACCTCTGTCTTGTTTCCTCGTTGCACACTTCTAGGCTTTTCTATTCTAGAATTTACTAGTTAGTTATCGGCTACAAAATCAGCAGCCACAACTACGTTTATAGCTTCTCATATGCGCGTGTATACGTGAGTAATACTTTCACAAATCATTGCCTTCTTTTGTGAGCATCTCAGATAAGATATATGCATGTGTTTGTGCGTTTTCTCTCCGCTGCTTGTATGGACATATGGGTAGACATAATGATTCATTTGTTGATATGCATACAAGTCACTGCTTAGTATCGCTTAGAGATGACAGTACCCCTTAGTGTTGCTAACATTCGCGACAATGTTTACGCAGCTTTTTAAATGACATTTCTATAGAAATTTCTTCTTATATTAGCTTTATATTTTTATGAAAAGAACAAAGTGTAAACTTAATTAGTTTTATTTGTTTCTAAACTGTTATAATCTTCGCACGCATTTAAACGCCTAATTAAAATTTCAATGGCCTTTATGATGAAAAATACAAAATATTTACACAGCCTTTTGAAATGACATTTCTATTTGGTATGAGAAGGTTTTGAAAAATCACTCTATTTGCTTAGATATAAAATAGCGTGTGAAATCTTATTTTGATTTTCACACTTCACCATTCAATACACAAGTCTCCCGGTTTGATATTTCCTCAAGTTGGTGGCCCCATCCCCAACTAGTCCCTTGAAGTGACTCACATTGGATATAGCCTATCAACCATGTTCAAAGATCACCAACACGTTACGGCTCCTGTTACAAATGTGAATACGTAGGCACATATTTTAACCCCGTTATGCTTCATCCTTCGCAAGAACACTCAAAGTGGTGAAGCAAAAGCTTTCCCAAGATAGCCGAACAAATGACCGGTTGTCAGTGGCGGATTTACCATATAGGCAACATAGGCTAGAGACTAGGGTGGCAAAATTGAGGGACGGCAGAATTCGAGTCAATTAATTTTTGAAAAAAAAAAAAAATTGCATTCTGATTTTGCTGCACTTAAAATAGTATTTTTGTCTGTATATCTAATAAGTAATTCATTCTTTTCTATGCATTTCGAAATTAGAATGAAGCTGTAAATTAATTTTCCGCATATCAGTCGTAAAGAAACAGCCGACCCGCCACCCTGAGAATCAGAATCATCTAAGAACATAGATGAATGGATTTGCGACTCTTTGCTTCGAGAGGGCGCTGTCAAAATGCACATTTTTTATAACATTTGTCAATGATGCCACTCCAAACAATTATTATTCAGTATGGGAATAAGGGTTCAAGCAATATAAGTTATTTATCTAAAGACATTTGTGACGAATTCATTGAAATCATGGCAGACAAATTGCGTCAAGCTATAATAGAAGAAATGCATACTGATACTAGATACGTAAAATAAGATAGAACACCTGTTGAACGATTTCAGCGTTTCATAGAAAATCCAGGTCACAAAAGTGAAGAATTATTCGTCGAAGTGTATTACGTTCTGATGTCACCGGATTTGTATATTATGGATTGTAGAGGGCAATCTTGTGATACCGCAGCAAACATGTCTGGAATTTACAGCGGACTTCAAGCTCGAATAAAAGAAATTAACGATTACGCAGACTATTCACCATGTGGTGGGCATAATGTCAACCTTGCTGGTACACATGCAGCAGGAAGTTGTACAGAAACTTCTGCTTATTTCGGAGTTTTACAGAGCGTCAATACTTTCTTCACGGGATCGACTCATCGCTGGGAAGTGTATGTATTTCATTGCAGTAAATCTGAACATCGACAGCGTGCGTTGAAGTCACCATCAGATACAAGGTGGTCTGCCCGAAATGATGCAAATCGAACGCTTGAATTATCTTACACAGAAACGTTACAGCATTAGTAGCAATTGAAGAAGACCTACATGAAAAAGCAATAACAAGAAACGAAGCTAGAGGAATACGTATTCAACGCATTCATGCAAGGTATATGGAGATTCCTATTAACGTCATTCAATGCGATGAGTAAGAAATTACAAAATGTGAATACGACTATTTCTGTAGTGATCATATTGTTCAACGGACTCATCAATATTGTTTCTGATACTCGTGAAGAATTCGATCTGTATGAAGAGAAAGCTCTCTCTATTTCAACAATTCAGGAATACAAAACGCGTAGAAGAAATCTAAATGTACGACATTGTGAAAATTGGAAACCTGGTATTCAATTGAGTGGCCGTGACAAATTTCGTATCAACATCAACGTTATCTTGGATCGCACTTTGGCAGAATTGACACAAAGACGTACGGCATATCAAGAAATCTATTCTAAATTTTCTCTTATCACTGATATGAAACATCTAAGCAACAAAGAATTACGTACGAGATCCACTATATTGAGGAACTACTACCCCCAAGATCTTGAGGAAAATTTGGGAAATGAAATGGTATTTTTCAAGGCATATTGCATCGAAAAGAACATTTCAAATTATTATCCGCTGGACCTGTTGATAATGCTGAGACTAGATAATTTGCATCTTTCTTTGCCTAATGTTGACATTGCGTTGCGAATGTGTGTTTCAATTCCTATTGCAAATTGTAGCGCAGAGAGATCGTTTTCTGTTTTAAAACGCGTAAAAATTTCCTCAGATCTTCATTTGGCGAAGACAAACTGAATACTCTTGGGTTGTTGACGATAGAACCAAAATTGTTTTTATCTATCGATTGTGATGATATCATTAGAGAATTCGCAGCTGAAAAATCAAGACGCAAAGAAATATAAATGAGGAATGTTTGGAAAAAAGTCAAGGTTAAATACCTCATTAATGCAAATGTCGATTATCTTTCGTTATGTATTTCATTAATAACACACTAAACTGTAATAAAGCACTGAAAATCGCAATCATTGTGTTATAAATTATTATTGTCAAAAAAAAAAAAAAATTTTTAACTTGTAAGGGCGGCAAGTTATGTCTTGCCAAGGGGCGGCGAATATTCAAATCCGCCCCTGGATATGGGTATTAAATGAAAGGTGTTAATGATTATTTTAAAAGGAAGTTGGCCTTCGTTCTATAGGTGGACGCCTTTTCGAGATATCGCCATAAAGGTGAACCAGGGGTGACTTTATAATGTGTTTGTACGATATGGGTATCAAATTAGGCCCGGTTTTTCAGTACAAGTTCAACTCAGTTTGTCAACTAAACTATGCTTAAGCTTATTCTGCAGTTTTTCAGTCTACTTTAACTGAAGTTTAAGCTAAGCTTAAGCGGCCGATCTGCCAGGTTTAAACTCTAGTTAACCTAACAGTTATTTGCGTTCGTACGAAATGGCGTCGAATATACCCAACAAGCATTTGGGCTTGAGTACAATTAGAGCACATGTTGATAACTAGGCATACTTCTAAAATCTCAAGAGTTGTTTCGAAACAGTGGCCCAACTCGAGAATCATAGTGAACTCAGCAAAAGAGGGACCGTTTTTGTAAAGCAAACTATGCTATTACTTAAGTTGAAAAAATGTAATTAACAACTTGTGGTTCTCTAACTGGACTCAAATGTAAGATTCAATGATGTTGATGAAGGGTCTTCGGTGTGGTAGGTTGAGCACGCTACCATCACACCACGGCGGCCACCTATATAATTTATTCTTGATTAATTACGCTTCATTACTGCTATCAGCCAGGTGTTTATTTCTCACAATAAACAGCTGTTGGCTTTGGTGGTACCTCCTTGGAGATTTTTTTCAAGTCCACCTCAACTCGATATATAATGTAACATATCAACTGGAGAAATGGGTTGAATATTCATTTGAGAACTGTACATTTCTCAAAATCTCTCGAAGTTAGGATAATAATTGGAAAATATTTATGACGTTGGAGATCAACTGGAAAACTTTTAATTTTACAAAATGTCTCAAACGTTGGATAGTGGCTGGAGAACGAAGTTGGATATCAACTAGAGAACTATCTGGTTTAAGGATAATTAAATAGTGATGTTGGATATCACTTCCAGAATTATATATATATTTCGCCGGATAATTTTTTCCCATGTCTGTTGTGTAAACAAAATCCAGCTGTTGCCGTATCTTTAAATTATCTAGATAATAAAAAAACCCATGTTGCCGCACAAAACAGCATACCCAAAAGGCGGCCTTAAACTGTGAATGAAAAACTGCTCAGTAGCTTAACTGGAGTTTAAATTTGACTAGAGTTTAAGCAAGCTTAGTTTAAGCTTAGCTTAACCAACCACTGATAAACCGGGCCTTAAAGGTATTAATAATGGTTTTAAAAGGTAGTGGCCCTTAGTTGTATATGTGAAGGTGTTTAAGAGATATCGGCCAAAATTGATTGACCAGGGTGACCCAGAACATCATCTGTCGGGTACCGCTAATTTATTTATATATGTAATATCACGCACAGTATTCCTGTCATTATTCCAAGGGATTTTGATTTCGCCCTGCAGAACTTTTTCATGTTCTTCTACTTAATATGGTAGGTGTCACACCCATTTTGCAAAGTTTTTTTTCTAAAGTTATATTTTGCGTCAATAAAGCAAACCAATTACCATGTTTCATCCCTTTTTTCATATTTGGTATAGAATTATGGCATTTTTTTCATTTTTCGTAACTTTAGATATCGAAAAAGTGGGCGTGGTCATAGTCGGATTTCGGCAATTTTTTACACCAATACAAAGTGAGTTCAGATAAGTACGTGAACTGAGTTTAGTAAAGATATATCGATTTTTGCTCAAGTTATCGTGTTAACGGCCGAGCGGAAGGACAGACCGTCGGTTGTGTATAAAAACTGGGCGTGGCTTCAACCAGTTTCGCTCATTTTCACAGAAAACAGTTACCGTCAGAAAAGCGATACCCTTAACAAATTTCACAAGGATTGGTAAATTTTATTTATTTATGGCATTGAAAGTATTCTAGACAATTGTTTTCGTTTTATCGGCCTATTGATAAAGTATTCAAGGTTCGAAACGAGCTCAAGGCCAGAACAATAATTTATGAATGATGATGAAATGAACTCAGTTCACGTACTTATCTGAACTCACTTTGTATTCGTATAAAAAATGGCCGAAAACTGACTATGACCACGCCCACTTCTTCGATTTCGAAAATTACGAAAAATGAAAAAAAAATGCCATAATTCTATACCAAATATGAAAAAAGAGATGAAACATGGTAATTGGATTGGTTTATTGACGCAAAATATAACTTTAGAGAAAACTTTGTAAAATGGGTGTGACACCTACCATATTAAGTAGAAGACAAGGAAAAAGTTCTGTGAGGCGAAATCAAAAGCCCTTGGAATCTTGGCAGGAATACTGTTCGTGGTATTTCATACATAAATAAATTAGCGGTATCCGAAAAATGATGTTCTGGGTCACCCTGGTCCACATTTTGGTCAATATCTCGAAAACGCCTTCACATATACAACTACCACCACGCCCTTTTAAAATACTAATTAACACCTTTCATTTGATGCCCATATCGCACAAACACATTCTAGAGTCACCCCTGGACAACCTTTATGGCGATTTCTCGAAAAGGCGTCCACATATAGAACTATGACCCACTCCCTCCACATGTCATACAAACACATTCCAGGGTTACCCTAGGTTCATTTTCCTCTATGGTGATTTTCCCTTATTTTGTCTCCATAGCTCTCAGCTGAGTACGTAATGTTCGGTTACACCCGAACTTAGCCTACCTTCCTTGTTAAATATAGAGTTGATAAATCAAAAAAAAGCGGTATTTTATTTGTATCCGGACAGTAAACATTAGTTTCCGGACGCTTTTATTTTAGTATCCGGACGCGAATTTTAATACAATATTTTCTTTGTTTTTCTCTGTAATGAATGTATGTTACAGATTTTATACAGTAATAATTATAAATTTTATTTTATGTTTTTTATATAGATATCCCACGCAATATCAGAACTATTGAAAACCGTCTTATCTCGGTGTTTTTTTAAACCATATTACTCAGCAGAAAATACATTGAATTAAAGTTAAAATAGAGACTTATTAAAACATATGATGAGATTGGGGATTAATAAATTAATTTCGGAGATAAGCTGTTTTCAATAAAATTTTGGATTAGGGCTTTTTTCATACCAAATTTGAGATAGGAAATTTGCAACACTTCTGGGTCCATGCCATTCCCCTTCTTTCAGAAGGAAGAATAAATATTATTTGTAGTTTACTTGACGATCAGGGCTGCTTTTGAGGAAAACCTTGCGGTATGCTGACTGACCCCACCATGTTGGGAAGATAAGATACGACCCCATCGATCCTTCCAGATCATAAGTCCTTTCCTCCTTGCGTTAGGAGCTCCTGCGTAGGTGTGGTTGAAGATTGCGTTCCGGAAGCTATAAATTTCGCTGCATATCTTAAACTTCCATACCGCATTAGAGCTTTATTGTGCGTGGCTGTTTGTATATGTTCCGATAAGGGAAGCTTGATATCTATATTTCGTGTTTCTGTTCGTTTGTCGCTAACCGTAATATTAACTATAGTGGGAATGCGCCTCTTTATGAGGATGGCTATTTTCGTTTTTGATGTTGCCGGCTAAATATCGCGACTAGCTATCCGTCCACTTATGCTGCGGCAGCTCTAAACGAAGAAGTCTGTTTTCTTTACCCTTCTTTCATATCGGTCTCTCATATAGTCCCTTTAGATATCAAGCATATCGAGGTCCATATGAAGTGCTCGAGCGCATATCGGACTATGTATTCAAGATTGACGTCGATGGTAAGGCAACCACAATATCAACAGAAAGGCTTAAGCCTGCATTTATTGAAGCAGAAAATCGGAATACGAATGGCGCAAGTAACTCAACCGTAGTGCCAACGAGAAACTCCAGTAATCAAAATATACCGCGCACATACTCCAGAAGTCGACAGTGCAACGATCCGTGACTTCTCAGGTGCATCGACGTCACTCCTGGGGGGCTACTGTGGCAACATGCTCACTTTTCTGCATGACGGCAACAAGTTTTGGGCTAATTACAGATACTTAAACTCAACGAACGACGCGGAAGAATTAGTAGAAGAAGAGCGTTTACACAGAAACATCCAAATTTCATTATTAGTAGTTTTAAGAGTATTATATAATAAATGTTACGTTTGATCAATAAACGGATTTTTGATATTCAGTGTGGCTAGTAAGACTATCGGTCTTTATTGGTGAGCCGCTGTCTTGGCTTAATTATGATGTCTATTACTACTGCCATGGCATCCATTATGGAGCTACCTCTCCGGAAACTATGCTGTTTGTAAAAAACTTCTCCCCATCTTCTATGCTCTCTACAAGGGACTTGTGTTTAGGATGGTTTTGCTGATAAATACACAATTTTCTCCAATCCACATTAATATTTCGCTTAGGTATGTCGATGTTCGAGTAATTATTCATAGTACTAGGTTAGGTGAGGTTAAAGTGGCTGCCTCCGTTGTCCGAGCGGAGACTCACGTAGGCCGTTGTGGCCCGTTGTGCTACCACGCGGGGGGCAAGATGCCGTTTGGGTTAATAGATTCAAGCTCCGCAAGGCACCCAAAGGAGTGTCTGTGGAGGCATTGGTACTGGGTTTTTGACAGTGCGGGACAGTGGCACAGATAGTGCTCTACGCTTTCTATCTCCTCCTCGTCCCTACAGCTGCGGCAGAAGTCATTTGTCTGCAGGCCCATATAGGCACCGTGAGTGCGCATGAGGCAGTGACCTGTAAGAAGGCCTACTAGTGGGCTTATAGAGATACGGTTTAACAATATCGCTGTTTGCGATCTCCTTCCATTCAGCTTAGGCCAGATTTGCTTGGATATACTACATGTAGGTTCCTTGGCCCATCTGGCGTTTGCCTGACCCGTGAAAAGAGATCGCAGGCAGTGTTTGCAAGTGTTTAGAGGAGGGCTGGCCCAACCCGCGGAGGTTATTGTTTGCAGGTTGGTGCCTTCCCTAGCTAGCTCAACCGCAGCGCAGTTTCCCGAGATGTTACAGTGGCCAGGAACCCATATTATGCTTAGATTGCAAATTTCAGCTAGTTTGTTGAGGGTTTCTCTGCACTTCAATGCCACTAGTGACGAGGTGTTACTGCATTGCAGGGATTTTATGGCAGCTTGGCTGTCAGAGAAAATTGAAATAGAATTGGTCACCTGCAGGTAAGCAAGATAGAGGGCTGCTTCCCAGATGACTATGAGTTCAGCCTGAAAAACACTGCAGTGGTCGGGTAAGCGAAAGTTCTCACTTAGATTGAGCTTCTTCGAGAATATTCCGCTGCCGACTCTGTTGTTTAGTTTAGAGCCATCTGTAAAAATGGACATTTCGTGAGATCACGGCTCCTCGCCGTTTGCCCACTTGTTCCTCTCTGGGATTCTTGTGGAAAATGTGGTGTCCCAGCAAGGGACGATGTTGTATGGTCCAATTTCAAGAAGATTTCGGGGACCTGCTTCAGGATCCGGGTGTGACCAAACCTGCAGTCCCTCCATGGTTCGATAGCGTTGAGCCTTGCCGCGTTGCAGGAGGCACAGTATCTACCATATAGATCAGTTGGGAGAAGGAATAATATGGTTTCAAGAGCTTTGATGGGAGTGGAGGGGAGGGCACCGCTGGTAAGCATTGCCGCCGTCCTCTGCACTCTCGTTATTTTGCTCTTGTTAGATTCGATATCGAGTGCCGTCCACCATACGGTGACGGCGTAGAAGAGTATGGGTCTCACCACTGCCGTGTGGATCCAATTGACTATGCGTGGCTGGAGACCCACCTTTTTCCAATTGCCGACTTACAAGCGTAGAGAGCCATTGTGTCTTTCCTGGATCGTTCCTCCACATTTCGCTTCCAGTCAAGCTTCCTGTCAAGAATAACTCCGAGATATTTAACCTCGGTAGAGAGTTTGATTTCCCTCCCATTTAGGGACGGGAGGGTAAATTCCGGTATAATGTGTTTGCGGGTAAAAAGCACCATCTCAGTTTTTTCACTGCTGATGCTGAGTCCGCGTTCCCTAGACCAAGTGTTTGTTAGATTAAGAGCATTTTGCAAGAGTTCGCCAAGCACCGGAAGGTGTTTGCTGGTAACTGTCAAGGCTATGTCGTGGGCATATGCAATGACTTGGCATCCGGTGGGCTGTAGTATAGATAACAGAGCGTTCATCGTCAGGTTCCATAGTAGTGGAGAAAGAACGCCCCCCTGGCGGGTTCCTCTGTTGGTTTGCCTTATTAACGATGAGTTGCCCAGCTCAGAGATGCTTCTCTTGTTTAGAAGGAGCTCGACGAATTTCACAAGAGGCTCTTCCACCCCTAGTGAACGTAGAGATTTTGTGACCGCTGCTGGGAGAACGTTTTTGAAGGCGCCTTCTATGTCGAGAAAGATACCCAGCGTAAATTCTTTAAAGGAAAGACCCTTCTCTATCTTAGTAGTGATAGCATGTAGAGCTGTCTCTACGGATTTGCCCTTAGAGTAGGCGTGTTGGTTTTTGGAGATTAGTGCCTTATTTGCCGATCATCTAATATAGGCGTCCAGCAATCGTTCTAGAACTTTTAGGAGGAAGGAGGTCAGACTTATTGGTCTGAAATCCTTTGGAAAGTTGCCCGATATTCTGCCTCCTTTGGGTATGAAGACTACCTTTGCCTTGGTCCATTCCGTGGGGATATAGACCAGATTGTGGCAGTCCTTGTAGATGTTAGCTAGCAGCGGGCTTATAAGATCGCTTGCAGCTTGCAACTCTGCGGGAAATATTCCATCCATTCCCGGAGATTTGAAGGGGTTAAAGGATTTGATTGCCCATATAACTCCTTTTTCGCTAACTATGTGGTCCAGGGGTCAAAACGGCCCATTCTCCGTTCGCTGTGCGAATGCAGCTGGGAGGTAGGGGGTTTTTGGAGAGGACCGTTCGTAGGCGATTTGCATCTGAGACTTCTTCGATTTCATTGGTAAAGTTCTTCCAGGAGTCCCTTTTGGCCTTCTGGTTTGACTTCTTGAAAGGTTTTAAGGCGTCCTTATAATGGGACCAGATTCCATTGCGCTTAGCCTCGTTAAACAGTTTTCTGCTGCTTTTATTCTGCTCGGAGATTTCTTGGTTCCACCAATAGGGTTTCTTTTTGCCCCTTACCCTAATCTCCGGGCAGGCTGCTGTGAAGGCAGCGTTACAAGATTTGGTGATAAGATCTATTGCTTCTTCTATTTTGGACGATGGGTCTAGCTCACCGAGAGAAGCAAATGTTGTGTCTAAAGGAGGCGCTTCATCAGTTCTTAGCGGTAGGCTCGACCTAGCGTGAGAAGCGTTTTTTAGGAGAGTAGAGGATAGGACTTTTTTATAAAGGTTCCAGTACGTACGTCTCCTATTCCTGTAAGCCACCCTAGGCGGTGTACGCAAAATCATAGTAAAAGTGATATACATATGATCATAGTAAGAGTTTTCGTTGGAAACTCTCCAATTTTTAACAAGGGCAGAGAATGGCCCTGAAACTAGAGTAATATCTAGAACCTCCTTTCTATTTGAGGTGATAAAAGTTAGTTTGTCTCCAGAGTTGCATATACTTAGATTGTTGTTAATAATAGAATCAAAAAGAGACTCACTGCTAGTGTTAATGTCGGTAGAGCCCCAAGCGGTGTGATGTGCATTTGCATCGGCTCCGATTATTATCGGGCACCCTTTACTATGGGCCTACCGTACCGCTTTGCAGAGCCGGTCCTGTACAGACGTTGGGCGATCGTACGCCAGATAGGCGGACATCAGCCAGAGCGTTCGGTCCTGTAGCTCGAGGCTAATACAGGTAGAATAACTACTATAGTTTTCTTTATTAGAATACAAGATCTGATTCTACCTGCCACGGGTGGTGTCACCAGCTGGCAGTCCTTAGAATAGAGCCCACAGACCTTGTTGCCAACGACCCAGGGCTCCTGGACTAGAAAGACGTCCTCATCTGTTACGCTGAGGCGTAAGATTAGGGCAGCCGAGGCTGCCTTAGAGTGGTGTAGGTTTATCTGAAGTACCTGCGCGCCCGTTAAAGGTCGGCTTCAGCATCGACGCCCATCCTCTGCTGATCCGCAACGTCGGATGCTTCCTCTACGATAGTATCGTCGGATTCGGCATCCGACGGGTCGGATTCCAGCAGAAGCTGCTCGTCCATGCCAGTAAAGAACGGGCCCGCCAACTCAGATATCGAGAGTGTATCGCTCTCGGCATCCGGAGTGTTGCGTGCCATTTCGATATCGGCCCCATGTCCACTCAAGTTGTTGCATGGGTCCCCGAGATTCGTTGTGGCGGTTTCGGATTCGCTCGAGGCGGTATCCCCAACCACCAGATCTTCCGGCGCGGAGGTGGTTCCTTCATCAGGGCCAAGGGCAGCAGATCCACTCGGGGTATTTCCGTCTAACTCCTCGCTCTGAGGTACAGGCTCACCTTCGTCCGGTGCTTCTTCTTTAGTACCATTCTTTAGTACTACCATTCATAGTACTAGGAAAGTGAGAACTATGAGGGAACATACGCCGGTCAAGTAGTTGAACAAATTAGTCATGCAAACCATCCTTAGTCCCCTAAGGACTAAGTCAGGGTCTATTTATCAATTTCTTGAAACAAAAGAGCACAAAAAACGGATAAAAACCACAAATTTTATACAAAAGACCAGTTCCTTCTAATGCGCCATCTTATATATTCAAGCTGTCACAATTCAAGTTTATCATAATCCAAGCTGTTTGGACCAGTCTGATATATCGCTGAAGATATACCATCATTGCTTCCCAGTCATTGTAGTAAAATATCTACCCCAATGACTTTGCACTTGGTTTTAGATTTCAGTCACAGTTGTGGCAAATTTTGCTTCTTTATTTCTCACAATTACCCTTTCGCATATTCAAAGCTATTCTTATCTACTAAATTATCGATTGGGAGCGTTTCTCATTGAAAATACATTATTGTGCCCCATGTTGGAAGCCTTTTTTCATCGCATATAAATTGACGCTTTCTAGGACCTATGCTACTTGCTGCTTTTAGATTAGACAGCTGTACCACTCCTAATAGCTGGAGTCTAAGCATGGCGAGCGCAGGAAACAAGCAGAAAACGTGCACAATCGTTTCTTCCTTCAAAGTGCACTTTGTATCACTGACTAGGTCTTATTTTAAAGCATGTGACGCCAGAACTCAGTGTCCAGACAGAATACCCATAATGGGTTTACAGCACGCTCTTTTCAATGATAAGAGTAACTTTATTAATATAAGGTTGCAAGACCTGTACATCATCTTAAACAATTTTCAGCTACGCTTCCCTGCTTGGTCGTTCATGTGCAGCCTCTCGCCTTCTTTTAGTCCCACCAAATCTGATTGGGACGTCTACGGAGCAAGCTTCGATGGATGCGCGCTGTTTAACTAGCTTAACCTCGATTCTGGCGGCCACCGTGGTGTGATGGTAGCGTGCTCCGCCTAGCACACCGTATGCCCTGGGTTCAACTCCCGGGCAAAGCAACATCAAAATTTTAGAAATAAGATTTTTCAATTAGAAGAAAATTTTTCTAAGCGGGGTCGCCCCTCGGCAGTGTCTGGCAAGCGCTCCGATTGTATTTCTGTCATGAAAAGCTCTCAGTGAAAACTCATCTGCCTTGCAGATGCCGTTCGGAGTCGGCATAAAACATGTAGGTCCCGTCCGGCCAATTTGTAGGGAAAAATCAAGAGGAGCACGACGCAAATTGGAAGAGAAGCTCGGCCTTAGATCTCTTCGGAGGTTATCGCGCCTTACATTTATTTTTTTTTTTATTTTTAACCTCGATTCTGTTAACATCTGTTCCCATATGCCGAAGAACCCAGTACAGATGTATATTTCTCCCTATTCCGATTTTTCCAGAGATTTCTTACACTCTAACACACTTTTAGATGTTGTGATATGCGAGCTTATTTCTTTAATTGCTGCTTGTCTGTCAATTCAAAAATTTACGCGGCTGCAGTTTTGGCTATTTTCCTCCATTTTTACTGCTTTGGTTACGGCTACGACTTCCGCCGGAAAAATGTTACAGTGATCTAGCAGCTTGTAGGAGGACCTTACTAATGAGCTAACTCGTATCACAATAATGAATAGGTAATATTCCATGATATATTCTTGATTAAAAAACAAGTAAGGAAGTTCGGGTGTAAAGGAACATTACATACTCGGCTGCCAAATTACAGCTTACAAAACCTTTAAATTACCTTCTTTTAAAAGTGGGCGGTGCCACTCCCATTGTCCAAAATTTTACTAATTTTCTATTCTGCATCATAAGGTCAACCCACCTACCAAGTTTCATTTATGTCTTTGGTAATGAAATTTTTTTTTTCGAAATTTTCGATATCGAAAATGTGGGCGTGGTTATAGTCCGAGTTCGTTCATTTTAAATAGCGATCTGAGATGAGTGCCCACTTACATACCAAATTTCATTAATATACCTGAAAATTTAATCAAGTTATCCAGTCCATGGATAGACGGGCGGACGGACGGACGGACATGGCTAAATGAATTTCTTTTTTCGCCCATATATGATATATAGAAGTCTACGGGGTACCGTTATGCGAACAAAATTAATATACTCTGTGAGCTCTGTTCAGCTGAGTATAACAATGTCAAAATTTAAAGCTACACGGGAACATTTGTAACGAACAACCAGGTAGAAACCAGGATCATTTTTTGAGCAGTCTGAAGTCGTCTCCTTCCAAATTTTTCTTAATTTTTGCTTTGGAAACTTCTTTGCTCACTACATACGGGAATCCAAAACGGTTTGTTATCCATTAGTTATCGGTGCAGGCAGGTTATCGACTTATTATCGAAAAAAATATAAATTACTTATCGATATGTTATCAAAAATTTATTGATTTGTCATCAAAAATTTATCGATGTTTTATCAAAAAAACTATATTTTCATGTATTATTGAAAACTGATCGATTCTTTATCCATAAGTTATCACAAAGTTATCCATTTGATAGCGAATAGTTATCGATTCGATATGGAAAGATATTAATTTCTTATCGCACTGTTATTTGTTATAGACAGATATCGTTATGAAATAGATACCGGGTTGCAGATCGTTTAACAAGCTGATAAGAAACCAATAAAAAGGAACGCGATAACCCGGCGATAATAATTCGCTATCAATTATAAGCCGATAATAGAACAACGTGCCGTCGTGTGGTGGTAGCGTGCTCTGTCGGGCAAAGCAACATCAAAATTTTAGAAAAAAAAAAGTTTTTGTAAGTGGAGTCGCCCCTTGGCAGTGATTTGGCAAGCACTCCGAGTATATGTCTGCTATGAAAACCTTCGCAATTAATACTCATCTGGCTTCCAGATGCCATTCGGAGTCGGCATAAAACATGTGGGACCTCCCGCCAATTTGAACAATTAAAAAGGAGCACGACGCAAATTAGAAGAGAAGCTCGGCCCGAAACCTCTTCGGAGGCCATCGCGCCTTACATTTATTTACATATTTATTATTTTTTTTTGTTAGTAGATCAACAACTTGTAGGTATGGGTTGTGATCGAAAACAGCCGTAGACGCTTTTCTCAAAATGCGCGAAGTTAAGTACATATTTATTTTGGCGAATGTGTATATCTCCGTTGTTGTTTAACTTGCGAGCTCTAGCTAGTTTAAAAAAATTAGTTGTGTACACATAGAACTTCATGAGCGCTTGGTACCCCCTCCTTTTTTTGTACCCCCTAGAAAGCGAAGTTCAATAATTTATAATTACACTTAAGAAACACTTTCCATTGGGTTTGAATAAATTTCACAAATATTTCGGCCCCACGTTGCCTATGTGAATTTTTCCTATCTCATACTGCCTTGTTATCGCGCTCTAAACTTTTTTCCAAGCTTTAAGAAAAAATCAAAAGAAAGCATTATTTTAGAAAATATCTTCTTTTCTTAAATTAGTCCTTTTTATACTCAGTTGAGCAGAGCTCACAGAGTATATAAAGTTTGATTGGACAACGGTTGGTTGTAGAGGTATAAAGAAATCGAGATAGATATAGACTTCCATATACCAAAATCATCAGGATCGAAAAAAATTTGATTGAGCCATGTCCGTCCGTCCGTTAACACGATAACTTGAGCAAATTTTGAGGTATCTTGATGAAATTTGGTATGTAGGTTCCTGAGCACTCATCTCAGATCGCTATTTAAAATGAACGATATCGGACTATAACCACGCCCATTTTTTCGATATCGAAAATTTCGGAAATCCGAAAAAGTGCAATAATTCACTACCAAAGACAGATAAAGCGATGAAACTTGGTAGGTGAGTTGAACTTATGACGCAGAATAGAAAATTAGTAAAATTTTGGACAATGGGCGTGGCACCGTTCACTTTTAAAAGAAGGTAATTTAAAATTTTGCAAGCTGTAATTTGGCAGTCGTTGAAGATATCATGATGAAATTTGGCAGGAACGTTACTCCTATTACTATATGTACGCTCAATAAAAATTAGCAAAATCGGAGATGGACCATGCCCACTTAAAAAAAAATTTTTTTTAAAGTAACATTTTAACAAAAAATTTAATATCTTTACAACATATATGTAAGTAAATTATGTCAACATTCAATTCCAGTAATGAGATGGTGAAACAAAATACAAAAATAAATAAAATTTCAAAATGGGCGTGGCTCCGCCCTTCTTCATTTAATTTGTCTAGGATACTTTTAATGCCATAAGTCGAACAACAATTTACCAATCCTTTTGAAATTTGGTAGTGGCATAGATTTTATGACGCTAACTGTTTTCTGTGAAAATGGGCGAAATCGGTTGAAGCCGCGCCCAGTTTTTATACACAGTCGACCGTCTGTCCTTAGGCTCGGCCATTGACATGATAACTTGAGCAAAAATCGATATATCTTTACTAAGCTTAGTTCACGTACTTATCTGAACTCACTTTACTCTTGGTATAAAAAATGAAGGAAATCCGACTATGACCACGCCCACTTTTTCGATATCGAAAATTACGAAAAATTAAAAAAATGCAATAATTCTATACTAAATACGAAAAAAGGCATGAAACATGGTGAGGTAATTGGATTGGTTTATTGACGCGAAATATAACTTTAGAAAAAACTTTGTAAAATGGTTGTGACACCTACCATATTAAGTAGAAGAAAATGAAAAAGTTTTGCAGGGCGAAATCAAATGCCCTTGGAATCTTGGAAGGAATACTGTTCGTGGTATTACATATACAAATAAATTAGCGGTAACCGACAGACGATGTTCTGGATCACCCTGGTCCACATTTTACCCGATATCTGGAAAATGCCTTCACATATACAACTAGGGGTCACTCCCTTTTAAAACCCTCATTAATACCTTCAATTTGATACCCATATCGTACAAACACATTCAGAGTCACGCCTGGTCCACTCTTATGGCTATATCCCGAAAAGGCGTCCACCCATAGAACTAAGGCCCACGCCCATTTAAAATACTCATTAATACCATTCATTTGATACCCATTTCGTAAAAACAAATTCTAGAGCCACCCCTGGTCCATCTTTATGGCGATATCCCGAAAAGGCGTCCACCTATAGAACTTAGACCCACACCCTTTTAAAATACTCATTAGCACCTTTCATTTGATCCCCATATCGCACAAACAAACTCTAGAGTCGCCCCTGCTCCATCTTTATGACGATATCTCGAAAAGGCGTCCACCTATAGAACTAAGGCCCACGCCCTTTTAAAATACTCATTAACACATTTCATTTGATACCCATATCGTACAAAAAATTCTAGAGTCACCTCTGGCCCACCTTTATGGCGATATCTCCAAAAGGCGTCCACCTATAGAACTAAGGCCCACGCCCTTTTAAAATACTCATTAGCACCTTTCATTTGATCCCCATATCGTACAAACAAATTCTATAGTCGCCCCTGCTCCATCTTTATGACGATATCTCGAAAAGGCGTCCACCTATAGAACTAAGGCCCACGCCCTTTTAAAATACTCATTAACACCTTTCATTTGATACCCATATTGTACAAACGCATTCTAGAGTCACCCCTGGTCCACTCTTATGGCGATATCCCAAAAAGGCGCCACCCATAGAACTAAGGCCCACTTCCTTTAAAATACTTATTACCACCTTTCGTTTGATACCCATATTGTACAAACGCATTCTAGAGTCAACCCTGGTCCACCTTTATGGCGATATCTCGAAAAGGCGACCACCTATAGAACTAAAGCCCACTCCCTTTTAAAATACTTATTAACGCCTTTCGTTTGATACCCATATTGTACAAACGCATTATAGAGTCAACCCTGGTCCACCTTTATGGCGATATCTCGAAAAGGCGACCACCTATAGAACTAAGGCCCACTCCCTTTTAAAATATTCATTAACACCTTTCGTTTGATACACATATTGTACAAACGCATTCTAGAGTCACCCCTGGTCCACTCTTATGGCGATATCCCGAAAAGGCGTCCACCACTATAACTAAGGCCCACTCCCTTTTAAAATACTTATTAACACGTTTCATTTGATACCCATATTGTACAAACGCATTCTAGAGTCACCCCTGGTCCACTCTTATGGCGATATCCCGAAAAGCCGTCCGCCCATATAACTAAGACCCACTCCCTTTTAAAATACTCATTAACACCTTTCATTTGATACACATATTGTACAAACGCATTCTAGAGTCACCCCTGGTCCACTCTTATGGCGATATCCCGAAAAGGCGTCCACCCATATAACTAAGGCCCACTCCCTTATAAAATACTCATTAACACCTTTCATTTGATACCCATATTGTACAAACGCATTCTAGAGTCACCCCTGGTCCACTCTTATGGCGATATCCCAAAAAGGCGCCACCCATAGAACTAAGGCCCACTCCCTTTTAAAATACTTATTAGCGCCTTTCGTTTGATACCCATATTGTACAAACGCATTCTAGAGCCAACCCTGGTCCACTCTTATGGCGATATCCCAAAAAGACGTCCACCCATATAACTAAGGCCCACTCTCTTTTAAAATACTCATTAACACCTTTCATTTGATACCCATATTGTACAAACGCATTCTAGAGTCACCCCTGGTCCACTCTTATGGCGATATCCCAAAAAGGCGCCACCCATATAACTAAGGCCCACTCCCTTTTAAAATACTTATTAACGCCTTTCGTTTGATACCCATATTGTACAAACGCATTTTAGAGTCAACCCTGGTCCACTCTTATGACGATATCCCGAAAAGGCGTCCGCCCATAGAACTAAGGTCCACTCCCTTTTAAAATACTCATTAACACCTTTCATTTGATACCCATATTGTACAAACGCATTCTAGAGTCACCCCTGGTCCACTCTTATGGCGATATCCCGAAAAGGCGTCCACCCATATAACTAAGGCCCACTCCCTTTTAAAATACTCATTAACACCTTTCATTTAATAACCATATTGTACAAACGCATTCTAGAGTCACCTCTGGCCCACCTTTATGGCGATATCTCGAAAAGGCGTCCACCCATAGAACTAAGGCCCACTCCCTTTTAAAATACTTATTAACACCTTTCATTTGATACCCATATTGTACAAACGCATTCTAGAGTCAACCCTGGTCCACTCTTTTGGCGATATCCCGAAAAGGCGTCCGCCCATAGAACTAAGGCCCACTCCCTTTTAAAATACTCATTAACACCTTTCATTTGATACCCATATTGTACAAACGCATTCTAGAGTCACCCCTGGTCCACTCTTATGGCGATATCCCAAAAAGGCGCCACCCATAGAACTAAGGCCCACTCCCTTTTAAAAGACTTATTAACGCCTTTCGTTTGATACTCATATTGTACAAACGCATTCTAGAGTCAACCCTGGTCCACCTTTATAACGATATTCCGAAAAGGCGTCCACCTATAGAACTAAGGCCCACTCCCTTTTAAAATACTCATTAACACCTTTCGTTTGATACTCATATTGTACAAACGCATTCTAGAGTCAACCCTAGTCCACCTTTATAGCGATATTCTGAAAAGGCGTCCACCTATAGAGCTAAGGCCCACGCCCTTTTAAAATACTCATTAACATCTTTCATTTGATACCCATATCGTACAAACAAATTCTAGAGTCGCCTCTGGTCCACTCTTATGGCGATATCCCGAAAAGGCGTCCACCAATAGAACTAAGGCCCACTCCCTTTTAAAATACTCATTAACACCTTTCATTTGATACCCATATTGTACAAACGCATTCTAGAGTCACGCCTGGTCCACTCTTATGGCGATATCCCGAAAAGGCGTCCACCCATATAACTAAGGCCCACTCCCTTTTAAAATACTCATTAACACCTTTCATTTGATACCCATATTGTACAAACGCATTCTAGAGTCACCCCTGGTCCACTCTTATGGCGATATCTCGAAAAGGCGTCCACCCATAGAACTAAGGCCCACTCCCTTTTAAAATACTTATTAACACCTTTCATTTGATACCCATATTGTACAAACGCATTCTAGAGTCACCCCTGGTCCACTCTTATGGCGATATCCCGAAAAGGCGACCACCCATATAACTAAGGCCCACTCCCTTTTAAAATACTCATTAACACGTTCCATTTGATACCCGTATTTTACAAACGCATTCTAGAGTCACCCCTGGTCCACTCTTATGGCGATATCCCAAATAGGCGCCACCCATAGAACTAAGGCTCACTCCCTTTTAAAATACTTATTAACACCTTTCATTTGATACCCATATTGTACAAACGCATTCTAGAGTCACCCCTGGTCCACTCTTATGGCGATATCCCAAAAAGGCGCCACCCATAGAACTAAGGCCCACTCCGTTTTAAAATACTTATTAACGCCTTTCGTTTGATACTCATATTGTACAAACGCATTCTAGAGTCAACCCTGGTCCACCTTTATAACGATATTCCGAAAAGGCGTCCACCTATAGAACTAAGGCCCACGCCCTTTTAAGATACTCATTAACACCTTTCATTTGATACGCATATCGTACAAACAAATTCTAGAGTCACCTCTGGTCCATCTTTATGGCGATATCCCGAAAAGGCGTCCACCTATAGATCTGAGGCCCACGCCCTTTTAAAATACTCATTAACACCTTTCATTTGATACCCATATTGTACAAACGCATTCTAGAGTCACCCCTGGTCCACTCTTGTGGCGATATCCCAAAAAGGCGCCACCCATAGAACTAAGGCCCACTCCGTTTTAAAATACTTATTAACGCCTTTCGTTTGATACTCATATTGTACAAACGCATTCTAGAGTCAACCCTGGTCCACCTTTATAACGATATTCCGAAAAGGCGTCCACCTATAGAACTAAGGCCCACGCCCTTTTAAGATACTCATTAACACCTTTCATTTGATGTCCATATCGTACAAACAAATTCTAGAGTCAACCCTGATCCACCTTTATGGCGATATCCCTAATTGGCGTCCACCTATAGAGCTGAGGCCCACGCCCTTTTAAAATACTCATTAACACCTTTCATTTGATACCCATATTGTACAAACGCATTCTAGAGTCAACCCTGGTCAACCTTTATAACGATATCCCGAAAAGCGTCCACCCATAGAACTAAGGCCCACTCCCTTTTAAAATACTCATTAACACCTTTCATGTGATACACATGTCATACAAACACATTCCAGGGTTACCCTAGGCTCTTTTTACTACATGGTGGTTTTCCCTTATTTTGTCTCCGCAGCTCCCGTTGTCCAAAATTTTAATAATTTTCTATTCTGCGTCATAAATTCAACCCACCTACCGAGTTTCGTCGCTTTATCCGTCTTTGGTAATGAATTATCGCACTTTTTCAGTTTTTCGAAATTTTCGATACCGAAAAAGTGGGCGTGGTTATGGTCCGATTTCGTTCATTTTAAATAGCGATCTGAGATAAGTGCCCAGGCACCTACATACCAAGTTTCATCAAGATACCTCAAAATTTACTCAAGTTATCGTGTTAATGGACAGACGGACGGATATGGCTCAATAAATTTTTTTTTCGATACTGATGATTTTGATATATGGAAGTCTATATCTAACTCGATTCCTTTATACCTGTACAACCAACCGTTATCCAAACAAAGTTAATATACTCTGTGAGCTCTGCTTAACTGAGTATAAAAACCAATATAAATAATTATGGATGGGACTGTCTTCGGCATTTTGTGAAATTTGAAGCACCTCGCTGTTAAAAATGGTGTAGAAATTGCGAAAAGTTTCTTATCTGAACAATCGGTTGTGGGGGATATATGCTATATATACGAACGATCTCATACATTTTTTCAGACAATATTATGTGCAATATACGAAAGCATATGGTGAAGTTTGAAGCTTCAATCTGATAAATTGAGGAAAATATGAGAAAAATCCTCTTTTCTGAAAAATCGGTCGTAGTGGTCCGATCCGGCCGGTTCCGCAAATGCCTAATTGGACACCTAAATATACCCACTCATAAAATTTTATGAAGATATCTCAAAAATTGAGCTTCTCCCTCATACAAACAGACAGACGGACAGACGGACATGGCTAAATCAACTCAGCTCTTCATCCTGATCATTTCGGTATACTTATTGATGGTTCTATCTATTTTCCTTTAGGGACTTACAATTTTGAGATTCGTGACAAACTTAATATGCCATTTCATTTTCACTAAAGGTATAGAAATTTCAGAGCTGCTCAACACTTTTACTACTTTTGTTTTTGTTTTGCCCTGAATCATAGGCACAAATTGAAATTCACACTTTGAATATAAAAAAAAAATTTCATAGCACTCCCATATGCCCTCACATATAATTTCGAATCATATGAAAATCCTTGAATTTCTTATGAATGTGCCAAGAAAAAGCACTCCCGCATGAAGCTCAGGCACTTTTGTATGATAAAAAGATTTACACTAACAATTTGACAACTAAAAATTATTCAAAAACATTATAGTACTGAAAAAAATTTGTAATCAAAATTGATTCATATATAACAAGTAAGGAAGGCTAAGTTCGGGTGTAACCGAACATTACATACTCAGTTGAGAGCTATGGAGACAAAATAAGGGAAAATCACCATGTAGGAAAATGAACCTCGGGTAACCCTGGAATGTGTTTGTATGACATGCGTATCAAATGGAAGGTATTAAAGAGTATTTTAAGAGGCAGAGGACCATAGTTCTATAGGTGGACACCTTTTCGAGATATCGCCATAAAGGTGGACCAGGGCTGACTCTAGAATTTTTTTGTACGATTTGGGTATCAAATGAAAGGTGTTAATGAGTATTTTAAAACGGAGTGGGCCTTAGTTCTATAGGTGGACGGCTTTTCGAGATATCGCCATAAAGGTGGACCATGGGTGACTCTAGAATTTGTTTGTACGATATGGGTATCTATAGTGTTAACAACTTTGTATTCTTTACTTAAATTTTTAAAATAATTTTTAATTGAGTTTTCATGTTAACTTAAAATTTTTGAATAACTTCAAAAAAAGAAAATTCTAATTAATTTGAAAATATTTAAACTCAAAAGTAAATAAAATAATATTTCTAAAAATAAATATTTAAATATTTGGTTAATCGATATTTCATACAAATCGATATTTCATACAAATGCTGAATGTGGCGCTTTACGTATCACAGAGCTACTGAACAGTGCAATATCACAAATAGAAGTGCAACTAAGTGACGTGCTACCAAAAAAAAAAAAAAAAAAAGTTTTATTAAGTTGTCTGAACCAATTGCAGACTATCAACCGGTTTCGGCAAATGTGCACACGATCCAATACAAAAATGCGTGAACTGATTTCTCAAAGAAAAGTTAAATCAAAAATATCTACAAGAATTAGTGAAGATTAAATAATGAATTCTTAACCGAAATTTATCTAAAAATAACTCTAAAATTGTGCGCAAATATCTTTAAATATTTATATGACGTGAACTACAGAAGTTATTATAATAAAACAAACATCCAAATTTAAAAATTTAGTATACAAAGATATAAACTATGAAAAAAGATACAAATATAAATAAACTATCTACGTAAATACAAATATTAAAAACTTTATTATCTAATTATCTATATTTAAACCCTTAAAATTTAACTAAATACTTAAAAATTAAAAACTATTTACAATTGAGTTATCCACTTCATTACAACAAGAGCTATTTTACGCACAATACACATAAGAATGGATTTAAAATATAAGACATCACGTTGAAAATGACGAGATTTATAAAGAAAACCACAAAGCCATTGCATAAACAGCAACAACGATTTATTCAATTCTTATCACTTCCAAAAAACGCAATTGATTCCCTTAAAATCTCTACAATCATCAATCAACTACTTATTAATTTTAATATTTATATATTTTTTTTTTTTATTAAATTAAATTTTATGTAAGTATAATTATTATTTTAATATTAAATTTAAAATCTTCTATTATAATTTAAATTAAAATTTTAAACCCTTTAAATTTTCAAATTTATTTTAAGATTATTTTTATATTTTAAAAATTCTATATAAATTATTTAAATTTATTTATTTTTTATATAAAAATAAATATTTTATTTAAATTGTTAACTCCCTTTCCAAAAAAAAATTTTAAATTATTCCTAATTTTCAAATTTTTCATTTAATTTTTTTTTTTTTTCATATGGTTCTACGTTCACCGATACGAACCCGTAAGTTTACAAATTCGGAAAATCAAAACAACAATTATACAAATAACACAATGACTCACAATACAATTCAAAATTCTAACATTAATACAACACAAAACAACATCTCTAATATAACACAAGATACTTCAACATAAGATAACTTTACAAATTTTCCTTCTACTAAATCTATTAAATTACCACAATTTTGGCAAGATTGTCCTGATGCCTGGTTTTTACTTGTTGAAAGACAATTTGAAATTAATAATATCACTGATGATAATTTAAAATTTCAAAATGTTCTAATTACTCTTCAACGAGATACTATTTCTAAAATTTTAGATGTTATTAACCCTCCTCCTCTTTTTAATAAATATGATACAATCAAAAAAATTCTATGTGAAAGAAGCGAAGAAAAACGATTAGAACAATTATTTTCAAAAGCTGAACTTGGTGATCGTTCACCATCTGAATTATTCAGATTTATGAAATCACTTATAGGTTCTGACTCCATAGTTAGCCAAGAATTACTCTTTAAACTGTGGATTCGTAAATTACCACAAGAAATACAAATTCATTTTACTTCCAATAATAATCAAAACAGAGATGAAATTATTATTTTAGCTGACAAACTTTTTGATTTAATCAATAATCCTCATTTTTCCAAATCTCCTGTAGTTTCAAGTATAAATAATAATATTTTAGAACAATGCGTTAAAAATTTAACTGAATTAACCACGGCTGTTTTTCAAAATTTAAATAAAATTTCTAATGATATTAATCAATTACAAATCCGTTCAAGATCTAAAGATAGAAATAGATCTAAATCTCGAAATTTTTCAGGATCAAGAAATTTTTCAAACAATCGTAATTTTAATTCACAAAAAACTATTTGTTGGTATCACAAAAAATTTAAGAATAACGCTCTCAAATGTATACCCCCATGCAATTTTAATCAAAATCATAATTCAAATTACGAGCAAAATTTAAACTGAAACGATCCATTATGACGGTGACGGATAATGGAACTATTATTAAACCTACTCGTCTCCTATTCATATTTGATAAATTCAATAAACTTAATTTTCTTATCGATACCGGTGCAGTTGTATCAGTTATTCCCTTTTCTAAATTTAAAACTTATAAAAGAAATTCGGATCTTACTTTGACTGCAGCAAACGGTTCTTCAATTGAAACTTTCGGTACAAAACTATTTAAAATTGATTTAGGTTTAAGAAGAGATTTTGAATTTCCATTCATTAATGCGAATATTCATACACCAATTTTAGGAGCAAACTTTTTAGAAAAATTCGGAATTATTGTCAATATTAAAAATAAAGAAATAATGGATTCTACTACAAAAATTAAAGTTGCTGGATCTTCTGGATTTTCTGATATTTTCTCACTCAAAATTCCTATTGTCGAAAATAAGTTTTCAAAATTACTTAATGAATTTCCATCTATTACCTGCGAACCAGATTATACTAAAAAAGTTAAACACCATACGGTTCACAGGATAGAAACAAAAGGTATTTTACCATTTTCGAAACCCAGACGTCTTGATCCAATCAAACTTAAAATTGCTAAAACTGAATTTGAATTTTTAGTTAAAACTGGTATATGCAGACCCTCAAATTCTCCTATTGCATCTCCACTTCATCTCGTTCCTAAAAAAGAACCAAATGATTGGAGACCTTGCGGAGACTATCGAAGACTTAATTTTATTACTACACCAGATCGGTATCCTTTACCACATATTCACGATTTAACAATTGATTTAAAAAACAAACAATTTTTTTCCAAAATTGATCTTGTGCGTGCCTACCACCAAATTCCAATGGCAGAAGAAGACATTCATAAAACTGCAATAACTACCCCTTTTGGAATGTTTGAATTCGTAAGAATGCCCTTCGGTTTACGAAACAGTGCTCAAACTTTCCAACGCTTTATTAATGAAGTATTTTCTGATTTCGATTTTGTATTTACATACATTGATGATATTCTTATTGCCAGTGATAATGAAGATCAACATATAAATCATTTAAAATCAGTTTTCAAAAGACTTGAAGAATATAATTTAAATATTAAACCTTCAAAATGTACTCTCGGTGTAAATAAATTAAATTTCTTAAGTTACGAAATTTCAGGCGAAGGTATTAAACCATCTTTAGATAGAATTGAAATCATAACAAATTTTGAAAAACCAATTTCTATAAATAAATTACAAAAATTTTTAGGTATGATAAATTACTATCACAGATATATTAAAATGTTAGCAACAGAACTTAGTCCTCTTCATGAAATATTAACACATGCAATTAAAAACAAACTCAAACAATTAAATTGAACAAATGAAACCACAACAGCTTTCGAAAATGTTAAAAAACTTCTTGCTAAAAATACTTTACTTACACATTTCGACAAAAATGGTACTTTATCATTAGCAGTAGATGCATCAAATGTTGCTATTGGAGCAGTTCTTCAACAAACTAGCAATAATATACTAGAACCCTTAGCTTATTTTTCAAGAAAATAAACTACAACAGAAACTAAATATTCAACATTTGATCGTGAACTTTTGGCAATTTATAATTCAATTAAACATTTTAAACATTTTCTTGAAGGTAGAACTTTTACAATTTATACTGATCATAAACCTTTAATTCATGTTCTAAATTCTAAAGTAGATAGATCTCCTCGTAAACTACGTCATCTTGAATATATTGCTCAATTTACAAATGATATTCAATATATACGTGGAAAAGACAACATAGTTGCCGACACACTTTCCCGTATTCCAGAAATAAATGCAATTTCAACTCAAGATATAAATTTAGAAACTTTATATAAAGAACAGCAAACTGATACATTTTTACAAAAAACCATTTCTGATCCAAATACTAAAAATAATTTAAAAGAAACTCATATTCCAATTATTAATTTAAACATATGGTGTGATGTTTCTCTACAACCTTTTCGACCTTATGTTCCACATTCTATGAGAAGAATTATATTTGACAAAATTCACTCATTATCTCATCCAAGTATAAGAACAACTAGAAAATTAATTCAAAATAAATATTATTGGCCCAACATGCTTAAAGAAATTAACGATTGGACTTCATCTTGCATCAATTGTCAAAAATCCAAAATTTCAAGACATACTAAATCTCCTATCCAAAAAATTCAAATACCATCAGGCCGTTTTGAACATATTCATATGGATATTGTTGGACCTCTTCCAGTTTCAAATGAAAATTCTTATATTTTAACAATTATTGATAGATTTTCACGTTGGCCTGAAGCTTATCCACTTAAAGATATTTCAACAAATACTATAGTAAAAACTTTTATTCAAAATTATATATCACGATTTGGTATACCATTGAATATTACAGTAGATCAAGGTTCACAATTCACCTCAAAATTTTTTACGGAATTAACTAAACTTTTAGGTTCTCAGAAAGTTCATACATCTCCTTACCATCCCCAAGCAAATGGCATGATAGAGAGATTTCATCGAACTTTAAAAGCAGCAATTGGTCTGACATTTTACTATTCATTCTACTTGGTTTACGAACTTCTATTAAAGAAGATTTAAAATGTTCATCTGCTGAACTTGTTTATGGCCAAACACTTAGAATATCTGGTGAATTAATTATTTCAAATAGTAATAAAGGTCATGATTTTTCTAATGACGTTCTTCATAAAATAAGAGAATATTTTTCACTTGTTCGTTCTAAAGTTTTTCATCATAATAAAGAAAATTTTTTCGTTCCTAAACAATTAGAAAATTGTGAGTATGTTTTTGTTAAAGTTCTTCGTAAATCTAATTTAGAATCACCTTATGAAGGACCTTTTAAAGTTATCTCTAAGAAACATAAAACATTTACAATTCAATACAAAAATACTACTAAAAATATTTCAATTGATTTACTTAAACCAGCAAACATACTTATTAACACTAATTTAAATACAAATACATTAAACAACAAAAAACAAAAAAAGGTTACATTTAATATTAATTAATAATTTGTTTGTTTCAAATTTTCTTGGAGGGGGAGTAAATATAGTGTTAACAACTTTGTATTCTTTACTTTAATTTTTAAAATAATTTTTAATTGAGTTTTCATGTTAACTTAAAATTTTTGATAACTTCAAAAAAAGAAAATTCTAATTAGTTTGAAAATATTTAAACTCAAAAGTAAATAAAATAATATTTCTAAAAATAAATATTTAAATATTTGGTTAACCACCAAAGTATCAAATGAAAGGTGTTAATGAGTATTTTAAAAGGAAGTGGGCCTTAGTTCTATAGGTGGACGCCTTTTCGGGATATCGTTATAAAGGTGGACCAGGGGTGACTCTAGAATGCGTTTGTATAATAAGGGTATCAAACGAAAGGTGTTAATGAGTGTTTTAAAAGGGAGTGAGCCTTAGTTCTATGGGTTGACGCCTTTTCGAGATATTGCCATAAAGGTGGACCAGGGGTGACTCTAGAATTTGTTTGTACGATATGGGTATCAAATGAAAGGTGTTAATGAGTATTTTAAAAGGGAGTGGGCCTTAGTTCTATAGGTGGACGCCTTTTCGGGATATCGTTATAAAGGTGGACCAGGGGTGACTCTAGAATGCGTTTGTATAATAAGGGTATCAAACGAAAGGTGTTAATGAGTGTTTTAAAAGGGAGTGGGCCTTAGTTCTATGGGTTGACGCCTTTTCGAGATATTGCCATAAAGGTGGACCAGGGGTGACTCTAGAATTTGTTTGTACGATATGAGTATCAAATGAAAGGTGTTAATGAGTATTATAAAAGGGAGTGGGCCTTAGTTCTATAGGTGGTCGCCTTTTCGGGATATCGTTATAAAGGTGGACCAGGGGTGACTCTAGAATGCGTTTGTATAATAAGGGTATCAAACGAAAGGTGTTAATAAGTGTTTTAAAAGGGAGTGGGCCTTAGTTCTATGTGTTGACGCCTTTTCGAGATATTGCCATAAAGGTGGACCAGGGGTGACTCTAGAATTTGTTTGTACTATATGGGTATCAAATGAAAGGTGTTAATGAGTATTTTAAAAGGGAGTGGGCCTTAGTTCTATAGGTGGACGCCTTTTCGGGATAACGTTATAAAGGTGGACCAGGGGTGACTCTAGAATTAGTTTGTACGATATGGGTACCAAATAAAAGGTGTTAATGAGTATTTTAAAAGGGAGTGGGCCATAGTTCCATGGGTGGACGCCTTTTCGAGATATTGCCATAAAGGTGGACCAGGAGTGACTCTAGAATTAATTTGTACGATATGGGTATCAAATCAAAGGTGTTAATGAGTATTTTAAAAGTGGGTGGGCCTTAGTTCTATGGGTGGACGGCTTTTCGAGATATCGCCATAAAGGTGGACCAGGGATGACTCTAGAATGCGTTTGTACAATATGGGTATCAAACGAAAGGTTTGAGAATTTTAAAAGGGAGTGGGCCTTAGTTCTATAGGTGGACGCCTTTTCGAGATATCGCCCTAAAGGTGGACCAGGGATGACTCTAGAATTTTTTTGTACGATATGGGTATCAAATGAAAGGTGTTAATGAGTATTTTAAAAGGGAGTGGGCCATAGTGGACGCCTTTTCGAGATATTGCCATAAAGGTGGACCAGGAGTGACTCTAGAATTAATTTGTACGATATGGGTATCAAATGAAAGGTGTTAATGAGTATTTTAAAAGGGAGTGGGCCTTAGTTCTATAGGTGGACGCCTTTTCGGGATATCGTTATAAAGGTGGACCAGGGATGACTCTAGAATGCGTTTGTACAATATGGGTATCAAACGAAAGGTGTTAATGAGTATTTTAAAAGGGAGTGGGCCTTAGTTCTATGGGTGGACGCCTTTTCGAGATATCGCCATAAAGGTGGACCAGGGATGACTCTAGAATGCGTTTGTACAATATGGGTATCAAACGAAAGGTGTTAATGAGTATTTTAAAAGGGAGTGGGCCTTAGTTCTATAGGTGGACGCCTTTTCGAGATATCGCCCTAAAGGTGGACCAGGGGTGACTCTAGAATTTTTTTGTACGATATGGGTATCAAATGAAAGGTGTTAATGAGTATTTTAAAAGGGAGTGGGCCTTAGTTCTATAGGTGGACGCCTTTTCGGGATATCGTTATAAAGGTGGACCAGGGGTGACTCTAGAATTAGTTTGTACGATATGGGTACCAAATAAAAGGTGTTAATGAGTATTTTAAAAGGGAGTGGGCCATAGTTCCATGGGTGGACGCCTTTTCGAGATATTGCCATAAAGGTGGACCAGGAGTGACTCTAGAATTAATTTGTACGATATGGGTATCAAATGAAAGGTGTTAATGAGTATTTTAAAAGTGGGTGGGCCTTAGTTCTATGGGTGGACACCTTTTCGAGATATCGCCATAAAGGTGGACCAGGGATGACTCTAGAATTCGTTTGTACAATAAGGGTATCAAACGAAAGGTGTTAATGAGTATTTTAAAAGGGAGTGGGCCTTAGTTCTATGGGTGGACGCCTTTTCGAGATATCGCCATAAAGGTGGACCAGGGATGACTCTAGAATGCGTTTGTACAATATGGGTATCAAACGAAAGGTGTTAATGAGTATTTTAAAAGGGAGTGGGCCTTAGTTCCATAGGTGGACGCCTTTTCGAGATATCGCCCTAAAGGTGGACCAGGGGTGACTCTAGAATTTTTTTGTACGATATGGGTATCAAACGAAAGGTGTTAATGAGTATTTTAAAAGGGAGTGGGCCTTAGTTCTATAGGTGGACGCCTTTTCGAGATATCGCCCTAAAGGTGGACCAGGGGTGACTCTAGAATTAATTTGTACGATATGGGTATCAAACGAAAGGTGTTAATGAGTATTTTAAAAGTGGGTGGGCCTTAGTTCTATGGGTGGACGCCTTTTCGAGATATCGCCATAAAGGTGGACCAGGGATGACTCTAGAATGCGTTTGTACAATATGGGTATCAAACGAAAGGTGTTAATGAGTATTTTAAAAGGGAGTGGGCCTTAGTTCCATAGGTGGACGCCTTTTCGAGATATCGCCCTAAAGGTGGACCAGGGGTGACTCTAGAATTAATTTGTACGATATGGGTATCAAATGAAAGGTGTTAATGGGTATTTTAAAAGGGAGTGGGCCTTAGTTCTATAGGTGGACGCCGTCTCGAAATATCGCCATAAAGGTGGACCAGGGGTGACTCTAGAATGTGTTTGTACGATATGGGTACCAAATTTAAGGTATTAATGAGGGGTTTAAAAGTGAGTGGTGGTAGTTGTATAGGTGGTTGCCTTTTCGAGATATTGCCATTAAGGTGGACCAGGGGAGACTCTAGAATACGTTTGTATAATATGGGTATCAAACGAAAGGTGTTAATTAGTATTTTAAAAGGGAGTGGGCTTTAGTTCTATAGGTGGACGCCTTTTCGAGGTGTCGCAATAAAGGTGGACCAGGGGTGACTCTAGACTTTGTTTGTACGATATGGGTATCAAATGAAAGGTCTTAATGAGTATTTTTAAAAGGGAGTGGGCCCTCGTGTTATATGTGGTCGCCTTTTCGAGATATCGACATAAAGGTGGACCAGGGGTGACTCTAGAATATGTTTGTACGATATGGGTATCAAATGAAAGGTGTTAATGAGTATTTTAAAAGGGCGTGGGGCTTAGTTCAATAGGTGGACGCCTTTTCGAGATATCGCCATAAAGGTGGACCAGGGGTGACTCTAGAATGCGTTTGTACGATATTGGTATCAAATTAAAGGTATTAATGAGAGCTTTAAAAGGGGTGGTGGTAGTTGTATATGTGAAGGCGTTTTCCAGATATCGACCAAAATGTGGACCAGGGTGACCCAGAACATCATCTGTTGGATACCGCTAATTTATTTATATATGTAATACCTGCCAAGATTTCAAGGGTTCTTTATTTCGCCCTGCAGAACTTTTTCATTTTCTTTTACTTAATATGGTAGGTGTCACAACCATTTTACAAAGTTTTTTCTAAAGTTATATTTCGCGTCAATAAACCAATCCAATTACCATGTTTCATCCCTCTTTTCGTATTTGGTATAGAATTATGGCATTCTTTTCTTTTTTCGTAATTTTCGATATCGAAAAAGTGGGCTTGGTTACGGTCCGATTTCATTAATTTTAAATAGCGATCTGAGATGAGTGCCCAGGAACCTACGTACGAAATTTCATCAAGATACCTCAAAATTTACTCAAGTTATCGTGTTAACGGCCATGCGGAAGGACAGACGGACGACTGTGTATAAAAACTGGCGTGGCTTCAACCGATTTCGCCCATTTTCACGGAAAACAGTTAACGTCATAATATCTATGCCCCTACCAAATTTCGAAAGGATTGGTAAATTTTTGTTCGACTTATGGCATTAAAAGTATCCTAGACAAATTAAATGAAAAAGGGCGGAGCCACGCCCATTTTGAAAATTTCTTTTATTTTTGTATTTTGTTGCACCATATCATTACTGGAGTTGAATGTTGACATAATTTACTTATATACTATAAAGATATTAAATTTTTTGTTAAAATTTTACTTTAAAAAAATTTTATATTAAAAGTGGGCGTGATCCTTCTCCGATTTTGCTAATTTTTATTAGGCGTACATATAGTAATAGGAGTAACGTTCCTGCCAAATTTCATCATGATATCTTCAACGACTGCCAAATTACAGCTTGCAAAACTTCTAAATTACCTTCTTTTAAAAGTGGGCGGTGCCACGCCCATTGTCCAAAATTTTTCCAATTTTCTATTCTGCGTCATAAGTTCAACCCACTTACCAAATTTTATCGCTTTATCTGTCTTTGGTAATGAATTATTGCAATTTTTCGGTTTTTCGAAATTTTCGATATCGAAAAAGTGGGCGTAGTTATAGTCCGATATCGTTCGTTTTAAATAGCGATCTGAGATGAGTGCTCAGGAACATACGTACCAAATTTCATCAATTTACCTCAAAATTTACTCAAGTTATCGTGTTAAAGGACGGACGGACGGACATGGCTCAATCAAATTTGTTTTCGATCCTGATTATTTTGATATATGGAAGTCTATATCTATCTCGATTCCTTTATACCTGTACAACCAACCGTTATCCAATCAAACTTAATATACTCTGTGAGCTCAGCTCAACTGAGTATAATAATATAGATAATTGACCGCGGAGTTGAAATATATGTGGCATGTGACCAAACAATGTAAGCAAAACTGTACCAAAACAAGAGGTGCCTATTCTAACTTCATATGATATTAGTTAATTACCCTCAAGGGAAGTCAGTAACTAGCGATACAAAATTCTGGTTCAGAACTAAACCTAGAGTGCCAAATAAATATTAGTTCGTTAATAGCTTTTTATACTCAGTTGAGCAGAGCTCACAGAGTATATTAAGTTTGATTGGATAACGGTTGGTTGTACATATATAAAGGAATCGAGATAGATATAGACTTCCATATATCCAAATAATCAGCATCGAAAAAAAATTAGATTGAGCCATGTCCGTCCGTCCGTCCGTCCGTCCGTCCGTTAACACGATAACTTGAGTAATTTTGAGGTATCTTGATGAAATTTGGTATGTAGGTTCCTGAGCACTCATCTCAGATCGCTATTTAAAACGAATGATATCGGACTATAACTACGCCCACTTTTTCGATATCGAAAATTTCGAAAAACCGAAAAATTGCGATAATTCATTACAAAAGACAGATAAAGCGACGAAACTTGGTAGATGAGTTGAACTTATGACGCAGAATAGGAAATTAGTAAAATTTTGGACAATCGGCGTGGCACCGCCCACTTTTAAAAGAAGGTAATTTAGAAGTTTTGCAAGCTGTAATTTGTCAGTCGTTGAAGATATCATGATGAAATTTGGCAGGGACGTTACTCCTATTACTATATGTACGCCTAGTAAAAATTAGCAAAATCGGAGAAGGACCACGCCCACTTTTAAAAAAAAATTTTTTTTAAAGTAAAATTTTAACAAAAAATTTAATATCTTTACAGTATATAAGTAAATTATGTCAACATTCAACTCCAGTAATGATATGGTGCAACAAAATACAAAAATAAAAGAAAATTTCAAAATGGGCGTGGCTCCGCCCTTTTTCATTTAATTTGTCTAGGATACTTTTAACGCCATAAGTCGAACAAAAATTAACCTATCCTTTTGAAATTTGGTAGGGGCATAGACTTTATGATGTTAACTGTTTTCTGTGAAAACGGGCGAAATCGGTTGATGCCACGCCCAGTTTTTATACACAGTCGTTCGTCTGTCCTTCCGCATGGCCGTTAACACGATAACTTGAGCAAAAATCGACATATCTTTAATGAACTTAGTTCACGTACTTACTTGAACTCACTTTATCTTGGTGTAAAAAATTAACGAAATCCGACAATGACCACGCCCACTTTTTCGATATCGAAAATTACGAAAAATGAAAAAAATGCCATAATTCTATACCAAATACGAAAAAAGGGATGAAACATGGTGAGGTAATTGGATTGGTTTATTGACGCGAAATATAACTTTAGAAAAAACTTTATAAAATGGTTGTGGCACCTACCATATTAAGTAGAAGAAAATGAAAAAGTTCTGCAGGGCGAAATAAAAAACCCTTAAAATCTTGACAGGTATTACATATATAAATAAATTAGCGGTATCCAACAGATGAAGTTCTGGGTCACCCTGGTCCACATTTTGACCGTTATCTGGAAAACGCCTTCACATATACAACTACCACCACTCCCTTTTAAAACTCTCATTAATACCTTTAATTTGATACCCATATCGTACAAACACATTCTAGAGTCACCCCTGGTCCACCTTTATGGCGATATCTCGAAAAGGCGTCCACCTATAAAAATAAGCCCCACGCCCTTTTAAAATACTCATTAACACCTTTCATTTGATACACATATCGTACAAACATATTCTAAAGTCACCCCTGGTCCACCTTTATGGCGATATCTCGAAAAGGCGAACACCTATAGAACGAAGGCCCACTCCCTTTTAAAAATACTCATTAACACCTTTCATTTGATACCCATATCGTACAAACAAAGTCTAGAGTCACCCCTGGTCCACCTTTATTGCGATACCTCGAAAAGGCGTCCACCTATAGAACTAAGGCCCCCTCTCTTTTAAAATACTCATTAACACCTTTCGTTTGATACCCATATTGGACAAACGAATTCTAGAGTCACCCCTGGTCCACCTTTATGGCGGTATCTCGAAACGGCGTCCACCTATGGAACTAAGGATTACTCCCTTTTAAAATACTCATTAACGCCTTTCTTTTGATACCCATATTGTACAAACAAATTCTAGGGTCACCCCTGCTCCACCTTTATGGCGATATCTCGAAACGGCGTCCACCTATGGTACTAAGGATTACTCCCTTTTAAAATACTCATTAACACCTTTCTTTTGATATCTATATTGTGCAAATAAATTCTAGGGTCACCCCTGGTCCACCTTTATGGCAATATCTCGAAAATGCGACCACCTATATAACAACCACCACTCCCTTTAAAACCCTAATTAATATCTTTAATTTGATACCCATATCATACAAACACATTCTAGAGTCACCCCTGGTCCACCTTTATGGCGATATTTCGAAACGGCGTCCACCTATAGAACTAAGGCCCACTCCCTTTTAAAATACTCATTAACACCTTTCATTTGATGCCCATATTGTACAGACAAATTCTAGGGTCACCCCTGGTCCACCTTTGTGGCGATATCTCGAAACGGCGTCCACCTATGGAACTAAGGATTACTCCCTTTTAAAATACTCATTAACACCTTTCTTTTGATACCCATATTGTACAAACAAATTCTAGGGTCACCCCTGGTCCACCTTTATGGCGATATCTCGAAACGGCGTCCACCTATGGAACTAAGGATTACTCCCTTTTAAAATACTCATTAACACCTTTCTTTTGATACCCATATTGTACAAACAAATTCTAGGGTCACCCCTGGTCCACCTTTATGGCGATATCTGGAAACGGCGTCCACCTATGGAACTAAGGATTACTCCCTTTTAAAATACTCATTAGCACCTTTCTTTTGATACCCATATCGTACAAACGCATTCTAGAGTCACCCCTGGTCCACCTTTATGGCGATATCTCGAAAAGGCGACCACCTATACAGCAACCACCACTTCCTTTTAAAACTCTCATTAATACATTTAATTTGATACCCATATCGTACAAACACATTCTAGAGTCACCTCTGGTCCACCTTTATGGCGATATTTCGAAACGGCGTCCACCTATAGAACTAAGGCCCACTCCCTTTTAAAATACTCATTAACACCTTTCATTTGATGCCCATATTGTACAGACAAATTCTAGGGTCACCCCTGGTCCACCTTTGTGGCGATATCTCGAAACGGCGTCCACCTATGGAACTAAGGATTACTCCCTTTTAAAATTCTCATTAACACCTGTCTTTTGATACCCATATTGTACAAACAAATTCTAGGGTCACCCCTGGTCCACCTTTATGGCGATATCTCGAAACGGCGTCCACCTATGGAACTAAGGATTACTCCCTTTTAAAATACTCATTAACACCTTTCTTTTGATACCCATATTGTACAAACAAATTCTAGGGTCACCCCTGGTCCACCTTTATGGCGATATCTCGAAACGGCGTCCACCTATGGAACTAAGGATTACTCCCTTTTAAAATACTCATTAGCACCTTTCTTTTGATACCCATATCGTACAAACGCATTCTAGAGTCACCCCTGGTCCACCTTTATGGCGATATCTCGAAAAGGCGACCACCTATAGAACTATGGCCCACTCCTTCATAAAATACTCTTTACTCTACTGAGTATGTAATGTTCGGTTACACCCGAACTTAACCTTCCTTACTTGTTCAGTTATAATATCGACAAAAAACTGCTACCAGCTTTAACGAGCTGCGGCTACATCTCTGCCTCTTTCTCAACACTATTCCACCAGTACGTAATTATCGAAAAAGTACCAAAAAGAAATTTGTATATAGTTAGGAACTAGTGAAAAGTTAAAGCAGCGGGGACATTTTCCACTGCCTAGGACATCGCCATGTTAAATTCGCCAGTTGAAAACTTGTAAAAGAGATAGATGGCGAACTATTGATGGTTCAGAATGCAGTAGAAATACACTCGTTTTGAACTACAGACTCCCTTACGGTTAGTTTCTGTGACTTTTTGTTTCAATTCAGTATATTATTTTTTTGGTTAAGAGGCATATTTTGACTGGAAGTGGGGGGAACCGTAAAGTAACCATGCCTATCATTTACTTGTTAAACCTCACCTCAGTAATATCTGTTGCTAATATATGTAAGTAAATTTGCACATTCCAAAAGTTTTCAAATTCAATTTCCAATGCAACATTCGCGGAAATACATATTTATATTCACTTTTAGTATGATTATTGAAACCCGAATTCCGACGATATACGTATATAGAATATGTTCCCACAAAACTTGAAGCTAGAGGTCGATGTAATTTGTCGCTACTTTCAGAATTAAATTTATTGGCTCTTGTATGTTGCTGGTTTAACTACTGACGTAATATTTTAAGCAAATATTTTGTAACTTGAAACCAAATATTCAACTTTTTCCGACCGGAAGCAATTAAAATAATGGAAAGGAATTATTTTGACTGTTACAGATTATTAAGTGATTAACTAAAATTTTTAGATAATTAAAGCGTAATGTTAATTCAATTAAAACTTCGAATATTTAATTAGGTATTCAATTCTTTACTGTTGTTGTTGTTATTGTAGCGATAAAAGCGCTCGCCGAATGAGGAGTGTTGATGGTCCTTTGCCGGATTTAGATCTGGTACGTTCCGGTAACAAGCACTATTAAGGTACAAGCCCGACCATCTGGAGAACGATTTAATATGACCACATTGAACCTTCCATGAAGGACTTGCGAATATAAAAATTGCCATTATAAAATAAACAGGAAAGAGAATGGCGACTTGGTAACTGACGTACAGAGTGTGCTTAAGTTGTGGATGGAACACTTTTCCTCATTGTTAGCTAGCGATGATGGAAAATGCGGCACTCGACTGTGCCAAGTTAAGAGATTGACCCTATCCCAAAAAAAAAAATCACAAGGCGCTAGGTAATGACGAAGAGTTGCTAAATATGCAAAATATTGTCGGATGAGCGCATTTCTCCAAATTGTAATTTAAGTATATTCAGCCCAATCACAAGAAAGGCGATCCCGCAAACCGCGCCAATTACCATTGAATCAGCCTGTTAATTTCGCGTGTAAGTTTCTACCTAGCGTACTGTTCAAAGGGCTGTAGCCCATAGTCAACAAACTCATTGGACCTTAACAGTGCGACTTCAAACCTGGTCAATCTACTATCGACCAGATCTTCACGATACGCTAGGTCCTGGAAAAGACTCACGATAAGCAAATCGCCACTCACAGTATTTACGCCGACTTCAAAGCTAAATTTGACAACACACACAAACACATGAGTGAGGGACAGGGCCATAGTACTGGGATATTCCTCGAGCATCTTTCAGATCATAGTATTTGCCATGAGTATGTACCCAGAGATAAATGAGAAAAGTGGAAATAAAATAAAAGGGCCAGATTATGTATGACGCCGTGACACTTTGCGTCGCAATCACTGACATTCGCGGTGCCCACTATATAGTACCAAAAACTTCATAAGTGAATACAAGTTTACTGTCAGTCACAGAAGTGAATGATAGGAATTTTGGTTCATACGAGAAAAAATTACTCGTTGCGTTATACATAATTAGTCTTAGTGTCAGGCAGCACGCAAGTAAGGCAATATCTGCGGTTAAGGTGAATTTCTCAGAAGTCCTTGACTATATGGGGAAACTGAACTCTCTAACAGCTGGTAAAATCATTCGCTTAGCATGAGTTCCGGCTCATAAAAGGGTTGGCCACCCACTAGCTAACAAATACCTCAGTCATAAAGAAGATAGAAGATAGAAACTCATCATTCAATAAATTCATTTTCAAAATTTTTCATTTTGGCAGCTGCCAAAGGCCAGTTAAAGGACTTTTCCAGTAGTTAAACCACATTTATAACGATTTGTATACTCAGCTGAGCTGAGCTCACAGAGTACATTAATTTTGTTCGCATAACGGTACCACGCTGCGGCATAAACTAATCATCTCAGGTCGCTATTTAAAAGTTCTACACTGAAAGAAAAAGACTGGTAAAATCAAAAAAATTTGTTTAGTAGGTCATGAAAAAAACCTTAAAAATCAAATTCGAAAAAAAGTCAAAAAAATGAAGTTTTTTTTCCTGAGCCCAAGTCCTATCGAAAAACCGATGGCGCGATATCGGTTAACTTTCGTCCATACTAATGGACCCACCCTAGTGTATATATCAAAATGATCTGGGCGAAAAAATAAACATGTAGCCATGTCCGTCCGTCCGTCCGTCTGTCCGTAAACACGATAACTTGAGTAAATTTTTGAGGTATCTTAATGAAAATTGGTATGTAAATTCCTGGGCACTCATCTCAGATCGCTATTTGAAATGAACGAAATCGGACTATAACCACGCCCACTTTTTCGATATCGAAAAACCGAAAAAGCGCGATAATTCATTACCAAAGACCGATAAAGCGATGAAAGTTGGGAGGTGGGTTGAACTTATGACGCAGAATAGAAAATTAGTAAAATTTTGGACAATCGGAGCGGCACCGCCCACTTTTAAAATAAGGCAATTTAAAAGTTTTGCAAGCTGTGATTTGGCAGCTGAGTGCTTGTATTGTTTTTTGTTGTTGTCGTCAAAGTAATATTTACTGTTTCAACACTTTCTGCTTTGTTTTCATTGTTGATGTTGTAGTTGTTGTTATTGTATGTATTGTGCAAAGACAAAAAAAGTTGAACAAATCGTAATGAAAGGAAAAACCCCAAACCATTCCACAGACAATTTGTTATTGCCGTGTTTTGGGTGTTGTTGTTTTTCAAGTGTAGAGTCGAAAGCCAACAGATGTGCTACAGCTGAATAAGATAAACAACTTTAAGAGAAGACAATTAACTTTACCAAAAATTTTTAATTCATTTTGCCAATATTGGAGACACTTGATTATTACGGTAGGTAGAAAGTGATTGGCAAACATTTGAGAGAGAGGTCCCTAAGATAAATAATGGATTTCAAAGCCAGTATTAAATTAGTGGGTACTAAGTCACTACGAAGGAATTCGATGTTGTCTATCATATGTCAGAAAAGCTGACCACCTCCATCTTGTCTAATATTTGCTGGGATAGGGACCGTCAAAGTTGATTCTTGACCTGTACTTCTCAAATCAGTCGAACTCTCCCCATTCCTCTTCCCTTTTGGATCCGGAGTAGTCTAAGTTATTCGCATCACATAACCATCTCAGCAAAGCTTGTAGGCTATTATTCGTTTCCCTATTTTCATATCTGTGTAAAGTTTATACATCTCACCGTAATTTGTGCTCATTTTGGCCGTTTCACAAAAAGACACACCAGCCATCCATACCAGTTTAGCGATAACTGACGCCAATCGGGAGCATCAAGAGATGTCAGGTTTTCTTCCACCTGCCTCTCCCAACTCAATGGGGGGTCTCCCCCTACCTTTGCTTCCAAACTGCGGTGTCGGCTTTCTTGACTGGAGCGTCTTCGTCCATTCGCATAACGTGACTTAGTCCGGGAAGTTTTTGGGTGTTTATTAGCTCTATCAGCTCCTCATTATACTTCAATCGATAATCGCCGTCGGTATATGGACAGGACCATAAGTCTTCCGCAAAACTTTTCTATCGAACACCTCAAGAGCTATCTCATCTTCTCTCGACCTCGTCAATGATTTCGAATCATACATCAGGACAGGTATGACGAGGGACTTATAGAGCCTGAATTTCGTTCGTGGAGAGAGGACTTTACTTTTCAAAGGCCTACTCAGATCAAAGTAGTACTTGTTGGCAAGAGTCGTCCTCCGTTTGATTTTACATTGTTTTTTCTATGAACGCTGGTTCCCAAATAGACGAAATCATACACAGTCTCGAATTTATATCCGTAAACAGTGACGTGGCAGTCAAGGCACGAATGCGCCGATTCCTTTACCGCAAGACCCACTTTGTTTTGCTTTTTTATCTAATCCCGAGGAGTCGTAACTCGCAGCGCATTTGTTCAGGTCCATAATATTAATATCATCAGCATACACCAGTAATTGTACGCTCTTATAATAGATTGTACCATAATGGTTTGGTTCTGCTGCTAGAATTATCTTCTCCAGCAATATGATAAAGCAATCGCACGATAGGAAGTTACCCTGTCTGAAGCCTGGTTTGATTTTGAAGGGCTCTGAGAAGTCCTTACCAATTCTTACGGAGCTGGTGGTGCTGCTCAACTTTATTTGGAAGAGGTTTATTAACTTCGCAGGGAAATTAGGTTCAGACATAGCAGTATACAAACAGCTTCTTTTCGTGATGTCAAAGGTTGCTGTGAAGTCGACGAAAAGATAATCAGTATATACTCTCTTATCGTGAGTCTTCTCCAGGACCTGGCGCATCGTGAAGATGTGGTCGATAGAAGATTTACCAGGTCTGAAGTTGCACTGATAAGGCCCAATCAGTTCGTTGACTATGGGCTACATCCTTTCGCACTGTACGTTAGGTAGATCGCCTTTCTTGTGATTGGGCTGAATACACTTAAGTTAGAATCTGGAGGCATGCGCTCATTCCACAATATTTTGCATATGAGTTGATGCATGACTCTATCAACTGTTCGCTTGTGTGTCACTTAGCCATAGTCGGGTGCCGGAATATCTTTTTCATCATCGGACCATAAGTCTTGCACAAAATATCCCAAGGGCCATCAAATCTTCCATCAGCAACGTCCATGATTCCGAGTCTTACCTCAGTACAAGGCTTAACTTTTCATTTGCCTACTCAATCCAAAGAAGCACTGGTTGACAAAAGGGATTATCCGTTTGAATTGTAAGCTGACATTGTTCTTGCTGTTAATGCTGGTATCCAAATAGACCAAGTCTATCTATCTCTGTGCATATCCGTCAATTGCACCGTGTCTGCCATTTAGTCGATTTTCGAGGTCTGAAACCGCCCTGATAATATCTAATCTTTTAGTTGACTTTCGGCTTCAGTCTTTCGCACAATATGGTAGAGATTTTAGGCGGGCTCAATCCGCTAAAGTTTGCACGGTTTGTGGTTTCGGCTTTCCGCTCGTCCGACCACATCTTTTGTAAGATTTGATGCTCGATCTATGCCAACTCATAATTGTATAAGCCAGCTTCTGAAGCTCCTCGTAATAAAGCTCGGTCTCTTCTTTCTTTCTTCTAATTAGGTGTCCCTCTTCTTTCTTCGCGTCACTTTAACGATCTTAGGCATCCCGCATTACAATGTTTTACTCCTGCTGTTTGTTGCGCGATAAACTTTCCCTGGGTCACTGCGTGCAGTGTCTTTCTTATACATGTCTTTATCTTGGCTTCCACGTTATTGTTGTTGTTGTATTAACGATAAAGATACAACAACAGCTGCCACAAGGTAGTGGTAGAATGCGCACATCCATAAGGCTGGTACTACCTCTGCCGTATCATGACATATCTTATTATGCTGAAACTCTTTGTTACAAATGATAATATCTTCAGCTGTTATAGATTCAAAACTCATTCCGTCATCTTTTCTAACTTCAGACGGAAATAATTCTTATAAAAAAAAATAAATAAATGTAAGGCGCGATAACCTCCGAAGAGATCTAAGGCCGAGCTTCTCTTCAAATTTGCGTCGTGCTCCTCTTGATTTTCCCTACAAATTGGCCGGACGGGACCTACATGATTTTATGCCGACTCCGAACGGCATCTGCAAGGCAGATGAGTTTTCACAGAGCTTTTCATGGCGGAAATACACCCGGAGCGCTTGCCAAACACTGCCGAGGGGCGACCCCGCTTAGAAAAATTTTCTTCTAATTTAAAAACCTTATTTCTAAAATTTTGATGTTGCTTTGCCCGGGGTTCGAACCCAGGGCATACGGTGTGGTAGGCGGAGCACGCTACCATCACACCACGGTGGCCGCCAAGAAATAATTCTTATGCTCGTTAACAATCTTGGACGTAAGTCCTGACGGCGAATACTCTTTTTCACCAAAAAAAAAAAAAAAAACAAATGCCGTGGCTTCGACTAGTTTCCCTTATTATTTCCATTGTGGTAGACATCACAAGGCCCCATTGTCCTTCTAACTTATCCCGTCCATCACATTTCATGCATGGTTATGATTTCACGAGGTCATATATCAGCCTTCCACCTGAAAGGTAGCGGACATTCCAGGTACATGCCTTCAAATTACCGTCTTTCAAACGTTTGAGTGCTCGACATCACTGAGAGGAGATCTTATCTGCGGCTTGCTGTTACAATTTTTCATCGGTATGGATTTTTACATGACGGAAGCCCTGTACATAGCCCGGGTACGAAATTTGAGCTTTAGACGCATTTTACGATAGGTACGCCTTACAGCGGATACAAAAAAAAAAACCCGTAATCTTGCATCAACCCTTTGTAGTGGATTCTTCTTTGCACTCAAACCCGCCATGCAATAAATAAACGACAAATCCAAAAACCTGACGAAAACACAAGGCGGACGAGTGATCCTAAAATAGATTGAAGCACTTACGTGATCCCAAAGGCTTATATTCCGCTTTAAAAAAACATGGGAGCACGGGATAAGTGTCGAATGAAATCCCCTTTCTTATGTCTGTTGCCTTCCGTCTTTGAAGAGAAATGGAATTGAGGTACAACAACGATTTGAATAAGTTGCTTAAAACATCTTACATAATCCACTTGTCTTGTCAAAAAGGTAATTTGTCGTTTCAGTTGATTAAAAGCTATTTCCGTATGCTTCATCATTTTATAGGCCAATCAATCAACAATATAAGCTTTGCCTAATGCTAAAATCTTTGCTAGAAAATAACTGACAGCTAACCAAATGATATGTCTTTCAATGTTTCTTATCAAAGTATCAACTCATTTGTTAGGTAAGAAAAAAATGTTGAAGGTTGTATTGAATGTCTGTATCGTAGGAGTTTTTGAGCACGGGACTGAAAATTGTCGACGAAGATCTTGAGCATGTGCAGATCTAACGATCACGAAACAACAAATTTACTCTTAACACTAAAAAGAGAGGATCGTATGCTCATAAAGGGTATTCTGACTGGACGCCGCCGTCTGGTGTCAAGAGACAGCACTCATTGTGTTTGAATTACAGGGATGCACAAGGGAGCAATATTCAATTACATGCCTCAAGCTGTGCGCATGATGGAAGGGTGGTGCGATACTAAAGGATTACGTGCTATACTGTTCTTGTAAAACTGTCCTAGTGTATTTTACAAGGAGAAGAAAAATATCAATGTTACAACCATCGATGGATGCCAGTAAAATCCATGTTTCAAATGAAGCAAAATACAACAACAGCTTTCTTTGCCTGCTTTCGACTCTAAGTCAAAACCTAGGGATCATCTCCTAAAATGGTATACTGGATATTAAGTACTTTTGTGATGCCAAAACCCGCCTATGCTTCCTTAGTTTGATGGCCGAAGACTACACAAAGAACAGAAATAACAAAATTAAGCAAAACTGCACCAACTAGTTTGTATTGGCATAGTGGGTGCGATGAGAATGTCGCTATTCTATGGAAAAAGAGGCAGCATTTTCGCAAGTAAGACTTCTCTGAGCTAAAGAGCATACATGACAGGGCAAATGAAAGTAATAAGAAAGTGGCCCCTACGCTAGAATCTCGCAGAATTTTGAGGTGTCCATTGGGAACAGAACTCTTTTGGAAACAAAAAATCTATATACGTACTGACCTTGAATCAAAATGTGATGACGAAAAAACGGGAGCTGGTACATATCTATGAGCCGAACTTCGATAACAATGGGAAGCAGAAATCCTTGCAATAGAAGTTTGGGTTAGAGAATGTCAACAAAGATGCTTATACTCGCGGAGTATCCTCCTTATGTCAGGCCGCGAGGCAGCCTTACGTGTCTTGCAGCCTTACACAACAACTTCTAGGCTAGTGGATGAAGTCCTAAATGATGAGTCCTAAATGATGAGGGAGCCAAAAACTAGTATCTGTTTAGATTGGCTCCCGAACATCAACGGCATGAAGTTAATGAACAGGCATACTAACTAGACCCGCGGGATTCTTCAGCAGCATTACAAGGTCCAGAATACTTCTGTGAATCCACAAAGGCACACACTAGGTAAACCATCAGTATCTGGCAAACAAAGTAGCTTAGACAATACTGGATTGGATGCCCAAATTAAAGGCAGGCCAAATTCTTTTTACTTCCAGTAACGAGAGTTTCAGCAATACTTATTAGTTTGAGCAGAGAGAACCTGCTAGTTCTCTTTGAGTACTATAAGGGACACACTGAAGTCTACGATATCGCGCAACTAAACGAAATCCATCCGGTACACAAACCTGCCGCTTTGTGATATCGAGGATGAAACGCCGGTTCACACACACTACCAATGCGTCGCTCTGGAAGGCAAATACTCTCCCATCTAGGTGACGTGACGCTTAATCCCTTCGTGAAATGGAATACAAGCCTTAAAAGTTATTTAAATAGATTAAAAACCTCCACATACAGTAATAGGCTGAAAGGTCAAGCACAATAGATCTAAATAAAGGTGGCAGTGCAACGAGGCCTAGTAATAATAATGAAAATCTCGTAAGCGTTGTTGTTGAAATTCTCCCCCGTAGAAACAGAAAAAAGATTTGATCAAAGCTTTAGTTAATCTTAAATGCAAATACGCTCCTCGTCGGGGGAAATAAATCAATCCACAAGTTTAGCTTAAAGTATGTTTTTCAAAAATTATAATCATCAGAAGCATCTGCTGTCCAATGAACTACCATTCGAATTCCAATCGTTTTGACATCACAGGTAGGTAGGTTGAACTGGCCGGTCCATGAGGACCTCACGTAGACTGATTGAGTCCGTAGTGTTACCAGAAGTTTGTTTTAACGACCAAACTGAAAAACCCTATCAAAAACCAGGACCTATGTTATAAAATAACTCCGTCCTCTTGGCAAATACTAGAAGCTTCCTAGGACTTAAGCCACTTGCTGCTTCTAGATCTGACAGCTGTATCACTCCTAATAGCTGGAGTCTTAGCCTGGCAAGTGCAGGGCACGAGCACAGAACGTGCTCGATCGTTTCCTCCTCCAACCCGCACTTCCTACACCTGCTATCACTGACCAAGCCTAATTTAAAGGCATGTGACGCCAGAAGGCAGTGTCCAGTCAGAATACCCGTCATGAGTCTACAGTCCTCTCTTTTTAATGATAGAAGCAACTGTGTTGGTCTAAGGTTGTAAGAACTACACATAATCTTCGACACTTTACAGCCCCGCGCTTGAACCCACACCTTTTCTGCTTGGTCGATCATGTGCACCTCTCGCCTTCACTTAATCTCGCTCAATCTAATTGGGACGTCTACTGAGCAAGCTTCAAGGGATGCGCCCTTTTTAGCTAATTCGTCCGCTTTTTCATTCCCATCTATTCCCATATGCCCTGGGACCCAATATAGATGTATGCTTCTCCCTGTCCCGATTCTCTCCAGAGACTGCTTACACTGTAGCACGCATTTAGATGCTGTGCTATGCGAGATTATTGCCTTGATTGCTGCTTGACTGTCAATATAAAAGTTAACACGGTTGCAGCTTAAGCTATTCTCTTCCAGGGTTTCTACTGATTTGGTTACGGCTAATATTTCCGCTTGGAAAACGCTACAGTAATCCGGCAGCCTGTAGGATCTGCTTAATTCCGGATCAGCGCAGTATACCGCAGACCCTACTCCTTCCACTATTTTGGAACCATCGGTGTACACATGTATCGCCTCGTTCGCCATTTGCGCACCCTTGCGCCAACCTTCCAACTCTATTGTGGCCTTAAGATCTCCCTCAAAGTGCAGGTAGGGAATCATGTAGTCTGTTCGTCTTGTGACTGATGACGCTATACTACTATGGCCATATGGTCGGCGCTCAAGCTGCCCCGAAGCATTGAGCCTGGTTGCGGTCGTTAACGCTTTGTTCTTTGCTACCAGGTCTACAGGTGGAATGTGCAGAATGGCATACAGTGCAGCCGTCGGGGTTGTTTTCAGAGCTCCCGTAATGCAAAGCATCGATAGTCTGCATACCCCCTCTAATTTTTTGAGGTATGTTGTTTTTTGTGTGGCTTTCCACCAAACAAGAACTCCATAGTATAGAATGGGGCTTACAATCGCTGTAAAAACCCAATGAGAAAGAGAGGGCGATAGGCCCCACGTACACCCCAGCATTCTTTTACATGCATAGAGTACCGTTGAGGCCTTCTTGACCCTCTCCTCCACGTTGAGCTTCCATGACAGCTTACTGTCTAGGATGATTCCTAGATATTTTGTGCAAGGTTTCTCCTGTAAGGTCACCGCTCCTAACTTAGGCCTGGTCCAATTTGGGACCTTGTACCTCTTTGTAAACAAGACCATATCCGTCTTCTCCGCATTGACTTTCAGCCCGACATTAGATGCCCAGGTATGAATATCCCGAAGCGCCCGATCCATCAAAGAACTAATCGTTGGAAGGCATTTTCCACTTATGACAATTGCAACGTCATCTGCGTATGCCGTAAGTTTTACGGGTCCCTCATCGAATTGCCTGAGCAGTTGGTTGATGACCAGTGTCCACAGCAGGGGTGATAGCACCCCTCCCTGCGGCGTGCTCCTGTCCACTGATTTCGTGGCCTCGTACAATCCCCATTGTGATGTAATCTTTCTGCAATTTAACATGCAGCCGATCCATCTGATTAAGGCAGGATGTACTTTAATGTAATTAAGACCATCCATAATCGCCCATTTTGCAACATTATTGAAAGCCCCGGCAATGTCCAAGAAGACTCCTAGAGCATACTCCTTATATTCCAGGGATTTCTCTATGCTTATTACCACCCTATGCAATGCGGTGTCTACCGACTTGCCTTTGGTGTACGCATGCTGTGTTGTGGAGAGCAGCTTTTCATCCACGTTGGACTTTAAGTACACATCTATCAGCCTCTCAAAGGTTTGGAGCAGAAATGATGTTAAGCTAATGGGTCTATAGTCTTTGGGATACACGTGACCGATCTTCCCCACCTTTGGTAGAAAAGCTACACGAGCAGTTCTCCAAGAGTGCGGTACATGATTCAGTCTTATGCACCCATCGAATATTATTTTAAGCCATTCCACGACCGCCCTACTTGATACTTGTAGCATGGCCGGGAATATACCATCTGGGCCCGGCGATTTAAACTTAGAAAACGTCTTCACTGCCCACTCGATCTTGGTATCGGTCACCAAGCCCGGCACCACTAGCTCCGTGATCGAAGTGTGAGTGATGTCTGCTGGTTCTTCTAAACCGTCTCCCGATGGGAAATATGTATCGAGAAGCACCTCAAGGGATTCCTCACTATCACGTGACCATTCCCCGTTCTCTTTCTTTATTAGTCCCTGGACTATGTTTCCCTTTGCTAGGAATTTTTTCAACCGTGCTGTTTCGCTGGAGCACTCTATGTCCGTACAGAAACTTTTCCATGAGTTTCTCTTCGTCCTGGTAATTTCACGCTTGTAGATCCTCAGTAGATCCCTGTACTCGTCCCGACACGCTTCGCTTTCCGCGGTCTTTGCGAGTTTAAACATTTCTTTTACCTGTCTTCTTAGAAGACTCAGCTCATTGCTCCACCATGGCGGCTTTGCTTTTCCTCTGAATCTTCTTAGAGGGCAAGCTTTGTTATACGCAGTCATAAGCGTCCTTGTTAGGAATTCATTCGACTCCTCCAGTTCCTCTACATTAGCAACCTCTTTGGGTTGTCCCAGTTTTGTTTCTACATGTTTATGGAATTTAGTCCAATTCGTTGCCCTAGGGTTTCTAAAGGTTCCTCCCTTCTCTACCCTCTTTAGTGGGATGCTGAAGCTTATATACGCATGGTCGGAGAAGGATGGTCTATCAAGAACCATCCAATCATACCTTGATATATCACGCTCGGAGCTCAATGTAATATCCAGAACATTGCTGGATGTTGGACCAATGTGTGTAGGAACATTTCCCCTGTTGGCTATCTGCAAATTGGTTTGCAGGATGTAACAAAATAGAGATTCGCCTCTCTCGTTCGTATCTGCTCCTCCCCACGCATTGTGGTGCGCATTTACATCTGCGCCTATGACCAACCGCCCTTTGCGCCCTTCCTCCTGTACTAGCCTTTTGCACTCCATCGGTGGAACCTCCGCAGCATTGGCTATGTAGCAGGATGCCAGGATAAATGCCTGCTTATTCTTTTGCTCAACGGCCACCGCTACGAGATCCTCAGTGGTGTAATTAGGCAGCATATATGAATGCAGCTGTTTCCTTACCATTACTACAGCTCGCACCCGTCCTTCCGTTTGTGCGTAGTAAACGCCAAACCCGCGCGCGCTAAGTCCAGAAACCTTTCCTCCCGATGAGAGCCACGGCTCCTGGATCAGCGCCACGTCAAACGAACCCTCCTCAAGGGTTAGGAGGAGTTCGCTCGACGCCACTTTACTGTGTTGGAGGTTTATCTGTAGGACTCGCAGCACCATTGGGCTGTTTGTCCCCCTCCAGCACCTTCGTCTTGACGTCGTCGTCCTCCTCTTGCCCTTTTGGTTTAGAGTATTCGAGGCCCCCTTCAGCCCTTCGTGAATGTTGTGCCGTGTGTTCCTCTGTGCGAGTCACAGCACCATTTAGCGGTTGGTCCTCTTCTAGCACGTTCGTGGTGACGTCGGGGACCTCCACCTGTCTTTTTTCCCTTAGGCTTCTGAGGTCCTTTTCGACTTCGCCCACTTCCAGCGTGTTAGGATTTTTATCCTCGGGACTTCTTTTCCTGAGTCGCATGTAAATTTTGCCAATGCCAAAGGACATTTTTCCAAGCTGCGTGTACAAAATATCCTCCGCCTGCTTGTTTATTTGGAAGATGTAGAACTGACCATCCTCGGTAGGCCGAGATACAGTAAGAACCTTCCAATCCTGTGTCGGTATGTTCGGATTCTGATTCTGCAGAAGTCGCAGTGTATCCTCCGACTTCATCACGCATGGTATCCATACCTTAACTTTTGGTACCGTGGGGATTTGCGCTTTATCCACCACCTCAAACCGCGCGTTCGTGCCTTGCCTTTGGAGGTTTGGAACAACTTCCTCCAGCCACCGCAAGCTCGCGATGTTGTCGCACGCTATCATCTTCACACCATTATACCATCCCCCCGAATCAAAGGTTGGAAGGGGCTTACTTGGTTGTTCCCGCATCATCTTAAACATTAAGCTAATAAGCTCCCTTTCCACAGATCTCCACCTTTCAGTAGTCATTTGTCCGAACGGACTGCTACGATAAACCAGCGCCACAGTCAGTGACTGCTTTGCCACATCACTCATCTTCTCGGGAAAAGCAGGAGTCTTAGTGTTATCTCCCTTTGGAACCTCCGAGAACACCGGAGTCTTCGCGTTAACTCCCTTTAGCGCCTCCGAGAAAGCCGGAGTCTTAGCGTTATCTCCCTTTGGCTTATCTCCTACTTCCGTAGTTGGAACTTCCCTCTGACTGGCAGCTTTCGATGTAGTTGCTACCTCGCTATTGGAACCCATCTGTCTTACAGCTTTGGTCCTACTTGTCTTGTCTATGCGACTGCCCTGCCTCGTGGCTCTAGGACTGGGTCCTTTCTGCCTCTTGAAAGCAGGCTTGTCGCCTTCTGCCGAACGTTGCCTCTTCATTCTGCCATTTGACGCTTCTTCCTCCTCGTACCGGTTGCAGAACCGAGGGTTTCTCGCAGCAAACCTTTTGAACTGCCTTCGACCTACTTCTACCGCTTCATGGGCCCATTCCAAGTGCTCGATCTCCACTTCTGTTGGGTCGACCACTGCTCCCAAGCGTTGTACAATTCTTAGTGCTGCACGGTACTGCGAGAGAGCTCTTTTACTTCCTCTGCTCCGTACCCTTCTCCACTCTTCTACTCCGTTTTCATTTGTGTGCTTCTCCAACACGTAGTTCATTGAATCAGCACTACTCTCGCTCCCCGAGTCCGACGCATCGCTTAATTCGTATTTGTCGTCCTTGGATTGCGACTCAGTCCTCCTCTTTACATCCTCCTTATTACATTCAGGTAATGAGTTGTTCATCTTGGTCGTGCGATCACCTGCCCGACAAGGCGGGCTCAGCGGTCCAGTATTATATACGGTGAAAGAACCGTCCGCCACAGCAGCGCCCCTTACTGCGGTAAGGCCATAAATACTTCCCGAGATGGCCCGGTATCGGGAAGGCTTCGTTCGAATACAGCCGAATTTATCCTCTGGCTGCAAATCGTCCAATAGGCACGGTCCGCATAACACCCTGGATTAGGGGGTTGGCAGTTCTTGATCACCGAAATCCCGCCGCCCTCCTATGAGGCGAAACGGCGTAGATGTCAGTCCTAAACAGCTCCGCCTCATAGTCGGGCGCTATGGGGTTCGGCTAAGCCCTCACACCAACGACAAGGTGCCTACCCTAGTGAGAGGACATCACAGGTAAATTTCCAATTAAATTCAAAATTATTTCTCACGTACTTGTAAGCTCTTGAGTACTTACATATGTACGTGCACAGGCCCTACGAGAGGGGGGGGGGATTCCTCCCCGGCATGGGGTTTCTCAGCGGGCCCGCGATGTAGAGGTACTAAGACAGGAGAGTCTTTAGTTGTTCCATGTGCAAATTTTAAGCCGAATTTCAAAAACAACGAATATTGATAATGATGTTTTGCCTGGTCCTGAGGAGACGTTAAAAAAATCAAACAAAAATGTATGTTTACATGAATCCTAAATCGTACAGTTCTCTTGGTGACGCTGATGAAAATTCATCTTCAAAAAGTCGGCCAACAATACCTCCAACTCTTTATCAAAGTCCAGATTATTTAAAAGACTTCGGTACCGTGAAAATGAGTTTTTGCGATCTGAAGAAGTTAACGAAATAATTCGTCGAGGTCATCAAAAGTGTCCTGTTATTTTTCCACGTGATTATCATGACGAGGCATTTTCTGCCTCGTTGTTAAACAGAATCTTGCCAAATGGAGAGAAAGTGGAGCGTGACTGGTTAGTGTGGAGTGCCAGTAGCAATGCTTTTTATTGCCTACGATGTCATCTGTTAAGCACCAATACTTTAAATCTACCTAAAAATAGTTCTTGCGGATATTCGAAATTCCAGTTATGGAAGAAACTATACGATAAACTGCCATCACACGAAAATACTCAAGATTACTTTGAATGTTATATTCAATGGCGATCTTTACAAAATCTAATTCAAAAGGAGGCTACAATTGTTACACTTATCAATGTCAAAAGTTGAAAGAAATTTTATATAGAATTTTGGACACTATTTTATTTTTGGGTGAAATAGGCCTAGCTTTCAAAAGCGAAAGAATATATCTTGGTGAACGAAACAATGGAAATTTTTTGGACATCTAAGATATAATAAGCCATTTTGATCCGATACTTAGATATCATTTGGAGAAAGTTAGGATTTCACAACAGTAGCACAAACGTTTATAAGTTCACTATCTTTCCCCAGACATTTAGAACGAGTTTATAGAAAATTTGGATCAAGGCAAGAAAGCCAAGTATTTTGCTATTATCGTTGATGTTATGCCTGATGCTAGTCACGTTGACTACGCTCATTTTGCGCTAGCCCCATTTCAGTTCGAAAGCAACAAATTTTACAATTCACAACCGGTTTTTGGCTTTCGTGAATTGTAACCAAAAAACTGGTCAGACAATCGCTGATCTTACAATACTTGATTCAAGATTGTCATGCACAAAGGGTACGATAACAGCGCCAAAATGAAAGGAGTTTACAACGGAGCACTACGTCGCATTTTCGACAAAAGCTCGAATGCTGATTACTCGCCTTGTGCAACCCACAGTCTCAATTTATGAGGTGTGATGCTGCAGAATGTTGTACGGCTGCAATTACTTTTTCGGAGTTGTACAAAAATGTTTTACATATTATGTATTTCCGACCAGTTCTTATTGAATCTGAAGGTATATTATTAGGCTTTTCCGGTTTAAGTTTTTGTTTTTAAGTGCGAAATAAAATTAAATGATTCCACTTTTCTAACCCAACGTTTCGCTAATAACTTTTTAGCATCATCAGGGGTATGTGTTTATTTGTTAAATCTGTTACAAACAACAAAATACAAAAATGTTAAATTACATACAATTCTATTGAGTTTGATAAATCCGTATGAAAAAACAACTAAAAACAGATAATAATACATGAAAAACCAACTTACAATATTGCACCTTGCCGAGGGGTTTTCCTCTTTTGAAATTATTTAAAACTATTGTCTTTGAACATACAACACTTTTGAAAAACATAAAAACATTGAACATTTATGGACAGTAAATCAATACCAACTTAACGCTATGGTAATCTCGTCAATACTAAAAACTATTTTCCTAAACACGTAATGTAAGCAGATGCTATATTGTCTGTATCTTCTTTCTTGTTAATCGTCTTTTCTCTTCTTTCCATGATTCTCAGGCTTTCTAAAGTGTATCTTGTTGTTTCTTTCCGTTCCCTGTCAATAATCTTCGCATTAGTAAAGTCAGCTGAGTGTCCACTTGATATTATGTGTTGTGATAACGCTGTACTGTTCTTTTGTTTTCTTATATCCGCTTCATGTTCGCCCAGTCTAACACCTAAGGGACGCTTTGTTGTGCCAATATATATTTTGCCGCATTCTTCGTTTGGTTTTCCTTTTCAAGTAATTTCGTAAATAACGTTGTTTTGTTGATGGAGATCTACAGGACACTTTGTTCTTGTAAATATCGTTGACAAAGTGCGGTTTGACTTATAGGCAAGTGTTGTGTTAGTTGTTTTTATTATGCTGTGATCAATATTTTCGGTAAGCTTGGGTATGTATGTGACGCTGTAAAACTTTTTCGCTGCTTTCGTTTCTAAATTTGTTCATATGTTAGGTTGGTTGCTGGATTCCATGATTTCTTGGTTTATTAGCTCTCGTATTAAATTATTAGGATAATTGTTGCTGCGTAAAATATTATAAATTTTTTGTATATTGGCATTATGAAAAGTTTTGTGGCTTAAGGTCAAAATTTTATGTATGAAATTTTTTGCTGTATTAATCTTATATTTGGTCGGCTGCGAGGAAAGGTAGTTTATTAGGCGTCCTGAAGAGGTAGGTTTTGAATACCAGTCAAGAAAAAGGTTGTGTTTCTTCCTATGGATGCAGACATCAAGAAAAGGTATTTTGGAGTTGGCTTCTAATTCCATTGTAAATTGCAGTTTTTTGTGATATTTATTCAGAATATCTAGAATAATGTTCGCGTCGTTACGTTTAATTATCGCCAAGAGATCGTCTACATATAAATTTTATGTCTATATCAAATCGTTTCTTAAGTTCCAAAATAGCATTGTCAAGTAATCATCCATAACAATATCAGCTATTGTAGGTGAAATTGGATTGCCCATAGGCATTCCAAACGTTTGCGTATAAAGCTTATTATCAAACATAAAATAATTATTATCTTTAAGGCAGAAATCTAGTATCTCCTGGAATTTCGGCTTTGGAATATTGGTTTTTTCTTTTATTTGGTTCCATTTTCCTAGAATTATTTTCGAGGCTAACATTGTTGGTATGTTGGTGAACAATGAAACGACATCAAAGGACACTAGAACTTCATCATCACATAACCTTATATTGGCTAATCTATCTTTTAGGTTGAACGAATTCTTAACATTGTATTTTTCCGATATTAAAGCTTGTAGAATATCTCCAACGTAATTTGACAATTTGTAGCAGGGGACCATAACTGAAGAAACAATAGGACGTAAAGGCATTTCAGGCTTATGTATTTTTGGCAATCCATATATTCTAGGTGCCAAAGCCGCAGAGCAAGTGAGTTGTTGTTTCTCTTTCTATAATTGATATGTTTGTTTTTGTAAAGCTCGTCCACTATTCTGTTGTTTTTCTTTTGTAAAGTATTTGTAGGGTCAGTTCTTGTTGCTTTATAAGTGCTTTTGTCTTCGATTAGCTTACTCATTTTCTCTATATACTCAGTTTTATACATTGCTACTGTTTTCTTTCCCTTGTCAGCCTCTGTTAAAACAATTTCGTTCTTGTATTTACCGACGAACGCTTTCGCCTTATAAAATGCCGCTAATATAAATTTTTGGGCTTCATTATGCTTAATGTTACGCTTAAATTGAAGAATTCTATTGCTCACTTTGTTACGCGCAATTTCCTTATCCTTTTCGTTTTCTAATGATTGTATAATTTGTTCAATTTCAGCTATGATGTGTATAGGTGAAAAATTTGATTTTGTTGTTGGTACTGTGAATTTTTTACCAAGTGACAATATCAATTTAACTTCGTTAGGGAAATCAATCGTTGTTTTATTTACGAACCAGTTATCGTTTGTTGTTATGTTAAGCTTCTTCATTTTTTCGTTCTTAAGTTTATTTATTTTCGACGTAAGTATAGTTCTCTTTCTTTCTGCGATCCTGTGACTGAGGAAATTTTTCACCTATACACATCATAGCTGAAATTGAACAAATTATACAATCATTAGAAAACGAAAAGGATAAGGAAATTGCGCGTAACAAAGTGAGCAATAGAATTCTTCAATTTAAGCGTAACATTAAGCATAATGAAGCCCAAAAATTTATATTAGCGGCATTTTATAAGGCGAAAGCGTTCGTCGGTAAATACAAGAACGGAATTGTTTTAACAGAGGCTGACAGGGGAAAGAAAACAGTAGCAATGTATAAAACTGAGTATATAGAGAAAATGAGTAAGCTAATCGAAGACAAAAGCACTTATAAAGCAACAAGAACTGACCCTACAAATACTTTACAAAAGAAAAACAACAGAATAGTGGACCAGGCTTACAAAAACAAACATATCAATTATAGAGAGAAACAACAACTCACTTGCTCTGCGGCTTTGGCACCTAGAATATATGGATTGCCAAAAATACATAAGCCTGAAATGCCTTTACGTCCTATTGTTTCTTCAGTTATGGTCCCCTGCTACAAATTGTCAAATTACGTTGGAGATATTCTACAAGCTTTAATATCGAAAAAATACAATGTTAAGAATTCGTTCAACCTAAAAGATAGATTAGCCAATATAAGGTTATGTGATGATGAAGTTCTAGTGTCCTTTGATGTCGTTTCATTGTTCACTAACATACCAACAATGTTAGCCTCGAAAATAATTCTAGGAAAATGGAACCAAATAAAAGAAAAAACCAATATTCCAAAGCCGAAATTCCAGGAGATACTAGATTTCTGCCTTAAAGATAATAATTATTTTATGTTTGATAATAAGCTTTATACGCAAACGTTTGGAATGCCTATGGGCAATCCAATTTCACCTACAATAGCTGATATTGTTATGGATGACTTACTTGACAATGCTATTTTGGAACTTAAGAAACGATTTGATATAGACATAAAATTTATATGTAGACGATCTCTTGGCGATAATTAAACGTAACGACGCGAACATTATTCTAGATATTCTGAATAAATATCACAAAAAACTGCAATTTACAATGGAAATAGAAGCCAACTCCAAAATACCTTTTCTTGATGTCTGCATCCATAGGGAGAAACACAACCTTTTTCTTGACTGGTATTCAAAACCTACCTCTTCAGGACGCCTAATAAACTACCTTTCCTCGCAGCCGACCAAATATAAGATTAATACAGCAAAAAATTTCATACATAAAATTTTGACCTTAAGCCACAAAACTTTTCATAATGCCAATATACAAACAATTTATAATATTTTACGCAGCAACAATTATCCTAATAATTTAATACGAGAGCTAATAAACCAAGAAATCATGAAATCCAGCAACCAACCTAACATAAGAACAAATTTAGAAACGAAAGCAGCGAAAAAGTTTTACAGCGTCACATACATACCCAAGCTTACCGAAAATATTGATCACAGCATAATAAAAACAACTAACACAACACTTGCCTATAAGTCAAACCGCACTTTGTCAACGATATTTACAAGAACAAAGTTTCCTGTAGATCTCCATCAACAAAACAACGTTATTTACGAAATTACTTGTAATGGAAAACCAAACGAAGAATGCGGCAAAATATATATTGGCACAACAAAGCGTCCCTTAGGTGTTAGACTGGGCGAACATGAAGCGGATATAAGAAAACAAAAGAACAGTACAGCGTTATCACAACACATAATATCAAGTGGACACTCAGCTGACTTTACTAATGCGAAGATTATTGACAGGGAACGGAAAGAAACAACAAGATACACTTTAGAAAGCCTGAGAATCATGGAAAGAAGAGAACAGACGATTAACAAGAAAGAAGATACAGACAATATAGCATCTGCTTACATTACGTGTTTAGGAAAATAGTTTTTAGTATTGACGAGATTACCATAGCGTTAAGTTGGTATTGATTTACTGTCCATAAATGTTCAATGTTTTTATGTTTTTCAAAAACATCCTCAAAAAATATGTACCGAGCTCTCTTCATAGCTTTCCAGCGAAAAGCCAAATTTGACTGCGCAAGCATACGGCGATGTTACCGGCATTCTCAATTAAATCAACAAGATCGAATGTATCTTGCTGCCCTCAATTTGGTTCAAAATACTGACTACCATTAATGAAAGAAACGTGATCCTCCAAGCTAGAGACGCCACCATAGATGTTGAGGTCCGACATCTAGATGCCTTATTAGCTGATTTGAAGTTAATCAGGAACCAATGGAAAACAATTTTAAACAAATGTAAAATTGTTGCTATTCAATTGAACATATCACCAAAGTTTCCGGACATTCGAAAGAAAAAACCCAAAAGACGTTCCTAAGATTGATATGGCTGGTTTTGATGCCAACCATTTTTCCTTAGAAAAGGGAAATACTCACGCTGGTGGGTATGCAGCTCAATGTGCACACCCGCACCCACACACACAATAAATTTAGTTTCTTTTATGTTTGGTTAGATTTAGTTCGTCTTTATTAAAATAAATTTCATTTGTTCTTGTTTAAGTATTAATTTAATAAACGTTCATTGTTTGTGTTTCACATCACACTTTTGGTTATGATAAATGTTTTCTTTGTTCTTATTTTAGTAAATTTAGTTTAAGACTCTACACTTTAAAATCTTTACTTTAATTTCCTTCACTAGTTAGGTTTTACGACCGAGCACTCCAACATGTCAAAACGAATTCAATTCGGTTCGTTTATCCCCCACGCTCAGCGGCCATCATTTTTCATCGCTGAATCTTATTACCCCTGCTGAGTGCAATTGGCAATGCTTTTCAGCAACAGCTGACGGCGATGCCACTTGCACGCAGGAATGCATTTTGTTACGTGCGTTTTGTTGCGTGCGTTTTGTTGCGTCAAGGCGGGTAACGCTGTGCGGTTATACCACCCTTCCTTAGAAAAAGAAGAATCTGACAAGTTGATCAGATTTGTCATATTCTTCTTGTTCTCTGACTTTCAAATTGTTTTGGTTGAATGAATGTATGATATTAGGCTGTTCCTCCCCTTTTTTCTCATTCGTTCAATCAGAACAATTTTTTCCTTTCACATATGAAATTAAGTTAATATTAATTTAATTACTTACATGTAATATGTTTTCTAATTTCTATTGCACTAAGTTAATGTATTATATATATTTATTACAAATAATGCGGGCATATTAATTTTTGATTTTATTTACATGCAAATTGAAAATTTTTTTTTTTTTTTTTTTGTTTTTGTATATTAATATTAATATAAATTTTAATTTGATATTTCATGTTTTAGTAACAAAGTAATGAAAATTTACAATTAGTTACAAGCTAGTTTGTAAATTTGTATGAGAAAAAATTTTTTAATTTACCTTATTGATTCGGTTTTTGTGAACGGTTTTTTCCTTTTTATTTACTTCATCAAAAACCGTAACATTAACTCCATCAATTTTTGTGACTATATATGGTCCTTGGTAAATGCTTTCATGTTTATTTCTAGGTTCTTTTTGTATTATTACCTTATCGTTTATATTAATTGCTAACGGACGCGCCCTCTTATCATAAAGATCCTTATTCTTAATTTTATGTTTATTAATTAAATCTTTTGCTAATTTATGCGTTTTTTGTAGTCTATATTTTACTTCTTTTGCATAACTTTCAACATTGTAAATTGGATCGATTTGTTCCTTTTGAACTTCATTTGGTAAGGTAACATTTCTACCGAATACTAATTCGTATGGAGTTAATCCATTATCAAAAACTGTACTAGGAGTTGTATTATGCAAAAATGTAAAATATTTCAAATAAACGTCCCATTCGGGGAAGTTATCATTTAAAAAAGCTCGTAAATATTCATTAAACACCCGATGATTTCTTTCAATTGTACCTAGGGTTTCATGATGGTAAGCTGTAGAAAAATTATGTTCGATTTTTAGGATTTTGGTTAATTCAGAGAAAATTTCGTTTTTATATTCGGTTCCTAAATCGGTTTTAATTGATTTCATTATGCCATAAATGAGGATGAAGCTTTCAAAAATGGCTGTTGCAATTGTTTTTGCTGTCTTATCAGGGATTGATATGGTAACTAGGTATTTGCTAAGGTCGCACATAATGGTAATCGCGAACCTATTCCCATTATTCGACTCAGGCAATGGTCCTATTGTATCTACAACTACGACATCGAAAGGTTTGCAGGGTGTTGGTGTAAGCACCAAATTTTCTTTGGTTTTTGGCTTGACTTTATTCAAAAGGCATTTTTTGCAATTTTTGACGTATTTGACAATATCACGGGTCATACCTTTCCAATAATATTTCGTACGTATTTTTGCGTAAAGCTTTTTATTTCCGCAGTGACCTCCTGATATCGGGTCATTGTGGTAAATTTCCATTAATTTAAGTTTCTTGTCGTTGTCTGTAACTGTTTCGATAGGTTCTATTAATAGTATTTTTAAATTTTTTAAAATTGAATTTCCTGTACTTTTAAAATTTGAAATAGAAAAATATTTAAATATTTGATCATCTTTTTGCCATTCTGCTTTCTTAATGTTGTGTTTACCAGCTTCTTTTTCAAGCTTCAAAAGTAATTCATCTAATTGCATTATTTTGTTAGTACACACAATATTAAGTAACTCGAGTTTTTTATGTTTTAAATGCGCATATATTTTTAAATTGATTTTATCATTATCGTTGTCATGACATATTTGGCTTTTTATCCTATGGATTTTATTGGAAAAATTATATGAAAACTTGTCGAATACGTGTAATTTGACTTTTTCTTCGTTTATGTCTTCAGCTGATTGATGTAATTGTTCGTGACGTTTCGTCATAGATCTCGTCTGTACCGCTAAAGTTTGATTATTGGAATTTTTAAGTTCTTGGATTGAAATTCGCGATAATGCGTCTGCACCTTCGTTAGATTTTCCTTTAATATATTCTATGGTGAAATTATATTCGGACAATTCCAAACGGATTCTGGAAAGTTTCGACGACGGATCTTTCATATTAAATAGATAAACTAGTGGACGATGATCTGATTTAACTTTGAAGTGAGTGCCATAAATATATGGACGAAATTGCTTTATTGCAAAATATATTGCCAAAAGTTCTAATTCTATTATTGCTTTATTTTGTTCTGATTTGCTAAAGGATTTTGAAGCAAAACAAATTGGCAAGTCGTTACCATTATGATTTTGACTCAGTATCGCACCACAACCTAACTTTGAAGAATCAACCGTAATTAAAAATTCTTTGGTGAAATCTGGATATTGTAAAAGTTTTGGAGAAATCAGACTTTTTCTTAGTTTTTCGAAAGCTAGCTCACATGCCGTATCCCAATTAAATTCAACCTTTTTTCTACTTAAACGATTCAATGGAGCTGCTAAAGAAGCGAAATTTGGAATAAATCTCCTATAATAATTTGCGAATGCCACGAATCTTCGGACAGTGTCTTTATCGCGTGGCTTAGGATACCTTTTAATTGCTTCAATTTTTGAATCGTCTGGTAGCAAACCATTTGCTGAGCATTTATGCCCTAAGAAGGTTACTTCAGGTCTAAGAAAATTACACTTTTTTGGGTTAAGTCGCAAGTTGAACTTCCTACAGGTTTCGAAAACTTTTTTTAGATTATTGAGGTGATGTGCTTCGCTACATCCAATTACTATTATATCGTCTACATACATAAAGGCTTGGTTGGGTGAAATACCAGAAAATGCAATTGACATCATTCTTGAAAATGAATTTGGAGCTACGTTAAGACCAAATGGTAAAACCTTCCATCGAAAAGCTCCGCGGTCAGTACTAAAAGATGTTATGTCTCTTGAATCTTTGTGAAGTGGGATTTGGTGGAAACCCGAAAAAAGATCTAATGTAGAAAAGAATTTCGCACGGCCAAGGTTATCTAAAATATCCTCTACACGTGCCAAAGGAAATTTGTCGGCAATTAACTTTTTATTCGCAGCCCTAAAGTCAACGCACATTCTATACGATTTTTGGCCATTTAGGTCTTTTTTTGGTACCAAAATCAAGGGACTATTATAATTCGAACAACTATTTTCGATCAGATCGTTTTCCAATAATTTATTAACTTGTTTATTGATTTCTTCACGTTGAGAATACGGTAGGCGGTAATTTTTAATGTATACTGGCGTCGTATCGTTTAGTCTTAGTTTTTGTTCATAAAAATTGTTGATTGTCATCTTATCATTGTCTAGCGCAAAAATATCGGAATATTGTAAACATAAGTTAATAAGTTTGTTTTCAGCATAATTAGGTATTTGTTTTTCTAAAATGCTTTTAAGTTCTTTAATACGACTATCTTGCTTTACTGGATTATTAATTTTATAAACGTGATAATTAGAAAGTTTTTCGGTTTGAATGTTGTGGTTGTTTACGTATTTTACGCTATTTGTGGTGTTTATTACTTTAATGATCGGATTACTGGAATCAACTATACATTTCGCTGTGAAAACACCGTCGGAAATCTCTTGAGAATCCACGAAAAGTGGTTCTGAGTCGTTTTTCAAGGCGAAAATTCTATAAACTTCGCAACGAGGTGGAATAACAAATGTATCGCTTTCCATTCCGTGAAGGATAGGAAGTGCGATCTTTTCATTGCCTATCCAGAAGGAAATGCAGTTTGTTGCATAGCTGATATCGCATTTATTTGTTTTTAGGAAATCCTTACCAAGTATTCCATCTGATGGAATGTTGAAATCATTATCTACCACGTGCAATGTATGTTTGATATAAAAATTTGAAAAGTGTAAGTTAGTTGTAAAAGTACCTAATGTTGAAACTGTATCTGTAATTACTCCAGTAATATTAATTGTATCATTGTTATAAATGACAAGTTTTTATTAAGAGAGGAAATTTTAATTAATGAAATGTCTGCTTGTGTATCGACTAGAAATGTACAAAATTTGTTAGAACCAGTAATATTTATTTGTATAAAATCGGAATAATTTAAGTTAAGACAATAAACGTTTTTAGAAGAAAAATTGTGAGCTGAATCAGTTAGTAATTTGTCTCGTCCTCCCTCAGTGTTCGCTCCTGAGGGGCTTCCCTGTTTAAAGCCCGCACGCTTGCATTTCTACCTCTATTATTGAAAGTGTTAGAACCGTTGTTATTGCTAGTACGACTATTGTTGCTATTATTATTATTAGGCTGATTCCGATTTCCGCCGCTGGAACGGAAATTTTGCTTTTGATTGCCGCGATTGAAGTTGTTGCCATAATTACTGTTACTAAAGGATGGTCTATTTTGTCTATAATTGTTAAAGTTACGATTTTGATTTTGGAAATTTCGACCTCGGTTATTACTTTGAAAATTTCTAAAATTGTTATTGTTCCGCGCTCTAAATGCCAAAACTTGACGTTCTTTTATTTCATTTGATTGATCTACAATCAGTTTGGCTACGTCCTTGGAATCAGAAAAATTGGTTGAAGCAAGGATTGATTTTACTAAACTGGTTTTTGCGTTCAATCGGCAAACGTTAATTGTTTGCTCGATGGCCATTTCATGGGCTTTGGTCTGAGTAATCCCTTCGATAATGAGCGAACGCTCTAAAGCATCAGACAATTTTCTTCAGGAGTCGCCATATTTGTGTCTGAATTAGGATTTGAAATATTAGTTTCGGGCAATTCCTCAAATCCGTGAAATTCTCCGGACAAAGAAAGTCTAACAACAAGGTTGTTGATTGTACTGGGCGAATATGTGGTTGAGCCTTCGGAAACTGGGCTTTTAAAATCAAGATTATCGGAATCGGAATTTTCGGAATTAAAATTTTTGGAATTGGAATCTGAATTTTTGGAATTTTCGGAATTTTCGGAATCTGAGTTTTGTTCTGAAATTCTAGGAACCACTTTTTGATTTCTAAGGAACATATGTAGTAGGAAGCAAAGGAAGAAATATTTAAACTGATTAAAGTCGAATTTGTAGAAATTGCTTACGAAAATTTAACGGAAGTTGAAATTGAATTGCATGTTGATTTGAAATTGAAAGAATTATTCGGCAATTTAATGAAAGAGTGAATATTTAATGATAAATTGAATGTATATTGAAGTAATTTAATTTAAATTGATTTCAAAGGAAAATATTTTAATTTGATAAAAGGACTTGGCTGTTGATAGCGGACGCACCGCTTTATTAAAAAGATCTCAATGTGTTTGTGTTATTACGGACGCACCGTTTTTATTAAAATTGTATGGTTTTATTTTTATAGATACGGGCGCACCGCATCTTTTCAAATTTATAATACGAAAATCCTCGGACGCACCGAGATTAAAAAAATTCATTGGTTGTTTACGGGACCACCGTTTACGCAAAAAAATATTTTTCATGTTATTTTTTCCTCTTTGATGGAGCCCACTGTAGGGCAGAGTGGGACTAAAACTAGAAAACTTTTTAAAAATGTATTTAATTTCAGCAATTATTATGCAAGTCAAAAACCAACAACGCCATTAATGATGACTAAAAAAGTTTCGGTTTTTGTCCGACCCTGGCCCACAGTGCCTACTTTCACACATTTTGCACACATCTATATGTGTATGTATACGTCGGGAAATTAAAAGTTTTTTTTTTTTTTTTTTTGTTTAATGTAATTGAATAAGTATGATAAGAATGGTAATTGAATAAGTATAAGTATGATAAGAATGGTAATTTTGAAAATTTGATGTATAATTTAAAATGTATTACTTTGTAGTAGAAAAAGGTTAATATGAAATAAATTTTTTTTGATAGAAAATGTAAGAATGTTCATAAGAAATGTAACAAAAATGTAAGTTTAATTTATTTATTATGTAAGTCAAAAATTATTTCATACCAACTGCTGCTGTTTCGATACCGTTTGCTCGCTTGCCGTTATGTTGCTGCTGCTAATGGACTGCTGCTTCGGTTGCTGTTTCGCTGCAGCTGCTGCGTTTGTGCTCTGCCATGTACTGCAAGGTGTTTGTTGCTACTTTTTTTTTTTTGCTTACGGTGGTTTGCCGCTATGTTGGTAGCGTGGCTAGGGCCGTTATATGTTGCGTGGCTAATGCCGTTTTTATAGTAAAAATTTTTGGTACAGTCATTTAAAGGTAGTGTTTTAATTTCGAAATTTTTTGGATTTTTAGATTTTGTAAATGTTTTGTAAGTGTTTGTTTTTCAATTTTATAAATTTTTTTTTTGTAATGTTTAACCGTTTTTTATTTTTTTTTGTAATTTTCCACATATTTGTAGGGTTTTTCAAATTTTTGTAAATTTTTTTTTTTTGTAGATTTTATAGTTTTTTGTTTTTAAAGAAAACATTTTTTTTGTGTAGTTTTTAATTTTTAAATATTTTTTTTGTAGGAGTTTTGCGTTTTTATATATTTTTTTTGTAATGGTTTTTAAATTTTGTAATTTTTTTGTAGTTTTTGTAGTTTTTTTTTTTTAAAGAACGTTTTTTTTTGTATAGTTTTTGGAATTTTAAAATTTTTTTTTGTAAAATTTTTGCATGTTTATATTTTTTTTTGTAGGGTTTTTTTTCGTTTTGTATTTTTTTTTTGATTTTTATTTGGTTTTATGATTTTTTTGTAGATTTTTTTTGGATTTTTATTTGTAACTTTTTCTTGTATATGTGTATTTTGTTGTAATTTATTAATAATTCATTTTGATTCTCTTTGTAATTTTTGTAAGTTTAATTATTTTCAATTAAAAAAAATTTTTGCGTTTTTAAGAGGCCTGCCTCTTCGCCACTATGGCCGCCATTTTGAGGCCCGGCGTCACGGTCGCCATGATATGGCTGGGTTTTCATGCCAACCATTTTTCCTTAGAAAAGGGAAATACTCACGCTGGTGGGTATGCAGCTCAATGTGCACACCCGCACCCACGCACACAATAAATTTAGTTTCTTTTATGTTTGGTTAGATTTAGTTCGTCTTTATTAAAATAAATTTCATTTGTTCTTGTTTAAGTATTAATTTAATAAACGTTCATTGTTTGTGTTTCACATCACACTTTTGGTTATGATAAATGTTTTCTTTGTTCTTATTTTAGTAAATTTAGTTTAAGACTCTACACTTTGAAACCTTTACTTTAATTTCCTTCACTAGTTAGGTTTTACGACCGAGCACTCCAACATGTCAAAACGAATTCAATTCGGTTCGTTTATCCCCCACGCTCAGCGGCCATCATTTTTCATCGCTGAATCTTATTACCCCTGCTGAGTGCAATTGGCATTGCTTTTCAGCAACAGCTGACGGCGATGCCACTTGCACGCAGGAATGCATTTTGTTACGTGCGTTTTGTTGCGTGCGTTTTGTTGCGTCAAGGCGGGTAACGCTGTGCGGTTATAAGATAATTTAAGTGATAAGAGCCTGATTAAGAGTCTGATTCTAAAAACAATACATTCCTGGTGACCATTGATTCGGTAATCACTGGCATTACTGAACGATTTGCAGCTATGCGAAATTTGAACGAGACGTTTTTTTTTGTCGCAATTTAGAGAATACAATTTGGAAAATACAAGTCGGACATTTCTCAAAGCTTAGAATGCGAAATAATTCACTTGAAACACATTTACGAAGCTAATTTTGATAAAGGTCTGTCACCATTAGAATTGCAAAATGGCGTCTATGTTCAAAGTCTGTATACAATTTTCCTCAACATTTGTGTTGCTTTACGTATCTTTTGCACTGTACCTGTCACTGTAGCTAGTGCAGAACGTTCCTTCAGCGTCCTTTCAAGAATCAAAAACTTTCATAGATCGTGTTCATCGAAAGAGCGAGTTTTAGGACTTGTCATGCTTTGTGTTGAATCCGTTTTGGCAAGACAGTTCAATTTTGATATTATTATAAAAAATTTTGCAGCGAACAAAACAAGAAAAGCCACTCTTTCATATCCGAACCTTCTATATTGAATAACTAAAATTTATAATCATCATTAAATTTATCACAAATGTATTAAAATGTTACCAAATAACTAGAAAAGATTATTTGAAACAAAATGTAGCTGTAAAAAGAGAATTTTATTTCTACGTTACAATAAAATAGTATAAATAGTAAATATTCTGTGTTAATTTTATTTTCAGCTCTTAGTCCAAAAATCATTTAGTTGATGTGGCAAAAATTATCATTAATTAAAATTAATCAAATGTATTATTGGATTTTTTATAGGGGGCCCGTAAATTGTTTAGTCCCGTGCCCGGATTTTCTCTCTACGCCCCTGGGTGCGAGTATTGTTAATGATTTATGTAGTTGCTAAACCGAAAAAAAATAATGTTCAATTGCATTTGCCTGCCGATAAATTTGCTGAATTTACAGAATCTAAAGTATCACATGTTTCAACTGGTGGTGGTTCATCATTGGAATTACTTGAGGGCAAAACACTGCCAGGTATAGCCGCATTGAGCAATGCATAAAAGTGTGTATATACTATTTAAACTCAATTGGACACATAGCACAAGAGACATATTTACAGACTAATATTACAAAATAATATAGGCATGCAAGCAGATGAAAAAATTGTCATTAAATCAATGAAGAAATTGATCTGTATATGTATTAGATTGTTGAAAATTTAATAATCTTCAAAATTCGCACAATAAAAAGATTAATACTTACCTAAGTTGGCTCAACGATACGGTTTCAGGCCTGAAGTGAAGGGAACATAGAAAATTCTCCTTCTTCTTCAGGCTTGAAATTTTCAAGTCATCCATCCATTTTTGCAATAATTTTCATGTTATTTTTTCCTCTTTGATGGAGCCCACTGTAGGGCAGAGTGGGACTAAAACTAGAAAACTTTTTAAAAATGTATTTAATTTCAGCAATTATTATGCAAGTCAAAAACCAACAACGCCATTAATGATGACTAAAAAAGTTTCGGTTTTTGTCCGACCCTGGCCCACAGTGCCTACTTTCACACATTTTGCACACATCTATATGTGTATGTATACGTCGGGAAATTAAAAGTTTTTTTTTTTTTTTTTTGTTTAATGTAATTGAATAAGTATGATAAGAATGGTAATTGAATAAGTATAAGTATGATAAGAATGGTAATTTTGAAAATTTGATGTATAATTTAAAATGTATTACTTTGTAGTAGAAAAAGGTTAATATGAAATAAATTTTTTTTGATAGAAAATGTAAGAATGTTCACAAGAAATGTAACAAAAATGTAAGTTTAATTTATTTATTATGTAAGTCAAAAATTATTTCATACCAACTGCTGCTGTTTCGATACCGTTTGCTCGCTTGCCGTTATGTTGCTGCTGCTAATGGACTGCTGCTTCGGTTGCTGTTTCGCTGCAGCTGCTGCGTTTGTGCTCTGCCATGTACTGCAAGGTGTTTGTTGCTACTTTTTTTTTTTTGCTTACGGTGGTTTGCCGCTATGTTGGTAGCGTGGCTAGGGCCGTTATATGTTGCGTGGCTAATGCCGTTTTTATAGTAAAAATTTTTGGTACAGTCATTTAAAGGTAGTGTTTTAATTTCGAAATTTTTTGGATTTTTAGATTTTGTAAATGTTTTGTAAGTGTTTGTTTTTCAATTTTATAAATTTTTTTTTTGTAATGTTTAACCGTTTTTTATTTTTTTTGTAATTTTCCACATATTTGTAGGGTTTTTTCAAATTTTTGTAAATTTTTTTTTTTTTGTAGATTTTATAGTTTTTTGTTTTTAAAGAAAACATTTTTTTGTGTAGTTTTTAATTTTTAAATATTTTTTTTGTAGGAGTTTTGCGTTTTTATATATTTTTTTTGTAATGGTTTTTAAATTTTGTAATTTTTTTGTAGTTTTTGTAGTTTTTTTTTTTTAAAGAACGTTTTTTTTTGTATAGTTTTTGGAATTTTAAAATTTTTTTTTGTAAAATTTTTGCATGTTTATATTTTTTTTTGTAGGGTTTTTTTTTTCGTTTTGTATTTTTTTTTTGATTTTTATTTGGTTTTATGATTTTTTTGTAGATTTTTTTTGAATTTTTATTTGTAACTTTTTCTTGTATATGTGTATTTTGTTGTAATTTATTAATAATTCATTTTGATTCTCTTTGTAATTTTTGTAGGTTTAATTATTTTCAATTAAAAAAAATTTTTGCGTTTTTAAGAGGCCTGCCTCTTCGCCACTATGGCCGCCATTTTGAGGCCCGGCGTCACGGTCGCCATGATATGGCTGGGTTTTCATGCCAACCATTTTTCCTTAGAAAAGGGAAATACTCACGCTGGTGGGTATGCAGCTCAATGTGCACACCCGCACCCACGCACACAATAAATTTAGTTTCTTTTATGTTTGGTTAGATTTAGTTCGTCTTTATTAAAATAAATTTCATTTGTTCTTGTTTAAGTATTAATTTAATAAACGTTCATTGTTTGTGTTTCACATCACACTTTTGGTTATGATAAATGTTTTCTTTGTTCTTATTTTAGTAAATTTAGTTTAAGACTCTACACTTTGAAACCTTTACTTTAATTTCCTTCACTAGTTAGGTTTTACGACCGAGCACTCCAACATGTCAAAACGAATTCAATTCGGTTCGTTTATCCCCCACGCTCAGCGGCCATCATTTTTCATCGCTGAATCTTATTACCCCTGCTGAGTGCAATTGGCATTGCTTTTCAGCAACAGCTGACGGCGATGCCACTTGCACGCAGGAATGCATTTTGTTACGTGCGTTTTGTTGCGTGCGTTTTGTTGCGTCAAGGCGGGTAACGCTGTGCGGTTATAAGATAATTTAAGTGATAAGAGCCTGATTAAGAGTCTGATTCTAAAAACAATACATTCCTGGTGACCATTGATTCGGTAATCACTGGCATTACTGAACGATTTGCAGCTATGCGAAATTTGAACGAGACGTTTTTTTTTGTCGCAATTTAGAGAATACAATTTGGAAAATACAAGTCGGACATTTCTCAAAGCTTAGAATGCGAAATAATTCACTTGAAACACATTTACGAAGCTAATTTTGATAAAGGTCTGTCACCATTAGAATTGCAAAATGGCGTCTATGTTCAAAGTCTGTATACAATTTTCCTCAACATTTGTGTTGCTTTACGTATCTTTTGCACTGTACCTGTCACTGTAGCTAGTGCAGAACGTTCCTTCAGCGTCCTTTCAAGAATCAAAAACTTTCATAGATCGTGTTCATCGAAAGAGCGAGTTTTAGGACTTGTCATGCTTTGTGTTGAATCCGTTTTGGCAAGACAGTTCAATTTTGATATTATTATAAAAAATTTTGCAGCGAACAAAACAAGAAAAGCCACTCTTTCATATCCGAACCTTCTATATTGAATAACTAAAATTTATAATCATCATTAAATTTATCACAAATGTATTAAAATGTTACCAAATAACTAGAAAAGATTATTTGAAACAAAATGTAGCTGTAAAAAGAGAATTTTATTTCTACGTTACAATAAAATAGTATAAATAGTAAATATTCTGTGTTAATTTTATTTTCAGCTCTTAGTCCAAAAATCATTTAGTTGATGTGGCAAAAATTATCATTAATTAAAATTAATCAAATGTATTATTGGATTTTTTATAGGGGGCCCGTAAATTGTTTAGTCCCGTGCCCGGATTTTCTCTCTACGCCCCTGGGTGCGAGTATTGTTAATGATTTATGTAGTTGCTAAACCGAAAAAAAATAATGTTCAATTGCATTTGCCTGCCGATAAATTTGCTGAATTTACAGAATCTAAAGTATCACATGTTTCAACTGGTGGTGGTTCATCATTGGAATTACTTGAGGGCAAAACACTGCCAGGTATAGCCGCATTGAGCAATGCATAAAAGTGTGTATATACTATTTAAACTCAATTGGACACATAGCACAAGAGACATATTTACAGACTAATATTACAAAATAATATAGGCATGCAAGCAGATGAAAAAATTGTCATTAAATCAATGAAGAAATTGATCTGTATATGTATTAGATTGTTGAAAATTTAATAATCTTCAAAATTCGCACAATAAAAAGATTAATACTTACCTAAGTTGGCTCAACGATACGGTTTCAGGCCTGAAGTGAAGGGAACATAGAAAATTCTCCTTCTTCTTCAGGCTTGAAATTTTCAAGTCATCCATCCATTTTTGCAATAATTTTCATGTTATTTTTTCCTCTTTGATGGAGCCCACTGTAGGGCAGAGTGGGACTAAAACTAGAAAACTTTTTAAAAATGTATTTAATTTCAGCAATTATTATGCAAGTCAAAAACCAACAACGCCATTAATGATGACTAAAAAAGTTTCGGTTTTTGTCCGACCCTGGCCCACAGTGCCTACTTTCACACATTTTGCACACATCTATATGTGTATGTATACGTCGGGAAATTAAAAGTTTTTTTTTTTTTTTTTTGTTTAATGTAATTGAATAAGTATGATAAGAATGGTAATTGAATAAGTATAAGTATGATAAGAATGGTAATTTTGAAAATTTGATGTATAATTTAAAATGTATTACTTTGTAGTAGAAAAAGGTTAATATGAAATAAATTTTTTTTGATAGAAAATGTAAGAATGTTCACAAGAAATGTAACAAAAATGTAAGTTTAATTTATTTATTATGTAAGTCAAAAATTATTTCATACCAACTGCTGCTGTTTCGATACCGTTTGCTCGCTTGCCGTTATGTTGCTGCTGCTAATGGACTGCTGCTTCGGTTGCTGTTTCGCTGCAGCTGCTGCGTTTGTGCTCTGCCATGTACTGCAAGGTGTTTGTTGCTACTTTTTTTTTTTGCTTACGGTGGTTTGCCGCTATGTTGGTAGCGTGGCTAGGGCCGTTATATGTTGCGTGGCTAATGCCGTTTTTATAGTAAAAATTTTTGGTACAGTCATTTAAAGGTAGTGTTTTAATTTCGAAATTTTTTGGATTTTTAGATTTTGTAAATGTTTTGTAAGTGTTTGTTTTTCAATTTTATAAATTTTTTTTTTGTAATGTTTAACCGTTTTTTATTTTTTTTGTAATTTTCCACATATTTGTAGGGTTTTTTCAAATTTTTGTAAATTTTTTTTTTTTTGTAGATTTTATAGTTTTTTGTTTTTAAAGAAAACATTTTTTTGTGTAGTTTTTAATTTTTAAATATTTTTTTTGTAGGAGTTTTGCGTTTTTATATATTTTTTTTGTAATGGTTTTTAAATTTTGTAATTTTTTTGTAGTTTTTGTAGTTTTTTTTTTTTTAAAGAACGTTTTTTTTTGTATAGTTTTTGGAATTTTAAAATTTTTTTTTGTAAAATTTTTGCATGTTTATATTTTTTTTTGTAGGGTTTTTTTTCGTTTTGTATTTTTTTTTTGATTTTTATTTGGTTTTATGATTTTTTTGTAGATTTTTTTTGGATTTTTATTTGTAACTTTTTCTTGTATATGTGTATTTTGTTGTAATTTATTAATAATTCATTTTGATTCTCTTTGTAATTTTTGTAGGTTTAATTATTTTCAATTAAAAAAAATTTTTGCGTTTTTAAGAGGCCTGCCTCTTCGCCACTATGGCCGCCATTTTGAGGCCCGGCGTCACGGTCGCCATAATATGGCTGGGTTTTCATGCCAACCATTTTTCCTTAGAAAAGGGAAATACTCACGCTGGTGGGTATGCAGCTCAATGTGCACACCCGCACCCACGCACACAATAAATTTAGTTTCTTTTATGTTTGGTTAGATTTAGTTCGTCTTTATTAAAATAAATTTCATTTGTTCTTGTTTAAGTATTAATTTAATAAACGTTCATTGTTTGTGTTTCACATCACACTTTTGGTTATGATAAATGTTTTCTTTGTTCTTATTTTAGTAAATTTAGTTTAAGACTCTACACTTTGAAACCTTTACTTTAATTTCCTTCACTAGTTAGGTTTTACGACCGAGCACTCCAACATGTCAAAACGAATTCAATTCGGTTCGTTTATCCCCCACGCTCAGCGGCCATCATTTTTCATCGCTGAATCTTATTACCCCTGCTGAGTGCAATTGGCATTGCTTTTCAGCAACAGCTGACGGCGATGCCACTTGCACGCAGGAATGCATTTTGTTACGTGCGTTTTGTTGCGTGCGTTTTGTTGCGTCAAGGCGGGTAACGCTGTGCGGTTATAAGATAATTTAAGTGATAAGAGCCTGATTAAGAGTCTGATTCTAAAAACAATACATTCCTGGTGACCATTGATTCGGTAATCACTGGCATTACTGAACGATTTGCAGCTATGCGAAATTTGAACGAGACGTTTTTTTTTGTCGCAATTTAGAGAATACAATTTGGAAAATACAAGTCGGACATTTCTCAAAGCTTAGAATGCGAAATAATTCACTTGAAACACATTTACGAAGCTAATTTTGATAAAGGTCTGTCACCATTAGAATTGCAAAATGGCGTCTATGTTCAAAGTCTGTATACAATTTTCCTCAACATTTGTGTTGCTTTACGTATCTTTTGCACTGTACCTGTCACTGTAGCTAGTGCAGAACGTTCCTTCAGCGTCCTTTCAAGAATCAAAAACTTTCATAGATCGTGTTCATCGAAAGAGCGAGTTTTAGGACTTGTCATGCTTTGTGTTGAATCCGTTTTGGCAAGACAGTTCAATTTTGATATTATTATAAAAAATTTTGCAGCGAACAAAACAAGAAAAGCCACTCTTTCATATCCGAACCTTCTATATTGAATAACTAAAATTTATAATCATCATTAAATTTATCACAAATGTATTAAAATGTTACCAAATAACTAGAAAAGATTATTTGAAACAAAATGTAGCTGTAAAAAGAGAATTTTATTTCTACGTTACAATAAAATAGTATAAATAGTAAATATTCTGTGTTAATTTTATTTTCAGCTCTTAGTCCAAAAATCATTTAGTTGATGTGGCAAAAATTATCATTAATTAAAATTAATCAAATGTATTATTGGATTTTTTATAGGGGGCCCGTAAATTGTTTAGTCCCGTGCCCGGATTTTCTCTCTACGCCCCTGGGTGCGAGTATTGTTAATGATTTATGTAGTTGCTAAACCGAAAAAAAATAATGTTCAATTGCATTTGCCTGCCGATAAATTTGCTGAATTTACAGAATCTAAAGTATCACATGTTTCAACTGGTGGTGGTTCATCATTGGAATTACTTGAGGGCAAAACACTGCCAGGTATAGCCGCATTGAGCAATGCATAAAAGTGTGTATATACTATTTAAACTCAATTGGACACATAGCACAAGAGACATATTTACAGACTAATATTACAAAATAATATAGGCATGCAAGCAGATGAAAAAATTGTCATTAAATCAATGAAGAAATTGATCTGTATATGTATTAGATTGTTGAAAATTTAATAATCTTCAAAATTCGCACAATAAAAAGATTAATACTTACCTAAGTTGGCTCAACGATACGGTTTCAGGCCTGAAGTGAAGGGAACATAGAAAATTCTCCTTCTTCTTCAGGCTTGAAATTTTCAAGTCATCCATCCATTTTTGCAATAATTTTCATGTTATTTTTTCCTCTTTGATGGAGCCCACTGTAGGGCAGAGTGGGACTAAAACTAGAAAACTTTTTAAAAATGTATTTAATTTCAGCAATTATTATGCAAGTCAAAAACCAACAACGCCATTAATGATGACTAAAAAAGTTTCGGTTTTTGTCCGACCCTGGCCCACAGTGCCTACTTTCACACATTTTGCACACATCTATATGTGTATGTATACGTCGGGAAATTAAAAGTTTTTTTTTTTTTTTTTTTGTTTAATGTAATTGAATAAGTATGATAAGAATGGTAATTGAATAAGTATAAGTATGATAAGAATGGTAATTTTGAAAATTTGATGTATAATTTAAAATGTATTACTTTGTAGTAGAAAAAGGTTAATATGAAATAAATTTTTTTTGATAGAAAATGTAAGAATGTTCACAAGAAATGTAACAAAAATGTAAGTTTAATTTATTTATTATGTAAGTCAAAAATTATTTCATACCAACTGCTGCTGTTTCGATACCGTTTGCTCGCTTGCCGTTATGTTGCTGCTGCTAATGGACTGCTGCTTCGGTTGCTGTTTCGCTGCAGCTGCTGCGTTTGTGCTCTGCCATGTACTGCAAGGTGTTTGTTGCTACTTTTTTTTTTTTGCTTACGGTGGTTTGCCGCTATGTTGGTAGCGTGGCTAGGGCCGTTATATGTTGCGTGGCTAATGCCGTTTTTATAGTAAAAATTTTTGGTACAGTCATTTAAAGGTAGTGTTTTAATTTCGAAATTTTTTGGATTTTTAGATTTTGTAAATGTTTTGTAAGTGTTTGTTTTTCAATTTTATAAATTTTTTTTTTGTAATGTTTAACCGTTTTTTATTTTTTTTGTAATTTTCCACATATTTGTAGGGTTTTTTCAAATTTTTGTAAATTTTTTTTTTTTTGTAGATTTTATAGTTTTTTGTTTTTAAAGAAAACATTTTTTTGTGTAGTTTTTAATTTTTAAATATTTTTTTTGTAGGAGTTTTGCGTTTTTATATATTTTTTTTGTAATGGTTTTTAAATTTTGTAATTTTTTTGTAGTTTTTGTAGTTTTTTTTTTTTAAAGAACGTTTTTTTTTGTATAGTTTTTGGAATTTTAAAATTTTTTTTTGTAAAATTTTTGCATGTTTATATTTTTTTTTGTAGGGTTTTTTTTCGTTTTGTATTTTTTTTTTGATTTTTATTTGGTTTTATGATTTTTTTGTAGATTTTTTTTGGATTTTTATTTGTAACTTTTTCTTGTATATGTGTATTTTGTTGTAATTTATTAATAATTCATTTTGATTCTCTTTGTAATTTTTGTAGGTTTAATTATTTTCAATTAAAAAAAATTTTTGCGTTTTTAAGAGGCCTGCCTCTTCGCCACTATGGCCGCCATTTTGAGGCCCGGCGTCACGGTCGCCATGATATGGCTGGGTTTTCATGCCAACCATTTTTCCTTAGAAAAGGGAAATACTCACGCTGGTGGGTATGCAGCTCAATGTGCACACCCGCACCCACGCACACAATAAATTTAGTTTCTTTTATGTTTGGTTAGATTTAGTTCGTCTTTATTAAAATAAATTTCATTTGTTCTTGTTTAAGTATTAATTTAATAAACGTTCATTGTTTGTGTTTCACATCACACTTTTGGTTATGATAAATGTTTTCTTTGTTCTTATTTTAGTAAATTTAGTTTAAGACTCTACACTTTGAAACCTTTACTTTAATTTCCTTCACTAGTTAGGTTTTACGACCGAGCACTCCAACATGTCAAAACGAATTCAATTCGGTTCGTTTATCCCCCACGCTCAGCGGCCATCATTTTTCATCGCTGAATCTTATTACCCCTGCTGAGTGCAATTGGCATTGCTTTTCAGCAACAGCTGACGGCGATGCCACTTGCACGCAGGAATGCATTTTGTTACGTGCGTTTTGTTGCGTGCGTTTTGTTGCGTCAAGGCGGGTAACGCTGTGCGGTTATAAGATAATTTAAGTGATAAGAGCCTGATTAAGAGTCTGATTCTAAAAACAATACATTCCTGGTGACCATTGATTCGGTAATCACTGGCATTACTGAACGATTTGCAGCTATGCGAAATTTGAACGAGACGTTTTTTTTTGTCGCAATTTAGAGAATACAATTTGGAAAATACAAGTCGGACATTTCTCAAAGCTTAGAATGCGAAATAATTCACTTGAAACACATTTACGAAGCTAATTTTGATAAAGGTCTGTCACCATTAGAATTGCAAAATGGCGTCTATGTTCAAAGTCTGTATACAATTTTCCTCAACATTTGTGTTGCTTTACGTATCTTTTGCACTGTACCTGTCACTGTAGCTAGTGCAGAACGTTCCTTCAGCGTCCTTTCAAGAATCAAAAACTTTCATAGATCGTGTTCATCGAAAGAGCGAGTTTTAGGACTTGTCATGCTTTGTGTTGAATCCGTTTTGGCAAGACAGTTCAATTTTGATATTATTATAAAAAATTTTGCAGCGAACAAAACAAGAAAAGCCACTCTTTCATATCCGAACCTTCTATATTGAATAACTAAAATTTATAATCATCATTAAATTTATCACAAATGTATTAAAATGTTACCAAATAACTAGAAAAGATTATTTGAAACAAAATGTAGCTGTAAAAAGAGAATTTTATTTCTACGTTACAATAAAATAGTATAAATAGTAAATATTCTGTGTTAATTTTATTTTCAGCTCTTAGTCCAAAAATCATTTAGTTGATGTGGCAAAAATTATCATTAATTAAAATTAATCAAATGTATTATTGGATTTTTTATAGGGGGCCCGTAAATTGTTTAGTCCCGTGCCCGGATTTTCTCTCTACGCCCCTGGGTGCGAGTATTGTTAATGATTTATGTAGTTGCTAAACCGAAAAAAAATAATGTTCAATTGCATTTGCCTGCCGATAAATTTGCTGAATTTACAGAATCTAAAGTATCACATGTTTCAACTGGTGGTGGTTCATCATTGGAATTACTTGAGGGCAAAACACTGCCAGGTATAGCCGCATTGAGCAATGCATAAAAGTGTGTATATACTATTTAAACTCAATTGGACACATAGCACAAGAGACATATTTACAGACTAATATTACAAAATAATATAGGCATGCAAGCAGATGAAAAAATTGTCATTAAATCAATGAAGAAATTGATCTGTATATGTATTAGATAGTTGAAAATTTAATAATCTTCAAAATTCGCACAATAAAAAGATTAATACTTACCTAAGTTGGCTCAACGATACGGTTTCAGGCCTGAAGTGAAGGGAACATAGAAAATTCTCCTTCTTCTTCAGGCTTGAAATTTTCAAGTCATCCATCCATTTTTGCAATAATTTTCATGTTATTTTTTCCTCTTTGATGGAGCCCACTGTAGGGCAGAGTGGGACTAAAACTAGAAAACTTTTTAAAAATGTATTTAATTTCAGCAATTATTATGCAAGTCAAAAACCAACAACGCCATTAATGATGACTAAAAAAGTTTCGGTTTTTGTCCGACCCTGGCCCACAGTGCCTACTTTCACACATTTTGCACACATCTATATGTGTATGTATACGTCGGGAAATTAAAAGTTTTTTTTTTTTTTTTTTGTTTAATGTAATTGAATAAGTATGATAAGAATGGTAATTGAATAAGTATAAGTATGATAAGAATGGTAATTTTGAAAATTTGATGTATAATTTAAAATGTATTACTTTGTAGTAGAAAAAGGTTAATATGAAATAAATTTTTTTTGATAGAAAATGTAAGAATGTTCACAAGAAATGTAACAAAAATGTAAGTTTAATTTATTTATTATGTAAGTCAAAAATTATTTCATACCAACTGCTGCTGTTTCGATACCGTTTGCTCGCTTGCCGTTATGTTGCTGCTGCTAATGGACTGCTGCTTCGGTTGCTGTTTCGCTGCAGCTGCTGCGTTTGTGCTCTGCCATGTACTGCAAGGTGTTTGTTGCTACTTTTTTTTTTTTGCTTACGGTGGTTTGCCGCTATGTTGGTAGCGTGGCTAGGGCCGTTATATGTTGCGTGGCTAATGCCGTTTTTATAGTAAAAATTTTTGGTACAGTCATTTAAAGGTAGTGTTTTAATTTCGAAATTTTTTGGATTTTTAGATTTTGTAAATGTTTTGTAAGTGTTTGGTTTTCAATTTTATAAATTTTTTTTTTGTAATGTTTAACCGTTTTTTATTTTTTTTGTAATTTTCCACATATTTGTAGGGTTTTTTCAAATTTTTGTAAATTTTTTTTTTTTTGTAGATTTTATAGTTTTTTGTTTTTAAAGAAAACATTTTTTTTGTGTAGTTTTTAATTTTTAAATATTTTTTTTGTAGGAGTTTTGCGTTTTTATATATTTTTTTTGTAATGGTTTTTAAATTTTGTAATTTTTTTGTAGTTTTTGTAGTTTTTTTTTTTTTAAAGAACGTTTTTTTTTTGTATAGTTTTTGGAATTTTAAAATTTTTTTTTGTAAAATTTTTGCATGTTTATATTTTTTTTTGTAGGGTTTTTTTTTTCGTTTTGTATTTTTTTTTTGATTTTTATTTGGTTTTATGATTTTTTTGTAGATTTTTTTTGAATTTTTATTTGTAACTTTTTCTTGTATATGTGTATTTTGTTGTAATTTATTAATAATTCATTTTGATTCTCTTTGTAATTTTTGTAGGTTTAATTATTTTCAATTAAAAAAAATTTTTGCGTTTTTAAGAGGCCTGCCTCTTCGCCACTATGGCCGCCATTTTGAGGCCCGGCGTCACGGTCGCCATGATATGGCTGGGTTTTCATGCCAACCATTTTTCCTTAGAAAAGGGAAATACTCACGCTGGTGGGTATGCAGCTCAATGTGCACACCCGCACCCACGCACACAATAAATTTAGTTTCTTTTATGTTTGGTTAGATTTAGTTCGTCTTTATTAAAATAAATTTCATTTGTTCTTGTTTAAGTATTAATTTAATAAACGTTCATTGTTTGTGTTTCACATCACACTTTTGGTTATGATAAATGTTTTCTTTGTTCTTATTTTAGTAAATTTAGTTTAAGACTCTACACTTTGAAACCTTTACTTTAATTTCCTTCACTAGTTAGGTTTTACGACCGAGCACTCCAACATGTCAAAACGAATTCAATTCGGTTCGTTTATCCCCCACGCTCAGCGGCCATCATTTTTCATCGCTGAATCTTATTACCCCTGCTGAGTGCAATTGGCATTGCTTTTCAGCAACAGCTGACGGCGATGCCACTTGCACGCAGGAATGCATTTTGTTACGTGCGTTTTGTTGCGTGCGTTTTGTTGCGTCAAGGCGGGTAACGCTGTGCGGTTATAAGATAATTTAAGTGATAAGAGCCTGATTAAGAGTCTGATTCTAAAAACAATACATTCCTGGTGACCATTGATTCGGTAATCACTGGCATTACTGAACGATTTGCAGCTATGCGAAATTTGAACGAGACGTTTTTTTTTGTCGCAATTTAGAGAATACAATTTGGAAAATACAAGTCGGACATTTCTCAAAGCTTAGAATGCGAAATAATTCACTTGAAACACATTTACGAAGCTAATTTTGATAAAGGTCTGTCACCATTAGAATTGCAAAATGGCGTCTATGTTCAAAGTCTGTATACAATTTTCCTCAACATTTGTGTTGCTTTACGTATCTTTTGCACTGTACCTGTCACTGTAGCTAGTGCAGAACGTTCCTTCAGCGTCCTTTCAAGAATCAAAAACTTTCATAGATCGTGTTCATCGAAAGAGCGAGTTTTAGGACTTGTCATGCTTTGTGTTGAATCCGTTTTGGCAAGACAGTTCAATTTTGATATTATTATAAAAAATTTTGCAGCGAACAAAACAAGAAAAGCCACTCTTTCATATCCGAACCTTCTATATTGAATAACTAAAATTTATAATCATCATTAAATTTATCACAAATGTATTAAAATGTTACCAAATAACTAGAAAAGATTATTTGAAACAAAATGTAGCTGTAAAAAGAGAATTTTATTTCTACGTTACAATAAAATAGTATAAATAGTAAATATTCTGTGTTAATTTTATTTTCAGCTCTTAGTCCAAAAATCATTTAGTTGATGTGGCAAAAATTATCATTAATTAAAATTAATCAAATGTATTATTGGATTTTTTATAGGGGGCCCGTAAATTGTTTAGTCCCGTGCCCGGATTTTCTCTCTACGCCCCTGGGTGCGAGTATTGTTAATGATTTATGTAGTTGCTAAACCGAAAAAAAATAATGTTCAATTGCATTTGCCTGCCGATAAATTTGCTGAATTTACAGAATCTAAAGTATCACATGTTTCAACTGGTGGTGGTTCATCATTGGAATTACTTGAGGGCAAAACACTGCCAGGTATAGCCGCATTGAGCAATGCATAAAAGTGTGTATATACTATTTAAACTCAATTGGACACATAGCACAAGAGACATATTTACAGACTAATATTACAAAATAATATAGGCATGCAAGCAGATGAAAAAATTGTCATTAAATCAATGAAGAAATTGATCTGTATATGTATTAGATTGTTGAAAATTTAATAATCTTCAAAATTCGCACAATAAAAAGATTAATACTTACCTAAGTTGGCTCAACGATACGGTTTCAGGCCTGAAGTGAAGGGAACATAGAAAATTCTCCTTCTTCTTCAGGCTTGAAATTTTCAAGTCATCCATCCATTTTTGCAATAATTCGGGATCGGCCGGAAACGAAAAAAAGGTTAGACCTGGGTATGCCCGTGCATTCCTGCAGCACCCAGGCGTGGAACATTTTCGTAATGACGGCATACTTCAACAAGATTTTTATTTGAGAATAAAATTTATTCAAATATTTTTTTGAAGTGTTTTTGATTTTCACAATTTTTAAATTCACAAGATTTTGGGCACAAATGCAATACTCGGTTCTACTTATTTCGAAGTTTTCTGTATATTAAATGTTCACTGGAATTTTATCAATTGTGCTGCAATTTCCTTCGGACAATTTCCATTAAATCAGAGGTTATTAACTTTTTTGTTGGAATCCAAATACATATACATTTATATAATATTGTATAGATTTCAAAAACACATATACAATATCTATATGATACATATATAAATTTTGGAAAAACTTACACACCTGCATAATTTCTTTTGGTTTCTTTAATCACGCGCAACTTCTTTTTACCATTTCTTTTCGAACTTATATGCTAGGATTTTAAACTTCACTTAACTCTTTAAACAAATTTTCACAATATTTTTTCACAATTTTCTTCACTTTTTGACTTCACTTTTTTATAGGTTTTTACATAATTTTCATCAATTTTTAAACGGTTTTATTTAGCTTGACTTGACAGTCTGGTTGGTTGTATGGCTGGTTGACTGGCTGGCACGAATTTTTTAATTCAAATTTAAGTAACTTCCCGATAAGCTACAAGGTTGAAACTTGGAATATAGTTCAGAACCCGATGACAATGCAATAATAAGAAAAAAATCGCCGATAGGTGGCGCAAGGATCGAGATATTCAAAAAAATCGTATTCGTGGTCCGATTTGGCTCATATTTGGAACAAATATTACATACAGTCCGGTAGAAGTGACATCAAAATATTTTGGAGTTGGAGGAGGGACAACCATACGTGGCGCAGAGTCGAGTAAAGTCTTTGGGAGGATTATGCATTGATGACTTATATTGTAACAAATTGTCAGGAAAGAGTCCTTGTAATAATGAGTCACTAAATGAACTAAATAGAATAAGAAGAAATAATATGCATTTAAATAAAGACTAAAACCTTAAAAATAAAATAATTAAAAAAAAATTTTAAGTTAAACGATTTTATTGAAAACAATACTTATATTAAGTAATAATAATACTAAAAGCTAGAAAATAATTAGGTAGGTCCTTGGTACTAGTCATCACACTCCTCATCAATCTAGGGCGTTGATCAGACAATGAAATAAAAGCGTTGGACTCGTCAAATTTCTATTGATACTCATATATAAGACCAACTGAACTTTAATCAAGTTATGCTACGCCTCACATTTTTAGATAATTCACGCACCCAACGCTTTTATTTAATTGTCTGATCAACGCCCTAGATTGATGAGGAGTGTGATGACTAGTACCTAGGACCTACCTAATTATTTTCTAGCTTTTAGTATTATTACTACTTCATGTAAGTATTGTTTTTCAATAAAACCGTTTAACTTAAAAAAATTTTGTAAATTATTTTTTACTAATTGTACACAATATTTACGTGTTTTTATTTCTCCACTTTGTATCCTTTGTTTTTCATTTCCTTTTTCAGGGAGGCTTCGTCAGTCATCTGGGTGGCTTCGACACTGGGTGGGAGGTTTCGACATTTATCAAATATAGCAATTTAACCAGCAAAATAAAAAAAGGATGTTGGAAAAAACTCTAAATACGATTTTTAATTCATATTTTATGTTATTTGTTTCAATACAGAAACAAGCTTTTAGAAAAAAAACATAAGAAATGTAAGCATAAAATAAAGTATAACTGTACTTTTAACGAACATCTAAATTTGAAAAATCAAAGTTAAAAATATACTTGCTTTGCGCGCGTGAATTTCCTGGTGGATGTTCAAGTAAGGGCAATATACTTATTATATCCTGCTTTGAAACCAAGAGTCTGTCTTCTACAATCGGTTCATAGAAATATTGGATTTTACTTTGACGTCTGAGGAATTTCGCGACGCACGTCGAATTTTCAACTTCCACGACTACACCAGTGTAAAAGAAATTTGTTTTGTCAGTGAACATAAAAACAAAAACAACAAGTAAGGAAGGTTAAGTTCGGGTGTAACCGAACATTACATACTCAGTTGAGAGCTATGGTGACAACATAAGGGAAAATAACCATGTCGGAAAATGAACCGAGGGAAACCCTGGAATGTGTCTGCATGACATGTGTATCAAATGAAAGGCATTAAAGAGTATTTTATGAGGGAGTGCACCATAGTTCTATAGGTGGACGCCATTTAGGGATATAGCCATAAAGGTGGATCAGGGTTGACTCTAGAATGCGTTTGTACGATATGGGTATCAAATGAAAGGTATTAATGAGTATTTTAAAATGGCGTGGACCTAAGTTCTATAGATGGACGCCTTTTCGAGATATCGCCGTAAAGATGGACCAGGGGTGACTCTAGAATGCGTTTGCACAATATGGGCATCAAACGAAAGGTGTTAATGAGTATTTTAAAAGGGAGTGGGCCGTAGTTCTATAGGTGGACGCCGTTTCGAGATATCGTCATAAAGGTGGACCAGGGGTGACTCTAGAATGCGTTTGTATGATATGGGTATCAAATGAAAGGTGTTAATGAGTATTTTAAAAGGGAGTAATCCTTATTTCCATAGGTGGACGCCGTTTCGAGATATCGCCATAAAGGTGGACCAGGGGTGACCCTAGAATTTGTTTGTACAATATGGGTATCAAAAGAAAGGTGTTAATGAGTATTTTAAAAGGGAGTGGGCCTTAGTTTTATAGGTGGATGCCGTTTCGAAATATCGCCATAAAAGTGGACCAGGGGTGACTCTAGAATGTGTTTGTACGATATGGATATCAAATTAAAGGTATTAATGAGGATTTTAAAAGGGAGTGGTGGTTGTTGTATAGGTGGTCGCCTTTTCGAAATATCGCCATAAAGGTGGACCAGGGGTGACTCTAGAATGCGTTTGTACGATATGGGTATCAAAAGAAAGGTGATAATGAGTATTTTAAAAGGGAGTAATCCTTAGTTCTATAGGTGGACGCCGTTTCGAGATATCGCAAAAAGGTGGACCAGGGGTGACCCTAGAATTTGTTTGTACAATATGGGTATCAAAAGAAAGGTGTTAATGAGTATTTTAAAAGGGAGTAATCCTTAGTTCCATAGGTGGACGCCGTTTCGAGATATCGCCATAAAGGTGGACCAGGGGTGACCCTAGAATTTGTTTGTACAATATGGGTATCAAAAGAAAGGTGTTAATGAGTATTTTAAAAGGGTGTGGGGCTTAGTTCTATAGGTGGACACCTTTTCGGAATATCGCCACAAAGGTGGACCAGGGGTGACTCTAGAATGTGTTTGTACGATATGGGTATCAAATTAAAGGTATTAATGAGGGTTTTTAAAGGGAGTGGTGGTTGTTGTATAGGTGGTCGCATTTTCGAGATATCGCCATAAAGGTGGACCAGGGGTGACCCTAGAATTTGTTTGTACAATATGGGCATCAAAAGAAAGGTGATAATGAGTATTTTAAAAGGGAGTATTCCTTAGTTCCATAGGTGGACGCCGTTTCGAGATATCGCCATAAAGGTGGAGCAGGGGTGACCCTAGAATTTGTTTGTACAATATGGGTATCAAAAGAAAGGTGTTAATGAGTATTTTAAAAGGGTGTAGGGCATAGTTCTATAGGTGGACGCCTTTTCGAGATATCGCCATAAAGGTGGACCAGGGGTGACTCTAGAATGAGTTTGTACGATATGGGTATCAAATAAAGGTATTAATGAGAGTTTTAAAAGGGAGTGGTGGTAGTTGTATATGTGAAGGCGTTTTCCAAATATCGACCAAAATGTGGACTAGGGTGACCCAGAACATTATCGGTTGGATACCGCTAATTTATTTATATATGTAATACCTGGCAAGATTTTAAGGGTGTTTTATTTCGCCCTGCAGAACTTTTTCATTTTCTTCTACTTAATATGGTAGGTGTCACAACCATTTTATAAAGTTTTTTCTAAAGTTATATTTCGCGTCAATAAAACAATCCAATTACCTTACCATGTTTCACCCCTTTTTTCGTATTTGGTATAGAATTATGGCATTTTTTTCATTTTTCGCAATTTTCGATATCGAAAAAGTGGGCGTGGTCATAGTCCGATATCGTTCATTTTTCATACCAAGGTAAAGTGGGTTCAGATAAGTACGTTAACTGAGTTTAGTAAAGATATATCGATTTTTGCTCAAGTTATCGTGTTAACGGCCATGCGGAAGGACAGACGGACGACTGTGTATAAAAACTGGGCGTGGCATCAACCGATTTCGCCCATTTTCACAGAAAACATTTAAAGCCATAAAATCTATGCCCCTACCAAATTTCAAAAGGATTGGTTAATTTTTGTTCGATTTATGGCATTAAAAGTATCCTAGACAAATTAAATGAAAAAGGGCGGAGCCACGCCCATTTTTAAATTTTCTTTTATTTTTGTATTTTGTTGCACCATATCATTACTGGAGTTGAATCTTGACATAATTTACTTATATACTGTAAAGATATTAAATTTTTTGTTAAAATTTTACTTTAAAAAAATTTTTTTTTAAAAGTGGGCGTGGTCCTTCTCCGATTTTGCTAATTTTTATTAAGCGTACATACAGTAATAAGGGTAACGTTCCTGCCAAATTACATCATGATATCTTCAACGACTGCCAAATTACAGCTTGCAAAAGTTTTAAATTACCTTCTTTAAAAAGTGGGCGGTGCCACGCCCATTGTCCAAAATTTTACTAATTTTATATTTTGCGTCATAAGTTCAACTCATCTACCAAGTTTCGTCGCTTTATCTGTCTTTTGTAATGAATTATCGCACTTTTTCGATTTTTCGAAATTTTCGATATCGAAAAAGTGGGCGTGGTTATAGTCCGATATCGTTCATTTTAAATAGCGATCTGAGATGAGTGCTCAGGAACCTACATACCAAATTTCATCAAGATACCTCAAAATTTACTCAAGTTATCGTGTTAACGGACGGACGGACGGACGGACGGACGGACGGACATGGCTCAATCAAATTTTTTTTTGATCCTGATTATTTTGATATATGGAAGTCTATATCTATCTCGATTCCTTTATATATGTACAACCAACCGTTATCCAATCAAACTTAATATACTCTGTGAGCTCTGCTCAACTGAGTATAAAAACGAATCGTCTAGCCAAGTCATACGTCAATCCATGATGAAGATTTGAACATTTCTTGAAGTAAACCGTTAATTCTTTTTCCTGGGCAGCTGTAAGTACTTGATTGGAAGAAAACTTCGACTGAAAATCTTTAATAGTTCCCTGATTTGTTTGCTCTTTTGAAATTCGAGATATTAGTGTTGTCCGCTTCAAGCTATATTTCCAAGCAGCGCTTGATGGTGTTTCTTTTTTTTTTGTTTTATCTCCTCGATGATATTTTTCATTTTGTCTTCGTTGATGATCTTTTCAGGGAACTTTCTTTTGTAGATATTTGGTATCTTGATGGTTGTAAAATATTACTTGCTAAGTAAAAAAGCTAGAAGGGATGCTTCGACAAATTGTCGAAACCTCCCAAAACATATTGTCGAACCCTCCCCCGTGCACTTATTTCAGATTTTTCGCTCCAAAAAAAAAAACATCTTAGTGTTATTGAAAAAGTCTTTAAAAGCATTAAATATTAATTTTATTGCAATATTAATGGGCAGAAAACTCATGTTATATATTCTATATTGTACACTTTACACGCGAATACTTACCAGCAATTTTTACATCAACACTTTTCAAAAATAAAAAAATCTCGTCTGCATACTATCGTCGTTGAACAAGCACGGAATAGCTTTCATGACAGCGTCACAAACAATTTGGTTACTGTTTATTCGTGGAATAAGAACAATGGCAGTAATAACGGCGGCCAAATTTGAAAAAGTCGAAGCCTCCCTCATGTCGAAGCCTCCCCCTTCTACCCTATTCACTGAAATGAGTAATGAATTGGTGCCACAGCAACATCAACAGAGAGGCATAAGAAGAAGAAGACGGTGGGATAACACAAATCCGCCGGAGTTGTCTGCTTCCATTCAGCAAAGCAATTAAGGGCTAATTAAACTTCCTTAACCCTAAAGCCATAGTCGTAACCATATCCATAACCATCTCCAATGTGATCGATTAATGGTGCCTTGACCTAAAAATCGTGAAAATTTCATAAAAATGAAGAAATCGCAAAAAATTACAAACATATTCCACAAAAAATAAGTCTCTTAGTCATAACGTATCCAAAACAATGAATAAAATCTACAAAAAGTTATTAAATTCACCAGCTCAAATATTTTTAGGTTATGGATATGGCGAGAAACCAAAAACCAATTGGTTGGCTATGATATGGTTATGGCGTGAGCGTTATGGTATGGCACCATTAATCGATTACATTGCTTTCCATAAGGTTGGTTCGATCAGCTGTTTTATCTGGTTATGGAGAAGTCACCATTAATTGGCCCTATATCTGGCGACCAAGTCACGTTTCGCCATATGCTAGAATATATTTAAGCATTCCTAAAAAATCCTTGCGCAATTTCTGAATGGCTTCATAGTCGTTGCTTATCATATACTTTTCGACTTAAAATAAAGAATATTGTGGTAAATTGTACGTACATATTTTAGCACGAATTTGTACAAATAAGTGTTCTTTCTTAAAACAGCCAATTTCCTTTAACTATTTTTATGCACTCCTTTTAATTAAACAAGTGAAAACCCCCTATGAAATGGCAGAGAAAAATCTCCCTCTCCCTCACACTCATAATACCTACTTTTCTCTCATAACCGGTTTCCGCTTTTTCAAACATTGTTCCGAATAAGGGGGAAAAGGGAGAAGTGAAAAAACTCACAAAGAATCTATATTTAGAATAAGAGGAATGGGAGAAGGAAAAAAATCGCAAGGAATTTTTGTTTAGAATTTGGCTGAATATTTACAATACACGCACTAAGTTTATTTTTCGCTGCATTTTACCAAATGCATAGTACAGGTTTACAAGTATGATATGTTCGAGAAGAAAACAATTCCTTTCTCTTTCTAACACACTGCTGTTTGACATTTCGGTCAGCGTCAAACTATTGTGAAACTCAGTGGAACCTGCGTGGAACATGCGTTTGACACTGAACGAATTGTCAAAATTACCGGGGTTGCTGTCGTGAAAGCGACGCAGGGAAACAAAAAAAGGAGTGGAATATCAGATATGGGTTGCTGTGTTGGTACATTTTTTGAACGAACTTAGTAGGACCCTATATGGGTCCTACAGAAAATTATACAAAATTCTTGAATTGTATCTGAGGACGCGTAGTTATTCCAGTATTAAGAATACAAACACGGGTGCTAAGGTTTTCTACCCGTTCAAAAGTTCTCCGCGAAAATCAGTTTAAAACCGAGGTCGACTGCAATAACCCGTCCAAAAATGAGGAAAGAGAAATGAAAAGACGCGTTTTGTCCTGTTATCAATAGTCCAAAGGCGAAAAAGTATTCGAATTATTGGAAGCGAGGCAAAAACGCGTCTATTAGTACTTCCCCCAACGGTTTTGGTCATGTTTTAGCAATCGTCCTCGGTAATAAAGTATCACTATTTGTTAATTAAAGTTGTTCAAACCATATGGATTTTAAAGAGAGATGTAATTAATTGCTCGTTTGAAAGTAAATACGGATATTTCTTTGTAAATTTGCGGGTTCGAATCGAGCTCAAGGCCTAACAATAATTTTTTACCATTATTATTGTTATGATAAATTTTTTTTTAATTGAAAAAATTTTTAAATTAGAATAGAAGAAAGAAAAAATTTAGACAACTGCCAAAGCTCGTTGTACAGATCCATTTCGGGAACTGCTAAATTCCTTCATCGGCAACGTTTAGGCTCCGCTGCTATAACCATTCAGCCACCGCAGCGGTTTTTTGTTTGTCTTCATTAATCCTACTTCTATTCCGGTTCGTGCCAATTGATATTCACAACACTGCGACATCTGTTGCAGAATGGCTGTGAAAATTGGACTTGTTTGTTGGCAATGCTGCCATAGTGTCATATTTTATTGACACTTTTTCCCCGTGCTCTGGGATGTATTAACAATTTTTGTTGTTATATCGGCCTACTGATTTTAAGATCGTGGGTTCGAATCGAGCTCAAGGCCTAACAATAATTTTTTATCATTATTATTGTTATGATAAATTTTTTTTTTTTAATTGAAAAAATTTTTTAATTAGAATAGAAGAAATAAAAATTTTACGCTGTTTTCGTTAGCAGCTACTACACTTTCCTTGGACCTAAGAAGTACAACAGTGCCAAATAGCATCCACAAAAAACAAAAAAAAAAAAACGAACAAGAACAAGCATTTTATCAGGTGAGCGTGACGGTGTGTGTGTGTGCTGCTACATATCCTACTTGTAGACCTTAACAATGACCACATCTTCGCGGAACAAAGAGGAACGGCCGAGCCAAAGAATTGGTACATTGGCAAATTGCATACAAAAAGCAGTCATTTTCTGAAATAGCGATATGACGCCTCCTATCATATATCCTCTTAGGTTCAACGAAAAATTGTACTGCTACTTGCACTTGAAGAAATGATTCCGTTACTCCAACCTTCTGGATCCGATGTCCAACAAAATGATTATGATGTATTGAGATGGAGCGATGTATTGTGACCACCAAGAGTAAAACCACGATATTTTAAGATGCCGAAATGCGCGTTAATAATATTTTTTAAACACTTTTTTTTTGAAATAATCGATTAAATTAACTTTTTATATAAACACTGCTCCACGTTGATGTGGAATAAATTCAAAAACAGGGACTGAGCCTAAATTAAATGGAAAATAGCGCAATGTGGGGTATTTGATAAATCTAGCTGGCCAAAAGTCGGTTTTTCAAAATATCCCAATTTTTTTTTTTTTTTATTTAAATATAGTCCCTGGCGTTCCTAGATGTCCACTGAATAGTATACATACACCAAAACCCATCTACAATGTGTTTTTAATTCATATATTAAAGTTTTTATGCCGCATGTTTTAGCTGAGTTATTATACTTGTAATACTACTACTTTTCAATAAATTTAAAATTTTTTAAAAAACTTGCACAGAAAATGGTTTATATATCTTTTTCTTCATGGCATATCATGTCAGTAATTTTTTGGCAATAAATAAGCTTGTGTTTGTTTCAAAGGTTAATAACAAAAACGGCTGCGCATACCCCCGATTTTTTTAGTGGTGGTGTAAGGTTCCATTTTGGAACCTCCGAAAATGTTGTACTTACGCACACTCCGCAATCAATACCAAAAAACACGTACTTTTAGTTTAGTTTTTGATTTTATTTAGGTTAGCTTTAGTTACTGTATTATATTTAATATACTAATTTATTTAGCAATATCCTTAGTTTGTAGTCTTAGTTTGATTTAATTTAATATTTTTTGTCCGCACGGTTTAGTTCAACATTTATAATTGTGCGTCTCACATTTTTTATGTCAGTGATGTGGGCCGCAGTTGCATTTGACATGCGCGTTGCCACCTATATGCGCCTGTCAAATACAACTTAAGGACCAACCACATAGAATACCTTATTATATTTTGGTGTAAGGCTTATGTGCCTTATATCACCCTTCCTTTTCAAAAGAAGAATTTGGCAAATAAAACACGTGTGCCATATTCTTCTTTTGTATTCTATTAATTGGTTCGGATGAACGAAAACATTAGGGTGTACCTTCCTTTTTGAAATTCGTTCATCCGGAGCAATTTTATGACTATTTAAAATATGTTAATTAAAATTGTGGTATTTTGAATCTTTGTTTGTACAATATTTACATTTTATATATTCAACTTAAGGTTTTTTGTTGTTTATAAAATATTAATTTGTTTTTTTTTATGAATAATTTCGTATTACATTTTTGCGTTTTGATATACAAAATTTTGTGTTCTATATATATTCTAGTTTTGTTTTTATATTTATTTTTTTGTTGCCTTCGTGGCTATTTAAAAATGAACAGTATGAAATTACTTCTAAAAATTTTGGATTGTGTTCAATTAAGGTATTACGGTAATGTTAATTTACTTTACTAAGGCGGGTTTTATGTACCACTTTTTCTTTGCTTTTAACTTCATCGAAAATAGTTACATTGGGTTCGTTAATTTTGGTTATTGTAAACGGACCTTGATAAATATTTTCGTGTTTATGATGTGGTTCTTTCTGTAAAAGTACTTTATCTCCGAGTTTTACAACTAAAGGACGTGCCGTTTTATCATACAGGTTTTTAGTTTGTAACTTATTTTTATTAATTAGATTCTGTGCCATTTTGTGCGTTTTCTGCATCCTAAACTTAACTTCTTTGGCATAGTTTTCGACATTATAAATCGGGTCAATTTTTTCTTTTGTTAATTCATTAGGCAAAGTTGCCTTTTTCCCAAAGATTAACTCGTAAGGTGAAAATTGATTGTCGAAAACTGTGCTACTCGTAGTATTGTGTACGAAAGTAAAGTATTTTAAATAAACATCCCAATCAGAAAAAGTATCTTTTAAATATGCACGTAAGTATTCATTAAAAGCTCTATGATCACGTTCAATCGTGCCAACAGTTTCGTGATGGTATGCAGTTGAAAAATTATGTTCAATATTTAGAAATTTAGTTAATTCTTCAAATAACTCATTTTTAAATTCTGTACCTAAATCTGATTTTATGGCATTCATTGTGCCATATGTTAAAATGAAGCCTTCAAAGATTGCTGAAGCGATTGTTTTTGCCGATTTGTCTGGCACAGCGACTGTTACCAGGTATTTAGTCATGTCGCAAATCATGGTAAGTGCGAACTTGTTACCATATTTGGGCTCAGGTAGGGGTCCTATTGTGTCAATTACTAGTATATCAAATGGTTTACAAGGAGTTGGTGTTAAAACAAGTTTTTCTTTTGTTTTAGGTTTAACCTTGTTTAAAAGACAATCATTGCAATTTTTGATATATTTCGATATATCGCGAGTCATATCTTTCCAATAAAATTTTGTTCGTAGTTTTGCGTAAAGTCTTTTCATTTCGCAATGTCCACCAGAAATTGGATCATTATGGTAAATTTTCATTAGTTTTAATTTTGTATCTTCATCTGTTACTGTCTCCACTAGATCTGTATAATTTCTAATGATTTTAAAATTTTATTTCCAATATTTTTGAAATTTGTAATAGTATAATGTTCGAACATAATATCGTTTTTACGCCATTCAATCTGCTTAATTTTGCGTTTGCCGGTTTCTGATTCAAGCCTCGAAAGTAATTTCTGTAAAGTCATTATTTCGTTAACAAGCTCAAAACTAAGTAACTCGAGTTTCTTATGTTTAATATGCGCAAAAATTCTTAAACTTGTTGTTTTATCTTTTTTATCGTAAGTAATTTCAGATCTTATTCGTGGAACTTTTTTTGAAAAATTAAATGAAAATTTGTCGTAGACATGTAAAGTAAGTTGTCTTTCGTCGTTTTTGTCTGTTTTAATATGAAGATTATTGTCGTTTTGCCGTTTTGTCATTGATCTTGTCTGAACTGCAAAAAATTGTTTGTTCGATTCCTTAATCTCATCGATTGTAATACGCGATAGTGCATCAGCACCAACGTTTGATTTACCCTTTATATAAACTATAGTAAAGTTATATTCTGCTAGTTCTAATCTTATTCTTGAAAGTTTTGAAGATGGGTCTTTCATGTTGAATAAGTATACTAGAGGTCTATGGTCTGATTTTACAATGAAATGGGTACCATAAACGTATTGTCGAAATTGCTTGATTGCAAAGTAAATAGCTAAAAGCTCTAATTCTATAATGGGTTTTTTCTATTCGGCTTTATTAAATGCTTTAGAAGCGAAACAAATTGGTTAATCACTACCTTGCTGTTCTTGACTTAAAATAGCGCCACATCCAGTTGTGGAAGCATCAACGGTAATAATGAATTGTTTAGTAAAATCTGGATATTGAAGTTATTTTGGTGAAAGTAACGCTGCTTTCAACGATAAAAATGCTCTTTCGCACTCCACATCCCATACAAATTCAACTCTTTTTCTGCTTAATCGGTTCAGAGGCGCTGCCAGAGACGCAAAATTAGGTATAAACCGTCTGTAATAGTTTGCAAACGCGACGAATCGTCGTACCGCGTCTTTGTCAGTCGGTTTTGTATACTTTTTAATTGCGTTTATTTTGGAGTCGTCTGGCAACAAATCTTTGGCTGAACATTTGTGACCTAAAAATGTAACTTCTGGTCGTAAAAAGTTGCATTTATTTGGGTTAAGTTTGAGATTGAAAGACCTACAAGTATCAAAAACTTTTGAAAGGTTTTTAATGTGGTGTGCTTCACTACAACCTATGACGATAATATCGGCGACGTACAAAAATGCGACGTTGGGTGGTATACCCGAAAAAGCTATTGTCATCAGTCGTGAGAATGAGTTTGGTGCTATGTTTAAACCGAATGGAAGCACTTTCCAACTAAATTCGCCACGTTCAGTGCTGAAACACGTAATGTCACGAGAGTCAGGATGCAAGGGGATTTGATGAAATCCAGAAAAAAGATCTAATGTGGAAAAATATTTTGCTCTACCAAGATTATCTAAAATATCGTCAACTCTAGCTAGTGGAAATTTATCAGCAATGAGTTTTTTGTTTACTGCGCGAAAATCTACGCACATACGATAAGCTTTTTGACCATTTGTATCTTTCTTTGGGACTACAATCAAAGGACTATTGTAATTCGAATAACTGGGTTCAATCAAATCATTGTCTAATAATTTATTTACTTGGCGATTTATTTCTTCGCGTTGAGAGTATGGCAATCTATAGTTTTTAACATATACCGGCTCGTTGTCTGTTAATCTTAATTTTTGCTCGTAGAAGTTGTTTAAAGTCATTTTGTCCGTGTCAAGAGCGAAAATGTCGGCATAATCTATGCAAAGGTCAATTAATTTGCTATGAGCATGTTGAGGTATTTGATTTTTTAAAATTGAAATAAGTTTTTTCGTACATTTGTCTTCTGTTTCTGTCTTGTTAATTGTATAAACATTATAATTTGAAAGTTTTTCTGTCCGAATACTGTTTCTTTCCACATACTTTATATCATCGTGGTATTTATGACTTTAATTATTGGGTTACTGGTATTAACAATGCACCTAGCTGTGAAAACACCTTTTTCAATTTCCTGCGAGTCCACGAAAAGTGGCTCGGGTGAATCTCCTAAATCAAAAAGTCTAAATATTTCGCTTCTTGGAGGAATGATACAACTGTCGCCTTCTGTTCCATGTAGGATTGGTATCGCAACTTTTTCATTACCTACCCAAAAGGAAATACTGTTTCTTTCATAACTAATAATGCATTTGTTAATTTTCAGAAAATTTTTACAATATGCCATCGGATGGAGTATTAAAATCTTCATTTACTACATGTAAAATATGTTAAATAGAAAAGTTTGAAAAGTTTAGATTTACGGTAATTTTACCTAAAGTAGAAACTGAATTAGAAGTGACACCGGTAATGTTAATAATGTCGTTTGTATTTAAGGAAATATTATTGTCTATACATGATATTTTTATTAAAGAAATGTCCGCTTGAGTGTCTACTAGGAAAGAACAAAATTTTTCTGACTCGTTAAGTTGTAATTCAATGAAATCAGAGTAATTTAAATTTAAACAATAGATTGGTGAGGGCTGTTCGCTTACTGGCTTAGTTCGTCCTCCCTCAGTGTTCGCTCCTGTGGGGCGCTGGCGTTTAAAGCGCGAACGTTTGCGTTTCGACCTCTACCGTTTGAAGATCTTGAATTGTTGCTTCTATTGTTACCATTGTTTGAATTAGGATTTGTATTTGGACGCGTGTTATTATTGTTGTTACTCTGGTATCTATTTCCATTATAATTCCTATATTTTTGATTATTATTGCCGTTATAGTTACTATTATATGAAAATTAACTATTATTTCTATAACCAGTATAGCCGCGGTTTGGGTAAAAACCTCGATAACTACCACGTGGATTTCTGAATGTACTGTTACCACGTGATCGAAAAGCTAGAACCTGACGTTCAGTTACTTCGTTGTTTTGTTCTACAATTAATTTTGCTACTACGTCTTTCGGATCAGTAAATGCTGTTGAGGCTAAAATGGTTTTTACTAAATTTGATTTTGCATTTAATCGACACACGTTAACAGTCTGTTAGACTGCCATTTCGTGATCCTTTCAATAATAAGGGACCGCTCAAGATAGTCAGCTAAATCTTCAACTTTTTTGGCAAAATCTGTATAATTGTTACCGTTAACATGCAACGCTGCAATTCTCCCTGCTACAACTTTCAAGTTGTCTGGTTTGATCCTATTTCGTAGAGCTGTTTTAATTTCATTGACTGAAGTTACTTGTGTTGGTATTGCTTCACGGGCTTTACCCTCTAATTTTGATTTTAAGAACGCTATAAAAGTATCAGTTAAATCTGTAGTAGCGAATTGTTCAAGTAATGCAATTTTGTCTATAAAAGAATCAAGTGCTAGAGGATCACCACTGTAGTTTTCTCTAATAGAATTAGCACATGTGTTAATGAAAATTTTCTTTTCCTCAAGTGTTGCCATGATTTGATCGTTAAGATCTGGAGCTGAATTAGCAGAAGATGAGGCCACGTTTGTACTAATTGGATCTTTAAGATTTGATTTTAAAGTAGAAGAAGTTGAAGTTAATATTTCACTATTTGAATCGTTAAGATTTGAAACTAAATTAGAAGTTAAATTTTCACTAGAAGAGTCTTCGAAGCCTGGAAAATCTGCCGACAACGATAATTTATTTTCCTGTTTGGTGGCTTTTTCGGTCGAAGATGAAGCTAAACTTTCGTAACTTTGTAACTTGAGCACTTGCTTACCACTTCTAAGGTACATATGTAGCTATCAGAATAGCACAAATAATTCAGTTCAAACTATGAAATTAATAAGTACTTATTTCAATGTTGAATTTATATTTGAAGCTGAAGTGTTTTTGGAAAAAGAAAAAAAAATTTTTGTAAAAAGGGAACTGATTTACAGGTGAATAGTCGCTAAAGAAATATTTAACAATTTATTAGAAGAATTAATTGAAACTGCAGTAAACTTGTATGAGAAATCTATAAAAGTAATTGATTTTAAAATGGCTCAAAAGTACGTGTATTAATTTGTAAAATTCTCAAAATATATTCACGGACGCACCGCTTTATTCAAAAAAATCTCAATTTGGTTCTTCATGGAACCACCGCATGTATTAAAAATTGAATTTGTTTTTCACGGAACCACCGCATGTAATAAAAAAAATCTTAATTGGTTTTTAACGGAACCACCGCATGTATCAGAAAAAGTTAATTGGTTTTTAACGGAACCACCGTTTATAAAAAAATTCAATTCGTTTTTCACAAACCACCGTTATATCAAAGAAATCCAAAATTTTTATGAAATGCGAAATTAATTTTTTTAAATTTAAAGTTTTTTAATTTTAAAGTTTTATAAATGTTTTAATATATATACCTAAAGCGTAAGAAAAATACCAGTAGGCAACATTTTAAATACATAAATGTATACTTATTTCTTTTTTTTTAATCTTACGTGCGCCGTTATGCGTGGCGTGGTGCGAGTGCCGTTATGTAAAATTTATAAAAATTGTAAAATTTTGAGTTAAATTTTCAAATATCAAATTATATTTTAATTTTGTTAAATTTTGCTTTTGTTAAATGTTGATTAATAAAATTGTTTTTGTGGTTTTATCAAATTCAATGTAGAAAAATTATACTGTTGTTTTTAAATTTAATTTATAAAATTGAATTGTAGAATTGTTTAAAGTTGTATTAGAAGAACATATTGTAGGTTTGTTACATTTTATTTTAAGAAATTATATCGTAGTTTAGTAGAATTTTATTTAGAAAATTGTATATTGAGGTTTTATTGAATTTTAGTTAGAAAATTGCATTGTAGTTTATTGAAAATTTATTTAGAAAATTATGTATTGAAATTTAGTTGAATTTTATTTAGGAAATTATATCGTAGATTAGTAAAATTTTAGTTAGGAAATTATGTATTGTATTTTTATTGAATTTATTTAGAAAATTACGCCCTAGGTTAAAATTTTAATTAGCAATTAAAGTATTGTAATCTCAGAATTTATTAGAAAATTGTATTATTAAATTTTTGCACATTTTTCGCACCACACTCACTTTTAATTTTTTTTGTCAACACTGCTGTCTTCCGAAAAAAATTTTTCCACTCACCGCTACTGATGTGAAGACGTCCGGTTCGTTGCGTTGCCAAATTGAAAGAGGCCGAGGCTCCAGCCTCACGGTCGCCATATAACATACAACGTTACCTGCTTAATTTCTTATAGCCGCAATTGTTAGGTTAGCTAGAGGAACGCCATGTGTTACCAGCCGCCACGTAATTAATTTACCTCCAACTCTTTTTGATGGCGTCTTGGAGGTCGCCGCCTCCACACCGTCGCCAATATGTTTTAATTAAATAAAAACTGCGCTACCGTGGCGGTAGTCTTCACAACGCTTTAAATTGTTCTTCACCGCAATATATAGAACGAAAACACTTTTTCCTTAAAAGGACACGTCCGTCCCCTTAAGTTGCAAATTTATTATCTATCATCATTTTCTGTCAGTGACGTGAGCTGCAGCTGCATTTGACATTCGCGTTGCCAACTGCCCGCGCCTGTCAAATGCAACTAAAGCTGCATGCACATAGCTTACATTATTTTAAACGGATGTGAAGGTTAGTTTATCCTTACAACCTCCTGCTCTGTTATTTCTGGGATTTTCATTCCTTCGAGAACCTGACTTTGATAGGTCCGGTAATCTTGTGTCCGAAAAAGAGTTTTTACCATTCTTCTCATTAGTATCAGTATCCCCAAGGATCAAGATCAGCACTATCCATCAGTTCCTTGAAGCAGGCTCTCTTGCTCTTTTTATAGTATTTTTAAGCGTCGTTCTTTGGGTTATGTAGGTATTGTGTAGCTCATCATATCGTGGCGACGAGCGTTCCCTCTGAGCCCTTCGCCGTGCCTTATGGCATTTTCTACGCTCCTCTGCTATTTCCTCGTTCCACGAATATACGGGAGTCCGATTTACTTTTACGCGACTTCTGGGCATGGCATGCCATACCTAATGACTTAAGTATTTGAAACGAAAGATCTTCCGCATGTGTCCTTCGTATTACGGCATCGTTCCATACAACATGAAATACTTCTGGTTCAAAAAGGTATTTGTTTCCATCTTATTCTTAGCAGTTGGTTGGAGGCGTTCCTTGGTGCAGTTTCCACAAGCTCTAGGCTAATAGCTTTGTGGTCGCTGTGTGTGTAGACGTTACTGATGGATCATTTTGCTCGTCTCGCTATTTCGCTACTAGCAACGTGAGATCTGTAAAGGAGCGTCTATTGCCAGTGTCGAATGTATATTTCCCTGCCTCATTTAGAAGCTCTAGCCTCAGGGGTGTAAGGCTTTCGAGAAGAACTCTACCTCTATCGGTAGTTCTACTACTACCCCATACCGTTGACCATGCATTGAAGTCTCCACATATTATAAGCGGGTGTTTACCCTGTGCTTCTATGGTCATCCCAAGAATCATGTTCTCAAACTCTGTGCTACTCATGCTCGGAGGTGCATAGCAACTAAAAATGTATATTCCTTTGATTTTTGCCCACGTGAATCCTGCCACTGTTCTTGCCATCTTTTCCTGCGAAAAAAGTCTTCCTGGTATCCAAATTGAGTCTTTCCCAGCCGAGTCCGTGAGCCAGCCTTACTCCTGCTTATTTTTGTATGGCTCAGGGAGTACCGCTAAGTCAAATTATCCTCCAAACATTGTTTGAGATAAGAGGTCTTGGGCCGCTTCACAGTGGTTTAAATTGAGTTGCAACAATCTCATAGGACAATCTGGCTGCTTCCTTCACGTTGTGGGCATCTAAAACTACCTGCCGAATATTCTCCCACACATAACGCACATTTCGGTACGTTGGAGCAGTTCGCGGCCTTGTGTCCCTCCTGACCGCATTTCCTGCAAAGTTTTGACCTATCTATAGTCTATTTGCACTTTTGGGCTATACGTCCAGAGGCCCAGCACCTATAACGGTATCTCTCCTGTTTCACCTCACAACGGACCTTCGTATTGTCCAAGTGATCTATCCTTATCAGAGTAGGTACCACCTAACCTAATGATGAAAAATACAAAATATTTACACAGCTTTTTGAAAAGACATTTCTATAGAAATTTATTATTATATTAGTTTTATATTTTTATGAAAAGAACAAAGCGTAAGCGTAATTAATTTTATTTGTTTCCAAACTGCTATTATGGTCGCACCTGCCTAAAGGAAACATGAGCAGCAGACTGAGCGAATATTAGAAGCGTTCCATTGAGCCATCGAGCTCTGAGTCACGACCAACTCTCATTAGAACGATCGGGATCAGTACTCTGAGAGTTGCCAGCACTCAACCGATGTGTTTACATGTTAGAGTGCCTGTTATTTTCAACCTTTTTCCAGAGCCGCTCCATAAAATCTTAATATATGAAAACCACGTGTCACAGGTTTGAGGCCAATGGACTCCTAAACTACTGAACCGCTTTTCAATTTGTTTTGCACCCCGTGTGTACTTTGATCTATCTTGAAATATAGGATAGGTTGTATCCCGGACTCGGGGTTTCTGAGGGGCCGTCTATTTAGAAGTACTAAGACATTTTTTTTAATTCAGGAGAGTCTTTAGTTGTCCCATGTGCAATTTTTAAGCCGAATTTCAAAAGCAACGAAAATCTGCATATCGTCTTAATATTATAGTGAAGTGTGAAAAATAAAAATTTATATATATAAAAAGAAAGGCTACAATGTGTGTTAGTTGGTCGCCGGTGTTTGAAGAGATGCGTGGGTCGATTTTGTTCAAACTTTCACACAAGTTCCGAAAACCTCACGCGGTGGTTACTACAGGTACACGGTCTCGAGATATAGGCCAACACGTGGGCCAGTGAATGCCTAGAGAGTGTTTATACAATATGGATATCAAATAAAAGCTGTTGATGAGTGCTTTGGTACAGAGTAATATATTATCCAGAGACGGACTGGGACTGGGATTAGGACTAGTACTGGGACTGAGACTCGGAGTGGGACTAGGACGGGGACTGGAATAAAATACATACCACCCTCTGGGACAGCCAATAAGGGATGCAGAAAAATGAGAAGGAATTGAGTAAAGAGAAAAGAGAGAAGGAGATTGAGAAAGAGATAGAATGAGACGAAGATGGTGATAGATGAAGCGAAAAAGACGGAGGGAGGAGTGAATAAAAGTATTATGAAAAAGTGAGGAGGGGGGAGGGCAGAGTCAGACGGAAAAAGCTTATTAAAATGTATGCAGATGGGCCAAATTTAGGGCAGGACAACATCCGGGTCTTCTAGTTTTACTATAAAAGTAAAAACAAATTATTACCCTGAGCACATTATGTTGTGGTTCTTGTATTTTTCACATAAAAAATTGGTAATTGGCTTGTTTTGAAGCACAAGAGTAAAATAATATGCGATTAATACATTCATGTTACTATCCGCATTTAATATAGTTTTTCCATTAAAAATTATAATATACGGTCAAGACTTCTTGTATTATCCTAAAGTCATGAAAAACATATGTACATATGATACATAGCTTCAGTCAAATCTTCAGAGTACAAATAAAATTTATATTTCAGTTGAATCTTTGTCCACTTTTTTCTGACTCAGTAAATAGTTCTGTGAACTAGCAATTGGTTTTAGAAGTCTAACATTCACAGGGTCTCACATATGTCGAAAAAATTCACGGCAGGTCCATTTTGCAAAATTAAATTGCACGATCATAATTTGCGTCATGTTTTCCACATCGAAACGATTCCTTTCGTGCGCCCATTGCGAGTTTAGTAATGAAGCCACTTGCTCACAGTTAACGTTATGAGCTGGAATGGAAAAAAGGAACTGAACGGTTTTCTAACGGCCCGATACATAGCGTTATCGGTAAAATAGTACCCAGAACATTATGTAACCGAAAATCGTTACCAGTCGTTTTATTCGCGATTCTGGCCAAAGTGGTAACGCTGTCATCACCGAAAAACTCACCAGTGTCTGTGGTGAAATTTAAAAGTTGGTTTTCTTCGCTTTACCCATGGCGGAACCATACAAGGTGGCAGCATGGGACAGCTGAATATAAACTTTTTTTATTATTGTAAAAAAAACTTTTTTTATTTAATTTGATACATCAACATCCGGCGCAGTACGATTTTGACATTTGTCCATCGAATTTACAAAAACGAAGTACATGGAATTTTTATTTATGTTTGTAGGTATGTCACCATGCTGCCACCGTGTATGGTTCCGCCATGGCTTTACCGAAAATGTGTCACTCGTAGATACGATGTTAACGAATAAACGGGACGATGTGTATATACATATGTGCATACATGCATACGTTTTACATACATAGCTATATTGTAATATATACTGTGAAAGTACATGGAAACAAATATGTATAGCAAGAGGCAACACTTTTTTACTATTATGTTTACTTATTTGCGCTCACAATTCTTTATTTTTCAGTATTGCCTTTTTCTAAACAACAGCTTTTGTGTGGTTACATCGATGTTACCACCTATTTTAGTGGGTAAACAATTATCCGGCTACTTTCGTGGGCAGAATACCAAAAGGGTACAAAAGTTACCACATGAAGAAAGTTGGCGTGGTGAAGAAAGTTATTACCACATTAGAATCAGGCTGTAACGCCCCGATTTTGAGCGTTACCGGTAAAATAGTACGCAGAACATTATGTAACCGAATATCGTTACCAGTTCTTTTATCCGCGATTCTGGCCAAAGTGGTAACGCTGTCATCACCGAAAAACTCACCAGTGTCTGTGGAGAAATTGGAAAGGTAGTTTTCTTCGCTTTCACGGTTGTCACTTGGGTCCATTTGGACCAAAAATGGTCCCTTCCAACCCCATTTGGTCCGCTGGTCCCTTTTCTTCAATTTTTGTCCTTTTTTTGCAGTATACACGATTGGTACTTTTCTTTCTTTTTCACTCAGGTAAAAATTCACAATATTGCCCAAAAACTGGCCTCACTTTCTTTAGTCCCCATGCAAAAAATTGCTCAGTCAATAAAATGTACCAGAAAAATAACAATTCACCTAGGATATAATTTATGCCAGGCTATAAAAAGAAAAATGTTGGCAAACACCTTGTCGTTAATTGTTGATGAAATAACCGACTAATCAAAATAAACTCTTGTTTTATAATATTAATAACGGCTAGGTATTTCGATCGGTTATACAACACTATGTAAAATATATGAAAATAAAAAAGGACGTGTGGCACTCGGGGACTGCCACGGTAAAGCTATTGCATATTATCAACTTATGCAATTATAATATTTATGCAAAATTTTGTTTTCTTTGATATTAATTCAAGTTTTGTCTTTGATATTAATTCAAGTTACACTTTTTAAGCGTGGTCACCGATAAGAAAACAAATTGTTTACTTTCATTGAATAAATCTAGCGTGCAAGCCATCTGGCATCTGGTGGTTACCAGTGCCATCTACAGCGCAGTAGTGAAGATAAATGTACACCAAAGACAACAACCAATATTCGCATAAATAGATCCAATTTTATGTAATCAGCCTGTTGCTAACACCGAAATATTTCGAACCTTTTCGAACCTTTTCGAACCTTTTTTGACAAATATCCGTTACGGTTTTTATTGATTTAGTCGCCAAGCCCGCGATAAAATCTATGCAATAGCTTAAAATTGATTCTCGCCTAGCATAGCTTATAGCGAGCACTCTGCCGTGAGCCTAACACTTTCAAAACTTATACAAGGAAATTCTATGCATTACTTCTCGTTTGGCACGTTGATATTTAAATCTTTCTCACCCAGCTCAATTAGTTCAAGGAATTCCAGGACTATTGTGGTGTTAAGCCACGCAAGGCAATTAAAAACTAAGTATCATGGCACAAGAAATATTTTAACTCGAAGAGAAAAGGAAGCAAATGCAAAAGATATTTGATTTTGGAAGAAACGTTTTGTATAAAATTATTCCCGTAGGTGCTAGCAGAACCCCTGAGGCCTGGGATCAAAACTCACACTTACTGAATCTAGGCTCTGATATGAAGTTTAAACGTTAAGGGAAAAAGTAAGCATCTATAAAAATAGCGCTAACAAAATTGCCTATTTTCATTTATGATTTACTGAGTTTTCCACATACATAGTTCGGCCACACCAGAACGCAAATTTTGAACTGTTTCTTACCAAGAAACCTAACTGCACTATATATTTTATTTCATTGCAATCAACAACATAATTCTCGAACCAAGAGCTTTGTGACCAAAACTAGGTTCACAACGTTTGGTTTGTGAAAGACACAGACTTATCCTATGTCAAAATATAGTACCATTTTTGGTTGCATGTACATATATTTGTTTGCTCAGCTTGAATTAAAGGAAAGTCTTCACTATGTTTAGTAAAATTTTATATAGAAACATCATAAAATTTTGTATTTTATACTAATAAAATAAAATAAAAATTTGGTCGTTTTTTCGATGAATTTTGGTCCCAAATGTAAACATGGTGTGGCAACCGTGTTCGCTTTACCGAAAATGTCTCACTTGTAGATACGAGGTTAACGAATAAATGGGGCGATGGGTAGGTGTAAAAGTTGCCGCATGATTTCGTTAACGTGGTGAAGAATGTTGTTACCACACTAGAATCGGGGCGTAAATGTCAGCAAAACAAGCCACATTCGCATTCGCAGGTTTTTTCTCGACTTACATCGAATTTAGTAAAATCCAGTCCATTCCGGAAATATCCGGGATATTTCATCAAAATCTGAGGCATGTCCCGCATTTCGTGGATGCACGGTCACCCTATGTATATGGACATATTTAATGCAGTTCGGACGCGACAAGATATAAAAGAAATTTTTGAATGCTTGTGAAAGTATGCAAAACTAAGCGAGACTTACCTGAAGTTTTAGTTCTAGGCGAGTAATTAAAATCTGCACACCCGGAATTTCGAATGCGCCCTCAAAATCCGGGATTGGAGGCCACAAAACCTTTTTCATAAGCGGAGATATATACTGGTATATAACTATCCATCTGTTTATCCTGGATTCACGTTTAGGACGTTCAAAAGAGAATGTTTTTGTTCTTCTTTTGATACACATTTTTTAATTTTATTAACAGAAATATCTAGGAAATTGTATAAAATAAACCAAAAACTTGAATTTGTGCATTTTGCGTAAGTGTTTTCGTTACTATTTACAAAACAGAGGCCATAAATAATTTTATGTTCAAAAACTCAAGAATATAATAAATCTATTGAAATTTGGCTGAGATATTCCCAATTGATCATTTCTTGTCGACAAATATTTTTTTAAGCAGATAAGATTCAAACAAATATTACTCTGTAAAACTTTCTCAGCAACTCAGGCAGTTAACATCTTCTGGGACCCCTAGAAAAGTCGGGTCTGTGGATATAAGTCGGCTCTTATAAATATTGTTATCTTCTTAGCCAGCTGGGGTTTTGGCAGTGGTGTTATTGTACATGGTTATAAACGCTTTAGGCTTTAGGAAAATATGAAGAGATATTGGGACCCTATGTGCCGGAGGGTTGGGAAAAGGGGGTTGGAAATATAAACGTGTATACCGATGGTTCAAAACTAAACGGAAGTGAACGGGTCTGCTGTTACTGTGTTGATCCAGAAATAAGTAGATCCTATAGGCTTAACTGTAGTTTGCTTATGGCGGGCTTTGTAGCGGTGAAGAAACCAACAGAAATTCTGCAGTCACATCTGCATATATATTGCTAATCAGGCAGTCATAAGTGAAATAATGTCACTGCGTTCAGGAACATACATCTATACTGTACTCCCAGTCAAAAAGGGATATAAGGTTGTGAAAAGGTCGATGGGTTGGCGAAGGAGGGTGCATATGATCCATCAAACAGGAAAGGTGGGGACAGAAGCGCGCGATTGTCTTTATTGTTGCAACAACAACATCATGCTCCCATGATCCTTTCCACCAATCAGCGGTTGCTTACAGTTCCCCTTCAATATTACAACTAGGTACAACTATCCGTCACGGTGTGTATGTGTGTGTGTGTGTGTGTGTGTGTGTGTGTACGTCTGAACTAAATACCACTAAAAAAGTAAGGTGTATTCATTTGTGCTGCTCCAGCCTAAGACGAATCCCACCTTACCAGCTGATCTAATGTTCCCTAAGATAATTTGTGTGCGAATTAGTTTTGGTGAGATGAGAATCGAGTGTAGTTAATCAGCCACCTGTTGCATGAACAGATTTCGGATACGAAATATATGTCAAGCCTTTTTTACGCTACAACAATTTTGCAACACAAATTTTCGGCATCAAATTAAGTTTATTAAATTATAAATGTCATGTGCGACATGAATAACACATGGCGCCTACAGCAGCAAAAAGGGAAAGCAGCAACAAACTTGATGTGTTTACCTTTTATTATTTTTTTGTTGTTTGTTTGCTGTTGCTATAAATTCATCAACAAGCGATACTTTCAATACCACACACACACACACATACTAGAGTACATGTACAACTTTCACTCACACACATACCACCACATAAACCTTTTCGCTTTCACTATAAGCAGTGTTGTATTCACTCAGTTGGCACACCAGTGCGGAGGTGGAACCTTCCACTTCAGCAAAATCCATTTTGTTGTCGACTGCTTAAGTTGCAAAAAGCATAAACTAAAGTATTTTCAAAGAATAGAAACAAAAGAATGTAAGATGGTCGAGCGACAAGCGTCTTGTGTGCATTTTATATGCGAAGGTGCTCATGTGTGTGTGTGTGTTGGTGTATGTTTGTGCATGCGTACTACTTGAATGTAGTTTGGACACCACACAGGCCATTAAGAAATTATGCAGTGCTGCTGAAGGACCTAAGGCATTTTTACTTATTTTAGATGGGAATGTAAGTTGAAGAAAATATTTATTATGTATTGCATAAGATATTTATATGTATATTACACTCTGCAACCTTTTCTTCAGCATTGTAGTCCATGAAACCAGCCCTATTCCGTTCATGTGTGCGCAATCAGGGGGACAACCGCTAGTCATTACCTCACATGGGTGAAAGACGACTTATTCGCTACAGCTTCAGAATACATCAATCGTGTCATAATTCTTTACGCAATTTTTCTCACAGGAGTTCAACAATCTATATATATGTATACAACTTCGGGGACCTAAATTCCTCGTGGAAGATTCCTCCCAAAAACTCCTTATACATTGGGTCAGTCACCGCTAAAACCAGGGCAGTGAATCTTACGTATTCTGCATTTTCCATTTCGGCAGAACAATGTAAGAAGGAAAGAGAGGATACCCCGCCATCATACGTTTGCAAAAATACTTCTTGGAATTGTCATGTCCACTCTATATCTACATGAGGTGCTTGTTCAGTTCGTCGTGCGACAGCTCATACCATTTCGCTCTATTCCGTCTAAACATGAACGTCCTCGTCCTTTAATCGATTCTTGCCACTTAGTTGTTGTTCGTGACATTGCGCTTTTCCTGCCCAAAATATCCCTGCGAGACGCAGCCGGTAATTTTGCATTCCTAGTCAGTCATCTGAATAAAATAGGAGTACCTGTCATTATTTCCATTCAATTCGCAGTGTTAAAAGCATTCCAACATACAAAGAGGCCTATATAAGGACAGCTGGTAGCGTATTTAACCAGGTTTTAGCGGCCACCGTGGTGTGATGGTAGCGTGCTGCGCCTATCACACCGTATGCCCTGGGTTCAACTCCCGGGCAAAGCAACATCAAAATTTTAGAAATAACGTTTTTCAATTAGAAGAAAATTTTTCTAAACGGGGTCGCCCCTCGGCAGTGACTGACAAGCGCTACGAGTGTATTTCTGCCATGAAAAGCTCTCAGTGAAAACTCATCTGCCTTGCAGATGCCGTTCGGAGTCGGCATAAAACATGTAGGTCCCGTCCGGTCAATTTGTAGGGAAAATCAAGAGGAGCACGACGCAAAAAGAGAAGCTCGGCCTTAGATCTCTTCGGAGGTTATCGTGCCTTACATTTATTTATTTTATTTTTTAGCAAAAGAACCAACTACCTAGAATGTTCAATGTAGTCACATTAAGTCATTTCCGAGATGGTCGGGCTTGTACATTAATGGTGATTGTTACCGGAACGTACTGGATCTATATCCGGCAAGGACCATCTCTTCACCCATCAGCATGTTTTCTTCAACCATTGGCTGCTTAGATTGGACTTTGTGCTGAGACCTATTAGAAGTAGCGCATTGCATGTTGTGAGGTGGTTTTTCGTCGAAGGCTGAGGCACTATTAGTTTTGGTATTTATTCCGATCACACTGACACACACGACGCGGTCCTTTCATTTTAATGCCGCCAGCCCAAGTTCTCAGAGAAAGAGAAGAGCAAAATAAGCGACGGTAATAGTGAAAGCGCAAGAAGCGACGGAAGCGGTTTTCAGAAGCGGTGCAGATCAAGAGAGTGACGTTAATGGTTTCCAGGAACCGGCAGTAACTGTGCGGTAGGCTTATTTTATTTAGAGAGGAAATCCCAAGATTCGGGGTATGGTGGTAGTTCTGTGGCTCACACTTGTCGGGTACGGTAGTTTTTGACTTACGACGAGTATCTTGCTTGTGATGACAAGTTGTTATGGTACTAAAATGGGGGCTCAGGGGACTCAGTACTCCCCTAAGGGGGCCTCGCACTAGAATATTAGCTTTTCTCAATGGTGCATCTGAGTCACCTTTTAAATTCGACGCAGTTTATCAACTAGAGAACGGGAAGTTGTTCAACGGCCGTTGCTTTGCAAGTTGCGCCAGTCATTCCCACCACGCGATGCCTGCCTTTAATTACAATCATAAAGGGAGCTGAAGCTTTTCACCATTTGTTCCTTCCAAATCAGTGAGAGTCGTCTTCCTCCATCTCCTAGCATGATCCATTGAAGGAAGCTTTTTGTTCGTCTAAAGAGCACAGTCATTTTTAGTTGCCTACTTAGCTCGAAGAAACCTATGCAAGATTGGACTTTCAAGCTGAAATTGTTTTCGCTGCTCATGCTGGTCACCAGATGCTTAGACGAGGGGCTGCAAAATCGTGAATGCTGCAATTTTTTCTTGGATGACAGTCAGTTTTTTGTCTTTTCCTCATTCAGCACTAGACTTACTTGTTAGTCTCTTTAATCAATTCAGATAAGGTAATACTTACCGCGCGTTTGTAAACCCCCGTTATAGCCATATCATAAACATACGTTAGCAATTCTACGCTTTCATAAATGATTCCACCATCACGGTTTAGATCTGCTGCTAGAACTATCTTACATTATTAAACTTAAGAGATCGCACAAAAGGGAGTCGGCTTGTCTTGAAGCCTCGCTTGGTTTCGAATGGCTCGGAGAAAGCAGCTTTCGACGATAAAGAAGCATTGCCTATAGACTCCCTTGTGGGTCTTCACCAGCATTTGAGTTATCATCGATAGAAGATTAATCAGGTCAGAAACCTCATATATAAAATCCAATTAGTTCGCCCACATTGGGTATAGTCTTTGGCGTAATATTCTTAATAGAACCCAAGCACTCTGAAACCACTCTAATTGCCGCGATTTGCGGAATCACCTTTTTTGTGGATTATGAAGAACGCACTTAAATTCGAATATGAAAATATATCTTCAAAGCACAGCTACTGATCACATTAAATCTAGATACAATGGCGACCTGCCAACCATTTTGCATAGCCTAACGCAGTTTCAAAACATTTCAAATAGAACAGTGAGCACATACCGAACTCTTTTATTTATTATTATTATTATTATTATTGGTTAGGAACTGGTATGAATATCAGAATTAACTGAAAGAAATTGGCTGCTCAGGCCATCAGCTCCGAACTCTTTTAATTATCAATTATTGGCCACAAGCGATAGGCATCTGCTTATCTCCACTTACCCAGCAAAGTTACAACAAGTACGCACAGTGCATTTAGGGATGTGCGTCTACAACCTTATCATTGATCTACCGCAGAAGAATTTTTGAAATATTAGCCATCGTGTGAGTTTTCTAGATCCATATCACGCTCAGTTCTCACGGGAATTCTCTGGACCATTGGGAGACTTGAGAAGAAGAGGTCGCGATATTTTTGTATACATGGGTTGTGATAGGCAGATGTCGCCATTATGTTTCACTTACCACATAAGTTTAAACGCCAAGCTGCGACATCTGTTCTTAAAAGTGTGTTTATTAAAGGCACGTTGCCAAATTAAAGATAAGAAATTAAAAAATTGTATGATTATGAACTGATTATGATTGCTCAGATTGCGCCTGTTTATACTCTTCGATTTCCTCGGTCCATACTTCTAGGCGTTTCCAGAATTTACTTAGTTACCAGCTATAAAATTATAACTACAGATGCACGTGTAGAGCTTCTCATATGCTCGTGTATATGTGAGTGATGCTTGCACAAATAATTGCCTACTTTTGGGAGTATCTCCGATATATGCATGTGCTTTTTTTTTTTTTTTTTGTTTTTTTTTTACGAGGAGGAAGCATCGAAAGCCTCATAGTCAGTGTGGGCCATTAACCGCACTAAACCTCCTACCGTCTGAGTACCATTTACCCCCCGGTACTACCGTCAAGTATTCCGTCGGGAGGTAGGTTGAGCAATAAGCTCTATGTCTGTCGGGGTCACGTTGCTGTATTTAGATAGTCCCGCGGTATAGTTAACGCAGGGACTGACACGCCCTGCTTACTACCTGAATGTGCTTGACACATACCACTTCTACGAAGATTTCGAAGCGTACTTTAAACACTGTGCATATAGTGCTAATGGCATGCTTGTGCGTTCGACTACTTGTATTGTAGGGTTTTTTTTTTTTTTTTCTTTTTTATACTCAGTTGAGCAGAGCTCACAGAGTATATTAACTTTGATTGGATAACGGTTGGTTGTACAGGTATAAAGGAATCGAGATAGATATAGACTTCCATATATCAAAATCATCAGTACCGAAAAAAAATGTGATTGAGCCATGTCCGTCCGTCCGTTAACACGATAACTTGAGCAAACTTTGAGATATCTTGACGAAATTTGGCATGTAGGTTCCTGGGTACTCATCTCAGATCGCTATTTAAAATGAACGATATCGGACTATAATCACGCCCATTTTTTCGATATCGAAAATTTCGAAAAATCGAAAAAGTGCGATAATTCATTACCAAAGACGGATAAAGCGATGAAACTTGGTAGGTGGTTTGAACTTATGACGCAGAATAGAAAATAAGTAAAATTTTGGACAATGGGCGTGGCACCGCCCACTTTTAAAAGAAGGTAATTTAGAAGTTTTGCAAGCTGTAATTTGGCAGTCATTGAAGATATCATGATGAAATTTGGCAGGAACGTTACTTGTATTACTGTATGTATGCCTTATAAAAATTAGCAAAATCGGAGAACGACCACGCCCACTTTAAAAAATTTATTTTTTTTAAGTGAAATTTTTACAAAAAATTTAATATCTTTACAGTATATAAGTAAATTATGTCAACATTCAACTCCAGTAATGATATGGTGCAACAAAATACAAAAACAAAAGAAAATTTCAAAATGGGCGTGGCTCCACCCTTTTTCATTTGATTTGTCTAGGATACATTTAATGCCATAAATAACAAATATTTACCAATCCTTGTGAAATTTGGTAGGCGCTTAGATTCTAGGACGATAACTGTTTTCTGTGAAAAAGGGCGAAATCGGTTGAAGCCACGCCCAGTTTTTATACGCAGTAGATCGTCTGTCCTTCCGCTCGGCCTTTAACACGATAACTTGAGCAAAAATCGATATATCTTTACTAAACTCAGTTCACATAATTATCTGAACACACTTTGTATTGGTATAAAAAATGGCCGAAATCCGACTACGACCACGCCCACTTTTTTGATTTCGAAAATTACGAAAAATGAAAAAAATGCCATAATTCTATACCAAATAGGAAAAAACGGATGAAACATGGTAATTTCATTGGTTTATTGACACAAAATATAACTTTAGAAAAAACTTTGTAAAATGGGTGTGACACCTACCATATTAAGTAGAAGAAAATGAAAAAGTTCTGCAGGGCGAAATCAAAAGCCCATGGAATTTTGGCAGGAATACTGTTCGTGGTATTACATATATAAATAATTTAGCGGTACCCGACAGATGATGTTGTGGGTCACCCTGGTCCACATTTTGGTCGAAATCTCGAAAACGCTTTCACATATACAACTACCACCACTCCCTTTTAAAATTGTTATTAATAGCTTTAATTTGACACCCATATCGTACAAACAAATTCTAGAGTCACCCCTGGTCCACCTTTATGGCGATATCTCGAAAAGGCGTCCACCCATAGAACTAAAGCCCACTCCCTTTTAAAATACTCATTAACACCTTTCATTTGATACCCATATCGTACAAACAACACATTCCAGGGTTACCCTAGGTTCATTTTCCTACATGGTGATTTTCCATTATTTTGTCTCCATAGCTCTCAACTAAGTATGTAATGTTCGGTTACACCCGAACTTAGCCTTCCTTACTTGTTTATTTTATATTTATCTTAAAAATCGTTTAGGTATGTAGATCTGTTCACTATATATTTCTTATCTTATAATCCGATTATTCGGAGATTAAGAATGGGATACGATTATTGTTCAGCCCCATTCATGAAAGGTATGAAGTCTTCGGCACAGCCGAAGACAGTCCCGTCCTTACTTGTTTTTTTTATACTCAGTTGAGCAGAGCTCACAGAGTATATTAAATTTGATTGGATAACGGTTGGTTCTACAGGTATAAAGGAATCGAGATAGATATAGACTTCCATATATCAAAATCATCAGTATCGAAAAAAAAATTTGATTGAGCTATGTCCGTCCGTCCGTCCGTCCGTCCGTCCGTCTGTCCGTTAACACGATAACTTGAGTAAATTTTGAGGTATCTTGATGAAATTTGGTATGTAGATTCCTGGGCACTCATCTCAGATCGCTATTTAAAATGAACGATATCGGACATTAACCACGCCAACTTTTTCGATATCGAAAAGTTCGAAAAACCGAAAAAATTCGATAATTCATTGCCAAAGGCGGTTAAAGCGATGAAACTTGGTAGATGGGTTGACGTTATGACGCAGAATAGAAAATTAGTAAGATTTTGGACAATGGGCGTGGCAACGCCCACTTTTACAAGAAGGTAATTTAAAAGTTTTGCAAGCTGTAATTTGGCAGTCGTTGAAGATATCATGATGAAATTAGGCAGGAACGTTATTACTATTACTATATATGTGCTAAATACAAATTAACAAAATTGGATGAAGAACACGCCCACTTTTTAAAAAAAAAAATTTTTAAATTCAAATTTTAACAAAAAATTTAATATCTTTACTGTATATAAGTAAATTAAGTCAAAATTCAATTCCAGTAATGATATGATGCAACAAAATACAAAAATAAAAGAAAATTTCAAAATGAGCGTGGCTCCGCCCATTTTCATTTAGTTTGTCTAGAATACTTTTAATGCCATAAGTCGAACAAAAATTTACCAATCCTTCTCAAATTTGGTAGGGGCATAGATTCTATGACGGTAACTGTTCTCTGTGAAAACGGGCGAAATCGGTGGAAGCCACGCCCAGTTTTTATACACAGTCCACCGTCTGTCCTTCCGCTCGGCCGTTAACACAATAACTTGAGCAAAAACCGATATATCTTTACTAAACTTAGCCCACGTACTTATCTTAACTCACTTTATCTTGGTATAAAAAATGGCCGAAATCCGACCATAACCACGCCCACTTCATCGATATCGAAAATTACGAAAAATGAAAAAAATGCCATAATTCTATACCAAATACGAAAAAAGGGATGAAACATTGTAACTGGATTGGTTTATCGACGCAAAATATAACTTTGGAAAAAACTTTGTAAAATGGGTGTGACACCTACCATATTAAGTAGAAGAAAATGAAAAAGTTCTACAAGGCGAAATCAACAGCCCTTGGAATCTTGGCAGGAATACTGTTAGTGGTATTGCATATATAAATAAATTAGCAGTACCCGACAGATGATTTTCTGGATCACCTGGTCCACATTTTGGTCGATATCGCGAGAACGCCTTCGCATATATATCTAAGGGCCACTCGCTTTTAAAACCCTCATTAATACCTTTAATTTTATATCCATATCGTACAAACACATTCAGAGTCACGCCTGGTCCACTCTTATGGCGATATCTCGAAAAGGCGTCCGCTTATAGAACTAAGGCCCACTCCCTTTTAAAATACTCATTAACACATTTCATTTGATACCCATATCGTACAAAAAATTCTAGAGTCACCTCTGGCCCACCCTAATGGCGATATCTCGAAAAGGCGTCCACCTATAGACCTAATGCACACTCCCTCTTAAAATGCTCAGTAACACCTTTCGTTTGATACCCATATCGTACAAACATTCTAGAGTCACCCCTGGCCCACCCTACTGGGGATATCTCGAAAAGGCGTCCACCTATAGACCTAATGTCCACTCCCTCTTAAAATGCTCAGTAACACCTTTCGTTTGATACCCATATCGTACAAACATTCTAGAGTCACCCCGGGCCCACACTAATGGCGATATCTCGAAAAGGCGTCCACCTATAGACCTAATGCCCACTCCCTCTTAAAACGCTCAGTAACACCTTTCGTTTGATACCCATATCGTACAAACATTCTAGAGTCACCCTTGGTCCACCTTTATGGCGTTATCTCGAAAAGGCGTCCACCTATAGAACTAAGGATTACTCCCTTTTAAAATACTCATTACCACCTTTCATTTGATACCCATATCGTACAAACACATTCTAGAGTCACCCTGGCCCACCCTAATGGCGATATCTCGAAAAGGCGTCCACCTATAGACCTAATGCCCACTCTCTCTTAAAATGCTCAGTAACACCTTTCGTTTGATACCCATATCGTACAAACATTCTAGAGTCACCCTTGGTCCACCTTTAAGGCGATATCTCGAAAAGGCGTCCACCTATAGAACTAAGGATTACACCCTTTTAAAATACTCATTACCACCTTTCATTTGATACCCATATCGTACAAACACATTCTAGAGTCACCCCTGGCCCACCCTAATGGCGATATCTCGAAAAGGCGTCCACCTATAGACCTAATGCCCACTCCATTTTAAAATGCTCAGTAACACCTTTCGTTTGATACCCATATCGTACAAACACATTCTTGAGTCACCCCTGGCCCACCCTAATGACGATATCTCGAAAAGGCGTCCACCTATAGACCTCATGCCCACTCCCTCTTAAAATGCTCAGTAACACCTTTCGTTTGATACCCATATCGTACAAACATTCTAGAGTCCCCCTTGGTCCACCTTTATGGCGATATCTCGAAAAGGCGTCCACCTACAGAACTAAGGATTACTCCCTTTTAAAATACTCATTACCATCTTTCATTTGATACCCATATCATACAAACGCATTCTATAGTCACCCCTGGCCCACCCTAATGGCGACATTTCGAAAAGGCGTCCACCTATATACCTAATGCCCACTCCCTCTTAAAATGCTCAGTAACACTTTTCGTTTGATACCCATATCGTACAAACATTCTAGAGTCACCCCTGGTCCACCCTAATGGCGATATCTCGAAAAGGCGTCCACCTATAGACCTAATGCCCACTCCCTCTTAAAATGCTCAGTAACACCTTTCATTTGATTCCCATATCGTACAAACACATTCTAGATACACCCCTGGTCCACCTTTATGGCGATATCTCGAAACGGCGTCCACCTATGGAACTAAGGATCACTCCTTTTCAAAATACTCATTAACAGCTTTCATTTGATACCCATATCGTACAAACATATTCTAGAGTCACCCCTGGTCCACCTTAATGGCGATATCTCGAAAAGGCGTCCACCGAAAGACCTAAGGCCCACTCCCTCTTAAAATGCTAGGTAACACCTTTCATTAGATACCCATATCGTACAAACAAATTCTAGAGTCAGCCCTGGTCCACCTTTATGGCGATATCCCTAAATGGCGTCCATCCATAGAACTATGGCCTACTCTCTCTTAAAATACTCTTTAATACCTTCCATTTGATACACATGTCATACAACCACATTCCAGGGTTACCCTAGGTTCATTTTCCTACATGATGATTTTCGTTATTTTGTCTCCATAGCTCTCAACTGAGTATGTAATGTTCGGTTACACCCGAACTTAGCCTTCCTTACTTGTTTTTTTTTTTTGTTTTTTTTTTTTTGTGTTATTAATTTCAATAGGTTTTTTCTGTTTTCATTTAATTTTGATAGGTTTTTTTGTTTTTTTTCCCCCAATACGTTACGGGGCTTTTCTCGTACTTCCAACGGTTGGAGAGGCCTTGTCTCCAATCCGTGTATAAACCCTGATTACATGTGAGACGTTTACACTCATACTCGTTGTGTCTACAGTTGGAGAGGCCTTGTCTCCAATCCGCAGGTTTGTCGTTGCTTGTATGTTGACTGCTTTTGGTCGCACGGTTGAAGAGGCCGTGTCTCCAATCCGTGCTTTATTCCTTCACCTGGGGCAGTATTCGGACGGTTGAAGAGGCCGTCGCCTGGTTTACTATTACATTACCTACATATATTACGGTCTTTTCTTATTTTATCATTCTCACGCCGCTAATTGTACGGAGGCCTTGCATCCAATACGTGCTCAGCTCGACCCCCTCCACCTTTGCAGTTTGTTCTCCACCCACACAACTCGACTGTTCAATGTTCGCTGCTGCGCCGTAGCCTTTCAAGACTTCGGAGACACTTCATTATTTCCGCTATTACATCGCATGCCGCGGACCATTTTACTTTGCTTTGTAGCATGCATCCAACAATTGTTTCAGGAGTGTAATCCTCTCCAAATATTCTGCACAGTTTGCATCTCGAGCTATAGAACCTAGGACACTCGAAAAATACATGGTAAACATCTTCCACTGTATCGCCACCACAGTGATCGCATATGTTGTTAGGCTCGTGATTGAATCGGTGGAGGCATTCCTTAAAGCATCCGTGACCACTCAGAAACTGTGTGAGGTAGAAATCTACCTCGCCATGCTTTCTAGATATCCATGTATTAATATCTGGGATAAATCGGTGTGTGCAGCGTCCATTTGTTGAGGCATTCCACCTGAGCTGCCAGTTCTGCACGCTTAGCTCTCGTGCTCCGTCACGTGAGCTTTGATCCCGATAAATCGTCGCTGCTACTTTTGCTAATATATCTATAGGACACATTCCTGCGATGATTAGTGCTGCGTCGTCAGAGACAGTTTTAAAGGCGCTACAGACGCGTAGTGCACACAGGCGGTAAGTCGACTTTACCCCGCGGAAGTATGATTTATACTCCGTGGGCTGATGCCAAACAGGAGCCCCGTAAAGTATTTGGCTTTTTACAACGCCAGCCAGAAGTTGACGCCGTCTGTGCTTTGGTCCTCTTGCATTTATCATTATCCTAGATAATGCTGCTACGGTTTTTGCTACCTTTCCATTGGCATACTCTAAGTGGGTTTTGAATGACAACCTCCTGTCTATCACAACCCCCAAGTATTTTATTGCAGGCAGCGTGTCGATATCATGGCGGCCGATTCTTATAGTGACCTGCTCCACCCTTTTCCTACTTGATATGAGTACAGCCTCTGTTTTTTGTTCCGCCAGCTGCAGTCCATTTTTCGTAAGCCACGATTGAACCATCGCTATGCTTGTATTAGATTTGGCGCATATTTCGCCTGGGTGCTTCGCCGTGATTACCAACGCGATATCGTCCGCGAAGGCGATAAATTTCACCCCATTGGGTACCTTGAGGCGCAATACTCCGTCGTACATAATGTTCCAAAGCAGTGGACCGAGCACGGAGCCTTGAGGAACACCGCCTGTGACGTGAAGCTTTTCTACTCCAGCAGCCGTTTCATATTCCAGCACTGTACCTTCAAAGTAGCTGCAGATGATCCTACGCAGGTAAAGGGATATGCCTATCCGGTCCAGCGTGTCTAGAATTTTTGCCCAATTGGCAGTGTTGAAGGCATTTTTCACATCTAAAGTAACGATAAGGCAATATTCCTTAGAGCCTTCGAGCCAACGAGTGCCACTTATGGCTTCTTGGGCCACTTCCTTCCATGTTCGCAGCTTGAACGGTAGATCTTCCTTTCCTAAACCCAAACTGGTTATCGGAAATACCACCCACATCTTCAATTTCTTTTTCGAGTCGATTATAGAGGACTCGCTCAAGAACTTTACCGGCGGAGTCGAGCAGGCAAATGGGCCTGTAGCTAGATGGTTCCGCCGTATTTTTACCAGGCTTTGGCAGCAGTACCAGCTTTTGTCGTTTCCATATTGTAGGAAATGTCCCCTCAGCCAAGCATGCATTAAATAGTTTCGCAAATGTTGGCGTATTATAAGTGAGAGCTAGTTTGAGTGCTCTGTTTGGTACCCCGTCCGGGCCAGGAGACTTGCGGTCTTGCTGTCTATTCACCGCTTGAAGGACCTTGACGACGGTAACCTCGTCAAATGAGTATAGTGCGGCGCCTGATGTGGGAGAAACTAGCTTCCTTTGCGTGGGAAATAAAGTATATACCACGTTTCTGAGAAAAGACGGGCATGTTGGCATCGCCTCTCCTTTGTGTTTCAATTTCTTAAAAACCAATTTATAAGTTTTGCCCCAAGGGTCATTCTCGACGTCTTCGCAACGCTGAAGAAATCATTCGCGCTTACTATCCTTTATTGCTCTCTTAAGTGCGAGTCGCGCTCTTTTTTAGGTAGCTCTGCACTCTAGAAATTCCGGTCTCCCTCTGGCTCTTTGATAGCGCCTCCTAGCCTGAATACACTCTCTCCTTAGGGAATGTATGCGCTCGTTCCACCAAAATGTGGAACAATGTTGTTTGCGCTTGGGCTTTCTAGTCATTGACGCATCGCATGCTGCTCTAATATCCGCCATTAATTTATTCGCCATGTCGTTAGCACTTCCTCTAGATTTGACTGTTGTTAACATTAGCTTGAATATGTCGGGGTCAAAAGTATTGATATTCCAACCTCTGTTTTTTAAGGGTGGCTGTATAGTGGGCCGCCCTCCTCCTCGAGGTTGATGTCCACCACAATCGCTGAGTGATCGCTTTGGGTATAGCAATCACTGATTTTCCACTCAGCCAACTTGTAGAGATTGGCGCTGACAAACGTTATGTCGATTACGGAGCCGAACCCGTTTCTTAAGAAGGTGTTTTGCCCACCCACGTTAAGGAGCGCTACATCAAGGCATGCAAATGCTTTGAGCAGAGACCTCCCTTTGGGAGATGTTCTCTGTGAGCCCCACTCTATAGCCCATGCATTAAGATATCCCGCGATGACAAAACGCTCCCGCAACGTCGCATCCATGGCTATTTTCCTGACGATTTCTTCGAACGCGTCCAGCGGCGTACTAGGTGGTATATAGCAACTGTAAACGTAAATGCCATCCATCTTACCGCATACGAATCCTCGTTCCTTAAGTATTAATTCCGCATATAAGGGATTAAGTCTGCAGGATCAAATAGCAGCCTTGCCCAATTCGTCTTGTATCTAATTCGCAGTCTTCGCTCTGTAGGGCTCACTAAGAAGTGCTAAGTCAATCTTCAACTCCAAAACTGTTTGTGCCAGAAGGTCCTGGGCTGCTTCACAATGGTTAAGATTAAGTGGCAATAATCTCATAAAGGTCTTTGTTTCTGGACCGCTTCTTTATATACTGGGCACTTATAGCCACCAGTGTGAAGGTCTGCGCCGCTGAGCCCTCTTCTAGCGCACAATAAGCACTTAAGCGCGTTGGTGCATGATTTCGCCACGTGCCCTTGGCCCCACACTTAAAGCAAACGCTTTTGAGATTGGATTCGGTGCCGCAGTTTCTTGCTATGTGTCCGAACTCGAGACAGTTAAAGCATCGTTTCGGCTGAACTTTTGCTCAGACTCGGCATATAACCCATCCGATTCGGACTTTACCACTTCTCGTAAGTTCCCGAACTAACTCAGTGTGTAAAGAAATAGTCGCAGTCTGCGTACCGCCATATGCTTTGCGCAAGGATCGCACACTAGACGGCATAGCATTGAAGCCTGCAAGCTGTGTGTTCAGCGCCTGGAGAGACCTCTTCAACCGTCGTTGCTTCGTCTATATCGCGTATTTCGCACAGATAGTCCTCCTTGAGGGACTTGGCATCGGCTTTCCCTGAGAGAGCTTGTCCTACAGCTGCTTCAAGTTTTGCAGTGTCATTGTCCGACTGCCTACTGAGTTGGAAGAGGAGTTCTCCCTTAGCAGTCTTGCGGATCTTACGAACCATTGTGTTCATTTCTTTCAATGACTCTTCATTTTTAATAGCTTTAAGGATATCCGCGTATGAGCAATCGCCTGAAATTTTGATCAGGATTGCGTCGGGGTGGGCTGGTCTCTGCTTCGGGCGCTTTTGCTTATTAACCATCGCCCAAGCTCCTCCTTTTTCTGGTTCTTTTACTACTTCTACTACTTCCTTCGTTGGTGCGTTCACGACTCCTGAGGTCTTTTGCGCATGTGTATGTGCTTGTGCGTTGCTATCCGCTGCTTGTATGGACATATGTGTAGACATAATGATTAATTTGGTTATGTGCATACAAGTCACTGCTCAGTATCGGCTTAGAGATGATAGTATCCCTTAGTGTTGCTAATATTCGTCACAATATATTCAGTAATTACGTGTCATTGACAGCTTCCTTCCTTCCAATTGCCGTTATTTTGATAAGTAAGGACGCAAATAAAAGCCAGCAAAAAAATATCTGCAATTTGCAGTGGAATCCTGCTTAAAGAATTAAACTTTAAATTAGCATTCAGGTGTGGGGTTGGTATTCCACTAATCTCTTAAGCGAAAAAATAACTAAAAAATTTTATGAAGAGAAATGCCATTAACACGGGGCACCAATAAATCTGAGGCTATGCCCATCCAAGCGAGGCATTCTTCCATCACAATAACCGCTGCCATTACTACAACTTCTGCCCAAACCACTATCGCCGCCGCACTGAACAATGCTGCCGTAACAGCCGGGTTGAGCAAAACCGTCACCACCGTTGAATTTGTGAATACCATACCTAATGTAACAACTATCAATGCTACACCATTTGCGTCTGCTGCGCTCTACGGAACTGCCGACGTGCCAACTACTTCCGAAAGTCGCACCGCTGTCGCCGGTACCATAACCAATACCTATGTATAATTTACTACTACAACTGATATTGCGATACATCACTTCTTCTGATCCCTGCTCTTATTGCCACCGCCAGCTCAATGAATTGCCCGACTTATGCTTCTCTAGCCTCATGCACATGGTTTAGTCTGTCACTTCACCATTGAATACTAGCCCATTCTGTGCATCTGGCGAAGTTGGGAAGTTAGAGGAACAAATACGGGTGTTGAAATTACGGCGTAAGATGATTGAACTACCAAGGAGGAGAGAAGTACGATGTGTGTGGAAGGAAGCATATAAACCTCGAAGAACTGGATGCAGCCGGAGCAGGGCGAAAACGATTTAAATTCCCTTGATGTTACCAATTGGCGCCAGTTAGCCGAACGAAGAAGCGACTAGCGCCTTGTTGAACTGGCATAACCGCTTAAAGGGTTTAGCGCTAATATTAAGCAGGTCTGGATCAATAACTTCAAAATTATTGATTTAGTCCAATAGGCAGCCAACAAAATCACAATTGCAGTAGTTTTAAACTTTTTTATTTCACGCAAACTGCATGCTGCTTTAGATAAAAAAATTGATTGTAGCACAGTGTTATTTAGAAAGCATCTTTATGTGTCTTTCTTTGCTTAAAATGTCAGCTGAAAAGCAATTTTCTTAATGTCCTTAAGGTCTCTGCTCGCAAAGCCGAGCTCTGTGTTCGAATTTACCTGCACAGAATCATAAATATTTTAAGAAATGCAGTCATGGTGATAAATTACGCTTCATATTTTTGTACAAACTTTGATTGGATAACGGTTGGTAGAACAGGTATAAAGGAATCGAGATAGATATAGACTTCCATATATCAAAATCATCAGTATCAAAACAAAATTTGATTGAGCCATGTCCGTCCGTCAGTCCGTCCGTCCGTTCGTCTGTCCGTTAACACGATAACTTGAGTAAATATTGAGATATCTTCACCTAGTACGTGTACGGGCTTATCTGGACCCAGAATAAATTGGTATTGAAAATGAGCGAAGTCGGATGATAACCACGCCCACTTTTTATATATATAACATTTTGGAAAACACAAAATATCTGATTATTTAGTAAATAATACACCTAGAATGTTGAAGTTTGACGTGTGGACTGATATTGAGACTCTTGATAAAAATTTGAAAAAATTGTTTAAAATGGGCCCGGCACCGCCCACTTGTGATAAAATCAATTTTACAAATATTATTAATCATAAATCAAAAATCGTTAAACCTATCGTAACGAAATTCGGCAGAGAGGTTGCCTTTACTATAAGGAATGCTTTGAAGAAAAAATAACGAAATCGGTTAAGGACCACGCACACTTTTATATAAAAGATTTTTAAAAGGGTTGTGGACGAATAAAATAAGCTATATCTTTGCATAAAAGAACTTTATATCATATGTTATGTTTCACTCACATACGTACATACATATTAATTTATACACCGAACTTCAGTTCCAATCTCTCAAACGAAGAGAATAGTATTTAATATTTCGCGTTTTCCCCCCTTAGTCTGCAAATATTAATATCTGCCGGCTATTTACATAGCTAAAATAAAATTAGCTCGTTTGCGATTTGACCGACATACGATCTCATCAAATTCGCGTTCTTCCTCCCATTTTCACGGTCTCTTCATATAAAAATCCAAGCATTGGTAAATTCGGTACAAACATACACATTTTCGTTTAGCTAACCTTGTTTTATTGTTCTCATAACACGAAAGTTCAATTGTGAGCGCCCAGTTCTTGACTTTGCCTTTTTTCTACTTTGTCATACCGTACATATACATACAAGGCACATTTGTAGGAACATACAGCCCAGTAGGAAATTTTTACACTGACCCCGTAGGAAATTTTTCAAAAATTAACTTTCAATTAAATTTGAGAAATTCTTTCAAATTTATATTTAATTGGTGGCGCTTATCATTCCCTTTGACGGTTTTCAGTATTCGGGTCATATTTTATTCGATCGTTTTTTAATTTTCGGCACACAGAGCGTGGTCCTTTAAACAAGAGGTATGGCTTTGACTTATTTCACCAGGTGTTCAGACCAAGTTGTTGAATTCAACGCGCAATTCGACGACGCCTTTTTAAAAGAAAATTCAAAAACGTCTCTAGAACTTTTAAAACAGGAAGTGATCGGTTCGTGGTCGAACACAAAGTTGGCGTATGAAAAATGTCTACAATCCTTGAAGAATGACGAGGAAGTAGATTCGGTTAAAGCAAAGCAGTCAACCACTCTTAAGGACTACATATCCTGCCTTTCGCGTATTAGCGAATACATTCAAAAGGCAGAAGCAAGCGTTGCTCCGGTCATAGCCCCTGCCCAAGTAGCCACCCAATCTAATAGTCTGCGTTTACCGCCATGTGATACGGAAATGTTCCATGGTGATTATGTCTCTTGGCCATCCTTCCGCGATCTATACACTGCGATTTATATTAAGAATTCGCGACTAGATGACGTCGAAAAACTGTATTTCTTGCTTCAGAAAACAAGTGGTGAAGCAAAGGACATCGTCGCGAAAGCCCCGCTAACCAATCAAGGCTTCCACATGGCGTGGTCGAATCTCAAAGCGGCTTACAAAAACAAACGGGTGCTGGTCAACAGCCATCTAAAGACACTTTTCTCCCTTCCAGTCATTCGGACTGAAAGTGCAAAAGCGTTAAAGGAACTTCAGCGGAGCATTAATGGATGCTTATCAGCCCTTGAAATGCACGAGGTCAAGGTGGAAAATTGGGATCCAATTCTAATCTTCCATTGTTCTAATCGCTTACCGGAAGCAACGTTCGGTTTGTGGGAACAATCCTTAGAAGACAAAGCGGCGCTACCCAGATGGAGTCAATGCAAGGGTAGTTTCAAGCCGGCACGTACTACTGTTGTGAAACATGGGAACGATACTGATTATGCGAAATCAATCCGTCAAGCGCAAGCTCTGCGAAGTAGTTCATTGGCCAACCAACAAAGTGCGAGGGAACGATCCAGGATAATGAGTAGTAAAATGAAACGCAGGTACGATGAGAACAATAATTCGGAAGGTTTCTTGGCTGGAGATTTGGTACTGGAATACACCCCTCACCGGCGGAAAGGTGTTCCATCCGAATTTTGGTGTAGTTGGGAAGGCCGTACAGAGTTGTGAAGAGGACAGTGATGTCATCTACCGCATACAAACAATTGGGAAACCACGAAATAGAAGAATGGTACATTTGGAGATGCTAGCGGCGTTTAGATCAGGAAATTTGTCTGATCGGGACGACCAGACTTGAGTGGAGCGCAGTGTTACGAATATTAGCAACACTAGGTATTGTCATCTCTAAGCCGATGCTAAGCAGTGACTTGTATGCACATAACCAAATTAATCATTATGTCTACACATATGTACGTATACACACCTGAGAAGCAACGCACAACAACATGCATATATCTGAGATACTCCTGAAAGTATGCGCGCATAAGCTATGAGAGAAGCTATACAAATTGTGCATCTGTAGTTATAGCTGAGAAATTTATAGCAGATAACCGACTAGTAGATTCTGGAAATGGAAGCGCCTAGAAGATGCGAACAAGAAATCACACAGTATAAAAGGCAGCAACAGTAGAGGCGCGACAATCAGTTGGATTTAAGACGCTATCTGGCGAGCAATAGTAGTGTTATTTATTGTGAAGTACTTTAATAAAGGCCATTTTGCATTATTGAATAGTGGAGGTATTTATTCAAGAGTTTAGTGATTCGAACGTTAGCAGAAGATTTGAAATAAGAGGAATTGCAGTAAATTCATTACAATATGTTTATAAACCTTCTGAGGTTACCCTGGTCCACATTTTCGATATCTCCCAAACCAAATAAACTACCTTGCATTAATATCCTCGTCAATGCCTATCGTTTGATACCCATATCGCATGACCACATTTTATGATTACCCTGGTCCACATTTTGGTCAATATCTCAAAAACGAGCCACCACCAAATCTATGCTCAAAATTTCATTTCAATCGGTTCAGCCGTTCTCGAGCTTTGCGGTCCAGAAAAAAACGACTTTCAAAATATATATTAGTATAGATTAAACTCGGTAAAGCGCCAATTGCAAACCTAACGGTTGGCGTGAAATAGGCTAAATTCCTTTAGCAAATTTCTTCGTTTTTAACTAAAAGTTCGCGTTTTTTGAATTATGACACTATTCACGTAAATGGGCGATATATGTATATGGGTGATATAGGCCTACTGGGGAACCGAGCACCCAAAACTACCTTCGGTAGCGCGCCAACGGGGACCTTCCGGGTGGTGTGGAAGAACCTGTTTTTCAATTCAATTCCAAGTAATTTCGCCATAATTCTACGTCAATTTGATTTTATTTTACATATTTTTTATGTTTTTGTTTAAGGAGCTCCATACCAAAACGTTATCATTACATTTGAAAAGTTTGTAGAAAATTTAAGAAACTACAATTAAAAAGTACAATGTCTTAGATCAAATTCAAAATTTCAATGAAAAATTTAAGCAAGTTAGACCAGTTTGCTATATTTCCAATATTGGATGCATAGACTGAGTTGAAAAATATAGAAGTTGGTCGAATTTCGACCACAGGCGATACTAGTACTCCATTAATGTGTGATAGAGATACCGACTAAGGGCATAGTACAATATTGAGTTGGTTGAAGAATCTACACCAATTTCATTGCCGTCTGAAAATACGTCACTAAACGCTTATGATCTCTTAAAATCGACTGTCAGAGGCCATCTTGTGCTTGCTTCGCACGACCAGAAGCGATATATTGAGAATAAACTTCAAAAGACGCTCACACATTGTATTATAGAAAGCTATACAGGCAGCTATACGCGCACTTCTCCTTTTAGTTTATTCTTACAAATTGACGGGACGGGGCTGGAATGTTTTACGCCGAATCCGAACGGTATCTGGAAGGCAGATGAGTTTTAATGGAGAAATTTTGATAACAGAAATGCACTCGGAGTGTTTGCCAAATCACTTCCGAGGGGTGACCCCGCATAGAAAAACTTATTTCTAATTAAAAAAACTTGTTTCCATATTTTTGATGTTGCTTTGACCTGGAATTGAACCCAGGGCCGGCGGTGTGTTAGGCGGAGTACGCTGCCACCAAACTACGGCGGCCGCGTGTATTGTAAGTCAGTATTTTTTATGAATGTCCGGGGTTTCATCTGCTATTCCTGCCCGTGTTTCATCAGCGTACTTGACAAAAGTCTTTAGAATGATTTTTGTCTATAATCTTTTCAAGAATTGCTGATTCTTTCGTTGACTCGATGGACTCGCAAGGTTCCCCCAGCGGGTTAGGGGGTTAGAATATTCCCGCCTGTCGTAAAAGGCGACTAAAATACCAAATAGATTCAAGGGGCTGCGTATTGCAACCCTTTCAGGCTGCCAGCGCAATATATAGCTTCTCCAAACCCAATTGTCAACCTCACCTATCCGTGGCGAATCCGGTTTCATTAACAGCCGAGGCTCAGACGACTCCGAACTCCTCATGGTACTAGGGGGTGGGAGGGCAGTATGGCCTAGAAGGTCGCATGTCGTCATAAAAAATCGTTCCCGAGATGGTCGGGCTTGGTACGAGAAAATACCGGATCTGCATCCGGCAAAGGACCATCAACATCGATAACACTCCCCTTCCGCCTTCGGGGAGTGTCCTTATCGCTACAACAACTTGTAAGGCTCTCGCCAGCATTTTGTTCTTGCTTTCGGAACTCACTTTTGATGGATCTAGGCTTTAAATTACAAGTTTGAATCACTCCACCCTCATAAAGGCCTTACACTCAGCTTATTATCAGCCTCCAAATGGCAGATGGATAACAGCTGAATCTGCACACATACGCAAATAATGTTCGTTCATAATGGAACTTTTAACTTTTAACTACACAAGTAAAGAGCAGCGTAGTTTAACTAAATGTGTAGCATACCTCAAAGCGCAATGATGAACCAAATTTGTATTTGCATGTGTGAATGTACAGTATTTTGTTGAGTGGTTTGTGTGTGTGTTCTAATTTTTATTTACACACACAGCAGTCCCCATATAAGCCTCTTTTTTTGTGTATTTAGTAGGTGAAGCGTCAAGATCGTGGCAGAGAAAAAGGCCCAACGAAATTATTCGAGGCACGATATTGCGAATGCTAATATTTTCAACGATTTGCTGTTTTCCTTTTAATTTTCGCTAACTTTTTAGCCCTTTTTAGTGCCAATTTTCCATAGCAAGCTTTTTTTTGTAAAGCATCAGCAATTTGCATCAAAGGCAATAACAAATTGGTAAAATGGATGAAAATCAAATGGAAATACGCGTGCATGAAAATAGGAACCACTTAAGTGTCTACTCTTTAGACACGTACACAGGCGTGTGCAGACTGACGAACTCTTACACATACTCGTACATGCAGAGGATGATATGCACCTATGTATACATATACAGATATATATTTATATGTACACATACAGCCATATAAAAAAATACATTTTAAATAAGTGACGAACTTTATTATACAAAACTGAAAGTGTTTTTTTTGTTTTTGGCGTCAGAATGTGTACACATGGACCAATATACATACACACACAAGGCTCCAAAATATCACTGTACAACACAAAATTTTCAAGCGAACTCACCTATATTCCTCATCCTATGGCGCCCGAAGAAAAGCTAATCCTTTTGGATGTGTAAAAAACTTTGCTCACGGTATGGGAGAATCCAGAATGTAGGTGATATTTCATATGGGTACTACCTATTTCACACAATGGGTAAGTGAAATAATTAGTCAAGTTTTCTACATTAAAGCCGTTATTGAATTCAATATTCCATACAAAACACAAACTCTTCATTTCATTATGGACAAGTATTCCAAACCCATCAGGTGAACAAGAGGCAGTTCTCGTCTCCGCATTCTTCTCGGGTGAGGAGAAAATGACCCCAACAACTGAATCAAAAGCACTCATCAATTACTGTCTGCAGATTGGTCTAACATAGTTCTTCTGCTTTGACGCCAATTCCCGCCACAGTGTTAGGGAGTACGAACATCAACTACAGGGGTGAGTACATCACAAAGTTTATTAGTACATAAGACAAGCGTCGAGAAAGGCTCCAAGGTACTGTTCACTACTACGTGTCGATTCCCCTTTCTCTTTATTTAGCAGCCTCTGAAATATATTTCCCCTAGGACTTTTCTTAACCGCAATAATTCGCTAGAGCACTTGATGTCTGCACATACATTTATCCTTGATACAATCTTCGCCCTGTTGGGTACACGCTTATAGATATTATACAGAACCCTATACTAATCCGGAAAGATTTCGGTTTCTGGGACTTTTGCTAGGTAATATCGTATACCTACCTTCTTTGCCATTGTTGCTTTAATATCCTCCTGAAACTTCTGAGAGGGAATTAAGTGTCTTCGATAGGAAGTTAATAGATTGCTACAGTTCCTCTGTAGCGGGAATCTCTTTGTTTTATTTATTTCCACATGTCTTTGGAATTTGGTTCAGTCCGTTGACCAAGAGTTTTTAAAGCTACCATCCTTCTCTACACTCTTTAAAGGGATGCTGAGGCGGATTTATACATGGTCTGAGAAGGATGGCCTATCAAATACTCGGCCATCATATCTTGATATCAAGGACATTACTTGATATTGGACTAGCATAAATAGGCAGGAACTCTCTCTCTGTTGGCTACCTATGTACATGTTGCTTTGAAGTATATAACAAAATAGACACTCACCTCTATAAATTGCGTGAGAAAACTTCTGAGAAGAATTTACGGTCCCCTACTCACTCTTATCGGCAATGGAAGTAGTGAAAGAAGGAGGTCGCAACCCTGTTGGTAGGACAGGTGAAAGGTTATTTGAGTTCCCTTGGTGTTTCCAATACGCGCTAGATATGGCTCACGCGCCATGTTGAACGGCGATCACAATCATTTGGAAGGTTAAGCCCCATCTAAGTACTGTTTTCAAAATATTTTCTAAGTCCGCAAGTCGAACTTAATAGCATCTGATTTGTCGATACCAGTAATTAATGTTTACTACCCCCATACCAGATCACTTCGCCTATTTTCCACTACCCAAATTTAAGTTTTCTTCAATTACTTTGTTTATCGAAGTTCTCAATCGTTTGAAGAAAGTTACTCGGGTACTTTGGTCTATACTCACACTTGCAAGCATTTTACACGATTCCCATTACCTTTCAACTATCATTCACCTTTGACCGCATGCAGACAATATTTAAATATAAATGTATGTATTCAATAAATAAACCACCTGGTGGACCGAGCAAAAGACGGTCGTCAATACTAAATATATGAACCATTATTTTCAATGTGATTAACAAAAGTTCGATGGCACACGTATCTTGTGACTGGATCGAAGGTAATTTTTCATATTTGTGTCATTTAGAAAACCGAGGTCCACCTACCACACCGAATGCCCTGGGTTCACACCCCGGGCAAAGCAACATCAAAATTTTAAAAATAAGGTTTTACAATTAGAAGAAAAATTTTCTAAGCGGGGTCGCCCCTCAGCAGTGTTTGGTAAGCACTCCGAGTGTATTTCTGCCATGAAAAGCTCTCAGTGAAAACTCATCAGCATCGTCCCGCCAATTTGTATGAAAAATTAAAAAGGAGCACGACGCAAATGGGATGAGAAGCTCGGCCTAAAATCTCTTCGGAGGTTATCGCGCCTTACATTTCTAAGCAATTTTGAAACAGTGCTGACGTCAAACAGAAGTATCCACGATGCAACATCCTCAAGCTTGAAGAGGCTGCTCCGAGAAACTGATAACCAAGTATGTAGCGAGCTCCAGATCGACAGATAGAGCAGGCATAGTTCCTATGTCTTAGATGTACTGAAGCTACTAGTATAACAGACAAATAATTTCTTTTGAGCGCATTCCCAGCAGCTGCTCTCTGTGAACAATCTTCAACCGGGCGATGTGGGGTTATTCGCAATAACACCATCCAATGGTTTTGCGAAGTGGAGCGGATGTGAGCAGTGTCTTGCTGGATATGAATTAGCATTTTCTGCGACCAGCTCTACTACCAAGCAGATAATTCGATATAAGTATTTTATAAACTATTCCCTATGAACTTGAGTAGGTGCGACTGATTCAACTACCTTACATCTATCACACTGTTGCCCAGAAATTTCTGTTGTATAGCTTGCAGAAAAGGCATCAGCGGAGAAAGTTATAAATTGACTCCTCTTCCTACTCATCCTAACAGCTTCTGCAGAAGGGATTGAGGAATACACCATTGTCGAAATATAGCTGCTAAAGCAAAGTGACTTGTGATGACACTAGCCGTGTTTTTTAACACGCGTATATCCGTTTACGCTTAAACTTTATATTGACTGCTAAGAGACAAACTATAAATACACCTCTGAAATTGCTGCGCATAAATTTTGTCCTACTAAATTTCAATACGCATTATACTCAGATGTAACTGAAATATGTGTGTTTGTTTCACCCTGTACACTAATTCTATGTATTATATGTGTGTCCACAATTCATCGCAACTGATTCAGCTATATGTTATACCCTATGGCCATCAGAGCGTTGCGTCTCCGCTTTTCGGTACACCCTGTTGCTGTAGCTAGTTGTTTTACCACAGCCGCTAGATGGGTCTCCTAAGCATTATCTAAGCGAAGATAGGCGTTTTTTAACACGCGCAAACGAAACGTATACGCGCGTGTTAAAAAACACGGCTACTTGTAAGGTCTCTTATGGTGGATATGTTTAAATTGAGGAGGAAGCCCCCTCCCTTCTTATTGGTCCACATCAAGGTCGTTACCCTAATAGTTTATTTCTCGACTTGCGCCAGGAAGTAGCCTAGCAGTGGACATATATAGTTATATATGCATACGGTACATTTCCTGCCCATCTCACCAGCAAATTCATTATATTAAATATAGGTATGACCGAAGCAAAGGAAAATATTGGAGTGGCCGTTTACTGAATTGATCAACAAAGGTCATTAAATTAGCATTGAAAAAAGAACTAGCCAAGCTCTCCGCCCGGCAGACACTGTAAGAGCGAGTAAGTTAATACGACTAATTTATCCGCAGGTGTTTTTTTACAGCCCATCTCTAGCTCCCTTTTCCATTTTTGAAGCGTCTGTGTTGTGACTGTAATATCTCTACCACTGACTAGACCCTCCTTCTCCCTCGAAGGAAACTTATGCTCTATACTGAAAGCAACATAACTGAGCTGTAGTTCGAATCAAACGTTAGGTCAGTTTTGACACCGTTTGATTGTCCTACTGCCATTTCATGTTATATCGTAGCGTGTTCACAAACTAATTTCCAAATGCTGGAAGCTCTCAGTTTGAAGTATCCCTTTACACCTAAACACTGCACGAATACATGCAGAGGCGCTAAGTGGAGTATGATGTCTACTCCTTCTGAAAAAGCGCTGTTCACTGCTCCTCATACCTCCACACGTCCTAGTCGAAGCGTCTGGCTAACCTTCTATTGATTGCTCTTGTGTTGTCTCGCGCCTTACACCAGACCGTCTGCTATAAGATAATTTATTACGCTTAAGTAAATATTTTTTCCTCTGGAATGAATTCACTCGTTTTCATTAAACATATTCTCACATGAAGCTTACCTATTTTTTATAAGCTTTTATTTAGTTTCACTTTTGTTGTCTGTAATGGAATCTTGCAAGTTAAATTTGATACACTTCCCGGTGTCCGATTGAGCTGAAATTTTGCACACATGTATAACTCCGATGACAATGCAATTCTACTTTGTTAGAATTCGATAAATTAATCGATAACACATTTATCGGTAAAGATTTGTATTTACTTTGGCATAACAGCCTAAGTCCCATACAAACCCGCCGGTACCTATCCGTGGATTGTGATATTTGGACGTGGTGAATCAAGCGTGGTGAATCTCAACGCTTACGAAAAGCGATGACACAACCCTCTGTTGTATTTCTGTGTATAACCAACATAGCTGAATTTTTAAGGCTGTTTTACCTTTTTGAAAAAAGCTGGCTGAAAAATATTGGCATAACAGCTTAAGTTAAATCTAGAATGGAAAATCTTGGAAAATTTGAGCAGATGTGGCAATTTCGCGCATCCGTTGAACGAAATATTGACAATCTGCTGATCATCGCTAAGAAATTAGCGACATTCCATCAACTAAGCAGCACTTTAGCAATACTACTGTTATTATTTGGCCGCTCAAACACACAAATATTAATTGTGCATTAAATCTAAAATATACAAATACACCATAATAATTTACACGGCCAAAGCCATAATAATTCACACGGGTCATCAATTCTTTCTCTGATTCAAAATCTGAACTACCAGCGCTACCGTCAACAGCTCAGTGCCATCACTGCCAGTAGCGCCAATAACACCAAACTCGTGCCTGACACACAAAAGTCGTTTCACTCAATAGCGCAAGTAAAATGTACTACGCACTCACTACTAAGAAGCGTCAAAAATTCGCTTGGAGTAATTTCGTCAATGAGCTACCATTGAGCTGGCACCGCATTGGCGCTGGCGCCATGCAATTTACATCACTAAAATTGCGCGAATGCCCAGGCTCATGACTTCAATACTTATATTTACAATGCTTTAAACTTTAAATACACCTCCGAAGTTGCTGCGCATAAATGTGTACTAATAAATTCCAATACGCATTATACGCAGATGTAACTGATATATGTGTTTTTGTTTCACCCCCTATACTTATATTTAAAGCTTTTCTAAGAACAAGCTTCTATTACTTGTTAATAAAACGAACTAAAAAGTAAAAAATAGAATTAAAGAAAAACAAGTAAGGAAGGTTAAGTTCGGGTGTAACCGAACATTACATACTCAGTTGAGAGCTATGGTGACAACATAAGGAAAATAACCATGTAGGAAAATGAACCGAGGGAAACCCTGGAATGTGTTTGTATGACATGTGTATCAAATGAAAGGCATTAAAGAGTATTTTATGAGGGAGTGCGCCATAGTTCTATAGGTGGACGCCATTTAGGGATATAGCCATAAAGGTGGATCAGGGTTGACCCTAGAATGCGTTTGTACGATATGGGTATCAAATGAAAGGTATTAATGAGTATTTTAGAAGGGCGTGGACCTAAGTTCTATAGATGGACGCCTTTTCGAGATATCGCCGTAAAGATGGACCAGGGGTGACTCTAGAATGCGTTTGCACAATATGGGCATCAAACGAAAGGTGTTAATGAGTATTTTAAAAGGGAGTGGGCCTTAGTTCTATAGGTGGACGCCGTTTCGAGATATCGTCATAAAGGTGGACCAGGGGTGACTCTAGAATGCGTTTGTACGATATGGGTATCAAATGAAAGGTGTTAATGAGTATTTTAAAAGGGAGTAATCCTTAGTTCCATAGGTGGACGCCGTTTCGAGATATCGCCATAAAGGTGGACCAGGGGTGACCCTAGAATTTGTTTGTACAATATGGGCATCAAACGAATGGTGTTAATGAGTATTTTAAAAGGGAGTGGGCCTTAGTTCTATAGGTGGTCGCCTTTTCGAAATATCGCCATAAATGTGGACCAGGGGTGACTCTAGAATGCGTTTGTACGATATGGATATCAAATTAAAGGTATTAATGAGTATTTTAAAAGAGAGTAATCTTTAGTTCCATAGGTGGACGCCGTTTCGAGATATCGCCATAAAGGTGGACCAGGGGTGACCCTAGAATTTGTTTGTACAATATGGGTATCAAAAGAAAGGTGTTAATGAGTATTTTAAAAGGGAGTAATCCTTAGTTCCATAGGTGGACGCCGTTTCGAGATATCGCCATAAAGGTGGACCAGGGGTGACCCTAGAATTTGTTTGTACAATATGGGTATCAAAAGAAAGGTGTTAATGAGTATTTTAAAAGGGTGTGGGGCTTAGTTCTATAGGTGGACACCTTTTCGGAATATCGCCACAAAGGTGGACCAGGGGTGACTCTAGAATGTGTTTGTACGATATGGGTATCAAATTAAAGGTATTAATGAGGGTTTTAAAAGGGAGTGGTGGTTGTTGTATAGGTGGTCGCATTTTCGAGATATCGCCATAAAGGTGGACCAGGGGTGATCCTAGAATTTGTTTGTACAATATGGGCATCAAAAGAAAGGTGATAATGAGTATTTTAAAAGGGAGTATTCCTTAGTTCCATAGGTGGACGCCGTTTCGAGATATCGCCATAAAGGTGGAGCAGGGGTGACCCTAGAATTTGTTTGTACAATATGGGTATCAAAAGAAAGGTGTTAATGAGTATTTTAAAAGGGTGTGGGTCTTAGTTCTATAGGTGGACGCCTTTTCGAGATATCGCCATAAAGGTGGACCAGGGGTGACTCTAGAATGTGTTTGTACGATATGGGTATCAAATTAAAGGTATTAATGAGAGTTTTAAAAGGGAGTGGTGGTAGTTGTATATGTGAAGGCGTTTTCCAGATATCGACCAAAATGTGGACTAGGGTGACCCAGAACATTATCGGTTGGATACCGCTAATTTATTTATATATGTAATACCTGGCAAGATTTTAAGGGTGTTTTATTTCGCCCTGCAGAACTTTTTCATTTTCTTCTACTTAATATGGTAGGTGTCACAACCATTTTATAAAGTTTTTTCTAAAGTTATATTTCGCGTCAATAAAACAATCCAATTACCTTACCATGTTTCATCCCTTTTTTCGTATTTGGTATAGAATTATGGCATTTTTTTCATTTTCGCAATTTCGATATCGAAAAAGTGGGCGTGGTCATAGTCGGATTTCGTTCATTTTTCATACCAAGGTAAAGAGGGTTCAGGTAAGTACGTGAACTGAGTTTAGTAAAGATATATCGATTTTTGCTCAAGTTATCGTGTTAACGGCCATGCGGAAGGACAGACGGAAGACTGTGTATAAAAACTGGGCGTGGCATCAACCGATTTCGCCCATTTTCACAGAAAACAGTTAACGCCATAAAATCTATGCCCCTACCAAATTTCAAAAGGATTGGTTAATTTTTGTTCGATTTATGGCATTAAAAGTATCCTAGACAAATTAAATGAAAAAGGGCGGAGCCACGCCCATTTATAAATTTTCTTTTATTTTTGTATTTTGTTGCACCATATCATTACTGGAGTTGAATCTTGACATAATTTACTTATTTACTGTAAAGATATTAATTTTTTTGTTAAAATTTTACTTTAAAAAAATTTTTTTTTTTAAAAGTGGGCGTGGTCCTTCTCCGATTTTGCTAATTTTAAGCGTATTTATTAAGCGTACATGCAGTAATAAGAGTAACGTTCCTGCCAAATTTCATCATGATATCTTCAACGACTGCCAAATTACAACTTGCAAAAATTTTAAATTACCTTCTTTAAAAAGTGGGCGGTGCCACGCCCATTGTCCAAAATTTTACTAATTTTATATTTTGCGTCATAAGTTCAACTCATCTACCAAGTTTCGTCGCTTTATCGGTCTTTTGTAATGAATTATCGCACTTTTTCGGTTTTTCGAAATTTTCGATATCGAAAAAGTGGGCGTGGTTATAGTCCGATATCGTTCATTTTAAATAGAGATCTGAGATGAGTGCTCAGGAACCTACATACCAAATTTCATCAAGATACCTCAAAATTTACTCAAGTTATCGTGTTAACGGGCGGACGGACGGACGGACATGGCTCAATCAAATTTTTTTTCGATCCTGATTATTTTGATATATGGAAGTCTATATTTATCTCGATTCCTTTATATATGTACAACCAACCGTTATCCAATCAAACTTAATATACTCTGTGAGCTCTGCTCAACTGAGTATAAAAACTTTTTTAAAAATAAGCTTTTATTATTTTGGTTAATAAAATTAACTAAAAAGTAAACAATAAATTGACTCTAAAGAAATATAACACTTTATAAGTTCATTGTAAGCTTAAACGATAATTAGGCTTTTTAGTCTGCGACAAAAAAATTCTATATTGTACATAATTATATATTTTTATACTCAGTTGAGCAGAGCTCACAGAGTATATTAAGTTTGATTGGATAACGGTTGGTTGTACATATATAAAGGAATCGAGATAGATATAGACTTCCATATATCAAAATAATCAGGATTGAAAAAAAATTTGATTGAGCCATGTCCGTCCGTCCGTCCGTCCGTGCGTCCGTCCGTTAACACGATAACTTGAGTAAATTTTGAGGTATCTTGATGAAATTTGGTATGTAGATTCCTGAGCACTCATCTCAGATCTCTGTTTAAAATGAACGATATCGGACTATAACCACGCCCACTTTTTCGATATCGAAAATTTCGAAAAACCGAAAAAGTGCGATAATTCATTACAAAAGACAGCTAAGCGACGAAACTTGGTAGATGAGTTGAACTTATGATGCAGAATAGAAAATTAGTAAAATTTTGGACAATGGGCGTGGCACCGCCCACTTTTAAAAGAAGGTAATTTAAAAATTTTGCAAGCTGTAATTTGGCAGACGTTGAAGATATCATGATGAAATTTGGCGGGAACGTTACTTCTATTACTATATTTACGCTTAATAAAAATTAGCAAAATCGGAGAAGGACCACGCCCACTTTTAAAAAAAAAATTTTTTTAAAGTAAAATTTTAACAAAAATTTTTATATCTTTACAGTATATAAGTAAATTATGTCAACATTGAACTCCAGTAATGATATGGTGCAACAAAATACAAAAATAAAAGAAAATTTCAAAATGGGCGTGGCTCCGCCCTTTTTAATTTAATTTGTCTAGGATACTTTTAACGCCATAAGTCGAACAAAAATTAACCAATCCTTTTGAAATTTGGTAGGGGCATAGATTTTATGACGTTAACTGTTTTCTGTGAAAATGGGCGAAATCGGTTAATGCCACGCCCAGTTTTTATACACAGTCTTCCATCTGTCCTTCCGCATGGAGCTTGAGCAAAAATCGACATATCTTTAATGAACTTAGTTCACGAGCTTACTTGAACTCACTTTATCTTGGTATGAAAAATGAACGAAATCCGACTATGACCACACCCACTTTTTCGATATCGAAAATTACGAAAAATGAAAAAATGCCATAATTCTATACCAAATACGAAAAAAGGGATGAAACATGGTAAGGTAATTGGATTGTTTTATTGACGCGAAATATAACTTTATAAAATGGTTGTGACACCTACCATATTAAGTAGAAGAAAATGAAAAGTTCTGCAGGGCGAATTAAAAAACCTTTAAAATCTTGGTAGGTATTACATATATAAATAAATTAGCGGTATCCAACAGATGATGTTCTGGGTCACCCTGGTCCACATTTTGGTCGATATCTGGAAAACGCCTTCACACCACTCCCTTTTAAAACTCTCATTAATACCTTTCTTTTGATACCCATATTGTACAAACAAATTCTAGGGTCACCCCTGCTCCACCTTTATGGCGATATCTCGAAACGGCGTCCACCTATGGAACTAAGGATTACTCCCTTCTAAAATACTCATTAACACCTTTCTTTTGATACCCATATTGTACAAACAAATTCTAGGGTCACGCCTGGTCCACCTTTATGGCGATATCTCGAAAATGCGACCACCTATACAACAACAACCACTCCCTTTCAAAACCCTCATTAATACCTTTAATTTGATACCCATATCGTACAAACATATTCTAGAGTCACCCCTGGTCCACCTTTATGGCGATATTTCGAAACGGCGTCCACCTATAGAACTAAGGCCCACTCCCTTTTAAAATACTCATTAACACCTTTCGTTTGATGCCCATATTGTACAAACAAATTCTAGGGTCACCCTTGGTCCACCTTTATGGCGATATCTCGAAACGGCGTCCACCTATGGAACTAACGATTACTCCCTTTTAAAATACTCATTAACACCTTTCATTTGATACCCATATCGTACAAACGCATTCTAGAGTCACCCCTGGTCCACCTTTATGGCGATATCTCGAAAAGGCGACCACCTATATAACAACCACCACTCCCTTTTAAAACCCTCATTAACACCTACCATATTAAGTAGAAGAAAATGAAAAGTTCTGCAGGGCGAATTAAAAAACCCTTAAAATCTTGGTAGGTATTACATATATAAATAAATTAGCGGTATCCAACAGATGATGTTCTGGGTCACCCTGGTCCACATTTTGGTCGATATCTGGAAAACGCCTTCACACCACTCCCTTTTAAAATACTCATTAACACCTTCCTTTTGATACCCATATTGTACAAAAAAATTCTAGGGTCACCTCTGGTCCACCTTTATGGCGATATCTCGAAACGGCGTCCACCTATGGAACTAACGATTACTCCCTTTTAAAATACTCATTAACACCTTTCATTTGATACCCATATCGTACAAACGCATTCTAGAGTCACCCCTGGTCCACCTTTATGGCGATATCTCGAAAATGCGACCACCTATACAACAACAACCACTCCCTTTCAAAACCCTCATTAATACCTTTAATTTGATACCCATATCGTACAAACGCATTCTAGAGTCAACCCTGATCCACCTTTATGGCTATATCCCTAAATGGCGTTCACCTATAGAACTATGGCCCACTCCCTTATAAAATACTCTTTAATGCCTTTCATTTGATACACATTCCAGGGTTTCCCTCGGTTCATTTTCCTACATGGTTATTTTCCCTTATGTTGTCACCATAGCTCTCAACTGAGTATGTAATGTTCGGTTACACCCGAACTTAACCTTCCTTACTTGTTAACATTAAAACTTTACACCTAAATTATTAAATCTTACAGTTTATATCACAGTCCTAATTGTTCTAATAAAAGCGTGTTACATTGCGATAGCAAGAAAATGAGATCCTAAATGTTCTTAATTATACCATCAAAATTTAACACGTTTTTTATTAGAACAATTAGGACTGTGATATAAACTGTAAGATTTAATAATTTAGGTGTAAAGTTTTAATGTTAAAAATATATAATTATGTACAATATAGAATTTTTTTGTCGCAGACGAAAAAGCCTAATTATCGTTTAAGCTTACAATGAACTTATAAAGTGTTATATTTCTTTAGAGTCAATTTATTGTTTACTTTTTAGTTAATTTTATTAACCAAAATAATAAAAGCTTATTTTTAAAAAAGTTTTTTTTTCTTTAATTTTATTTTTCTTCCTCTTATATGTTGTTCGTTTGGCTGCCCGATTTAAAAAGGCCGAAAACCGCGTAATGCAAAGATAGCTGCGATTGCTATTCACAACTATGGTTTGTTCGCAGATTTTTGTGAATTTTTCTGTCACGCTTGGATGTACCAGCTTTGAAACATTTGCCTTTCCGAATTACTTAAAGGCTGATGTACATCTCACGTAACAGGGCGAGTTAATCGAGGAGGCTTTTGGTGAGTCGATGAGCTCGAAAGAGGCGAGATGTTCACCCATGTGGGACTCGAACCCGCGTCTCTGCTCAAACCTTTATGTCTTTGGCGTGGAATACCCCTAGGATCCTGCCCCTCATATCAGCCAACTCATATAGACATTGACCGACTCGTCGCACAACCACTACCCTGGTAAACTTCGACGACAATTTCGCATTGAACCCCTGCGCCGCGTTGCTTTGCCGAAAGCTTCTCCGATACACAACTTGCTCCACTGCATAGGTTATTGGTCTGGCTCGAGTGTTGTAGACCTTGCGGCCTTTCTCATGCGCCAACTTCAGGCTTCGCGATATCCTGTCCCTTAGCAGTTTGAGTCGGAGATCTTTGGGCACGAGCTCTGTGTCTCATTCGGCGAATTGATCGATTTTTCGGAGCAACGCGTAGGTTTCTCCATGCTGGACCATACTTTGACCAAAGACCGCTCTATATGGCTCCATTTGAATAGCCTCTTGAACTGCGCTACGGAGTGCGAAGGCTGCTTTGGATATGTGCGTGTCCCATGACCTTTGGTCTCCCTCCTCGATATATGATCTGATTATGGCTAGGAGTGATCGGTTGACCCTTTCAGAGGCATTCGCGTGAGGTGAGTACACCGCCGTTCTTTAATGCTTAATGCCGTACCCCGTAAGGAAGTCTTGAAATGTCTCAGAAATTAACTGTCGGCCGTTGTCCGAATGCACGAACTCCGGGATCCCAAACACATGGAATACCTCGCCTTCTAGGTATCGGATCGCACCTTTGGCCGTAGCATTCCTCATAGGTTTCAACAGTGGAAATTTTGAGTAGTGATCGAATACTACAAATATATAACAATTCCCTCGCACGAGCGCGGATATGGCCCACAAAAATCAATATATAGTCTTAGTTTCAGTTCTCTGTTTCGGTTCGAACTCCCATTAGTGAACGGCTCACCTGGCTCGACGCTTTGCTGCACTTGCATATCTCGCACTGTCCTAGGAACCTTCGCACTGCCGCGACCATTCCCGGCCAATAGTACCTGCTTTGCAAACGATGCAGGGTTTTGGCTATACCTCCGTGGCCCGCTGCCACTCCGCTGTGCAAACGCTGAATCAGTTAATTCCGTAGTCCTTCTGGTACCCAGATTTTCCAGAGGCAGTCTTCCACTTCGTCGCCCCTCCTAAGTCTTGTCCGTTTAAAGATCACGACTTTCACATCTGGTAGCCGTTCGCAGTTTTCCTCTACTGCCTTTACTAGCCGCTGATAGGTCGCCGATTGAAATTCCCCATCATTCAGCGATATATTCGTCTCGAGTCCTACGTCATCTATCTCGTCCATCTGTACCCTACTCAGCGCATCGGGTACGATGTTCTGCGCCCCTTTCCTATGGACTATCGTAAAGTCAAATCCCTGGAGCTTGAGACTCCACCGTGCTAGTCGTCCGGAAAGGTATTGTTGGCTCAAAAGCCATTTGAGGCTCATGTGATCCGTGATGATCGTGAATGGGGTACCGTCCACGTACGGGCGAAACTTCTTCACACTCATTACCGCGGCTAGGCACTCAAGTTCCGTTATCGTATAATTTCTTTGTGCTGAGTTCAGTTTCTGGGATATGTACGAAATTGGTCGCTCATTCCCCTCATCGTCCAGCTGGAAAAGTACGGCTCCGATGCCCGTAGTGGACGAGTCGCACTGGATGAAAAGGTGTTTTGAAAAGTTGGGATTTACCAGGACCTTTGGCGAAGCCAAGTCGCTTTTGAGCTGTTCGAAGGCAGCAATGGCCTCGGATGTCATGCTAAACTCCTTCCTTTTTCTTAAGCAGTCCGCAAGGGGTGCCGACACGGTGGCAAAGTTTGGGATGAACCTTCTGTACCATCCTGTTAGCCCAAGGAATCGCCTAAGTTGATTTAGGGTTTTTGGTGTCGGGAAGTCGAGCATGGCCTGTACCTTGCAAGGATCGGATTTCAATTCGCCCTGCCCTAAGATGAATCCCAGATACCGGATTTCTTTCTGACAAAACTTGGATTTCTGCAGGTTGATGGTTAGTCCTGCTTTTGATAGACATTCGGCTACCTCCGACAGCTGCTGCATGTGAGTCCCAAAATCTGGTGAGCAGACGAGTAGGTCGTCAATGTACACGAACACATTGTCCCTTAATCGTGACGGAATGACGCGATCCATTAGTCGGTACAACCTCTGACTGGCATTGCAAAGCCCAAAGGGCATCACTTTAAAGTGATAGAGGGGCCGGCCTGGGACGGTGAAGGCCGTCTTCTCCCGCGACTGCTCCTCCAAAGGGATCTGCCAGAAGGCGTCCTTCAAGTCAATGCCAGTTATGAAAAATGTATCGCGTAGCCGGCTGAGGGGTCGCTCCACATGCTGAGTTGGATATGCATCTTTTTTCGTACGCTCGTTGAGCTTCCGCATGTCCACGCAAGCCGGTCTTTTCCAGGTTTTTGTACTTACACAATTGGAGAACTCCACGCGCTATTGCTCTCTCCTATGACGCCGAGGCTGAGCATTCGGTATATTTCCTTATATGCACACCTTTGCTTAACGGGTGACATGGGGTAATACCGCTGCTTCACAGGCACAGTTTCATGGTAAACTTCGAACCGGTGTTCTGTCAGATGCGTCCTTCCCAGTCCAAGCTTTGCGGATGATGGAAAAAGGTTTTTGACATTCTCTAACTCTAGCAATTCCCTTGGTGTTAGCTCGACCATCCCCGAGTGCTCTACACTTATCTCCGAGGCCACTGTTGGAAGTAGATCGAATGCTTCCCAAAAGTCTATGCCGAGATAGAGTGCTTGCGCTTAAGGCTCGGCACCATATATAAACTTAGTACAGCCGACTTCCCTCGCCAAGTCACGTTTGCATCAATTTTTCCCACTACTGCTTGTCCTTTTCCATCGGCCATTTTGAGCTCCTCGTCCAGCAAACGTGTTCTCTTTCCGTTGAATCGTCCAATTGCCGTTCCTCCCAAACAGCTTACAGAAGCCCCGCTATCCATTCATTGGCTCTCCCTCGATCGTGACTTCCGCATACGGTCGGCGATCCACGTCATTTCTAATTATGGTAGCTGCTATCGCCCGCTTCATCATCTTGCGCTCTCGAGTCCTTCGTCGCAACTTTTTGATCTTCTTGGCGCGCCTTCGTTTGGTTCCTGTGGCGCAGATACTGGCGACGGAATTTGAAGTGCCGAATATCCTTCTCCTCACTTCCTGATATCGTCTCTCCCTGTCATGTAGTGTGTTGAATGAACTTCCAGCTAGTATTGTTGTTGATTTCGGTTCCGATGTTTCTGTTAATTGTACTCCGGGAGCTTTTTCTCCTGGCCCGATTTCCCGGTACTCCCGCCAGGGAAGTCATTTTCCTGCCCGCATTTTCCACACATCCCAAACCTGGCACCCTCCTGGTTGCATTTGTAGCATTTCAGATTGTGAAAATGTGATTCCCATCTCGGCTCGTCTGACTTTTGCATCACCCTTAGGTCCACCTTCTTCCTGAAGTCCTCGTTCCTTTTGCTCCCACGCTCCTTTCTCTCGAAAGGTTCCAGCAATGGCCCGCTTCTTCCGTTCTCAGGTTCCTCACCATGTAGAAGATCGATTTCCTCAATGTTTGTCCTCTTTGTGAACTTCCGCTCGTATTCGTCCAAATGCTTCTCCGCTCGCCTGCACTGTGTTTTCAACTCCGCGAGTGTCGTTATCTGGCAGCCGAATATGAGGTTCTTAACTCTTGATTTTAGGTTCCTACGCATGAGGTTGACCAAGCTCCCCTCCACCATCGGATATTTCATGGTAAGCGCCATGCCTCTTACGCACGCATAAAAGTCATCGAACGATTCTCGGTGTTCTTGCTTCCTCTCGTTCATTGCTTGCCGAATTTCCTCGTCACAGCCCGCCTTGCGGAAATGATCCAGAAGTGCCTCTCTGAGATGAGTGAATCCATCTTCGTCCTGACCTGTGCGTTCTTCCATATATAGCCAGCACCATTCCTGCGCGGCTCCGGTCAGCAGTAGATGGAAGCTCGCGCACAAGTCGCTTGATGATATGCCATGACGCCTTTGCAGAGTCTCCACCCTGAACAAAAACCGCTCAATGGGATGCCGCCATCATATCTCAAACCCCAGTCCCTAATTGTCTTAAATTTGTTTTTGTTAATGTCCAAGAAATTACGTTCCTTCTGTGGAGATGGTGTGAACAACCTTCGGCCAGTGAATCCTGGTCGATCCGTAGCAGCATGCTCTTCCTCTTTCCCCGCGTTCTCGCTCTGGCCTAATGCCGAAAAGCGTCAACATTCTCCAGGGGCATCTCCGCGGTTGCCTGTACGCCTTCGCGAACCTTCTCCACTTTTAAGATTCGTTCCCCTAAGGATCTGACGGCTTTTCGCACCCCGTTCATGGCTTCGCGTATCGCGCCCGCCGTCGTGCGATTAACATCCAGCTGATATTGAAAAAACATTGCTTTGAATTTTTGTAGCAGTTCACCACCCATCTTATCTACTATATTTGTTTCTGGGGTAGCGATTTCTCCTACCGGGATTACCCTTTGTCTAGTTTGAGAAACCGATGCCCGAGGCGCAGGCCTCTCCGAGGACAATCGCTCCTCTTCCTCTTCGCTCTCGTGTTCTTCCGTTGACTTTGAAGCACTATGCTTACTTCCCGTCAACGCACTCTCTCTTTCACTCAACCTTGTTTTCCATTTCCCTTTTCTAGTCATCGTATTGAATGTTTGTAAAAGTGTGTATATGCAAAATTGAATATGTCTTTATGCATACACCTTGTATGCTGAGTTGTAAAAAAAACGTTTCTACCTTCCTATCTTTTCTTCCTAGTTGATAAACAATGTAATAAAAAACCAAAAATATGTTCGTCGTCGTGTGTGTGATGATCTAGGCTGTGGGTGACCTGCCTCAACTACTTCGTCCTGTCCGTTCCCCCTGTCTCCCTATCATTTGTGTCCACAACCAAAAGGATTTGACCCTCATCCTAATGGGCTGGACAGGAGGTGGGTCATCGGGAGGCTACATACGAATATGAGCATATACGCCTTAGGTAGTAGCCGCCTCGCCGATAAGACGCCCATTCCGATCCTTCCAGCGTGTATCTCTGGGAACCTACGTCATGCTAACGTGAGCGTACAGCACATTGGCAGTAGCTGCCTCGCCGATGAGATACCCGCCTTGGCGCAAAATCTACCTCATAAAAATCCGAATAATGTTTAGCACCATTGACACATTTATGAGACATAACGCACAGCCTCATAAGCTTCCGACAGTAATCCTCCCTGTCCAAATGAATAATGCATCATAATTGTGAAAAACTCGCGAATCCTTAATTTTAAATTTTTGTTTTCGTGATTGCCATTTTCGGGCCAACCACGTTGGGCGCCATTTCTTTTGTTACGGTTACGGTTTTGTACTGCTCACCTACCACTATGGAGTTACCTGCTAGCAGTAAGGATACCTGGGTTATGGCTAAGGGCGTCTCCCGAAAGGAGAAGCCATGGCCTGACGATCCGCTGGGTACGCTTGCTTTATCGACTGAGCTCGCCGGATTGAGGTGGGTCTGTATAGATCGATGCCGATGAACCACAGGTTGATAACAAAAAGAAAAATGTCGTACCCTTGTGCTATATCGATGGAAAATACCTACCCTTCAAAGCGAGTGTCCACTCTCATGATGCGCCTTCATCGTCGATGCAGTTTATCTCCATAAAATCGAGACTGGCCCTTCTGCCTTCCTTATCCCTCCCTACCATTGTCGGCCGTGGCCAGTGTTGGTCGACCCTAATATCAAACCTGTATCCTTACGTCCGTCTGTCTAGCCGAAGTGATCACCCACTTCACCCCCAATTATCACACACCACTTCGGTTTATGCTTAGCAATTCATTTCGTTTAATACCATATCGCTTATTATTTAGTACACTGTTTTACTCCTCTCTCCTAACGACATACTGCTGTTAGGAACTATCCTTATTTTAGGTTGCCTTTCTTTAGGCTTATCATAAATTCCTTCAAAAAAACAAAATTTCAATTCAAATCTCCTAGTCTACATTTGTACTGGTTTGCCATAAATCAGGCTCATCACCAATTGTCGTATTCGGGTGTTATTAAATCCACCCCAAATAAACACGTTTGTATATACATATAAGTTAAGGATTCTTTTATTAAGAATTCCAAAAAAATATATTTTTAGGGTCTTTACGACCTTTATTGAGTCACATCAAAAGTAGAACTAACTTTACAAAAATTATTAACTTATAACTAAACTTAATTAATTGGCCGACTCCGTTGGGGTCGCTGCTGCGTTTTGCTATTCCGCGAATTAGCCAACTTTAGTTGCGCGTGTTGGGCTTTCTGTCTAAATTAATTGGAGCTTTAATTTGCTGACGTCGCGTCTGGCAATTTTGTGGGAAAAGTATTGAACTTCCGCTCTACATAAATTTAACTAATTTTGCTGACATTGCATCTTGAGCTTTTGTGTGAAATATTGTGCAACAAGAGTTGCATATCCGCTTTACCTGCATTTATAATTGCTTATTAATCATTTATTGTTGTAGCAATTGTTAACATATGCCATGTTAACACTTCCCCTCTTAAAAACGTTCGTCCCGAGCGTTGTCAAAAATAAGGTAAGTTATTAAAATTTATGTATGTGGACTGCTCGTTTGAAATATCTTTGATCTCACCTAGAGTGATGCTTGGTGCAGGTATCTGGTTAATTTCAAGTTTTGATGAAATTATTATCCTGTTTTTGGACTTCTTCCAGAATTTGCAAAAAATTATTATGATGATTAACGTAGTCAAAACTGCTCCAATTGAAAGTGAGCTGTTGGATACCGTTGCTACTTTAAGAAGATTTATTCTGCGTATATTCTCGATGTGTAACTCTTTTAGAGCCTTGAGGGAGAGTAACTCAGTTCGATTCTTTTCGATTGGTGCAGGTTGCAGGACTGCTGGGATAGCGGGAAAAGGTACTATGTCATAGTTAATGTACGTTTGACTATTAATTTTCAGCGTTGAATTATGACAGTTGATAAGTTGTGTTCCTGATATATTCTTAAGCTCGCCATCTGTGAATATCTGTCCTTCAAAGCCATTAAGGAGTAATACACCGGTCTTTATTTCTTCGATTTGGCGAATGTGGTGGCCGTTGCTTTTAGTGCAAGTTGAATTAAGACTACTTATTATCCTAGGCATACAAGTATTATTACTTATGTCAACTAAATGATTCTGTCTACAAATTTCTATTTTCTTATAGCTATCGCAAAGTTTTTTTATTCCGTAAATTTCTTTTTTTCCTCTTAATATTTTTCCGAATTCTATATCAATTATAGTGTTGTCTGCTTTTACAACAGGTCTTAAAATAATTTTTTGAAAATTTTCTTTAATAACTAGTGGTATTTTTACCAAGTAAAAAATCGTCATATTTTGACTAATAACATTTATATTGGCAATCTCTAGTGCCTCTTCCGCATTTTTAAACGGTATTTTCTCATCTTCGAGTTTTTCCATAGCAATTTCAATTTTATTTAACAATAGTGTATTCAATATGTCTTTTTTCGCCCACTGTATGGCGTATTTAATATTCGTCAATTCTTCCTTAATTAATCTTATTCTATTTTGCAAGTTGGTTATTGTTTCGTTTTCTACATAAATATCTTTCCTTATGTTATTAAAGAGATTATTTACTATATTTGTAATATTATTAATTTTCTCATTGTTTATTATTATTATTGTTAATTTCATTAAGATTGTTTGTTATTACTTCAAGATCATCATGATCTGGGCTTCCGGCGATGCATTTCCATGCCGTCCCTAAAATGTTTATAGATCTCTTTTGTTTCTTTTCAATTGGTTTGATCGTGTCTAATATCTAGAGGGATTGGGTTAACTCGTGTATTAAGGTGGGATACAGGATATTATCCTTAGATATGTCCGATGAAATAAATTTGTACATGTCTGTCAAAAATTGTTCGTACTTATTGAGGTCAATTATATGTATAAGCCTTAACGGACCGTTCTGTATTTTTACTAGTCCGTCATTAATCGTCACTAGTTGCGAGTTCGTATAGTGGTAAATGTCTACTGTCGCAGTGGCACAGTAAATTAACAGGAGTCTGAAAATGAAAGGGTAAATTTTTAATTTCTAATATTGCTTTTATGGACTACTTTTCCTGTTTCTGTTAAAATGGTTGAGTTTCTGTCTTCCTTTACTACTTCTTTTCTAAACTTGGGGGAAATTTTTGTACCTAACCGTTTATTGATTTTCACATATACGGTTTCTCCTGGGTAAAAGATCTTTATGGGATGCTGGGTTTTATTATGATAAGAAAGATCTTTAAGCGGTTTATTTCTTAACTCGGAGATGTTTTCTTCCCTCGCTCTTTCGAATTGGCTTGAGTCAGTAGAGACTGTTCTCCCGAAAAACACCTCTATTGGTTTCTTTTTTGTTGTTGAGTGAATTGTATAATTATATTCGTAGACAGAGTTGTCGAGAAGTTCGGCGAATGAAGAGAAGGTGCGTTCTGCTTTTAAGCAACGCATTATTTCTGTGAGGGTCGAGTGGAATCGTTCCACTTGACCGTTAAGGGAACTGGTATAAGGCGGTGTTTTGAAAACTTGTATGTTTAAAGTGTCCTCCATTAAAAATCTTATGGAAGCTGAGTTCAGGGATGTTTCGTTATCTATTATGACATATTCGGGTACGCCAAATTGAAAAAGTATTTCACGGAGAGGTTCCTTAACGTGTTCTATTGCTCTGGATTTAAGTATTTTGGTTTGAGCATATTTTGAAAATTTGTCTATTGCTGTCAGGACTATGTTTCGGTCGGTCATGTAAATGTCGATGTGCAAAATTTGTCCTGGGAATTGAGGTATGGGAGTTTCTCCTAATTTTGGTTTACTGGGGTGTCTATCATATTTATTTTCTTTACAGGTTGAACATTGTTGAATTATTCTTTTAATTTTTGTAGTCATAGATGGGAAGTAGAAATTTTCGAGAATTTGAATTTTATTTTCTCGACAATTTCTGTGAGCTCTTTTGTGGGTTTTGATTATGATTTATTCCTGTTCTTGTTCGTCTGTCACGTCCTGGACTTGCAGTTGTGTAAACCTGATCTTATAGTTGCTAAAGTGGATTGGGTATATTTCCTGAATTTTTTCAATAGTTCGTTCTTCTGTTTTAACACAGTTAACTACGGAGGGGTTGAGGTATCTTTTAAGGCGGTCTATCAAAATTTCTGGGCTATAGTCGGGTTCCTCTAAAATGTGCATGTGGTAAGTGGGAAATATTATTTTAAATTGGTACGTTGAAGTTTCAGCTACTTTCAGAAATAGCTGATTTTTGAAAACATTTATTGGGATTTCGACGTGAGGAATTAAATTATCCGATGAACTCTCGTCACTATGTTGAGTTGAGGATAAGGAATTAATTGGTTCAGGTGGCATTCTTGAAAGGGCGTCAGCTACAACGTTAGTTGTGCCAGGTTGAAGTGGAGTTCGTGATTATATTCCTCTAAAATGGATTTCCAGCGTTTCATTTTAGAGTTGTTGTTTTTATTGCTAAGAACCTGGGTAAGGGGTTGATGATCTGTAAATATTTTTACTTTTGCTTAGCCGTAAAGATAGTTCCTGAAATTGTTTAGGGCCCATATTATAGCTAAAAACTCTTTCTCGTTTGTAGCATAGGCTTCTTCTGTTTTGTTGAGTGTTCTTGAAATGAATGCGATGGGTTTTTTATCCTGAGAAAGCACTGCACCAATCGCATAATTAGAGGCATCGGTTGTTAAATGGAAATCTTTGCTGAAGTCGGGGTATGCGAGTATAACATCGTCAGACATAAGGGATTTTTTTATTTTATTGAAAGCATCTTTTCCTTCTTCATTTAGTTCGATATTTATTTTAGCTGATTTGTTTTTGGATATACGCCCTTCTTCCCCTCTTAAGAGTATCGTTAGGGGTTTAGCCAACATGGCGTAATCTTTAATGAAGCGGCGGTAGTATCCGGAAAGGCCTAAGAATGAGCGAAGTTGATTAATGGTTTTTGGGTAAGGTATTCTTGATATTGCTTCAACCTTTGCGGGGTTTTTTGTAATTCCTCTTGAGGAAATAATGAATCCTAGGAAATCTACAGAGTCCTTGAAAAAATGGCATTTATCGAGTTGGATCTTCATGTTAGAGTCTTCTAGAGTTTTAAAAATTTGCTGTAAGTGGAGAGCGTGCTCTTATTCATCGATATAGACGTAGCATAGTTTGCCGATGTAATGACGAAGAATGTCATCTAGAGTTCGCTGGAATATTGACGGAGCATTTTTGAGTCCGAATGGCAATCTCGTGAACTCGTACTTGCCATTATTGATTGAGAAAGCCGTTTTCTCAATATCGGATTCCTTGAGCGGGATTTGATGAAATCCGCTTTTTAGGTCTAACACGGAAAAAAATTTATTTTTCCCGAGCTGAGACAATACTTCGTTTATCTGAGGTATTGGGTAGCGGTCTGCTACAGTAATCGCGTTAAGCTTGCGATAGTCGATAACGACTCGATACTGCTTGTTGCCTTGGGAGTCAGGCTTTTTCGCTACCACCCAAACGGGTGAGTTGTAAGGTGACCTTGATGGTCGAATAATGCCGTCGTCTAGCATTTTGTTTATTTGGGATTCAACTTCGCTTTTAAGCGACATGGGGTAGGGATAGTATCGTGTATAAACAGGAGTATCTTTATTGGTTCTGATTTCGCCTACGACTTTAGTGGTGTATGTAAGTTTATCGTTGGGTTCCGCGAAGAGACTAGAAAAGTTTTCTACTAGATTATTGATTTTACTTTTCTGACTTGGTGACATGTTGTCTTCCTTAAGGTCAATTTTGTTAATTGATCCCGAAGCTAACTGTTTTATCCTAATTCTTGTGTTTCCTTTTATTTCCATAAAGTCATCCTTGACGTGGATCACAGCTTCGAGTTCCTTGAGGCTGTCGTTTCCAAGGAAACCATGGAAGGATTTTAATGTGGGGAGAAGGTAAAACTTCAATTTGTTATCGGCGTTAGGTGTGTTCTTTGATTTCGATGTCTCCCGCTATTGATTTTGCAAAAAAAATTTTGTCGTTTCTGATTGGATTGGGAACAATGGAGGGCTGTGTATAGTTTTTTGTAGATCCTGTATCTATTAAAAATTTTACAGTTTCTCCATTCTTCAGTTTGCACTGGAAGTAAGGCAGCGAAGAGTGGTTCATCCTAAAAAATGTAGGTCTGTTGTGTCTAGGTAATTGTCCTTGTGTTGTTCCTCGCAGTTGTCAGGAGTGGTATAAGTTTCGTCGTTGTAATAATCTGCATTTGGCTGATCGTTATTTGTCATGGTAGGGGAATATTCCTCAGGTTGGTCGGCATCTATATGGAAGTTCCTTTGGATTTTGTCTGGGGGAACTGGTGCTGGAGGGTTTCCGGTAGGAGGTCTTTTGTTAGTTGGGTCACTAGGACGCGGCCTATTCAAAAAATTTATGTTGCGCGTTCTTAGCGACTGGTCTATATCCATTGGTTCTGGACGTGGCTGAGGCTTCTGAAAGGGCCTCGGTGGTGGATAGTTTGGTTGCTGACCATAATGATTAGCTGGTTGTGGACGTTGGCCTTGACCACTTACCTGTGGTCGTTGGTATGGGTTGGTTGCGTACAACCTGGGTTGGGGCATGTATGCCAATTCTGGGTAGAATTCATTATTTAGCCTTCTAGGAGGCAAAGGTGGTCGAAATTCCTGCGGCTTTCTACCTTGGCCATTATTGCTTAGAGCATAATGTGACCTGAAATTCTGTTTTTCTAGTTTAAGGCACAGGTGGAGTGCCTGAGGGAGGTCCGCCGGTTCTCTAATTCCTAGGAGTCTGGGGAGATCTCCTTTGAGGCCACGGACAAAAGTGTCTAGGGCTTTATCCCTATAAGTGCGGGTTAGTAGGTGCATGGCTTCTGTGCCGACTTCCATGCAGCCTAGTTTATTTAATATTAAGGACAAATGAGAGTATACCCGTTGGTAAAACTCTTGGATCGTAAGGTTACCCTGTACGAATGAAGTCATTTGGTACTCGAGGGTACCAAAGCGCGCTTGTCCGCGTAATGGAGTGTCAAGCATTTTGATATGGCCTGCCAGTCTAATGGAGTGTTGTACGACTCCAGGGCGACATCGGCGTTGCCCACAATTTTATTTCGTATGACATTAAGTATCCCATAGTATTTGGGAGTTCCTCTTTGAGGCTCATATATTTGGAGGATTCTGTCCACACTTTTCCTCCAAGATGTGAATTCTCCTGGGTTTCCAGAGAATTCCCGAAGACATCTTACAACATCCGGAATTTTGTCTAGTTCGGAAACATTACCCGTTAAATTTGTATCGATTGTAATGTCCGTAAAGTTCGAAAAATTCGCGTTAGGATTTAGGGCGGTTTGAACTAGGTTCCGCCCCTCGGTTTTCAGGATATTGGTGACAAGTCCTGAGACAATATTTGTAAGTGTTTCCATTGAAAACGCATTGGGGTTACGAGGAGCTTGCTGACCAGAAGGTGCAGCTGGGGCTTGGGGTGCGTTCAAGATTGGTGGACGAACGAGGTTGTTTGGATTCATTTCAACTGATAAATTTATTTGATATAATTAATTTCTTTTATTAATAGTAAAATTCAATGAACCGAACCAATTGAAAATCTAAAGTATAAAACCTTTCTTAAAGTTTTTCACAAGAAGTGATAAATTTAGTTATTTAAATTTTGGTAATTGATTCACTTTTATCATAAAATTTTCTCGGTGTTGTCACTAATTATTCACAAAGGGTTAATTCATCACTCTTTTTATTTTACTTTTTATCAATCTAGTTCTCAATAGAGGCTTCTTACTATTCCTAAAATTTTAATTCTAAGGCGAATCCTTTTTTCGCAGATTTATATTTTATTTTGCTTTGCAATTTTTTCGTTTTTCCAATAAAATTTCTCAAATTAATTTTTCATTCTACTTTAGCTTCAAAATAAGATTTTTTTTTTCTCAACTTCACTTTTCAAACGATTTCCTTAGTAATCTACTATTCATTTACTTTTAATATTAAAAAATTTTTATTTCACAAATTTCTTTCATTTTCTTACTTCTAAACTTAACTTACATTGCTAGCTTCTCCATTTTTTTAGGGGAAGGTCCTTCGCATACCGGCTGACGACTGGGCGTCTGCTTTTTGTCCTTGGTCGGTCTACTGGGGGGCCGATATACGCTGCTCCTATTCTCTGGCCTCGGTTGCTGCTTTCGTTGCTTCTTTCGTTTTTCCTTTTCTTAAAGTATTCCACTCGAATATTGCGCGCTTTCTTAATCGCGCGGTTTTTTTCAGTGTTTTTCGGAACGGAATCTAAAGGATGTTAACCACTACTTTTTGCAACCCGCGAACAACCGTAGGCCCCACGTTGGGCGCCAGTTAAGGATATATATTATATATATATATAATATATTTTAGGATCTTTACGGCCTTTATTGAGTCACATCAAAAGTAGAACTAACTTTACAAAAATTAATAACTTATAACTAAACTTAATTAATTGGCCGACTCCGTTGGGGTCGCTGCTGCGTTTTGCTATTCCGCGAATTAGCCAACTTTAGTTGCGCGTGTTGGGCTTCCTGTCTAAATGAATTGGAGCTTTAATTTGCTGACGTCGCGTCTGGCAATTTTGTGGGAAAAGTATTGAACTTCCGCTCTACATAAATTTAACTAATTTTGCTGACATTGCATCTTGAGCTTTTGTGTGAAATATTGTGCAACAAGAGTTGCATATCCGCTTTACCTGCATTTATAATTGCTTATTAATCATTTATTGTTGTAGCAATTGTTAACATATGCCATGTTAACATATATATGTGAATGTGTGAGTATGCTTATCGATGTATGTATACTAATTACACTCAGAGAAAAAATCGTTCTAAAACGAACGAAACAAGTTCAAAATTAAGAACATTCGTTGACAAAAGTCTGTTAAGTACGTTTTTTCTTAACTTGTGACCGATGGGCTTGTTTTAAGAACAGTTTTTCCAAGCACACCGTTCGTATTTTATGACCACTTTGGTATTGATGTGTGAACCTTCTGTGCTCATTTCAAGCACTACTTTGGCTTGATTTAGGATTTTTCGTTCTCACGCTTCGAGAACGATTTGGGGCCGATTTAACATTTTTCGGTCTCAATTTAAGAACGGTTCGTACTTGATCTTTGGCTGGAGGGAAAGTATTTTTTTAAATATATTTATTTAATTTTTATTAATAATAATATTTTTGTCATAAATAAAGAATATTTACAACAAAAAAATTGTTATTAAAATTCAAAAGTTTAAGAAAATATGCATAATAAGCATTTTTTCATACATTTCTCTTATTGAGAAATTATTCTTATTTAAAGATGTAATCTGCATATATACTTAAAACATTTCATAACAAGTTTGAGAATTACCTGTGGGTATGTGAATGGAACTGAACGAAAAATAAGAGTTAAAAAAATAGAACAAAAAAAAATTGTTTTAAAAAATTCAGAGTTTGGTGGTGATCGAACTCGCGCAACACGATCGCAAGCGCAACATCATAGCCGCTGGGCCACTACAACTGCTTGATAGCTGCTGCCAAATGGTGTATTTAACATTGTAGTGCACACGAATTGTACCGTTTTTATACTCAGTTGAGCAGAGCTCACAGAGTATATTAAGTTTGATTGGATAACGGTTGGTTGTACATATATAAAGGAATCGAGATAGATATAGACTTCCATATATCAAAATAATCAGGATCGAAAAAAAATTTGATTGAGCCATGTCCGTCCGTCCGTCCGTCCGTTAACACGATAACTTGAGTAAATTTTGAGGTATCTTGATGAAATTTGGTATGTAGGTTCCTGAGCACTCATCTCAGATCGGTATTTAAAATGAACGATATCGGACTATAACCACGCCCACTTTTTCGATATCGAAAATTTCGAAAAACCGAAAAAATGCGATAATTCATTGCCAAATGCGGTTAAAGCGATGAAACTTGGTAGATGGGTTGACGTTATGACGCAGAATAGAAAATTAGTAAGATTTTGGACAATGGGCGTGGCACTGCCCACTTTTACAAGAAGGTAATTTAAAAGTTTTGCAAGCTGTAATTTGGCAGTCGTTGAAGATATCATGATGAAATTTGGCAGGAACGTTACTACTATTACTATATATGTGCTGAATAAAAATTAGCAAAATTGGATGAAGAACACGCCCACTTTTTAAAAAAAAAATTTTTTAAATTCAAATTTTAACAAAAAATTTAATATCTTTACTGTATATAAGTAAATTAAGTCAAAATTCAACTCCAGTAATGATATGATGCAACAAAATACAAAAATAAAAGAAAATTTCAAAATGGGCGTGGCTCCGCCCATTTTCATTTAGTGTGTCTAGAATTTTTTTAATGCCATAAGTCGAACAAAAATTTACCAATCCTTTTGAAATTTGGTAGGAGCATAGATTCTATGACGTTAACTGTTCTCTGTGAAAATGGTCGAAATCGGTGGAAGCCACGCCCAGTTTTTATACACAGTCCACCGTCTGTCCTTCCGCTCGGCCGTTAACACAATAACTTGAGCAAAAACCGATATATCTTTACTAAACTTAGCCCACGTACTTATCTGAACTCACTTTATCTTGGTATAAAAAATTGCCGAAATCCGACCATAACCACGCCCACTTTATCGATATCGAAAATTACGAAAAATTAAAAAAATGCCATAATTCTATACCAAATACGAAAAAAGGGATGAAACATGGTAACTGGATTGGTTTATTGACGCAAAATATAACTTTGGAAAAAACTTTGTAAAATGGGTGTGACACCTACCATATTAAGTAGAAGAAAATGAAAAAGTTCTACAAGGCGAAATCAACAGGCCTTGGAATCTTGGCAGGAATACTGTTAGTGTTATTGAATATATAAATAAATTAGCAGTACCCGACAGATGATTTTCTGGATCACCTGATCCACATTTGGTCGATATCGCGAGAACGCCTTCACATATACATCTAAGGGCCACTCGCTTTTAAAACCCTCATTAATACCTTTAATTTGATATCCATATCGTACAAACACATTCTAGAGTCAACCCTGGCCCACCCTAATGGCGATATCTCGAAAAGGCGTGCACCTATAGACCTAATGCCCACTCCCTCTTAAAATGCTCAGTAACACCTTTCGTTTGATACCCATATCGTAAAAACATTCTAGAGTCACCCCTGGCCCACCCTAATGGCGATATCTCGAAAAGGCGTCCACCTATAGACCTAATGTCCACTCCCTCTTAAAATGCTCAGTAACTCCTTTCCTTTGATACCCATATCGTACAAACATTCTAGAGTCACCCCTGGCCCACCCTAATGGCGATATCTCGAAAAGGCGTCCACCTATAGACCTAGTGCCCACTCCCTCTTAAAATGCTCAGTAACACCTTTCGTTTGATACCCATATCGTACAAACATTCTAGAGTCACCCCTGGCCCACCCTAATGGCGATATATCGAAAAGGCGTCCACCTATAGAACTGAGGATTACTCCCTTTTAAAATACTCATTACCACCTTTCATTTGATACCCATATCGTACAAACACATTCTAGAGTCACCCTGGCCCACCCTAATGGCGATATCTCGAAAAGGCGCCCACGTATAGACCTAGTGCCCACTCCCTCTTAAAATGCTCAGTAACACCTTTCGTTTGATACCCATATCGTACAAACATTCTAGAGTCACCCTTGGTCCACCTTTATGGCGATATCTCGAAAAGGCGTCCACCTATAGAACTAAGGATTACTCCCTTTTAAAATACTCATTACCACCTTTCATTTGATACCCATATCGTACAAACACATTCCAGAGTCACCCCTGGCCCACCCTAATGGCGATATCTCGAAAAGGCGTCCACCTATGGACCTAATGCCCACTCCCTCTTAAAATGCTCAGTAACACCTTTCGTTTGATACCCATATCGTACAAACACATTCTAGAGTCACCCCTGGCCCACCCTAATGGCGACATTTCGAAAAGGCGTCCACCTATAGACCTAATGCCCACTCCCTCTTAAAACGCTCAGTAACACCTTTCATTTGATTCCCATATCGTACAACTAGAGACACCCCTGGTGCACCTTTATGGCGATATCTCGAAACGGCGTCCACCTAGGGAACTAAGGATCACTCCTTTTCAAAATACTCATTAACAGCTTTCATTTGATACCCATATCGTACAAACATATTCTAGAGTCACCCCTGGTCCACCTTTATGGGGATTTCTCGAAAAGGCGTTCACCTATAGAACTAAAGCCCATTCCCTTTTAAAATACTCATTATCACCTTTCATTTGATACCCATATCGTACAAACACATTCTAGAGTCAGCCCTGGTCCACCTTTATGGCGATATCCCTAAATGGCGTCCATCCATAGAACTATGGCCTACTCTCTCTTAAAATACTCTTTAATACCTTCCATTTGATACACATGTCATACAACCACATTCCAGGGTTACCCTAGGTTCATTTTCCTACATGGTGATTTTCCTTATTTTGTCTCCATAGCTCTCAACTGAGTATGTAATGTTCGGTTACACCCGAACTTAGCCTTCCTTACTTGTTTTTTCTTGGGCTTGATTTAAGAACATCGTTCTCATTAATAGAACATTTGTTCATATTTTAAGACCGGCCGTTCGTTTTTCAAGAAAATGGTGTCAGTTCAAGAACAAGGTTGTAGTTTTAAGGACAGGTCGTTCGTTTTTCAAGAACAAAAAAGTAAGAACATGAAAAGCTTGAGTTGAGTCCGGTGGTGCTGGATTTTAGAACGGCGTTTTTCTCTGAGTGTACCTATTGAACATAATCTTAAGTATATGCATAACCATAGATAAGTGTAAATATTATTAGTTAGTTATTCAAAAGTAGTAATCTCAGAAAAAGAAAAGAATTGGCTCTTGGGAGGTATTAAACCCGCGCTGAATATATCGATATGTTTATATGTACATTTATACAGATATGGGTATGCTTATTGACGCAGATTAGCTACCGCCTAAATATCATATTTTGTATGATTGGTTGTAATGTCAATCGCGTGTATGCAAGCATGCCCATTACCAGTAAAAAAAACTAAAGAAACAAGATCGTCTTATCAATTCATATGTGGATGGATATACACATGCTTACTAACGCCTACTGACCACTATATGAGCATGACAGCTTGTTACAGTGAACATACATCAATCGTGTGTACGAACAGCCACGTGTGAGTATGCTTATCCATTATTAATGAATTATTCCAAAGAAGTAAACAAAAGAACACGACCCTTCTGTAGACCCAGATGTACCTCATGTACCTGACATATCATGCATTATCGATACCGCACACAAATTGGCATTACAACAAGATATACCTGCTCGCGTTTGCATACATATCCACATAGAAATGCTTCATACCAGCATTATATTTGGTAGCCCACAACTCTCGAAATTCATCCTCAACTTATTTGCTTAGCTTATTTTAGGTAAGCACACTGCTACATGGATTCAGTTCTCAAATCTTCGTTTACATAATACCTTACTAAACTAACTCCCTCCTTAGACACTCAGGTGTGTATTGAGCTGCCTGCTATTTCTAAACAGTTGTATTATTTTGCACTCAGTGTGTAAAAGAATGGCCACTCTATTCCCTTTCATCATAATGAAAACCAAGACAGTTTGGCCCTATCAGCTACTACACTAAGGCGCCTGGGTGTTGAGCTAACGGGTTCTGCATTTCGATTGCTTATAGCAAATTTTCTTTCACCTAGGATACTTTTCGCTTTCTTTCGTTACTGCGCACTCACAGCTTTGACAACAGTTTCTACATTTCTTTAATCATAACTACATCTAAATTAGTGATGCGCAGAGAATTGCAGGAGCTATTTATATTATCATGCGACGCTTGTATGCAGGTATATGTACCGATACGGAGCAATAGTAATCCTACCTACGCATGACCATAGCCCATGCAGCTCGCTGTTTGAACGATATTTATTTGTATGCTTATCACTACTATTATAATAACTATGGAATAACCAGTTGAGTGTGTGGCCGTCACTTTCGCTGGAGCGCACTTGCACGTGCCCGTGCCCGGTTTGCCGATGTGTATCTAGCGGTGAGAGCGCCACGCGCAACTGGACAACTAAGTAAGGGAGTAATTCTCAATGCTTTTCTACTGGTGCGTATCTGCAGCCTGGCTCTGTGTATCGTAAAGTGTCTCACTTACCCGCTTATAGGACCCTCTTACTGTGGTTTTAGAGTTTTCGCGTGCCTGTTGTTTAGCATTGATGTGGCCGCTTCATAACATAGCTTTTGAAGTTGGACTCGTCAGAACCGCAACAGTGAGGCTGCCGCTGACTTTATTAACATGCTGTATTTTGTCGTTTTTGCCGGCCCAGAGTGATGAATCCGCTACTGCATTGTGAGCGCCGCCTGTATATTTTGGTAGTTTGGTGTGCGCTGTGTTCTTCGTTGGCACACTAATAACAGCCTGTTGCTGAACTGATGCTATCCGTGTATTTGTTTATTGTAATGTACTTATGCCGCTAGACTTGCTGGGGTAATTGTTTGTCTTGCCCTTATGTGCATACATGTGTCGCCACAATCTTGGTAATGCTCCGCAATCGCCTTCTTCCTCCTTCCTCTTCATCCTCCGTCTACCTTCGTTCTTTCGTCTGCTATAAGATAATTTATTACGCTTAAGTACATATTTTTTTCCTCTGGAATGAATTCACTCGTTTTCATTAAACATATTCTCACATGAAGCTTACCTATTTTCTTTCTTCCTCTTATGTGTTGTTCGTTTGGCTGCCCGATTTGAAAAGGCCGGAAACCGCGTAATGCAAAGTTAGCTGCGATCGCTATTCACAACTATGGTGTGTTGCCAGATTTTTGTGAATTTTTCTGTCACGCATGGATGTACCAGCTTTGAAACATTTGCCTTTCCGAATTATCTAAAGGCTGATGTACATCTCACGTAACACCATAAACATATCAATATGACCACATTATATAGTCTAGGCTACCACTGCAACAGTCTTCAGTAGCATCGCTCAATTTCCGTGAATGTTTCCAAGATTTCCTTAAATATCAACGTCGATAGAATAGTCGTGTGTTGTCTATTTAAATATAGCGTCTGCGACTAAAGTTGTTCTGGCATCCCTACTCCTGGCCATAATATGAGTCCATGCAACTATGGAGCCTTAGATGCCATATCGTAGAAGTGACCTATAGATGGCCTCCCTCAATGTCGAGGAAGCCTGCTAACTTGTACTGTTTGCTGTTCGAAGATTTCTCGATGAAAGCGCTTCCAACTGATTTTCCTTTGCGGTATGCGTGCTGAGCTGCATAAATATAACGAATGTTAACGTTTTCCCTATGTGCAATTCAAAGAGTTTCTCCAGTTTTTTAGGATTTACCAATCCGATTGGGCGAAATTAAAAGAAGACGAGAGTTGCGTATGATCCACCAGGACTTATGCAGGTCTTACAACCTTAGGTTAACAAACTAACTCTTATCATTGAAGAAAGGTTCTTTATGAGTATTCTGATTGGACTCTACCTTCTGTCATCACATATTTTTAAATTAATCAGTGATGGCAGTCAGGCAATTTAAGGTTTTCACGAACCGTTCAGTTCAATCTAACCCAACTAGGCTTGTAGTCTTTGGCTTTTGACCCCGAATATCTGCTTAGCTTCAGAGGTTTCCATGGTTATGAGGTATTTGCTAGTATGAATGAGTTCGCTTTGAGTCTAGAAACTGTGATATAATACAAAAAGGGTGTTGAAAGTTGGTGCTTTCATTTAAAGAGCATTCAGAGACCTAGTTTTAAGGTCTATTTGAATTCTTTTCTTATTTATTTTAATATATAGATTTCGTGTCAAGTTGTTCGTCTGCGTTGGACTCTTAAACTGTTTAACCGCTTTTGATCAAATTTGCACACCGTGGACTACGATTGGGACTGGGACTGTGATTGGGACTGGGAACAAAGGATGGAGAGGAGTAAGAAGAACTAGAGATAAAAGAAAAAGTAGAAGAAGAAAGGGATAGAATTAGACGAAGATAGAGAGTTAGGTATAGATGGAGTGGAAAAGAAGTGAGGGAAAAAGCGAAGAGGGAGAAAGAGACGCAGAAAAAAGGCTGAGGGAAGAGTGAATAAAGAGATAAGGAAAAGTGGGGTGAGGAAGTGAGAGTAGGAGGTAAAAACTGCTTAAAAGTTATGCAGATAGACCAAAGCTAGAGCAGAACAACGTCTGCGAGGTCTGCTAGTATTTATATAAAATCTCATATCATAAACTTAAGGAACTTTTGTCACACCCCATATAGACCTTTAGTCACAGCTTGCAATAACAATTCTGGGCATATAGTTCGACAGGCAAACGTGGTCTGTGGCCTTTGGGTCACGTTCCTTCCAAAAATGTGAATATCGTCGTCCTGTAAATCTCATACAAATTAACATCTCTTATCGTCCATCCCCCCATATGCTTATTTGCCAACGATTTTTCTCACATTTTCTTTCACCTTCTTTTTGTATTTTAAACCTTATTGCGTGTTTTACTTGTGGTTAATAAAATCATTTGGTTTGCTTCCAAAATTACTTGTTGGCGTGAGCCGCTTTTCATTTCTTTTATTTTCTAGTTTTTGTTTTGTTATTCGTTTTTGGTAATAGGACTTTGAGAGGAGAAAGTAAGTAAATTTCCGGAAAGTCACGTAAACATTACGTTAAATGTATGCAGCATTTGTGGTAAAGTGAAAGGGATGATGTTATTAAGTTAGTTAATGCAGAGGGTAGTAAATATTGGGGAGCATTTTCTTCTCTCGGTTGGTATGAGATTTAAAATCAAGCTTAGGATCGATGAAGTTTGTTGTCTATAAACCATGGGTTTTCAAAAATTTTAAATGATTGAACTTTCACATATGCAATGAGAGCATATTTGTGCTATGGAATGCAGACTCCAGCTGTAAACACGAGCGAGTTGCAGTAGCTAAAAGTTAAAAGCAAAACAGGGCCGGGATGGCTTCTTTATTGCACATCAGAAGTAACATCAATTAAATACTTCTTTTTGAGATCTACCTTTTAGGTAAAAGAAAATCCAGCTCAAGAGAAGAGGTGGTAAACACATGTGTTCAAGATTAAACCAAAGGATTGAGTGGGAAACCTTATCGAACGCTTTACTAAAGTCAGTGTAGATATAGTCAATATGCAAGTTATTTTTAAAGCCCCTATAAACATGAGTAGTGAACCCTAAAAAATTAGACACGGTGGACTTACTACTCTGTTCCATTATTTTATTATTGACTAGCAGGGTACCCAGCGTTTCTAGGGTTGGGCAGATACTAATCTAAATAAGAAGGTGTATTTTAATGCATTCCTTCCCATTACTCTAAGTAATGCAATCAGTAGATAAGAGTTTATTGATCTTCCTCAAAATGTATCTCCCAATTTTTCTCATTCTTACCCTTTATAAATTCCTTATCTCTTCTTTTTCTTTTTTCACACCCTCTTCCTCTCTCCTTCTTTTTTCTTAGATCCCTCATTCCTCTAATTTCCCATTCTTTGATTTATTTTTAAAATTTTTTTGTTACACACAATTCATACTCAAAATCTCATAACTTAATCAAAATAGGTGCTTAAATTTAATAAAAACTTTTAAATAACTCAATGCAATCGCTTTAACTTTTTGCGAATTCAATGCTATGACCAAACAAAAGTTCTGCATGTTCTCCATGTACGTACTTAAGGTACATGGCGTATGAGTAACTTTTTCTGACATATAAAATTTGCCGCACCACCCAGTGGGGTACGTGAAATTGAAAAAAAAATGTTTATTTAAAATTCTTAGTCCTGAAATATGAAAAACCATCTTGATCGATGGAACCCATAGCCAAAATTTGGTGATGATTGAAGTGTGGGAAATACGTTTCCATAGGGAGCACACACACACGCACACACAGAATTTGAGTTTTACGACGGAGTATTGCGCCTCAAGGTACCCAATGGAGTGAAAATTATCGCCTTCGCGGACGATATCGCGTTGGTAATCACGGCCAAGCACCTAGGCGAAATATGCGCCAAATCTAATACAAGCATAGCGATGGTTCAATCGTGGCTTACGAAAAATGGACTGCAGCTGGCGGAACAAAAAACAGAGGCTGTACTCATATTAAGTAGGAAAAGGGTGGAGCAGGTCACTATAAGAATCGGCCGCCATGACATCGACACGCTGCCTGCAATAAAATACTTGGGGGTTGAGATAGACAGGAGGTTGTCATTCAAAACCCACTTAGAGTATGCCAATGGAAAGGTAGCAAAAACCGTAGCATCATTATCTAGGATAATGATAAATGCAAGAGGACCAAAGCAACGACGGCGTCAACTTCTGGCTAGCGTTGTAAAAAGCCAAATACTTTACGGGGCTCCTGTTTGGCATCAGCCCACGGAGTATAAATAATACTTCCGCGGGGTAAAGTCGACTTACCGCCTGTGTGTACTATGCGTCTGTAGCGCCTTTAAAACTGTCTCTGAGGACGCAGCACTAATCATCGCAGGAATGTGTCCTATAGATATATTAGCAAAAGAAGCAGCGATGATTTATCGGGATCAAAGCTCACGTGACGGAGCACGAGAGTTAAGTGTGCAGAACTGGCAGCTCAGGTGGAATTCCTCAACAAATGGACGCTGGACACACCGATTTATCCCAGATATTAATACATGGATATCTAGAAAGCATGGCGAGGTAGATTTCTACCTCACGCAGTTTCTGAGTGGTCACGAATGCTTTAAGGTGCAAGTAACCGATTCAATCACGAGCCTAACAACATATGCGATCACTGTGGTGGCGATTACAGAAGATGTTTACCATGTACTTTTCGAGTGTCCTAGGTTCTATAGCTCGAGATGCAAACTGTGCAGAATATTTGGAAACAATTGGTCCGCGGCATGCGATGTAATAGCGGAAATAATGAAGTGTCTACGAAGTCTTGAAAGGCTACGGCGCAGCAGCGAACATTGAACAGTCAAGTTGTGTGGGTGGAGAACAAACTGCAAAGGTGGAGGGGGTCGAGCTAAGCACGTATTGGATGCAAGGCCTTCGTACAATTAGCGGCGGGAGAATGATAAAATAAGAAAAGACCGTAATATATGTAGGTAATGTAATAGTAGACCAGGCAACGGATTGGAGACAAGGCCTCTTCAACCGTCCGAATACTGCCCCAGGTGAAGGAATAAAGCACGGATTGGAGACACGGCCAACATACACGCAACGATAAACCTGCGGATTGGAGACAAGGCCTCTCCAACTGTAGAAACAACGAGTATGAGTGTAAACGTCTCACATGTAATCTGGGTTTATACACGGATTGGATACAAGGCCTCTCCAACCGGTGGAAGTACGAGAAAAGCCCCGCAACGTATTGTGGGGGAAAAAAACACCTATCAAAATTAAATGAAAACAGAAAAAACCTATTGAAATTAATAACACAAAAAAAAAAACAAAAACCTTACAATACAAGTAGTCGAACGCACAAGCATGCCACAAGCACTATATGCACAGTGTTTAAGGTACGCTTGGAAATCTTCGTAGAAGTGGTATGTGTCAAGCACATTCAGGTAGTAAGCAGGGCGTGCCAGTCCCAGCGTTAACTATACCGCGGGACTATCTAAGTACAGCAACGTGACCCCGACAGACGTAGAGCTTATTGCTCAACCTACCTCCCGACGGAATACTTGACGGTAGTACCGGGGGGTAAATGGTACTCAGACGGTAGGAGGTTTAGTGCGGTTAAAGTCCCACACTGACTATGAGGCTTTCGATGCTTCCTCCTCGTAAAAAAAAAAAAAAAAAACACACACAGAATTTGATCTTTTAATATATAGATTGAAAAAAAAAACCAGTAGAGACACCAATTTTGGCAGGCTAGCATAACATATGTTGTTGTTGTTGTTGTTGCTGGTGTTGTATTAACGATAAAGACTTTCTACGAAGGTTTTGGGGAGTGTTATCGATATTGCTGGTCCTCTGCCGGATAAATATCCGGTCCGTTCCGGTAACAAGCACCATTAAGGTACTAGCCCGACCATCTCGGGAACGATTAATATGACCACATTAAACCTTCTAGGCCATAACATATAGATTATTTCATCATTCGGTACCGATACTTTCTGCTCGGTACTTTTATAATGATATTTTCAGACATCGAGTATCCAAATGTTGGCATCGTATCGAGTGGGATGATGTAAATTTAATTAGCTGGGAAATCACTGGGCCCTTTTCATTTGGCAAAAAAGCGTCAATCTACTTCTAAATAATTACCAAAAAGCGACCCCGTTTAAATAATTTTCTTTCTGATTGAGAAAACTAATGCTTGATGTGTAAATGTTTGATGTTTCTTTGCAAGATACTGGAACCCTGGACTCTCGATATTGTAGGCGGGCACGCTACCACTACACCACGGCGGTGTTTTTCTAATGGATTGAGTTTGTGAGGCCACCACATTTCTCATTAACATTCCGAATATTATAGGTACATACATATGCATGCCCGCCCTTGGCCACATATGTAGGTTACCCTATTTTATCCTTATACTAATCGCAATTTTGTGTCTTCCAAGCATCTTCCATAACACAAAAAAAATATGAATGAATTCCTTTTTACGGAGATGAATAAAGTCATAAGCCTTAAATAAGTTCGTTAGTCCGCGCAATGCCCATGCAAAAAGTTGAGTACCAACCGAGAGAAGAAAATACTCCCCAAACATTAACTAGCCTCTGCATTAACTAACCTAATAACGTCATCCCTATCACTTACCACAAATTCTGCATACACTTAACGTAATGTTTACGTGACTTTCCGAAAACTGACTTACTGGCCCTTCTCAAAGTCCTATCATCAAAAACGATAAAAAAAACAAGTAAGGAAGGCTAAGTTCGGGTGTAACCGAACATAACATACTCAGTTGAGAGCTATGGAGACAAAATAAGGAAAATCAATCTGGGGTAACCCTGGAATGTGGTTGTATAACATGTGTATCAAATGAAAGGTATTAAAGAGTATTTTAAGAGAGAGTAGGCCATAGTTCTATGGATGAACGCCATTTAGGGATATCGCCATAAAGGTAGACCAGGGCTGACTCTAGAATTTGTTTGTACGATATGGGTATCAAATGAAAGGTGTTACTGAGCATTTTAAGAGGGAGTGGGCCTTAGGTCTATCGGTGGACGCCTTTTCGAGATGTCCCCATTAAGGTGGACCAGGGGTGATTCTATAATGTGTTTGTACGATATGGGTATCAAATGAAAGCTGTTAATGAGTATTTTGAAAAGGAGTGATCCTTAGTTCCATAGGTGGACGCCGTTTCGAGATATCGCCATAAAGGTGGACTAAGGGTGACTCTAGAATGTTTGTAAGATATGGGTATCAAACGAAAGGTGTTACTGAGCATTTTAAGAGGGAGTGGGCATTAGGTCTATAGGTGGACGCCTTTTCGAGATATCGCCATTAGGGTGGGCCAGGGTGACTCTAGAATGTGTTTGTACGATATGGGTATCAAATGAAAGGTGGTAAAGAGTATTTTAAAAGGGAGTAATCCTTAGTTCTATAGGTGGACGCCTTTTCGAGATATCGCCATAAAGCTGGACCAAGGGTGACTCTAGAATGTTTGTACGGTATGGGTATCAAACGAAAGGTGTTACTGAGCATTTTAAGAGGGAGTGGGCATTAGGTCTATAGGTGGACGCCTTTTCGAGATATCGCCATTAGGGTGGGCCAGGGTGACTCTAGAATGTGTTTGTACGATATGGGTATCAAATGAAAGGTGGTAATGATTATTTTAAAAGGGAGTAATCCTTAGTTCTATAGGTGGACGCCTTTTCGAGATATCGCCATTAGGGTGGGCCAGGTGTGACTCTAGAATGTTTGTACGATATGGGTATCAAACGAAAGGTGTTACTGAGCATTTTAAGAGGGAGTGGGCATTAGGTCTATAGGTGGACGCCTTTTCGAGATATCGCCATTAGGGTGGGACAGGGATGACTCTAGAATGTTTGTACGATATGGGTATCAAACGAAAGGTGTTACTGAGCATTTTAAGAGGGAGTGGACATTAGGTCTATAGGTGGACGCCTTTTCGAGATATCGCTATTAGGGTGGGCCACGGGTGACTCTAGAATGTTTGTACGATATGGGTATCAAACGAAAGGTGTTACTGAGCATTTTAAGAGGGAGTGGACATTAGGTCTATAGGTGGACGCCTTTTCGAGATATCGCCATTAGGGTGGGCCAGGGTGACTCTAGAATGTGTTTGTACGATATGGGTATCAAATGAAAGGTGGTAATGAGTATTTTAAAAGGGAGTAATCCTTAGTTCTATAGGTGGACGCCTTTTCGAAATATCGCCATTAGGGTGGGCCAGGTGTGACTCTAGAATGTTTGTACGATATGGGTATCAAACGAAAGCTGCTACTGAGCATTTTAAGAGGGAGTGGGCATTAGGTCTATAGGTGGACGCCTTTTCGAGATATCGCCATTAGGGTGGGCCAGGGGTGACTCTAGAATGTTTGTACGATATGGGTATCAAACGAAAGGTGTTACTGAGCATTTTAAGAGGGAGGGGGCATTAGGTCTATAGGTGGACGCCTTTTCGAGATATCGCCATTAGGGTGGGACAGGGGTGACTCTGGTATGTTTTTGTACGATATGGATATCAAATTAAAGGTATTAATGAGGGTTTTAAAAGCGAGTGGCCCTTAGATGTATATGTGAAGGCGTTCTCGCGATATCGACCAAAATGTGGACCAGGTGATCCAGAAAATCATCTGTCGGGTACTGCTAATTTATTTATACATGCAATACCACTAACAGTATTCCTGCCAAAATTCCAAGGGCTGTTGATTTCGCCTTGTAGAACTTTTTCATTTTCTTCTACTTAATATGGTAGGTGTCACACCCATTTTGCAAAGTTTTTTCCAAAGTTATATTTTGCGTCAATAAACCAATCCAGTTACCATGTTTCATCACTTTTTTCGTATTTGGTATAGAATTATGGCATTTTTTTCATTTTTCGTAATTTTCGATATCGATAAAGTGGGCGTGGTTATGGTCAGATTTCGCCCATTTTTTATACCAAGAAAAAGTGAGCTCAGGTAAGTACGTGGGCTAAGTTTAGTAAAGATATATCGGATTTTGCTCAAGTTATTGTGTTAATGGCCGAGCGGAAGGACAGACGGTGGACTGTGTATAAAAACTGGGCGTGACTTTCACCGATTTCGCCCATTTTCACAGAGAACAGTTACCGTCATAGAATCTATGCCCCTACCAAATTTGAGAAGGATTGGTAAATTTTTGTTCGACTTATGGCAATAAAAGTATTCTAGACAAACTAAATAAAAATGGGCGGAGCCACGCCCATTTTGAAATTTTCTTTTATTTTTGTATTTTGTTGCATCATATCATTACTGGAGTTGAATTTTGACTTAATTTACTTATATACAGTAAAGATATTAAATTTTTTGTTAAAATTTGAATTTAAAAAATTTTTTTTTTAAAAAGTGGGCGTGTTCTTCATCCAATTTTGCTAATTTTTATTTGGCACATATAGAGTAATAGTAGTAACGTTCCTGCCAAATTTCATCATGATATCTTCAACGACTGCCAAATTACAGCTTGCAAAACTTTTAAATTACCTTCTTGTAAAAGTGGGCGGTGCCACGCCCATTGTCCAAAATCTTACTAATTTTCTATTCTACGTCATAACGTCAACCCATCTACCAAGTTTCGTCGCTTTATCTGTCTTTTGTAATGAGTTATCGCACTTTTTCGGTTTTTCGAAATTTTCGATATCGAAAAAGTGGGCGTGGTTATAGTCCGATATCGTTCATTTTAAATAGCGATCTGAGATGAGTGCTCAGGAACCTACATACCAAATTTCATCAAGATACCTCAAAATTTACTCAAGTTATCGTGTTAACGGGCGGACGGACGGACGGACGGACGGACGGACGGACGGACATGGCTCAATCAAATTTTTTTTCGATCCTGATTATTTTGATATATGGAAGTCTATATCTATCTCGATTCCTTTATATATGTACAACCAACCGTTATCCAATCAAACTTAATATACTCTGTGAGCTGTGCTCAACTGAGTATAAAAATTCAGAAAATAAAAGAAACGAAAAGCGGCTCACGCTAACAAATATCTAATTTTGGAAGCAAACCAAATAATTTTTTTAACCACAAGTAAAACAGGTAAGGACGGCTAAGTTCGGGTGTAACCGAACATTACATACTCAGCTGAGAGCTATGGAGACAAAATAAGGGAAAATCACCATGTAGGAAAATGAACCTAGGGTAACCCTGGAATGTGTTTGTTTGACATGTGTATCAAATGGAAGGTAATAAAGGGTATTTTAAGGGGGAGTAGGCCATAGTTCTATGGGTGGACGCCATTTAGGGATATCGCCATAAAGGTGGACCAGGGCTGACTCTAGAATGTGTTTGTACGATATGGGTATCAAATGAAAGGTGTTACTGAGTATTTTAAAAGGGCGTGGGCCTTTGTTCTATAGGTGGACCCTTTTTCGAGATATCGCCATACAGGTGGGCCAGGGGTGACTCTAGAGATTGTTTGTACGACATGGCTATCAAACGAAAGGTGGTAATGAGTATTTTAAAAGGGCGTGGGCCTTTGTTCTATAGGTGGACCCTTTTTCGAGATATCGCCATACAGGTGGGCCAGGGGTGACTCTAGAGATTGTTTGTACGACATGGCTATGAAACGAAAGGTGTTAATGAGTATTTTAAAAGGGCGTGGGCCTTTGTTCTATAGGTGGACCCTTTTTCGAGATATCGCCATACAGGTGGGCCAGGGGTGACTCTAGAGATTGTTTGTACGACATGGCTATCAAACGAAAGGTGTTAATGAGTATTTTAAAAGGGAGTAGGCCTTACTTCGATAGGTGGCCGCCTTTTCGAGATATCGCCATAAAGGTGGACCAGCGCGACTCTAGAATTTGTTTGTACGACATGACTATCAAATTAAAGGTGTTAATGAAGGTTTTAAAAGGGAGTGGGCCTTAGTTGTATATGTGAAGGCATTTTCGAGATATCCACCAAAATGTGGACTGGGTGACCCAGAACATCATCTTTCGGGTACCGCTAATTTATTTATATATATAATACCACGAAGAGTATTCTTGCCAAGATTCCAAGGTCTTTTGATTTCGCTCTGCAGAACTTTTTCATTTTCTTCTACTTAATATGGTAGGTGTCACACCCATTTTGCAAAGTTTTTTTTCTAAGGTTATATTGTGCGTCAATAACCCAATCAAATTACCATGTTTCATCCCTTTTTTCGTATTTGGTATAGAATTATGGCATTTTTTAATTTTTTGTAATTTTCGATATCGAAAAAGTGGGCGTGGTCATAGTCGGATTTCGACCATTTTTTTATACCAATACAAAGTGGGTTCAGATAATTAAGTGAACTGAGTTTAGTAAAGATATATCGATTTTTGCTCAAGTTATCGTGTTAACGGCCGAGCGGAAGGACAGACGGTCGACTGTGTATAAAAACTGGGCGTGGCTTTAACCGATGTCGCCCTTTTTCACAGAAAACAGTTATCGTCCTAGAATCTAAGCCTCTACCAAATTTCGCAAGGATTGTTAAATTTTTGTTCGACCTATGTCATTTTGAAATTTTCTTTTATTTTTATTTTGTTGCACCATATCATTACTGGATCTGAATGTTGACATAATTTACTTATATACTGTAAAGATATTAAATTTTTTGTTAAAATTTGACTTTAAAAAATTTTTTTTTTAAAATCGGGCGTGGTCGTTCTCCGATTTTGCTAATTTTTATTAGGCATACATATAGTAATAGGAGTAACGTTTCTGCCAAACTTCATCATGATATCTTCTACGACTGCCAAATTACAGGTTCCAAAACTTTTAAATTACCTTATTTTAAAAGTGGGCTGTGCCACGCCCATTGTCAAAAATTTTACTGATTTTCTATTCTGCGTTATAAGTTCAACTCACTCAACCCAATTTTCGTCGCTTTATCCGTCTTTGGTAATGAATTATCGCACTTTTTCGGTTTTTAGAAATTTTCGATATCGAAAAAGTGGGCGTGGTTATAGTCCAATATCGTTCATTTTAAATAGCGATCTGAGATGAGTGCCCAGGAACCTACATACCAAATTTCATCAAGATACCTCAAAATTTACTCAAGTTATCATGTTAACGGATGGACGGACGGACGGACGGACATGGCTCAATCAAATTTTTTTTTCCATACTAATGATTTTGATATATGGAAGTCTATACAACCAACCGTTATCCAATCAAAGTTAATATACTTTGTGAGCTCTGCTCAACTGAGTATAAAAATGTTACAAGGTTTGATATACAAAAAGAAAATATAAAACAAAAATGGCGAAGGAAAATGTGAGAAAAATTGTTGGCAAATAAAGATATGGGGGGATGGACGATAAGAGATGTTAATTTGTATGAGATTTACAGGCCGACGATATTAACATTTTTGGAAGCAAACGAATCGAATTTAATGTATCGATCGTGACCCAAAGACCACAGACCACGTTTGCGTGTCGAATTATATACCCACCATTGGTATTGCAAGCTGCGACTAAAGTTCTATATGGAGTGTGACAAAAGTTCCTTAAGTTTATGATATATGAGATTTTATATAAATACTAGCAGACCTGGAAGACGTTGTTCTGCCCTAGCTTTGGTCTATCTGCATAACTTTTAAGCAGTTTTTCCTCTTACTCTCCCTTCCCCTCTCCCCTTTTCCTTCTGGCTCTTTTATGCGTCTCTTTCTCCCTCTCCGTCTTTTCCCTCACTTCTTTTCCGCTCCATCTATACCTATCTCTCTACCTTCGTCTAATCCTATCTCCTTCTCCCTCTTTCTTTTCTTTTCTCTCTAGTTCTTCTTACTCTTCTCCTTCCTTGTTCACAGTCCTAGTCCATGTCTTTTATGAAAAAATTTAATAAAACGCATAGAAAATTCCCTTAAACTTTGGTTTTTTTCTTAGTCTTAAAAACTTTTATTTAGCCTTTTTTAGCTTTTATTTTTGTCAATCTAACCTTTTTTCTGAAAAAGTTCTGGCAACACTGCCAATAATAAAACCTATGAAATCTCTGTTAATCGAGATACTCTCCTTACATCAATAGAAATGTGAGTGTTACTTCTGTTAATACCTAATTAGTTAAGATAATAGAAATAAAGTCATAACTAAGAGAACTTATATGAGATATTTTTCCCAATCGCTGTCAGCAGGCGCCTGTTGATATTGTGATGGACGAAGAGAGAGCTTAACTCTCTTAAGCTGTTGAAAAGAAATATCACATTTCTTTTTTTTTTTTGAATTTTCACTAAAACAATTACTATACCCCACTCTTTATTATCTACTTACTATGTATGTAATATTTAACACTTATCTAATTAGACTTTACTCGACAACCGGTTTGGTTTTACGCATGCCAGTGGCACAGGGAAAATTATATATAAGAGGCAAGCATTGGGTAATTTAATTCCCGAACTTAGAAAATTAATTCAAATATATCAAATTACTAGCAAATACTCGGCTTACTTCGTTACGCCGCAAAAAGTAGATCTATGAAGTTTTTGCTATTTGGGTATAGTTTAAAAGAAGAGACACACATACATACGTCATGTATTTTTTCTGCTGCAAAGGTAATAATGTACTACCCTCTGTTGTACGAAATGCAAATACGTTTAAATTCGTTAGCGTTATAAACGATTTATTAATGAACAACTTTGAAATAAAACAAAACGCAAAAAGATAACGATTCAAATAACATTAGGTACTTAATTAAATCGACTGCTGAGTCTAATATCACTCTATCTCAAAACGCTTTTCAAAAACGCCCCACCTCAAAACTCTTTGCAAAAAGACCTTACATCAGAATTTTTTTTCGAAAACGCCCTATCTCAGAATTTGATTGAAGAACGCCCCATCTCAGAATTTATCTCTGCTCAAAATGTATTGAATTTATACCGAGATGAAATAAATTTTGAAATAGGGCGGTCTTCAATCAAATTTTGCACTTCGTCCTTATTATCTTGAACGGAAAATGTCGCTGCGTCGCTACTTTTGTTGACATACTTACAAATATATTGCAACGAATTTACTTGCAATTCCCCTTATTTGCAATCTTCTGTTGAGTTCGAATCACTAAACTGTTGAATAACTCCAATATTTAATAATGCAAAATGGCCTTATTAAAGTACTGCACAATAACACTCAAACTTTGCAACGAATACCTTGCTTAATAACCAAACTGATTGATAGCTCAAATGAAAAACCACTATCAAAATAATACTGCTATTGCTCGCTAGATAGCGTCTGAATCGAAACTTGCCCCTTGCCCATAGCGGCTCTACCGCTGATGCTTTTATACTCTGTGATTTCTTCGTGGCATCTTCTAGGCGCTTCCAGAATTTTACTTAGTTATAAAATTCTCAGCTACAACTACAGATGTATAATTTCTCATTTGAGTAATACTTGCACAAATTATTTCCCTCTCTTGTGACAACTCAGATAAGATATATGCATGTGTTTGTACATTGACTCTCCGCTGCTCGTATACATACATGGTACATATGTGCAGACGTAATTATTGCTTCGTTTATGTAGATATATAATGATTGAATTATTGATGTGAATTCACGTCACTGCTTAGCATCGGCTTAGCGATAGCAGCACCCCTTAGTTTTGCTAATATTCGTAACAATATTTTACTAGCTTTACCCGGCGTACGTTGTAACGACAGAGATCGAATGAATATTGCGTTATTTTTTCTGTTTGTTTGTTGATAATTTAGTTTATTGTTCTGTAAATTGAATTGTGTTATGTACGCATATTTGGTGAAATTTTCCTTTAAAACATTTTATTATTGTATCTTATTGTAATGCAATTGGGTACACAATATTTTTGGTTTTTACGTTCGCTGCAAAGATAAACAAATTTTTTGGCGTTCCAACTCTAGAGCAAGCAACATATAGCTGGCCATGGGACTCCCTAAATTTAATCCTGCAACAGTAAGCGATTGTCCCTTGTGCTTTGTTGATTGTAATTGCAAAAGCAAGACGTACAGGAAACTGAAAGAGCTTAAAATTGAATGGCAAATCGGTAGGAACCATTGAGATCCGTGGTATGAGCACATCTTCACCTTTGCTTTTACCGCTGATGATTGTTACTTCGATTACATTCGGCATTAATTTCTCAACGCAAAGTCTTGTTCCATTGCACAATTTTGGTGGGCCTTAATTCCGAAGAAGCATGATTGATGAGCCAATTTTCAAAGTTAATATATGCGCAGGCATTCCAGGTGGTTCTAAAGAGTTTAGAAATGCAACTGGATAATTCACAATTTTATCTTCATCTGTAACTGTGTCGATCGATTTATATTTCGTCACTTGACCAGGCATTTGGTTTTGAATGCGATCATTGATTTTGTATACATGATCACTTTTGGGAGCTAAGATTGCTCGTTCGCATAGCCAAAAAAAAAATTTTATTTAAAATTCTTAATTCTGAAATATGAAAAACCTTCGCCTTAATCGAAGGAACCTATAGCCAAAATTTGGTGATGACTGAAGTGTGGGAAATACGTTTCCATGGGGAACACACACACAAAATTTGATTTAGATATATATATTGCTTGCACAGTGCTCTACATTTATGTGAGCGGAGAAACATCTGGAAAGAACGGGGCAATATGAAACGATCCATCGGTTGTTGACGTTGTACCAATTAGAAAGTACATGGGTATAGCCACCGTCCGCTGGGACTTTCGTCTATATTTTGGATATCCATCTTCATTCGGTCTGAGTATGCTGTAGGAGCTCGCGTGGGTGTGGTTTTGAGCATCGTCCATTCAACAAACAGGGCTATGATAAATTATCATGCCCACGTGGGTCGAGGATCATATTTTTAGTAATTATATCATACAACATCGCGTCGCGTCTTGTGTGCGTTCATGCAAATATAGAGGCGATCCAGTAAATGAAGACGGCAAAATTACTAACTGACCAATATTTTCAGGATTGCAATTCTCGTTAGCAGTATCCCTTAGATGTATGTACATAACTATTTGCACGCAACGTCACTTGGTGTGCTCTTATAAAATTCAAACTTTTGATCATCAGTTTAGCAGCCATGTCCACACCGTATCTGTTAAAGAGATATCCATATCTATGAAGGGAATTGAGCTATTTTCTCTAATCATAATTTTATATGCATAAAATTGCATACATGAAACTATTTTTTGTGGGTTAGGTGCCCCACTGCTTGGAGAAGTTTGCTGTATATTTATGCTGTAACCGTCCTCACCATTTAAAAATATGATAGGGTATTGCAAGGGGTCATATGAAGAATGAATTTCTGACACACGATGGAGAGTGTTATCGTGGGACTGTAGCACAATTTGGCAGGGACCAGCATTTTCGTCAACTATCAATACTGCGATCTAGCCTATAGTCGGGGCATTATATCGACCACGGTGTTCATTAACAGGGCGTGTGTCGTTAAGGGATACAACCCCATAGTTATTCGAATTAGATGGCATACGCTCCATAGAAGTCATAAAACTTCGAACATACACATTATTTTCAAGCAGAATTTCTTGAACTAATTTCAAAATACCTCTTTGAAGAGATGGCGCAGCATTTTGGCACAACGAAAGCTGCTCCTCTTGGGAAGAAAAATATATTTGTAAAAATTTTGGAACCATGTTGGGAGGTGGTAATAAACTTCCAATAATATGGTACACTTGTCCATGTATTTTGAAAGTTGGCATGAAATTACCTTCTCTGCAAATAAAGCAGCACCCATGCGGCCAATGAAAAGCAGAGAATTTTCCATACAGTTCAGATGTCTGTAGTTAAATGCTGACTTCAGACCAATCGCCGCTAGCCTGTTGTTCAATGCTCGCAACCTTTCATTTTCAGCACGCCGTGCACGCTCATCGGCTGTTTCATTTCCGCGGAACCAAATTTTCCGCCTATTTACAGAGGATATTAGGATTAGGACAAAGGATTATTTTACAAAATGATAAACTTATAATTAACTATTTAATTTAAAATTTTACCTTTTAATATAATTTAAGAACAATATGCAGTAACTTCTAGGCAATATTTTGCAGCATACAATCATAAATACAATGAAGTGTGAAAAAGAGATACATACCTAAACGCTCCATTACTGATACTTAGCATAGACTTGACTTGACTTGGCGTAAACTTGGCAACTTAGCCGCGAATATTCTCCACTTAGCGTATACAATCTGGCATCATAATCAATAAATGTCAATTTGTATGACAAAATGTCAAAATGAAATGGAAACAAACAAATGGCATCTCAAAATATAAACTTCACTTAGAACTTAAATAGAAAATCAAAATTTAACAGACTTCTAAGTCAAGTTAAGTGTTGCTATGTTTTGAGTAATTAGAAACATGCAATGTTCATTTAACAGAACTGTAAGTGACAGTTCTCAAGTCAAGTCAAGTCTATGCTAAGTATCAGTAATGGAGCCTAAGTTCTTTGATTTTTGTATGTATATCAGCTCGTTGTGTAGCAAAAAAGTACGCAGCTTAGTGCAAATACAATTGCTCACTCACTCCTTTGTTCCAAAAAGCATCTTACTTCGCTAATAATCAGAATTGAAAATAAGGTAAAGGGAGGAAGAGACAGAAAGAGCGTGTTTATGGACTGTTTTGATTTTCAGTGTTTGTCGCAAATAAATATCAAAGCAAACAAGTAAGGAAGGCTAAGTTCGGGTGTAACCGAACATTACATACTCAGTTGAGAGCTGTGGAGACAAAGTAAGGGAAATCACCATGTTGTAAAAGGAACCTAGGGTAACCCTGGAATATGTTTGTATGACATGTGTATCAAATGGAAGGTATTAAAGAGTATTTTAAGAGGAAGTGGGCCATAGATCTATAGATGGACGCCATTTAGGGATATCGCCGTAAAGGTGGACCAGGCCTGACTCGAGAATTTGTTTGTACGATATGGGTATCAAATGAAATGTGTTAATGATAATTTTAAAAGGGAGTGGGCCTTTGTTCTATGGGTGGACGCCTTTTCGGGATATCGCCATAAACGTGGACCAGGGGTGACTCTAGAATGCGTTTGTACAATATGGGTATCAAATGAAATGTGCTAATGAGTATTTTAAAAGGGTGTGGGCCTTAGTTCTATAGGTGGACGCCTTTTCGAGATATCGCCATAAAGGTGAACCAGGGGTGACTCTAGAATTTTTTTGTACGATATGGGTATCAAATGAAAGGTGTTAATGAGTATTTTAAAAGGGAGTGGGCCTAAGTTCTATAGGTGGACGCATTTCGGAATATCGTTATAAAAGTGGACCTGGGTTGACTCTAGAATGCGTTTGTACAATATGGGCGTCAAACGAAAAGTGTAATAAGTGTTTTAAAATGGAGTGGGCCTTTGTTCTATGGGTGGACGCCTTTTCGGGATATCGCCATAAAGGTAGACCAGGGGTGACTCTAGAATTTATTTCTACGATATGGGTATCAAATGAAAGGTGTTAATAAGTATTTTAAAAGGGAGTGGGCCTTAGTTCTATAGGTGGTTGCCCTTTCGAGATATCGCCATAAAGGTGGGCCAGGGGTGACTCTAGAATTTTTGTCTACGATATGGGTATCAAATGAAAAGTGTTAATGAGTATTTTAAAAGGGCGTGGGCCTTAGTTCTATAGGTGGACGCCTTTTCGAGATATCAACATAAAGGTGGACCAGGGGTGACTCTAGAATTTGTTTATACGATATGGGTATCAAATGAAAAGTGTTAATGAGTATTTTAAAAGGGAGTGGGCCTTAGTTCTATAGGTGGATGCCTTTTCGAGGTATCGCCATAAAGGTGGGCCAGGTTTGACTCTAGAATTTTTTTTACGATATGAGTATCAAATGAAAGGTGTTAATGAGTATTTTAAAAAGGAGTGGGCCTTAGTTCTATAGGTGGACGCCTTTTCGAGATATCGATATGAAGGTGGACCAGGGGTGACTCTAGAATTTGTGTGTACGATATGCGTATCAAATGAAAGGTGTTAATGAGTATTTTAAAAAAGAGTGGGCCTTAGTTCTAAATGTGGACGCCTTTCGAGATATCTCCATAAACGTGGACCAGGGGTGAGTCTAGAATGTGTTTGTACGATATGGGTATCAAATTAAAGATATTAATGAGAGTTTTAAAACGGAGTGGTGGTAGTTGTATATGTGAAGGCGTTTTCCCGATATCGACCAAAATGTGGACCAGGGTGACCCAGAACATAATCTGTTGGATACCGCTAATTTATTTATATATGTAATACCTGCCAAGAATTTAAGGGTTTTTTATTTCGCCCTGCAGAACTTTTTCATTTTCTTCTACTTAATACGGTAGGTGTCACAACCATTTTATAAAGTTTTTTCTAAAGTTATATTTCGCGTCAATAAAACAATCCAATTACCTTACCATGTTTCATCCCTTTTTTCGTATTTGGTATAGAATTATGGTATATTTTTCATTTTTCGTAATTTTAGATATCGAAAAAGTGGTCGTGGTCATGGTCGGATTTCGGCCATTTTTTACACCAATACAAAGTGAGTTCAGATAAGTACGTGAACTGAGTTTAGTAAAGATATATCGATTTTTGCTCAAGTTATCGTGTTAACGGCCGAGCGGAAGGACAGACGGTCGACTGTGTATAAAAACTGGGCGTGGCTACAACCGATTTCGCCCTTTTTCACAGAAAACAGTTATCGTCCTAGGAGCTAAGCCTCTACCAAATTTTACAAGGATTGGTTAATTTTTGTTCGACTTATGGCATTAAAAGCATCCTAGACAAATTAAATGAAAAAGGGCGGAGCCACGCCCATTTCGAAATTTTCTTTTATTTTTGTATTTTGTTGCACCATATCATTACTGGAGTTGAACGTTGGCATAATTTACTTATATGCTGTAAAGATATTAACTTTTCTTTTAAAATTTGAATTTAAAAAAATTTTTTTTTAAAAAGTGGGCGTGGTCGTTCTCCGATTTTGCTAATTTTTATTTAGCAGAGATAAAGTAATAAGAGTAACGTTCCTGCTAAATTTCATCATGATATCTTCAACGACTGCCAAATTACAGCTTGCAAAACTTCTAAATTACCTTCATTTAGAAGTGGGCAGTGCCACGCCCATTGGCCAAAATTTTACTAGTTTTCTATTCCGCGTCATAAGCTCAACTCACCTACCAAGTTTCATCGCTTAATGCGTATTTGGTAATGAATTATCGCACTTTTTCGATTTTTCGAAATTTTCGATATCGAAAAAGTGGGCGTGGTTATTGTCCGATATCGTTCATTTTAAATAGCGATCTGAGATGAGTGCCCAGGAATCTACATACTAAATTTTAGCAAGATACCTCAAAATTTACTCAAGTTATCGTGTTAACGGACAGACGGACGGACGGACGGACATGGCTCAATCGAATTTTTTTTCGATACTGATGATTTTGATATATGGAAGCCTATATCTATCTCGATTCCTTTATACCTGTACAACCAACCGTTATGCAATCAAAGTTAATATACTCTGTGAGCTCTGATCAACTGAGCATAAAAACTGGTGCATTTGCCAAGAGCGATATGATGCACTCTCATTGGCTGTGATCTCTTTAGTGCAAATACAAATGCTCTACGTTCACTTCACAAACAGAAAGACTTTTTGTCTCGCTATAGCTTGACTTTGGCTATTCTTTTATTCAAATTCGTTACTACTATACTATATTCGATAAATATATAGCCAATAAAAGCCATGCTTATGTACATCAATACATAAATGTATTAAAATTAGCACAAACTGATTGGAGTTTTATGAGACACAGTTACAGTTACAGTTACATATGTCACCTAAATATAACTTTTTATCACAAACATATACAAAAATGTAAATAAACTAAAATAGTAAAACTGTAAAAGAAGTAAAAACGAACTACAAAAAACGTGATATATTTAATTGATGGGAGATTCGAGTTTTCTTTTTTGTCTAAATTAAAGCTTAACTTATGAGTGCATTTATCAGAAAAAAATTTTGTTCGAGATTTTAAACGAGATTTTTTAGCCTTATTGATGTTGCAATATGTATGCCTGTGTATCCAAAGGACAAATATTTATTGCTTCAATATTATCCAGTTTTTGCGTTGGTTGTAGGAACGTTAGACTTGTGTTATAAAAACCGGTTATAATGTCCAACATTAGCAATTTGTTGAAGTTAATGAAACTTGTTTGCTGATCAGCTGCACGACATTGTAATACAAGCGTACGATGGACAATAACTCCTGTATTAAGTAATGGTTCCTTTGAAGTACGATCACGAGCAACAGGTATTTTTGTTATAGTTGGCGGAAGATTTCTAAGAACTGCAATTGATGTATTCTACGCCTACACCACTTCGTTGCTCGCCAAAAGCTGCCTGTACACCCAACAAATTATTTTCAATAAAAATCAATTTATCCAAAGTATGGAACAACGTTTGCGAAGCCAAATGCGCAGTTGGTGTTAATGCACCCGACGGATGAGTTTCCGAGAGCCTTAAACATGTATCTATACGTTCTAAAATAATTCGAAATATATGCATAACCGGTTGGTTATCCAAAACTCCTTGTCCCAGACCACGTTCGTCATCATGCGTTAAGCGACGATCCTGCATTATTTCCAATTCACCGGAATTAAGTGAGGAGCCACCCAATGGTTGTCCAGTGCACAATGTGAAACGTAGCTCATCGTCCTCAATATACGCAGATGTTGGAATTGGGTAGTAGTTGGCTTGAAGTGGCAGTTTGTTTAAACGTCGTCGCTTAATCATCTGTAAGCCATTGAGATCAGTATAAAATATATCGCCACTCTTAATTTGAGTCAAAAAACGCATAGCGATTTCTGTATTATCCATATGTCCAATATCTACTAGATTTTGTATTTCGGGTGCACCGCCACACAATATAGTTTGATGTACCACATATGGAAGACCGACGGTGACACTAGCTTCAAGTGGACCTTCGCTTACAAGCACTGTCGGTGTTCCCATATCCACTATCGAAAACTGTTTTGCTTGCGTTTTGAGTTTCCGAGAGTTAAGTAGGCTTTTCTCAATTTCTAAACTTTGTTCTAAGTAATAGTCTTTTTTAACATTTTGTTAGCCGTCTTTATAGCACATTTTGTTCTATTAAATTTTTAGAGATGTTCATAATTTTGGTAAAATAATGTTTTTTCCCCACTTTATTTCTTTGTTCAGGTGGAGTTCTTGCTCCTTATATCAAGCCGACTACTCAGCACAACCGATCTGCTGCCGCTCCAACACCAAAAAGACTTCTTCCCAGCGGAAGTTAAAAGTCGCGCACACCCATGTAGATGGTTTGACATATGTATCTCTCCTGTCAAGTTGACAAACTTCACCGATAAGGCAGCATCGTTATTACGGAGACCATCAAAAGCATAGAGTGATATTACGTTTTAAGTTTTGCGGTTTGTAACATGCGCGCACAGAGTCAATTCATAATTTTCTTTGTTGATGCCTTTACTGCAAGCAATACAACTCAGATTTCTGGGAGCATATATAATCTCAACAGTGGGATAGATGTAAGGAAGTTGAATCAGTCGCAGCTACTCTAGTTCATAGGGGAAAACGAGTGGTTTGGAACTATCTGCTTGGTAGTCGATCTGGTAGCAGAAAGTGCTAATTCATATCCAGCAAAACACTGCTCACATCCGCTCTACGCCCCAAAACCATTAGACGGTGTTATTGCGAATAATCCCACATCGCCCGGTTGAAGATGGTTCCCAGAGAGCAGCTGCTGGGAATGTGCTCAGAATAAATTATTTGCCTGTTATGCTAGTAGCTTCAGTACGGCTAAATGTGCTTCCGAGTCGATTTTAAAAAGTACTCACATCTAAGATGTAGGAAGTATGCCCGCTCTATCTGTCGATCTGGAGCTCGCCACATACTTGGTTATCAGTTTCTCGGGGCAGCATCTTCAAACTTGAGCATGTTACTTCGTGGATGCTTCTGTTTGACGTCAGCACTGTTTCAAAATTGCTTAGACCTCGGTTTTCTAAATGAACAAAATATGCAAATTTACCTATGGGAGTTTTCGTTCCAATCACAAGATTAGGTATCTATCGAACTTTTGTCAATCACATTGAAAGTAATGGTTCATATATTTAGTATTGATGGCCGTGCTTTGCTCGGTCCATCAGGTGGTTTATTTATTTATTGCATACATATTTAAATAGTGTCTGCATGCGGTCAAAGGTGATTGATAGTTGAAAGGTAATGGGAATCGTGTAAAATGCTTGCAAGCATGAGTATAGACCAAAGTGCACGAATAACTTTCTTCAACCGATTGAGAACTTCGATAAATAAGGTAATTGAAGAAAACTTAAATTTGGAAAGTGGAAAATAGGTGGAGCCGCCTGATAGGGGGTAGTAAAAATTAATTACTGTCATCGCCAAATCAGAAGTTATTAAGTTCGACTTGCGGTCTAAGAGAATATTTTGAAATAGTACTTAGATTGGGCCTAACCTTCAAAATGCTTGTGGCCGCCGTTCAACATGGCGCGCGAGTCGTACCTAGCGCCAAATGGAAACACCAAGGGAGCTCATATCACCTTTCACCTGTCCTACCGGCGACCGCCTTCTTTCACTACTTCCTTTGCGGATAAAAGTGAGTAAGGGACCGTAAATCCTTCTCAGAAGATTTCTCTCGCAAATTATAGAGTGTCGATTTTGATAAATACTTTAAAGCGACATATAGGTAGCCAACAGAGATAGAGTTCCAGCCTCTGTATTTTAGTCTAACATCTAGCAATGTGATTGATGTAAAATGTAGTTCTGAGCAAAATGTATCAAGATACGACGGCCTAGTATTTGATAGGCCATTCTTCTCGGACCATGTATAAATCCGCCTCAGCATCCCTTTAAAGAGTGTAGAGAAGGAAGGTAACTTTAAAAAGTCTCGATCAACGGACTGAACCAAATTCCAAAAACATGTGGAAAGAAGAGAAGGATGCGGAGACCAGAACTGCCTGTTGTTCATCTGTTGGGGTTGAAATACTTGCCATAATGAAATGAAGAATTTGTATTTTGTATGGAATATTGAGTTCAATAACGCCTTTAATGTAGAAAACTTAACTAATTATTTTCACTTACCCACTGTGTGAAATGGGTAGTAAGCATATGAAATATCACTTACATTCTGGATTCTCTCATACCGCAGGCAAAGTTTTTTACACATCCAAAAGGATTAACTTTTCTTCGGGCGCCATAGGATGAGGAATATAGGTGAGTTCTTTTGAAAATTTTGTGTTGTACAGTGATATTTTGGAGCCTTGTGGGTGTATGTATGTACATTGATGCATGTGTGCACATTCTGACGCCAACAACAAAAAAGCTCTTTCAGTTTTGCCTTATAAAGTTCGTCACTTAATTAAAATGTATTTTTTGTATATGGCTGTATGTGTACATATAAATGAATATCTGTATATGTATACATAGGTGCATATCATCCTCTGCATGTACGAGTATGTGTAAGAGTTCGTCAGTCTACACGCGCCTGTGTACGTGTCTAAAGAGTAGACACTGAAGTGGTTCCTATTTTTATGCACGCGTATTTCCATTTGATTTTCATCCATTTTACCAATTTGTTATTGCTTTTGATGCAAATTTTTGATGCTTTATAAAAATGCTTGTTATGGAAAATTGGCACTAAAAAAGGGCTAACAAGTTAACGAAAATTGAAAGGAAAACAGCAAATCGTTGAAAATATTAGCATTCGCAATATCGTGCCTCGAATAATTTCGTTGGGCCTTTTTCTCTGCCACGATCTTGACGCTTCACCTACTGAATACACAAAATAAGAGGCTTTATATGTGGACTGCTGTGTGTGTAAATAAAAACAAGTAAGGAAGGCTAAGTTCGGGTGTAACCGAACATTACATACTCAGCTGAGGGCTTTGGAGACAAAATAAGGGAAAATGACCATTTAGCAAAATGAACCTAGGGTAGCCCTGGAATGTATTTGTATGGCATGGGTTTCAAATGGAAGGTATTAAAGAGTATTTTAAAAGGGAGTGGGTCTTAGTTCTATAGGTGGACGCATTTTCGAGATATCGCCATAAGTGTGGACCAGTGGTGACTAGAATGTGTTTGTACGATATGGTTATCAAATTAAAGGTATTAATGAGGGTTTTAAAAGGGAGTGGCCCTTAGTTCAATATGTGAAGGCGTTTTCGAGGTATCGACCAAAATGTGGACCAGAGTGACCCAGAACATCATATGTCGGGTACCGCTAATTTATTTATATATGTAATATCACGAACAGTATTCCTGCCAAGATTCCAAGGGCTTTTCATTTCGCCCTGCAGAACTTTTTCATGTTCTTCTACTTAATATGGTAGGTGTCACACCCCTTTTACAAAGTTTTTTCTAAAGTTATATTTTGCGTCAATAAACCAAACCAATTACCATGTTTAATCTCTTTTTTCATATTCGTTATAATATTATGTAATTTTTTCATTTTTCGAAATTTTCGATATCGAAAAAGTGGGCGTGGTCATAGTCGGATCTCGGCCATTTTTTACACCAAGATAAAGTGAGTTCAGATAAGTACGTGAACTAAGTTTAGTAAAGATATATCGATTTTTGCTCAAGTTATCGTGTTAACGGCCGAGCGGAAGGACAGACGGTCGACTGTGTATAAAAACTGGGCGTGGCTTAACCGAATTCACCCATTTTCACGGAAAGCAGTTATCGTCATAGAGTTTATGCCCCTACCAAATTTCACAAGGATTGGTAAATTTTTGTTCGACTTATGGCATTAAAAGTTTTCTAGACGAATTAAATAAAAAAGGGCGGGGCCACGCCCATTTTGAAATTTTCTTTTATTTTTGTATTTTGTTGCACCATACCATTACTGGAGATGAATGTTGACATAATTTACTTATATACTGTAAGTCCAATTTCGTCCATTTTAAATAGCGATCTGAGATGAGCGCCCAGGCACCTACATGCCAAATTTCATCAAGACACCTCAAAATTTACTCAAGTTATCGTGTTTACGGGCGGACGGACGGACGGACGGACATGGCTAAATGAATTTCTTTTTTCGTCCAGATCATTTTGATATATAGAAGTCTATATCTATCTCGATTAGTTTATGCCGTTACGGATTACCATTATGCGAACAAAGTTAATATACTCTGTGCGCTCTGCTCAGCTGAGTATAATTAAAACACACACACAAACCACTCAACAAAACACATGCAAATACAAATTGGTTCAGCATTGCGCCTTGAGGTATGCTACACATTTAGTTAAACTACGCTGCTCTTTACTTGTGTAGTTAAAAGTTCCATTACTGCAGCTGCACGAACATTATTTGCGTATATGTGTAGGTGCAACTGTTACCCACCTGCCATTTGGAGGCTGATAATAAGCTGAGTGTAAGGCCTTTTTGAGGGTGGAATCATTGAAACTTGTAATTTAAAGCCTAGACCCATCAAAAGTAAGTTCCGAATTTTTTGCATTTTTTATTTGAAATATTTGTGTATTTGTAGATTGAGGGTAAAAGGGGTTAAAACGCCTTTTTGATAGAAATATTTAATTTAGTAACACAATAACTTTATGATTTTAAGCATTTTTTAATATACAACTAAGGCTGTGTGCGAGTTGACCTAAATTTCTACCTAAATAGAGAAAAAACCTAAAACACTGGAAACTGTCGGTAAGGCAGTGCAAAATAAAAATTTATAATTTTTATGGGCATACTTTTCAACCTAAATTCAAATGTCAAATTTCAAAACCAAAAATTTTGATTTTTCAATATTGTATATGCAAATAAATGGCTCTTGCCCATTCAATTTAAGTAAATCATAGATCATAGGGCGATGATCCCTGCTGCGATTAAGGTCCGATCGATTGTACGTGGTGGTGAGCTCAATTTTGTCCAAGCTGATGTTGGCGACACAAGAATGGGATCATTCTCAAATATGGACCGCAATATGAACATATTTGGCAGCCAAGTGCACTAATTGGCCTAAAGAAGTTATTGGAGGATCACAGTATTGAATTCGAGATTGTGTAAAAGGTCATTGTGCACGTGCTCCACTATGTCCGAAAAAAAGCCTTATAAAACGGAGTCACTGCATTTTCTTGAACTGCTATCTTGGGATAGGTACTTACCGCGAAGGTAGTAGTGCAGTTTAGGGGCCCCACCCTAAAGTTGGGCAAAGATTTTCGAGTGAGGTATCAAAAGACGGGTATTAATCTCGCGAACAATAATCCGAAGGAGATTTTTGCAATTGAAGTTGGTGATTTTCATGTGGTTGTTGTTGTGTTTGTACCCACAAAAAAAATTGTATATCACCGTGGCGGTAGCCACGGTTATACCACACACCCGGACTTGGCATGGCGAAGCCCAGGGTTATTTTTTATAAGCGCGGCCGAAGGCCGCCAACGCAGAAAGGTGTTCTGCGCAAAAATACTATGGATCACACCCCCGGTTTCGGAAGTACCCGCGGGTCTTTTTCGGTTTTTCGTTAATATCTTTTGAATGGGTAAAAAAAAGTAAACTTCCGCTTTCGGATTCTTGATCTAGACGTGAGTACGCGTCTTTTGATACCTCACTCAACAAAAAAGGCCCAATTTTAGGGTGGGGCCCCTAAACTGCACAATTACCACCGCGAACACGAATTGACCTCTGTTATTTTTAAGCGTAAACACGCATCACAAATACCACATTTCCCATATTGTTATTATTTTCTTAGCAGAAATAAACAATTTAGGTTTTCAAATCAACTCGCACAGTTTTGAAAATGTTTTCCTAAATTATTGCAGTGCTGGAAAGTTCCAGTGGAATATTAGTTTATGTACCTAAAATTTAGGCGAACACGCACCCAACCTAAAAGTCGAAATGTGCAAATAGTTCAACGAAAGTATTCAAGTTGCATGTACATTAGACTGGGTCGATTTATTAACCGATATCGCGCCATCGAATTTTCGAAAGTATTTGGGATCTGGAAAAGAAGTTCCACTACGCATACCCAAAAAAATAATTTTCGAGCCTACGAAATTTCATTTTTTTTTTTACTTTTTTTCGACTTTGATTTTTAAGGTTTTTTTCATGACCTACTAAAAAAAAATGTTATATTTTTTTTCAAAAAACTGTTATCGCCAACGTTTTTGGCGGACATTTTTTAGGGTCGGACAGGGTATACATATGAACATTTTTTAGTAGGTCATGAAAAGCCTTAAAATTCAAAGTCGAAAAGAATTAAAAAAAATGAAATTTCGTAGGCTCGAAAATTATTTTTTTGGGGATGCGTAGTGGAACTTTTTTCCTGAGCAAAAATCTTATCGAAAAATCGATGGCGCGATATCGGTTAACTTTCGTCCATACAAATCGACCCTACCAACGTACATGCCTGTCCAGTTTCAAGGAGGAAGTTTCCCTCCATTGGTGCGATCGAAATCTTAGCGATCTAAGGTCGAATCTTAAGAAAGTATTCAAGGATAGTGAAGGACCTCCTTGAGAGCGTATAAGAAAAGGCAAGAACAAAATGCTGGCGAGAACTTGCAAGTCCATTGAGTCAACGAAGGACTCTGCAATTCTTGAAAATATTATAAGCAAAAATCATTTTAATAAGACTTTTGTCAAGTACGCTGATGGAACATGGGCAGGATTAGTAGATGAAACCATGAGCATCCTTAAAAAATACTGATTTACGGTAGATGCGGCCGCCGTAGTGTGGTGGTTGAGTGCTCCGCCTACCACAACGAAGGTCCTGGGTTCAAAGCAATATCAAGAATACGGAAACAAGTTTTTTAATTAGAAAGAACGGCTTTTCTAAGCGGGGTCTCTCCTCGGTAGTGATTTGGCAAACACTCCGAGTGCATTTCTGCCATCAAAAGCTTCTCAGTGAAAACTCATATGCCTTGCAGATGCCGTTCGGGGTCGGCGTAAAACATTCCAGTTCCGTCCCGTCAATTTGTAAAACAAAATCAAAAGGAGTACGACGCAAATTGGAAGAGAAGCTCGGTTTAAAATATCTTCGGAGTTTATCGCGCCTTGTATCATATACAATACAGGAGGAAGCAATTGACGGGCTAATAGTTAAGATTCTGGCAGAACATGAAATTGCCTGGGTTTTAAATAGCTTTCGCCATATAAATCCTCAGGAGTTGGTGATATTATCCCCATTATACGACAGAAGACTCAAAAACCTGTGGTCAAGGAACTAAGAGAAATATTATCTGCAAGCATTGTTGCAGGAAACACGAGCTAGCTAAGGATTTTAGGTCTACAAGTCTTGCATCTTTTGGGCTAAAAAAACTTTGGGGGAACTTTTTGATGAGATTCCCTTTTCACGGCACAAAACGCGTACATAAACAAAAATTCACAGAGGAAGCACTACACAAACAGTTTATCCTGGTCGCGTTTGTTAATGTGGAAGGCCCTTTCAACAACGTAAAAGCTGGCGTGATAGAATCAGCGCTCCGCAAGGCACGCCGCGAAATGTGGTGCTCTCACCTCTGCTATGGCTCATTATCATAAACGATATTCGATACCTCGACACAAATTGTGTGAAGATGGCAGCGCACGCTGACGATGTGGCGATCCTGATTTCGGATCAATTACCTTCAGTGATGAGCGAAATAATGGAAAGAACGTTGACGCAACTAAGTAGGTGGGCGCAACAATATGGCCTTTGGCTCGAATAAGTCAGATATACTACTCTTCACGCGGAAGTACAAACTACGCAGCCTTGGTAACTAAACGGCTAGCAACAAACCCAATCAAGTAGTATCTGATGCTAATAATCGATTTTAAACTCAACTGCAAATCGTGCGTGGAAGAGCGGGTAAAAAAGGCCTACATGGCTGTATGAGGCAGTGGCATGTGCCGAGTGCTGACGTATGGCTCTATAGTGCGGTGGGAAGCTCTTACCAGCCAACATAAAGTTCTGCGCACTACGTGCGTCCGGAGCCTACCGCACCTGCCCAACATCGACTTTAGACCCCATTTTAAAACTGCTTTCGATAGACATACACATACTATATACGTCGGCACAAACCGCACTGAAACTTAGGGAATCTGTGTGCAAGTAGGGGCATGTAAGCAACTTATTGATGTGTTAGCCGACATTCTAGAAAAATCCATACCTTGGATTTCAGGATATTGAGGAATTGGAGAAAATGAGATGGCTGATGAGCTGGCACGTAGGAACTCTGTAGAGGGAATAACCAACGTCGATGTACGCTTACCCCTGTTGTAGCCAAAGTTGAAGAGCACCACCACCTGTGCAATTTTAATATCTGCATAACCAGATTGCAACGAAAGAAGAACAAGAAGTATACTGGGTAGATTTAGGCTCGAAACTCATAATTCTAAATCGATCTGCACCGGTCATTGAGTTTTGTAATCATTGCGAGTCTAGCCACTTCTTTGTGCGTGTCATGACCTGATTGGGATTTACAAGTGCTTTTGTGTTTCAGGATGTAATGATTGCTGAAATATTGTTGGTGTTCTATCAGTGCTTCGTCTTATCTAATAGGTGGGATCAGTCACAAATTTTCATCCATATCCTCTAAGGTGCCCAAGGAAACTTGTGGTTTCAAACGGGCTTGGACCTAAGAGATGTGAATGTAAGGGGCGCTAGTTCCACATTGAAATTGTAAAGATAAGTTTTATGTCGGGGTTGATTCTAAATAAGTAAGATTTTAACCTAATACAGTGTTCAGATCAAAGTTGAGTTAGAGGGACACGCGTCTCCCTGGGGAGGTTGCTTTCCTCAATTTGTATATGCCTTTGGGGCATTTTTGAGCTTCTTTTTTTTTAATGGCTGAATCCCTGAGTGCTGAATTTCTACGCAGAGCTTACCGATTCCTTAAGTCCCTGGGAGGCGGGATCTCTTCAATCAGATGTCTGTTGTGCTACTCAGGTTTCAAGAGAAACTGTTCCCTCAGCATTTGACTCCTCTCCTTTAAAGGGAATATTCTCGCCTAACTATGGAGATGATGTTCTTGAAATACAAGAAATCATCCCCTTGTTGTTGTTGATGTCGTGCCGATAAGGACACTTCCCGAAGGTCTTGGGGAGTGTTATCGATGTTGATGGTCCTTCGCCGGATGCAGATCCGGTACGTTCCGGTACCAAGCCCGACCATCTCGGGAACGATTTGTTATGACCACATGCCACCTTCTAGGCTATACCGGCCTTCCACCCCCTAGATCCATGAGGAGTTCGGGGTCGCCAGAACCTCGGTTATTAATGTAACAGGATTCGCCACGAATAGGTGAGGTTGACAATTATGTTTGGAGAAGCTATATATTGCGCTGGCAACCTGAAAGGGTTGCGTTACATAACCCCTTGAATCTATTTGGTATTTTAGTCGCCTCTTACGACAGGCATACCTTCCGCTGGTATATTCTAAGTCCCCCAACCCGCTTGGGGTAAGCCATCCCGTCGCAGTGTGGTATTTTGAAAAGCCTGTATTTCCAGTGTGTTTCTTCTCTATGAGCCTTTCTTTGTCTTTGCCCAAAGTGCCGCCAGCGAGTATCTTGAAGATTTTGTAACGTTATCGGCGTAGGACACAATTGTAACTCCTTCTGGTGTGGAAGGGAGCTTCGATATGTAAAAATTAAGCAAAAGTTGGAATAGCAAGCCCACATGCGCCACCCCTTGTTTAATTTTTTTTGGGTTTTTCTATTATACTACTGAACTGCACCAATGCTTACCGACGACACAGATAGCTTGCAGTCCATCTGATGAAGATGACTGAAGAGAAGGGTAGACCCTTCTAAATCTAGCAGTTCCGTGGGTTACTGTATCAAAAGCTTTGACAAGTATAGCGCTACGAGTACTGTTCTATAGTGGTGTTCTTGGTCCAGCTCGCAATTTATGTGTTAATGGCGTTTAGCGCAATGGTAGTGCTATGTAATTTTCAAAAGATTTGCTTATGATTAGCATGGCGTAGGTTTGAGGTCGGTAAAATATGGTACAAGAAGGAAGGCTGCTAGCGTCTTGGCTACTGGTGGTAGGAGAGATATCGGACGTTATGAGTATTCTATGTTAGCTAGTTTTCCAAGCTTTGGTAACGGTACCACCCTCGCCATTTTTCAGAAATGATGAAAGTGAACAGACACAAATTGAAGACGAGCGCCTAGAATTTTAATTCCTCATAGTCAAAGTCTTTACGCATTGGCACGGAAGTCCCACGCGGGCCTCTGCTTTAGATGGTTTAGCAAGTTTCGTGGCTTCTTCAACCTCATCGGCGGAGATGGTGCTGCAATGCCGTTGTTTATACCTTGCTATCCTAACTCTTCGCTAGTAAGTACGTCTTGATTGCGCATAAAGTGTAATTTGCAGGCCTAAAGCCCGACGCTTGTGTGACAGTCCTACAGCAACTTAAAATAACTGTTTATTTAGAAACGGCTATTTACTTTCTATGACATTTTGGGCTTCTCTTACTTTCTAAAAATTTAATCAGACTACGTTTCAATTACATGCGTGAAGACTAAAAAGGTATAAGGTCTTCAGTGTTATCGAATACAGTCCCGCACTTACCTGTTTTTTATAAAACTACTACAAAATGTGTACCCCTATTACACAATATGTGTTATGCAGCTGCATATGGGATGTTAAAGCAGTTCCTGACATGCTCTTATCTCAGCAAATACAAATATATGCTCGAACGCCCTCAAATATACTTCTCTTATTTATATTTTTCTATGATACTTGTATATATAAAGTTTTCTTATATGAAATATACAAACGTATGTGCGCTAAAATTTCCCTGCAAAAACTGCGATTAGTCTAGGAAGAATCCGGGTTGAGTCGTAAAGGAGTATGCGACCAATGCCAGGTTTCATCCCTTTGTATGAGTTGAACTGTTCCCTTTCGTTTGAGCATGTCCTATCAAGAGACTAATTGTGCCCATTTATAACCGAAATGGATCGATAGGACCAATCGTCTTTGTACCCATATGCGAACATACGAAGACTAGTCCCTGTGCGATACAATAAGGACTCAAATATGGCCAGTCGCATTTTTCATGGCAGAAACACAATCGAAGGGTTTGCTAAGCCACCAAATCTATTTGATGTAAGTTGTTTGCCCGATTTTCAAAAAGTAATAAAAAATATTCTCCAAAATTTTAATCCTCATTACGGCGTAGTCGTTAGTCCTAGTAATTTAGGTTCGGTATACGGCTCCGCGTTTTCTTAAATAATTCGATTCAATCACCTGTAATATTTTTTATCTTACTCATTTCGTTGCCGTTTTTTTTAAATATTTCTTAAAATTGGCTACATAGATTTCAAACTGACTAATCCAAACTGTACCCGGACGGGAGTAAAGGTTATCAATTATGCCCAAATGTAGACAAAATAGAGCAATCGGTGACCAATATCTTTAGGGATTAACCGCACGATTTTTTGCAGGTTTCTCTTATCGCGGATGTGTATGTATGTGTAGCACATGTGCATATGTGTGTGTGTACCTAAGCGAATTTTCGGTGAGCACAACTTTTCAGGCGCCGCCAGCAAGAAAGAACAAAAAACAAAAAAAATTGTTTTTAAACAAAAAACCAAATTCGCCAAACATCAAAAAGACCTCAACCGTAACAGTAAAACTGAAAAAAAGAGAAACACTACCGTACCCCTCGGTACAATTCAACAAAATATGCGCACAAAAAAATTTAAAAAGAATACGAAAAAAATTCTGCGCCACCGCATTTTTCTGCTTCCAACTGCAGTGGTTGAGGCGGCAGCGGTGCACGGGATTTGTGTGCTGTGAGTTTTCTTTCACCTTTGCGGCTGCTGCTTACTTACTTAGTTACTTACATAACCGCTAGTGCTACAAAATTCCACTGACATGCTTTGTGCTGTTGATTCTCCAAAGAAATACACCAAAATAGCTGCTGCAGATGCGAATTACAAAATAAATAAGAAATAAAAGAAATTTTTAATAAATTAAAAAAATCGAAAATACAAAATAATAAAATTGAATAACAAATTGGAAAGCAAAGATAAAATAAAATAAAAATATTTGAAAAAAATATACTTATTTATCTATAAAGTAAACAAGTAATGGTGTCTAAGTTCGGGTGTGACCGAACATTAAATACCCAGCGTCAGTTTCAATTGTACAGTTCAATTCAGGTAAATTACTTTTTCGAATTTTTAACGCTAGGTTAGGTGGAACTGACTTGTCAATAAAGACCTCACATAGACTGAATGGGTTCATAGTGTTACCAGAATGTGTTTGACGACCAAACGGAAGAACCCCAATCAGGTGCCAGGACATATGTTATAGAATAAATCCGTCCTCTTGGCAAATACTAGAAGTTTTCTAGGACCCAGCTTAATTGCTGCCTCAAGATCTGTCAACTCTGCCGCCCCTAATAGTTGGAGCCTTGACTTGGCGAGCGCAGCACATGAACACAGAACGAGTTCAACCCTTTCTTCCTGCAGGTCACACTTCTTACAGTTGTTGTTACTGACGAGGCCTAACCTTTAAGTATGTGACGCCAGAAGGTAGTGTCCAGTCAGTATGCCTACCGTGAGCCTTGAGTCTTCTCTCTATCGTATATATCGTAGGCTTTCCACGCCTTTCCTGCTTGATGGATCATATGTAACTCCTGCCTCCCTTTGATTTCTCCCAAAGGGATTGGGACGTCTATCGTCGAATTTTGTAACAAAGGACTAATTTTTTTGTGGCTCTAAAAGTGTTGTGTAATGCTTGTTCGGAAAATGGGCATGGCACCGCCAATTTCCTGATATTGTAGACATCCCCTATATATAAAAGTGGGCCTGGTCTTTACCAGATCTCGTCCATCTTTACTAGAAATATTTCCCGCTATAGGAAGAATATGCCCACCCAATCTTAATACAATCCGTTCATTTTTTTTCGAGTTATGGCTCCCGAAATATAGAAAATTACTTTATCAAGAATGGGGCGTACCACGCCCATATTCAAAAATTTGATTTTTTTTTTGCTTTTTCTTTCTAGAATTTAACTTGAAAAAGGAAACACCACTTATAAAATGTTCTTTTTTGCAACGATATATTTTATTTTATTCGTCCACGACCCTTTAAAAAATCTCTTATATAAAAGTGGGCGTGGTGTCTAACTGATTTTGATTATCTTCACTCAGTCTATATAATTTGGGTAGGATAGTGTCTCCGTCAAATTTCAATGTAATATCTCTAACGGTCTTTGATTTACGGCTTGTTAAATTTCCAAATTTTCTTCTTCTAAATGTTGGTGCTACCACGCCCATATTCCAAATTTTTTTTTTTTTATTTATGTTATGCTTCATAAGACCATTCCTCCTACCAAATTTCATTAGATTAGCGTCATTCATTTATTTGTCTAATTTTTCATATTTTTTTAAATTTTCGATATAGAAAAAGTGGGCGTGATTATCATCCGATTTCGCTCATTTTCAATACCAACATATTCTGGGTCTAGATAATCCCGTATAACGAATTTGGTGAAGATATCTCAATATTTGCCTAAGTTATCGTGTTAACGGGCGGACATGGCTTAATCAATTTTTTTTCGATGCTGATGATTTTGATATATGGAAGTATATATCTATCTCGATTCATTTATACCTGTTCAACCAACCCGATATCCAACCAAAGTTAGTATAAAAAGATGAAGCATAATTTTGCACCACTAGTGCATTTCTTAAAATGTTTATGATCCAGTGCAGGTTAATTCGAACACAGAGCTCGGCTTTGCGAGTAGCGACCTTAAGGACATTAAGAAAATTGCTTTTCACCTGACACTTTAAGCAAAGAAAGACACATAAAGATGCTTTCTAAATAACACTGTGCTACAATCAAATTTTTTTATCTAAAGCAGCATGCAGTTTGCGTGAAATAAAAAGTTCAAAACTACTGCAATTGTGATTTTGTTGGCTGCCTATTGGACTAAATCAATAATTTTGAAGTTATTGATCCAGACCTGCTTACTTCAACAAGGGGCGCCAGTGGCTTTTTCGTTCGGCTAACTGGCCCCAGTTGGTACCATCAAGGGAATTTAAATCGTGTTCGCCCTGCTGCGGCTGCATCCAGTTCTTCGAGATTTATATGCTTCCTTCCGCACACATCATGCTTCTCTCCTTCTTGGTAGTTCAATCATCTTACGCCGTAGTTTCAACACCCGTATTTGTTCCTCTAACTTCCCAACTTCGCCAGACACACAGAATGAACTAGCACTCAATGGTGAAGTGACAGATTAAACCATGTGCATGAGGCTAGAGAAGCATAAGTCGGGCAATTCACTGAGCCGGCGGTGGCAGTAGGAACAGGGATCACAAGAAGTGATGCACTGCAATATCAGTTGTAGTAGTAAATTATACATAGGTATTGGTTATGGTGGCGGCAACAACGGTGCGAGTTTCGGAAATAGTGCGCACTTCGGCAGTTCCGTAGGGCGCAGCAGACGCAAATGGTGTAGCATTGATAGTTGTTACATCAGGTATGGTATTCACAAATTCAGCGGTGGCGGCGGTACTACCCGAGGATGCACTGGTGGCACTATTTTATGCATTGGTTATGGAATCAGCGGTGGTGGCGGTTTTGATCAACCCGGCGGCTACGGCAGTTTTGTTCAGTGCGGCGGCGATAGTGGTTTGGGCAGCAGTTGTAGTAATGCCAGCGGTTATTGTGATGGAAGAATACCTCGCTTGGATGGGCATAGCCTCAGATTTATTGCTGCTCCGGGTTAATGGCATTTCTCTTTATAAAATTCTTTTAGCTATTTTTTCGCTTAAGAGATTAGTGCAATACCAACCCCACACCTGAATGTTATAGTCGCTAATTTAAAGTTTAATCTTTTAAGCAGGATTCCACTGCAAATTGCAGATATTTTTTCGCTGGCTTTTATTTGCGTTCTTACTTATCAAAATAACGGCAATTGGAAGGAAGGAAGCTGTCAATGGCACGTAATGACTGAACATATTGTTACGAATATTAGCAACATTAAGGGGTACTGTCATCTCTAAGCCGATGCTAAGAGTGACTTGTGTGCACATCCATAAATCAATCATTATGTATCTACATAAACGAATCAATCATTATGTCTATACATATGAACGTACACGCAGCGGAGAAGAGATGCACAAACACATGCAGATATATTATCTGATATGCTCCCAAAAGTATGCAATTGTAATTGTGGAAGTGTCGCTCACAAATCCACGCGCATATGAGAAGCTATACACGTGCATCTGTAGTAATAATTATATGGCAGTAACTAAGTAAATTCTGGAAGCGCCTAGAAGATGCAACGAGGAAATCACAGAGTATAAAAGCACCAAAGGTAGAGGCGCTATAATCAGTTTTGATTAAGACACTATCTGGCGAGCAATAGTAGTGTTATTTATCGTGAAGTACTTTAATAAAGGCCATTTTTCCATTATTCAATATTGGAGTTTTTATTCAACAGTTTAGTGATTCGTTTTTAGCAGAAGGTTGCATATAAGAGGATTTGCAGTAAAATCGTTACAATATGATGACAGCATGACATAACAGGGTACTTCTTATATATTAATGTTAAATTCTTAATAAATTTCTGGGTGATTAATGTTGCTTAATACAAAATAAACTTTACACTAGGAAGTCTCTTTTCCTTATGAATTTGGCAATAAAACATTCTCTCTGGAGTAATCCGGTCTTCTTCCTTGGAAAGTTGGCAATAAAATTTTTCCATTTCTTTCCATTGGTCCGCCCACAAGGTTAAACTGCCCCTTTACTTATTCTAACCTAAACATAAATAGCCATCATCCCGTCTCATAGATCCTGAGCCAGATAAATAATTTTGCATGTGAAAGCAATAACAACAAAATCCAGATAGAAGTCTGGTTCAATTTGTGAGCCAGACAATATTTTAATTTCTTATCTTTAATTTGGCAACGTGCCTTTATTAAACACACTTTTAAGAACAGATGTCGCAGCTTGGCGTTTAATCGTATGTGGCAAATGAAACACAACGGCGAAATCTGCCTATCACTACTCATGTGTACAAAAATATCACGACCTCTCCTTCTCAAGTCTCCCAATGGTCCAGAGCATTTCCGTGAGAACTGAGCATGATACGGAGCTAGAAAACTCACTGCACGATGGCTAATATTTCAAAAATTCTTCTGCGGCCGATCAAAGGTAAGGTTGTAGATACACATCCTTAAATGCACTGTGCGTAGTTGATGAAACTTTGCTGGGTAAATGGAGATAAGCGGATGCTTATCGTTTGTGGACAGTAATTGATAATTAAAAGAGTTCGGTATGTGCTCACTCTTCTATTTGAAATGTTTTGAAATTGCGTAAGGCTATGCTAAATGGTTGGCAGGTCGGTATTGAATCTAGATTAAATGTGATCAGTAGCTGTGCTTTGAAGATATATTAGCCGTGTTTTTTTTGTACACGCGTATACGTTTCGTTTGGGCGTGAAAAAAAACGCCTATCCTCGCTTAGATAATGCTTAGGAGACCCATCTAACGGCAGTGGTTAAACCGAAAAGCGGAGACACAACCCTCTGTTGTATTTCTGTGTATAACATATAGCTGAATCAGTTGTGATAGATAGTTGACGCGCATAGAATATATGAAATTAGTGCAGAGGGTGATACATAGACACATATTTCAGTTACATCTGAGCATAATGCGTATTGAAATTTAGTAGTATTAATTTTATGCGTAGCAATTTCAGAGGTGTATTTAAAGCAGGCATGCTTAACCAACGAACCGATATCATTTCGTTTCGATAATTAACGTTAATAAACGAAACAAAGTCATTTCGTTTCGTTTATTAATGTTAGAAACGTCAAATTAACGAAATGATTTTGTTTCGTTTTCTGCCATGTCAAAATGAAATCAAATCGTTTATGTTGATTATTAATTTCAAACTATGCTGGCAAAGCTGATTGATGGCGGAGTCATTAAAGGTGAAAGCATTAGCCAAGCTGATTGCAACTTTTCTCATGAATTTTGACAGTACGAACATTTCTCGGAGTATTTTTGACATTACCACCAACGAATTACACAAACAAATTACATGGAGTTTGTGTGTATGTCCGCTCGCTGTTACCACCTTACGGCTTCACCATGGCTATAGCATTGCCAGCACAATTCAAACATAAAGTACCACGCTTTTGTTTAACGTTAACAAAAGCTTTTCTTGATAATTTCTTTATCGATAATATTTCGAAGTGATTCAACGCAAACGTTGGAAATTTTTTGATAAGGGATTAGCTTAACGTTAAGGTGCATCCCTGATTTAAAGTTTGTCGCTTAGCAGTCCAGATAAAGTTTAAGCGTAAACGTATATAGACGTGAAAAAAAACACAGCTATTTTCACATTCGAATTTAGGTGCGTTTTTCATAATCAACAAAAAATTTGATTCCGCAAATCGCGGCAATTAGAGTGGTTTCAGACTGCTAAGGTTATATTAAGAATATTACGCGAAATAATTGGATGTTATACATAAATGAGGTTTCAGACCTGGTTAATTTTCAATCGACCAGGTATTCTTGGCAACTCAAATCCTGGTGAAGATCCACAAGAGAGTCTATAAGCTATGCTTCTTTATCGTCGAAAGCTGCTTTCTCCGATCCATTGGAAACCAAACGAGGCTTCAAAACAAGGTCACTCCCTTTTGTGCGATCTCTTAAGTTTAATAATGTAACATAGTTCTAGCAGCAGATATAAACCGTGATGGTGGAATCATTTAAGAAAGCGTAGAATTGCTGACGTCTGTTTATGATATGGTTATAACGGGGGTTAACAAACGCGCGGTAAGTTTTACCTTATCTGAATTGGATAAAGAGACCAACAAGTAAGTCTAGTGCTGAGTGAGGAAAAGACAAAAACTGAATGTCATCCAAGAAAAAATTGCAGCTTGCAGCCTCTCGTCTAAGTATCTGGTGACCAGCATGAGCAACGAAAACAATTTCAGCTTGAAAGTCCAATTTTACATAGGTTTCTTCGAGCTAAGTAGGTAATTAAAAATGACTGTGCTCTTTAAACGAACAAAAAGCTTCCTTCAATGGATCATGCTATGAGATGGAGGTAGACGACTCTCACTGAGCAATTGAAGTCAGGCATCGCGTGGTGGGGATGACTGGCGCAACTTGCAAAGCAACAGCCGTTGAACACCTTCCCGTCCTCTAGTTGATAAACTGCGTCGAATTCAAAAGGTGACTCAGATGCACCATTGAGAAAAGCTAAGATTCTAGTGCGAGGCCCCCTTAGGGGAGTACTGAGTCCTCTGAGCCCCCATTTTAGTACCATAAAAACTTGCTGTCACAAGCAAGATATTCGTCGTAAGTCAAAAACTACCGTACCCGACGAATGTGAGCCACAGAATTACCACCATACCCCGATTCTTGGGCTTTCATCTCTGAATAAAATAAACCTAGCGCACAGTTACTGCCGGTTCCTGGAAACCATTAACGTCACTCTCTCGACCGCAGTGCTTTTGAAAACCGCTTACGTCGCTTCTTGCGCTTTCACTATTACCGTCGCTTATTTTGCTTCTCTTCTATTTCTCTGAGAACTTGGGCTGTCGGCATTAAAATGAAAGAGCCGCGTCGTGTGTGTCAGTGTGATCGGAATAAATACCAAAACGATTAGTGGTATTATTAGGGGATTTGTGGGCCCTCTACTTGACTCTGGGGCTGCTAAGCTTACCTCAGCCTTCGACGAAAAACCACCTCACAACATGCAATGCGCTACTTCCAATAGGTCTCAGGAAAAGTCCAATCTATGCAGCCAATGGTTGAAGAAAACATGCTGATGGGTGAAGAGATGGTCCTTGCCGGATAGAGATCCAGTACGTTCCGGTAACAATCACCATTAATGTACAAGCCCGACCATCTCGGAAATGACTTAATGTGACTGCAGTCTAGGCAGTTGGTTCGTTTGCTAAAACCTGGTTAAATACGCTACCAGCTGTCTTTATATAGGCCTCTTTGTATGTTGGAATGCTTTTAACACTGCGAATTGGATAGAGATAATGACAGGGTTACGAAAGTTTCACACACTTGCTTACTTGCGCTATTTTAACGACAAAGTACTCCTCTTTTATTCTGAGGAGTGACCAGGAAGGCAATATTACCGGCGGCGTTTCTCACGGATCTGTTGGGCAGGAAAATCGCTAGTTCACGAACAATAGTTTAGTGGCAGGAATCGATTAAAGGGCGAGGACGTTCACGTTTAGACGGAATAGAGCGAAATGGTATGAGCGGAAACACGACGAACTGAACAAGCACCTCATGTAGATATTGAGTGGACATGGCAGTTTCAAGAAGTATTTTTGCAAGCGTATGATAGCGGGGGATCCTCTCTTTCCTTCTTACATTGTTCTGCCGAAATGGAAAATGCAGAATACGTAAGATTCACTGCCCTGGTTTTAACGGTGACTGACCCAATGTATACGGAGTTTTTGGGGAGGAACCTTCCATGAGGAGTTTAGGTCCCTGAATGGGTATACAATTACATAGATTGTTGAATTCCTGTGAGAAAAAAAGAGTTATGACGCGATTGATGTATTCTGAATCTGTAGCGATTAGATCGCCTTTCACCCATGTGAGGTAATGACTAGCGGTTGTCCCCCTGATTGCGCACACATGAAGGGAATAGGGCTGGTTTCATGGACTACAATGTTGAAGAAAAGGTTGCACAGTGTAATATATAAATATCTTATGCAACACATAATAAATATTTTCTTCAACTTACATGCGACCATTACGTGCATGTTTATTTTTATGGCATTTCTGCATCCCTCAGCCTCATTTGCTACACACCTGCAATTTATAGTTCGCATCTACAATAAGCTAAAGCACCTTAGATGCTTCAGCAGCACTGCATAATTTCTTAATGGCCTGTGTGGTGTCCACTACATTCGAGTAGTAAGCATGCACAAACATACACCAACACAAACATACACACACACACACATGAGCTTTTTCGCATATAAAATGCACACAAGACGCTTGTCGCTCGACCATCTTACATTCTTTTGTTTCTATTCTTTGAAAATACTTTAGTTTATGCTTTTTCCAACTTAAGCAGTCGACAACAAAATAGAATTTGTTGAAGTGGAAGGTTCCACATCCGCACTGGTGTGCCAACTGAGTGAATACAACACTGCTTATAGTGAAAGCGAAACGGTTTATGTGGTGGGTGTGTGAGCGAAAGTTGTAAATGCACTCGTGTATGTGTGTGTGCGTGAGTGTGTGTGGTATTGAAAGTATCGCTTGCTGATGAATTTATAGCAACAGCAAACAAACAACAAACAAATTTACAAAAAGTAAACACATAAAGTTTTGCTGCTTTTCCTTTTTGCTGCTGTAGGCTCCATGTGTTATTCATGTCGCACATGGCATTTATAATTTAACTAGCCTTTACCCGCGGGCCCCGTCCGCAAGGAAAATTTTAAATATATGGGCTATTCGCGTTAGCCTGCTTATTATCTGTTTAAACATTTTGTTTTCTGGTCTAATGCATTTTATTTTTGTAATTGAGTAAAAAAAAGAACTAAATGAGCTGATAACCTGATAGGATCCCAAATGATCCCGAAATTATCCAGAAAAAGCTACGAAATGACCCCAACGCTATCGCGGACGGATCCCGAAAAACCATCCAGAAATGCCCCGAAAGGGTCTCCAAAAGTTCCCCGAATAGTCCCAAAAAACCCGAAATGAGAGCGACACGATTCTAGACGTATCCAGAGAACCACACAGAAATGATCCCTGAAGGTGTTCCAAAATGATCCCGAAAAGGTTCCGAAATGACCCTGACAGGCTCCCGGGCGGATCTCAAAAAACACCCAGAAAATATCCAGGAAGGGTCCCTAAATTATCCCGACTAACTCCAGAAAAAGTTCCGAAATGGCTCCGAGGGGATCCACGATGGATCGAGAAAACCATACAGAAATGATTCCGGAAGGATTCCAAATGATCCCGAAATAGTCGGAATTGACCCAGATGGGGATCCCGCACAGATCCAGAAATGATCCCGGAAGGGTGCAAAAACTATCCCGGAAAAGTAACAAAAAATCCCGAAATGGTTCCTACGGCATCCCGGACGGATCCAGAAATGATCTCGGAAGGGTCCCCAAATGATCCCAAAATGGTCCCCGAAATGACCCTGATGGATCCGGCAAACCATCAAGAAATTATGCCGAAAGGGTCCCAAAATGATCCCGAAATAATACAGAAAAAGTCACGAAACGACCCCTAGAGGATCCCCAAATGATCCCGTATTAGCCCCGAAAAGGTCCCGAAATAACCCCGACGGGATCCCGAACAAATCCGAAAACCATCCAGAAATGATGCCGGAAGGAATCCCAAATGATTCCGTAAAAGTCCCGCATTGATTCCGATGGGATCCCGAACGGATACCGAAAATCATCCAGAAGTGATGCCGGGAAGGTCCTAAAATAATCACCTAATAGTCCCGAAATGACCCTTAAGGGGTCATGGACGGATCCCATAAACCATCCAGAATTTATCCCGATATAGTCCCCGAAGAAGTCCCGAAATGACCCCGACGGGATCTCGAACACACCCCTAAATGACCCTGACGGGATCCCGGACAGATCCCGAAATCCATCCAGAAATGATCTTGGGAGGGACCCCAAAATGATCCCGAAAAGTCCCGCAATGATTCCGAGGGGATCCTGATCGGATACCGAAAACCATCCAGAAGTGATGCCGAAAGGTCCTCAAATGATCACCTAATGCCAAAATGACCCTGACGGCATCCCGGACTAATCCAAAAATCCATCCAGAAATGATCTTGGGGGAGGTCCCAAAATTATCCCTAAATAGTCTCGGAAAAGTCCAGAAATTACCCTGACGGGTTCCCGGACGAATCCTGAAAGCCATCCTTAAATGATCCCGAAAAAGCCCCGAAATGACCCTGACGGGATCCCGAAAGGATTCCAAAAACTATCCAGAAATGATGCCGGAAAGGTCCTCAAATGATCCCCTAATAGTTCCGAAATGACCGTGACGGGATCCCGAACGGATCCCGACAACTATCCAGAAATTTTGCCGAAAGGGTCCACAAATGATCCCGTATTAGTCGAGAAAAAGTCCCGAAATGACCCCGACGGGATCCCGGACGAATCCCAAAAACCATCCAGAATGATGCCGGTAGGTATCCCAAAATGATCCGAAATAATCCCGAAATGACCTCGTCGGTATCCCGGACGGATACCGAAAATTATCCAGAAATGATGCCGGAAAGGTTCACAAATGATCCCCTAATAGTCCCGAAATTACCCTGATGGGATCCCGGACGGATTCCGAAAACCATCCAGAAATGATGCCGGAAGAGCCCCCAAATGATCCCGAAAAAGTCCCCAAATGACCCCGACGAGATCCCGCACGGATCCCGAAAACCATCCAGAAATGATGCCGGAAGAGCCCAAATGATCCCGAAAAAGTCCCCAAATGACCCCGACATACTCCAGAAAGGGTTCCGAAATGGCTCCGAGGGAATCAACGACGGATCGCGAAAACCATACAGAAATGATTCCGGAAGGATCCCAAAATGATCCCGAAATAGTCCGGAAATGACCCAGATGGGATCCCGTACAGATCCAGAAATGATGCCGAAAGGGTCCGCAAATGATCCCGTATTAGTCGAAAAAAGTCCCGAAAGGACCACGACGGGATCCCGGACGAATCCCAAAAACCATCCAGAAATGATGCCGGTAGGTATCCCAAATGATCCCGAAATGACCTCGTCGGCATCCCGGACGGATCCCGAAAATTATCCAGAAATGATGCCAGAAAGGTTCCCAAATGATCCCCTAATAGTCCCGAAATTACCCTAATGGGATCCCGGACGGATCCCGAAAACCATCCAGAAATGATGCCGAAAGGGTTCCCAAATGATCCCGTATTAGTCGCGAAAAAGTCCCGAAATGACCCCGACGGGATCCCGGACGGATCCCGAAAACCATCCAGAAATGGTACCGGATGAGCCCCAAAATGATCCCGAAAAAGTCCCCAAATGACCCCGACGAGATCCCGGACGGATCCCAAAAACCATCCAGAAATGATGCCGGAAGAGCTCCCAAATGATCCCGAAAAAGTCCCCAAATGACCCCGACGATATCCCGGACGGATCCCGAAAACCATCCAGAAATGATGCCCGAAGAGCCCCCAAATGATCCCGAAAAAGTCCCCATATGACCCCGACGAGATCCCGCACTGATCCCGAAAACCATCCAGAAATGATGCCGGAAGAGTCTCCAAATGATCGCGAAATAGTCCCGAAATGATTCCGGAATAGTCCCGAAAATGTTCCAAAATAACCCCGACGGGATCCCGGACGGATCCCGTAAACTATACAGAAATGAACCGGGAAGGGTCCCAAAATGATCCCGAAATAGTCCCGAAAAGTACCCCGGCGTAATCCCGGACCGATCCCGAAAACCATCCAGACCATATCGAGACCCTTCCGGGATTACAAATAAGGTGAAGCTAATTATAAAACCATGTTAATAAGGCAGCAGGCGCAATGGAGCGAATAAAAAGTTAGATAGAAACATACAGGTAAAGCTAATAAAAGCGTCCTAATAAAAACAATTGATGGAGAGCGGATGGCGGGAGTAGAGGAGAGGACCACTGATCGTTCCTCCAAAATTGTCTAGATCTCGTTCTGTATGTACCAGATACCAAAAACTATTGATTTAGGAGAAAATTTAGATTGAGTTATAACAATTTATGGATTTTACACCAGAGGAGGAGATAAAGGGGGGGGGGGCGGGTGGAGGGTGTCACTGCTTACTTTGTAAGCCCTCGACTTATTTGACCCCTTGAGTCTGTGATATTGGTGAAGGCCAGTATACGTAAAGTTATAATGTGTAAAAATTATGAAAAATAATTTCTCGAAGGGGTCGTGGGACCCCCACCCCTCTTTCCACGTTCGAAAAAAATTTCGCTAGTAGACTACTGTCTGTGTCCCAAATTTCATCAAAATCCGTGTAGCCATTCCGGATCCAGAAATGATCTCGGAAGGGTCCCCAAATGATCCCAAAATGGTCCCGAAATGACCCTGATGGATCCGGCAAACCATCAAGAAATTATGCCGAAAGGGTCCCAAAATGATCCCGAAATAATACAGAAAAAGTCACGAAACGACCCCTAGAGGATCCCCAAATGATCCCGTATTAGCCCCGAAAAGGTCCCGAAATAAGCCCGACGGGAATCCCAAATGATTCCGTAAAAGTCCCGCATTGATTCCGACGGGATCCCGAACGGATACCGAAAATCATCCAGAAGTGATGCCGGAAAGGTCCTCAAATGATCACCTAATACCAAAATGACCCTGACGGCATCCCGGACTGATCCCAAAATCCATCCAGAAATGATCTTGGGAAGGTCCCAAAATTATCCCGAAATAGTCTCGGAAAAGTTCAGAAATTACCCTGACGGGTTCCCGGACGAATCCTGAAAGCCATCTCTAAATGATCCCGAAAAAGTCCCGAAATGACCCTGACTGGACCCCGAAAGGATCCCGAAAACTATCCAGAAATGATGCCGGAAATGTCCTCAAATGATCACCTAATAGTTCCGAAAAGACCCTGACGGGATCCCGAACGGATCCCGACAACTATCTAGAAATGATGCCGAAAGGGCCCGCAAATGATCCCGTATTAGTCGAGAAAAAGTCCCGAAATGAACCCGACGGGATGCCGGACGAATCCCAAAAACCAACCAACCAGAAATGGTACCGGATGAGCCCCAAAATGATCCCGAAAAAGTCCCCAAATGACCCCGACGAGATCCCGGACGGATTCCAAAAACCATCCAGAAATGATGCCGGAAGAGCTCCCAAATGATCCCGAAAAAGTCCCCAAATGACCCCGACGATATCCCGGACGGATCCCGAAAACCATCCAGAAATGATGCCCGAAGAGCCCCCAAATGATCCCGAAAAAGTCCCCAAATGATCCCGAAAAAGTCCCCATATGACCCCGACGAGATCCCGCACGGATCCCGAAAACCATCCAGAAATGATGCCGGAAGAGTCTCCAAATGATCGCGAAATAGTCCCGAAATGATTCCGGAATAGTCCCGAAAATGTTCCAAAATAACCCCGACGGGATCCCGGACGGATCCCGTAAACTATACAGAAATGATCCCGGAAGGGTCCCAAAATGATCCCGAAATAGTCCCGAAAAAGTCCCGAAATTACCCCGGCGTAATCCCGGACCGATCCCGAAAACCATCCAGACCATATCGAGACCCTTCCGGGATTACAAATAAGGTGAAGCTAATTATAAAACCATGTTAATAAGGCAGCAGGCGCAATGGAGCGAATAAAAAGTTAGATAGAAACATACAGGTAAAGCTAATAAAAGCGTGCTAATAAAAACAATTGATGGAGGGCGGATGGCGGGAGTAGAGGAGAGGACCACTGATCGTTCCTCCAAAATTGTCTAGATCTCGTTCTGTATGTACCAGATACCAAAAACTATTGATTTAGGAGAAAATTTAGATTGAGTTATAACAATTTATGGATTTTACACCAGAGGAGGAGATAAAGGGGGGGGGGGCGGGTGGAGGGTGTCACTGCTTACTTTGTAAGCCCTCGACTTATTTGACCCCTTGAGTCTGTGATATTGGTGAAGGCCAGTATACGTAAAGTTATAATGTGTAAAAATTTTGAAAAATAATTTCTCGAAGAGGTCGTGGGACCCCCACCCCTCTTTCCACGTTCAAAAAAAATTTCGCTAGTAGACTACTGTCTGTGTCCCAAATTTCATCAAAATCCGTGTAGCCATTCTGGCGTGATTCAGTCGCAAAGACGAAAAAATATAGTAATTAAATTATAACTGTTCCTAGGGGGCGGGGACCACGCCCCTTTTGAAAAATATATAGCTAGTAGATCCTTCTAGACTATTGGCTATATGTGTGCAAAATTTCATCCAAATCGGTCCAGCCGTTCTTGCGTTATTGAGTCACAAAGACAAACGTCTGGACAAACATCCAAACATCCAAACATCCAAACATCCAAACATCTTAACATCCAAACTTTCCCATTTATAATATACTAGCCTTTACCCGCGGCCCCGTCCGCAAGGAGAAAATGAAATATGTGGGCTATTCACGTTAGCCTGCTTATAAAGTTATCTGTTTAAAATTTTTTTTCTGTCTAATGCATTTTATTTTTGTAATTGAGTAAAAAAAAGAACTTTATGAGCTGATAACCTGATAGGATCCCAAAATGATAACGAAATTATCCAGAAAAAGCCACGAAATGACCCCGACGCTATCGCGGACGGATCCCGAAAACCATCCAGAAACGCCCCGGAAGTGTTTCCAAAAGTTCCCGAAGTAGTCCCAAAAAAACCCGAAATGACAACGACACGATTCTAGACTTATCCAGATAACCACACAGAAATGATGCCTGAAGGGTACCAAATTGATCCCGAAATAGTCCCGAAAAAGTTCCGAAATTACCCTGACGGGCTCCCGGACGGATCTCAGAAACCATCCAGAAAATATCCAGGAAGGGTCCCTAAATTATCCCGACTAACTCCAGAAAAAGTTCCGAAATGGCTCCGAGGGGATCCACGATGGATCGCGAAAACCATACAGAAATGATTCCGGAAGGATTCCAAAATGATCCCGAAATAGTCCGGAATTGACCCAGATGGGATCCCGCACAGATCCAGAAATGATCCCGGAAGGGTGCAAAAACTATCCCGGAAAAGTAACAAAAAATCCCGAAATGGCTCCTACGGCATCCCGCCGGATCCAGAAATGATCTCGGAAGGGTCCCCAAATGATCCCAAAATGGTCCCGAAATGACCCTGATGGATCCGGCAAACCATCAAGAAATTATGCCGAAAGGGTCCCAAAATGATCCCGAAATAATACAGAAAAAGTCACGAAACGACCCCTAGAGGATCCCCAAATGATCCCGTATTAGCCCCGAAAAGGTCCCGAGATAAGCCCGACGGGAATCCCAAATGATTCCGTAAAAGTCCCGCATTGATTCCGACGGGATCCCGAACGGATACCGAAAATCATCCAGAAGTGATGCCGGAAAGGTCCTCAAATGATCACCTAATACCAAAATGACCCTGACGGCATCCCGGACTGATCCCAAAATCCATCCAGAAATGATCTTGGGAAGGTCCCAAAATTATCCCGAAATAGTCTCGGAAAAGTTCAGAAATTACCCTGACGGGTTCCCGGACGAATCCTGAAAGTCATCTCTAAATGATCCCGAAAAAGTCCCGAAATGACCCTGACTGGACCCCGAAAGGATCCCGAAAACTATCCAGAAATGATGCCGGAAATGTCCTCAAATGATCACCTAATAGTTCCGAAAAGACCCTGACGGGATCCCGAACGGATCCCGACAACTATCTAGAAATGATGCCGAAAGGGCCCGCAAATGATCCCGTATTAGTCGAGAAAAAGTCCCGAAATGAACCCGACGGGATGCCGGACGAATCCCAAAAACCAGCCAGAAATGATGCCGGAATTGACACCAAATGATCCCGAAAAAGTCCCGCAATAATTCCTACGGGATCCTGAGCGGATACCGAAAACCATCCAGAAGTGATGCCGAAAAGGTCCTCAAATGATCACCTAATAGTCCCAAAATGACCCTGACGGCATCCCGGACAGATCCCGAAATCCATCCAGAAATGATCTTGGGAGGGTCCCAAAATTATCCCGAAATAGTCTGGGAAAAGTCCAGAAATTACCCTGACGGATACCGGACGAATCCTGAAAACCAATCTTAAATGATGCCGAAAAAGTCCCGAAATGACCCTGATGGGACCCGGAAAGGATCCCGAAAACTAACCAGAAATGATGCCGGAAAGGTCCTCAAATGATCTCCCAATAGTTCCGAAAAGACCCTGACGTGATCCCGACAACTATCCAGAAATGATACCGAAAGGGCCCGCAAATGATCCCGTATTAGTCGAGAAAAAGTCCCGAAATGACCCCGACGGGATGCCGGACGAATCCCAAAAACCATCCAGAAATGATTTGGAAGGGACCCCAATGATCCCGAAAAAGTCCCGCAATTATTCCGACGGGAATCTGAACGGATACCGAAAACCATCCAGAAGTGATGCCGGAACGATCCTCAAATGCTCACCTAATAGTCCCAAAATGTCCCTGAGGGCATCCCGGACAAATCCCGAAATCCATCCAGAAATGATCTTGGGAAGGTCCCAAAATGATCCCGAAATAGTCTCGGAAAAGTCCAGAAATTACCCTGACGGGTTCCCGGACGAATCCTGAAAGCCATCCTTAAATGATCCCGAAAAAGCCCCGAAATGACCCTGACGGGATCCCGAAAGGATTCCAAAAACTGTCCAGAAATGATGCCGGGAAGGTCCTCAAATGATCCCCTAATAGTTCCGAAATGACCGTGACGGGATCCCGAACGGATCCCGACAACTATCCAGAAATTATGCCGAAAGGGTCCGCAAATGATCCCGTATTAGTCGAGAAAAAGTCCCGAAATGACCCCGACGGGATCCCGGACGAATCCCAAAAACCATCCAGAAATGATGCCGGTAGGTATCCCAAATGATCCCGAAATAATCCCGAAATTACCTCGTCGGCATCCCAGACGGATACCGAAAATTATCCAGAAATGATGCCGGAAAGGTCCACAAATGATCCCCTAATAGTCCCGAAATTACCCTGATGGGATCCCGGACGGATCCCGAAAACCATCCAGGAATGATGCCGGAAGAGCCCCCAAATGATCCCGAAAAAGTCCCCAAATGACCCCGACGATATCCCGGACGGATCCCGAAAACCATCCAGAAATGATGCCGGAAGAGCCCCCAAATGATCCCGAAAAAGTCCCCAAATGACCCCGACGAGATCCCGCACGGATCCCGAAAACCATCCAGAAATGATGCCGGAAGAGCCCCCAATTACCCCGACATACTCGAGAAAAGGTTCCGAAATGGCTCCGAGGGAATCAACGACGGATCGCGAAAACCATACAGAAATGATTCCGGAAGGATCCCAAAATGATCCCGAAATAGTCCGGAAATGGCCCAGATGGGATCCCGCACAGATCCAGAAATGATTCCGGAAGGGTCCAAAAACTATCCCGGAAAAGTAACAAAAAATCCCGAAATGGCTCCTACGGCATCCCGGACGGATCCAGAAATGATCTGGGAAGGGTCCCCAAATGATCCCAAAATGGTCCCGAAATGACCCTGATGGATCCGGCAAACCATCAAGAAATTATGCCGGAAGGGTCCCCAAATGATCCCGAAATAAAACAGAAAAAGTCACGAAACGACCCCTAGAGGATCCCCAAATGATCCCGTATTAGCCCCAAAAAAGTCCCAAAATGACCCTGACGGGATCCCGAAAGGATTCCGAAAACAATACAGAAATGATGCCGGAAAGATCCTCAAATGATCCCCTAAAAGTCCCGAAATGACCGTGACGGGATCCCGACAACTATCCGGAAATGATGCCGAAAGGGTCCGCAAATGATCCCGTATTAGTCGAAAAAAAGTCCCGAAAGGACCACGATGGGATCCCGGACGAATACCAAAAACCATCCAGAAATGATGCCGGTAGGTATCCCAAATGATCCCGAAATAGTCCCGAAATGACCTCGTCGGCATCCCGGACGGATCCCGAAAATTATCCAGAAATGATGCCGGAAAGGTTCCCAAATGATCCTTTCTGGATGGTTTTCGGGATCCGTCCGGGATCCCATTAGGGTAATTTCGGGACTACGAAATGACCCCGACGCTATTGCGGACGGATCCCGAAAACCATCCAGAAACGCCCCGGAAGTGTTTCCAAAAGTTCCCGAAGTAGTCCCAAAAAAACCCGAAATGACAACGACACGATTCTAGACTTATCCAGATAACCACACAGAAATGATGCCTGAAGGGTACCAAATAGTCCCGAAAAAGTTCCGAAATTACCCTGACGGGCTCCCGGACGGATCTCAGAAACCATCCAGAAAATATCCAGGAAGGGTCCCTAAATTATCCCGACTAACTCCAGAAAAAGTTCCGAAATGGCTCCGAGGGGATCCACGATGGATCGCGAAAACCATACAGAAATGATTCCGGAAGGATTCCAAAATGATCCCGAAATAGTCCGGAATTGACCCAGATGGGATCCCGCACAGATCCAGAAATGATCCCGGAAGGGTGCAAAAACTATCCCGGAAAAGTAACAAAAAATCCCGAAATGGCTCCTACGGCATCCCGGCGGATCCAGAAATGATCTCGGAAGGGTCCCCAAATGATCCCAAAATGGTCCCGAAATGACCCTGATGGATCCGGCAAACCATCAAGAAATTATGCCGAAAGGGTCCCAAAATGATCCCGAAATAATACAGAAAAAGTCACGAAACGACCCCTAGAGGATCCCCAAATGATCCCGTATTAGCCCCGAAAAGGTCCCGAAATAAGCCCGACGGGAATCCCAAATGATTCCGTAAAAGTCCCGCATTGATTCCGACGGGATCCCGAACGGATACCGAAAATCATCCAGAAGTGATGCCGGAAAGGTCCTCAAATGATCACCTAATACCAAAATGACCCTGACGGCATCCCGGACTGATCCCAAAATCCATCCAGAAATGATCTTGGGAAGGTCCCAAAATTATCCCGAAATAGTCTCGGAAAAGTTCAGAAATTACCCTGACGGGTTCCCGGACGAATCCTGAAAGCCATCTCTAAATGATCCCGAAAAAGTCCCGAAATGACCCTGACTGGACCCCGAAAGGATCCCGAAAACTATCCAGAAATGATGCCGGAAATGTCCTCAAATGATCACCTAATAGTTCCGAAAAGACCCTGACGGGATCCCGAACGGATCCCGACAACTATCTAGAAATGATGCCGAAAGGGCCCGCAAATGATCCCGTATTAGTCGAGAAAAAGTCCCGAAATGAACCCGACGGGATGCCGGACGAATCCCAAAAACCAGCCAGAAATGATGCCGGAATTGACACCAAATGATCCCGAAAAAGTCCCGCAATAATTCCTACGGGATCCTGAGCGGATACCGAAAACCATCCAGAAGTGATGCCGAAAAGGTCCTCAAATGATCACCTAATAGTCCCAAAATGACCCTGACGGCATCCCGGACAGATCCCGAAATCCATCCAGAAATGATCTTGGGAGGGTCCCACAATTATCCCGAAATAGTCTGGGAAAAGTCCAGAAATTACCCTGACGGATACCGGACGAATCCTGAAAACCAATCTTAAATGATGCCGAAAAAGTCCCGAAATGACCCTGATGGGACCCGGAAAGGATCCCGAAAACTAACCAGAAATGATGCCGGAAAGGTCCTCAAATGATCTCCCAATAGTTCCGAAAAGACCCTGACGGGATCCCGACAACTATCCAGAAATGATACCGAAAGGGCCCGCAAATGATCCCGTATTAGTCGAGAAAAAGTCCCGAAATGACCCCGACGGGATGCCGGACGAATCCCAAAAACCATCCAGAAATGATTTTGGAAGGGACCCCAATGATCCCGAAAAAGTCCCGCAATTATTCCGACGGGAATCTGAACGGATACCGAAAACCATCCAGAAGTGATGCCGGAACGGTCCTCAAATGCTCACCTAATAGTCCCAAAATGTCCCTGAGGGCATCCCGGACAAATCCCGAAATCCATCCAGAAATGATCTTGGGAAGGTCCCAAAATGATCCCGAAATAGTCTCGGAAAAGTCCAGAAATTACCCTGACGGATTCCCGGACGAATCCTGAAAGCCATCCTTAAATGATCCCGAAAAAGCCCCGACTATCCAGAAATGATGCCGGGAAGGTCCTCAAATGATCCCCTAATAGTTCCGAAATGACCGTGACGGGATCCCGAACGGATCCCGACAACTATCCAGAAATTATGCCGAAAGGGTCCGCAAATGATCCCGTATTAGTCGAGAAAAAGTCCCGAAATGACCCCGACGGGATCCCGGACGAATCCCAAAAACCATCCAGAAATGATGCCGGTAGGTATCCCAAATGATCCCGAAATAATCCCGAAATGACCTCGTCGGCATCCCAGACGGATACCGAAAATTATCCAGAAATGATGCCGGAAAGGTCCACAAATGATCCCCTAATAGTCCCGAAATTACCCTGATGGGATCCCGAACGGATCCCGAAAACCACCCAGAAATGATGCCGGAAGAGCCCCCAAATGATCCCGAAAAAGTCCCCAAATGACCCCGACGATATCCCGGACGGATCCCGAAAACCATCCAGAAATGATGCCGGAAGAGCCCCCAAATGATCCCGAAAAAGTCCCCAAATGACCCCGACGAGATCCTGCACGGATCTCGAAAACCATCCAGAAATGATGCCGGAAGAGCCCCAAATGACCCCGACATACTCCAGAAAAGGTTCCGAAATGGCTCCGAGGGAATCAACGACGGATCGCGAAAACCATACAGAAATGATTCCGGAAGGATCCCAAAATGATCCCGAAATAGTCCGGAAATGACCCAGATGGGATCCCGCACAGATCCAGAAATGATCCCGGAAGGGTCCAAAAACTATCCCGGAAAAGTAACAAAAAATCCCGAAATGGCTCCTACGGCATCCCGGACGGATCCAGAAATGATCTGGGAAGGGTCCCCAAATGATCCCAAAATGGTCCCGAAATGACCCTGATGGATCCGGCAAACCATCAAGAAATTATGCCGGAAGGGTCCCCAAATGATCCCGAAATAAAACAGAAAAAGTCACGAAACGACCCCTAGAGGATCCCCAAATGATCCCGTATTAGCCCCAAAAAAGTCCCAAAATGACCCTGACGGGATCCCGAAAGGATTCCGAAAGCAATACAGAAATGATGCCGGAAAGGTCCTCAAATGATCCCCTAAAAGTCCCGAAATGACCGTGACGGGATCCCGACAACTATCCGGAAATGATGCCGAAAGGGTCCGCAAATGATCCCGTATTAGTCGAAAAAAAGTCCCGAAAGGATCACGATGGGATCCCGGACGAATCCCAAAAACCATCCAGAAATGATGCCGGTAGGTATCCCAAATGATCCCGAAATAGTCCCGAAATGACCTCGTCGGCATCCCGGACGGATCCCGAAAATTATCCAGAAATGATGCCGGAAAGGTTCCCAAATGATCCCCTAATAGTCCCGAAATTACCCTAATGGGATCCCGGACGGATCCCGAAAACCATCCAGAAATGATGCCGAAAGGGTTCCCAAATGATCCCGTATTAGTCGCGAAAAAGTCCCGAAATGACCCCGACGGGATCCCGGACGGATCCCGAAAACCATCCAGAAATGATGCCGAAAGGGTTCCCAAATGATCCCGTATTAGTCGCGAAAAAGTCCCGAAATGACCACGACGGGGTCCTGGACGGATCCCGAAAACCATCCAGAAATGATGCCGGATGAGCCCCAAAATGATCCCGAAAAAGTCCCCAAATGACCCCGACGGGATCCCGGACGGATCCCGAAAACCATCCAGAAATGATGCCGAAAGGGTTCCCAAATGATCCCGTATTAGTCGCGAAAAAGTCCCGAAATGACCACGACGGGGTCCCGGACGGATCCCGAAAACCATCCAGAAATGATGCCGGATGAGCCCCAAAATGATCCCGAAAAAGTCCCCATATGACCCCGACGATATCCCGCACGGATCCCGAAAACCATCCAGAAATGATGCCGGAAGGGTCCCCAAATGATCGCGAAATAGTCCCGAAATGATTCCGGAATAGTCCAAAATAACCCCGTCGGGATCCCGGACGGATCCCGTAAACTATACAGAAATGATCCCGGAAGGGTCCCAAAATGATCCCGAAATAGCCCCGAAATAGTCCCGAAATTACCCCGGCGTAATCCCGGACCGATCCCGAAAACCATCCAGAAATGATCCCGGAAGGGTCTCGATATGACCCTTACGGGATTACAAATAAGGTGAAGGTAATTATAAAACCATGTTAATAAGGCAGCAGGCGCATTGGAGCGAATAAAAAGTTAGATAGAAACATACAGGTAAAGCTAATAAAAGCGTGCTAATAAAAACAATTGATGGAGGGTGGATGGCGGAAGTAGAGGAGAGGACCACTGATCGTTCCTCCAAAATTGTCTAGATCTCGTTCTGTATGTACCAGATACCAAAAACTATTGATTTAGGAGAAAATTTAGATTGAGTTATAACAATTTATGGATTTTACACCAGAGGGGTAGATAAAGGGGCGCAGGCGGAGATTGTCACTGCTTACTTTGTAAGCCCTCGACTTATTTGACCCCTTGAGTCTGTGATATTGGTAAAGGCCAGTATACGTAAGGTTATAATGTGTAAAAATTATGAAAAATAATTTCTCGAAGGGTCGTGGGACCCCCACCCCTCTTTCCATGTTCGAAAAAAATTTCGCTAGTAGACTACTGTCTGTGTCCCAAATTTCATCAAAATCCGTGTAGCCATTCTGGCGTGATTCAGTCGCAAAGACGAAAAAATATAATAATTAAATTATAACTGTTCCTAGGGGGCGGGGACCACGCCCCTTTTGAAAAATATATAGCTAGTAGATCCTTCTAGACTATTGGCTATATGTGTGCAAAATTTCATCCAAATCGGTCCAGCCGTTCTTGCGTTATTGAGTCACAAAGACAAACGTCTGGACAAACATCCAAACATCCAAACATTCAAACATCCAAACATCTAAACATCCAAACATCCAAACATCTTAACATCCAAACTTTCCCATTTATAATATAATATATATTAGATATAGATATATATTAGATAAACTTAATTTGATGCCGAAAATTTGTGTTTCAAAATTGTTGTAGCGTAAAAAAGGCTTGACATATATTTCGTATCCGAAATCTGTTCATACAACAGGTGGCTGATTAACTACACTCGATTCTCATCTCACCAAAACTAATTCGCACACAAATTATCTTAGGGAATATTAGATCAGCTGGTAAGGTGGGATTCGTCGAAGGCTGGAGTAGCACTCAGCCAACCCAGAGTCGAAAAGACACCTATTTCCTTTCTAAATGAATACACGTTACTTTGTTAGTGGTATTTGGTTCAGACGTAACCAACCGCTGATTGATGGAAGGGATGATGGGAGTATGATGTTGTTATTGTAACGATAAAGACAATCGCGCGCTTCTGTCCCCGCATTTCCTGCTTGATGGATCATGTATTGGATACAGTGCTGCACCCTCCTTCGCCAACCCATAGACCTTTTCACAACCTTATACTGGAAATACAGTATAGATGTATGGTCCTGAACGAATTTACATTATTCCCCTTATGACCGCCTGATTAGCAATATATATACCGATGTGACTGCAGCTTAAAATATTCCTCCAGAATTTCTGTTCCTTTCTTCACCGCTACAAAGTCCGCCATAAGCAAAATACAGTTAAGCAAATAGGATCTACTTATTTCTGGATAACACAGTAACAGCAGATCCGGCCACTTCCATTTAGTTTTGAGCCATCAGCATACACGTTTATATTATGTTCTGCTATTTCCGAACCATTTTCCCAAACCTCCGACACATAGGGCCCCAAGATCTCTTCATCTTTCCCTAAAGCCTAAAGCGTTTATAGCCATGTACAATAACACCACTGCCAAAACTCCAGCTGGCTAAGAAGATTTCAACATTTGTAAGAGCCGACTTATATCCACAGACCCGACTTGTCTAGGGGTCCCAGAAGATGCTAATTGCCTGAGTTGCTGAGAAAATTTTACAGAGGAATTTTTGTTTGTCCAAATAGAACTTTACTTTTCAGTTGTCTACTCAGTGCAAAATAGCATACCTTGACAAAAGGGAATCTCCGTTTAATTTCTAGACAAAAATTGTTTTCGCTGTTATTGCTGGTCGGAAAGGAGTTTCCAATTGCTTGCGGAGACAAAGGTGTTGTTAAACGTTATTTATCACAGCCGTATATGCTTTACACGGATCTCAAATCCAGACTTACCAGCATTGCGACAACCCGTGTTCGCGCTCTCAAAGACTGGTTTGAAGTCGACGAATATTGTCGTCTTCTCAAGACTTGGCTAATCGTAAAAATCTGGTCGGTAGTAGATTTACTACGTCAGACCCCGCATGGTTATGAGTCAATAAGTTCGCCGAAGCCTGCCTATACGCAAAATTAAGCCTATTGTAATTTGCGCGGTTTGCTCGTGAATGGAGCAGAGCATATTACAAAATGGAGGCATGCGCTCGTCCGATCATATTGTGACGAATATTAGCAACACTAAGGCATACTATCATCTCTAAGCCGATACTAAGCAGTCACTTGTATCTGCATAAACAAATCAATCATTATGTCTACACATATGTACATACAAGAAGCGGAGAGATATGCACAAACACATGCATATATATGAGATGCTCACAAAAGTATGCAATCATCGGTCGAAGCATCACTCACATATACACGCGCATATGAGAAGCTATAAACGTGCATTTGTAGTTTATAGCTGGTAAACAAGTAGTAAATTCCAGAAGGAGAAACGCCTAGAAGTATGCGAGCGAGGAAACCGAAGTCTATAAAAGCAGCACCAGCTGAGGCATGGGAAATCAATTTGATTTAAGCACACTATCAGTTGCGATGTATAAGTGTTATTGTGAAGTACTTTAATAAAGACCATTTTGCATTATTGAATATTGGAGTTATTTATTCAACAGTTTAGCAATACGAAAGTTAGTAGAAGGTTTAAAATAAGCGGAGCTTCACTAAATTCGTTACAATATTTTGCATAGGAGTTGCTGAATGCGTTTTATGAATTCATCCACACCAGCTCGGCTGGCAGTCCATTAGCTTCCGCACCTTTATTATTTTATATTTACCGTAAGGTATATTGCGACAGAAAATACGCTTCCTACAGAGCTACGTTAAAAGCAAGCGTAATAAGAGGAGTGTGTGAACGCTATAGCGAGTAGAAAAGGGAAGCGAGGCGCCTATTCAGGAAGAATAAAGCAGAGGAAGAAAAGCGCGAGTGCCAGGAGCATGAGCTGTTAGGCAACAGGTGGTGAATGAGGGCAAATCGAAGTACCTGCTGTCATCGAGTAAAGAGTCAGCGCATATGCGCCTTGGCAACCACGCTACTGTTGGCAGCCATAACTTTGGGAACCATCTTTAACACTAGCAACAACATCAGCTCTGACATGCAGCGAAAAATCACTCTTGCCAATAAATGCTACTTTGGACTAGGTAGCCAATTGAAAAGTAAAGTCCTCTCTCGGCCAAAGAAAATCATGCTCTACAAGTGATTTATCGTACCCGTCCTGCTATATGGTGCAGTCGCATGAACCATGGCAATATCAGATGAAGTGGCTCTGGGAGTGTTCGAGAGAAAAGTTCTTCGAAAGATCTATGGACCTCTACGCGTTTGCGATTGTGAGTACCGAAGAAGATTTAACGATGAGTTGTACGAGCTCTATGCAGACATCAACATAGTCCAGTGAATTAAGACGCAGCGGCTACGCTGGCTAGGCCATATTATGCGAACGAAAGACGACGCTCCGGCTAAGAAAGTGTTTCTTTCAGACCCCGTCTATGGAAGCAGAGGAAGAAGAAGGCCCACATTCGCTGAAGTTTGACCAATTGTCGCAGGTTGCGGAGCGAAGAAGCGACTGGCGCGCCTTGTTGGACGGCCATAACTGTTTAAACAGTTAAACGCCTATTAAGTAAGTAAGTAAGTATTGCAATGTCATTTCGACATTGTCAGGTGGCGGAACGTTTACTCTGTCGTCGGAGAATTGGTTATCGATTTCATCACTTTCATCGCAATATAGCAATGACCGTTTATTAACCCTTTACTTTGGTTTGGAAGTATCTATTTTCGTTCCTACAGGAATACGCGCCGATCTGTAAACCTTTAGTCAACAGCAGCTTTTGTTGGTATAATTTTTGGGCAGTAGTCTATCAGCCAGCATCTGAAGCTTCTAACACCAACGTCAATCGGCCTTACGTATCTTTATTCTGAATAGACCTCTCTCTTCCTCCTTGGAGCCATAATCAAGCTATCTTCGAAGCAGTGCAGCATTTCTCATCGTATCATTCGTTTTGCCGGCTTCCATGGAAACTGGTGTCTTTAGCGACAGTACATAGTGCGTGAAAAATGTACTTCTACTGCTCTGCTACGTCGTCAGGCCGGGGACTCCTCTAAATGAGTAGGTGAGAGAACCGAGTGGCATAGTCATTAATTTCCTCTTTTGTGAGCAACTGCTACACAGAATACTTTCCTTGTATAGCTGCGTGCACTTTCTTCGCCAGCTAGTTGATTGTGTTTATCTCGGCTGCCACAAGAGGGTAGTCCGATGATTGAACCTCTCGTGCTGTCACTTCCGTCAAACAATAAATCTCGGTTCGTCCTTTTCGATCAGGAGACAGACAAGTAGTTTGTTGTATATTTTTATGCTAAGAGCTGTTAGTGTAGTGTACTGTTGTGAGAAGTTAAGTCGTGCAACTTTGAATAGGTATCATGGCGAGGGCGGCAACTTTATATGGCACGATCTCCTTTCCCAAAGAGACGCGGGGTACTTTACTTATCCTACCATTTTTGTGTCGGGCTCACTTGAACCCTTAAATATCCAAATCTATGTTACGTTATAAGTCAGAAATGTGCTTCCATAACTCGGTTACCTCTTTGGATCGAAGACGTATCGAGGCGAGTCTCGCGTCGAAATCATCATTCATCATACCTACATGAAGATTTCCCCCTGCATGATGATTTTCCCACAACTATGAGAGCCGCCATTAAAAGCTCTAAAAATAAAAGCGAAATTTACGCGCTAAGTCGAGCAAAGGCATAAGAAGAGTAACAAAAAAAAAAAAACATCTGAAAAAAGGGTCCAACAAAAGTGTGTAGGTAATATTGCCAACGTCTAAAGTAGGCAATGAGTTACAAAAACAATCACAATAGCAACAAGGGTGCATTGTAGTTAAGTGGGGTGTGTCGGCTCACTTCCTGATGCGCTTTGTCAAATTGCAACGTTTTTCTCGCAAAATAATGTATTTCCGTTTGCGATTGCGATTTTGTTCGGGCTTTTTCCGCTTTGGCTGTTTGGCTGTTTTTTGTGTCTTTGTTTCCTTTTGTTCGTTTGCTGTTTTGCAATTTTCTTCTGTTTTTCTTGAAGCTTTTTTTGCAGGATTTCTTCTTTATTGTTGTTGCCGTTTTTTTTTTTTTTGTATTCGTCAGTTTTCGTGCGCATCATCATCAAGTAACGTTTCGTCCTTTTTTTTAATATGTATGCATGTATGTTGCACTTGCTTTGTTTTTAAGTGTGTGAGCCTTTGGTATATTTTGTGAACAATTAATGTGCAGTGAATGACAGAAATGTGAGCGTTTACGTGAAATGCATTATATTATAAAAATCATACTTACACACTTGTCAAGATTTAATACATACAAGTATGTATGTAAGTTCACATACACATACATATGTAGATATGTCAGTAATAAACATCAAACATGGTTCTCAAGTCATCGCTTGGGCATATGATAGAGCTCCAAAAGCAACTGGAAAGCAAACTAGAGACGAGCTCTCACAGTTGTCATTGATCCTCGTAAGGGACTGGTCCCCTAAACTAGGCTACATCCGTCTGAACTATGCGAATACTGAAATGGTCCTATTTACAAGATCGTTGTTGTTGTTGTTGTTGTAGCGATAAAGACACTCGCAGGCCTTGTGGAGTGATTATCAATGTTGATGATCCCTTACCGGCAAGACATCGCCTATTAAAAATTTTCCCGGAGTGAGTACCAACATGTCATCGGGATCTGAGATTAGTGGGCAAATCACCTCGAATTGAGGCACGCCTCGATAAGAATTAAAACGGTTTATAACTGTTCATATGTGAGTCGCGTTCCACCGACGGCTCTTTTTAAATGGTATCTGATGGATTTTACATTGGCCTCCCAAAGCCCGCCAAAGTTGGGGGAATGAGGTGGATTGAATGCCATTGAATATGTGGCTCAGTTAGTTTGGGAATTACTTAGCGTTCAAATTCATCTCGACATTTTTGGTAATTGGTTTTGAGAATGGCTTCTGCACCAATGAAGTTAGTGTCACAGTCACTGTAAATGTTGTGACAAAGTCCACGTCGTCCAATAAATCGCTATAAAGCCCATAAAAAATGTTCTGTAGAAAGGCTGGTGACTGCTTCAAGATGCACCGCCTTCGTAGCCAGGCAGATGAATATAGCAATGTAGCCTTTCGATGCAGTGTTCCATCGATACTTCGACGATTTCAATTCAATGGCATCTGTGTAGTCAATTCCAGTTGCTATAAACGCGTGTTGAGTGGGATTAACTCGTTGAACGGGCAATTCTCCCATAAATTGCGTCAATGACTGGGGTTTATTACGAAAGCACGTGATGCAATGTCGAAGTTGATTACGCACTGTTTTTTGGCCATGTATTATCCAAAACTGCCGTCGAATGTATGCTAGCGATAATTGCGTGCCACCATGTAAAGTGATTTGATGAGCGAAGTTAATTAGCAGTTTCGTGAAATGATGATTATTTGGTAAAATCATAGGATGCCTTTGATCGTATGGCAGATTGGCATGTTTTAAGCTACCGCGAACGCGAAGAGCTTTATTGGCGTCTATGTATGGTGTTAAACTTATTAGTGGACCATTGGTAGACAAATTGGTATTCGATTTGATGCATCGCGTTTCGGCTCCAAAGGCTGTACTAAGTAAACAATTCGATAGAGACTTTGTTGCAGTTCGTTAGCTGTGAGCGGCTTGTAATTTTTGTCGCCAACATTAGGTTTGCGGAGATTATGAAAAAAATCTAAGAAGACACGCTGTTGATTGTAAGAAGAATATCGAAGTATGAACGACGTGTGTATGACTGCCTTATACGTCAGTATCTTAGTCGGTTTTTCTTCTGTCATTGTGCTGTCGATTTCTTCGCGGTTCATGAAGGAAACAGACCAAATCGATTTATCTCTCCGCGACCAAGCAGGCCCTTGCCACCGAACTTCGTATTGTTGCAACTGGGTTGGGGTTAAACCCCTTGTTGCGCTGTCGGCTGGAATGTCTTGAGTTTTTAAATGACACCATTGACTTGGCGAGCTACTTGATACAATTTTAGAAACACTATTCGCCACGTATATTTTCCATCTATTGACATCACCCGTGATGCAGTATAAAATGCTAGTTGCATAAGTCAAATAATATGTTGGGATTTCACCACAGCGCTGTTGTAAATGTTTTTGTGCCCCCTTGGCAATGGTTGTGGCCATTACCGCTCCACATAGCTCGACTCGTGGAATTGTAATTGGATTACTGGGTGTGACTCTGGATTTGGACGTAATCAGATGGGTATGAATCCCACCGTGCAGATATTGTATTTGTAAATATACGGCCGCTGTAATTTCAAGGAATGAATGTTTGAAGTGTAGTTAAGCCATCAAGGTATGGCAATCTCCTCTATATGAGGAAGCGATTGCAACTTAGGACGGTAGCTCTTCGTTCCAGTCTAGACCCGACTGTTTTCCTTCATGGCGCGTCAATTTTAATGTCCAGATTTCCTTTAAAATCATCTTTGCAGCAATATTTATTGGACTTAAGAGTCCGAGTGGGTCGAATATTCGGGTTATAGTATCTAACACCGATCGTTTAGTCGCTAATTGTAAAATTGGAAAATTTAAGGAAAACGTAAGCAAGTCATTACTGGGCTGCCAGTGCAATCCAAGAGTTTTAACGGTTTTCTCTTCGTTGAGTTCACAACTTGAACTAAATGATTGATGTTCCGTGGGAATGGATTGCAATAGATCAGGCGTATTGCTTGACCACTTCCGTAGTTCCACACCGGCGGAGCGGAGGGCTGAAATAAGTTGGTTGCGCATTTGTATTGCTTTAGTGACGGTGTCGCTGCTACCAAGTACATCGTCTTCGTAAATATCCTTCAGTAAATTGTCCTCGGCGAGGGGAAACGCTCTTTCTCATCGCGTGCGATTTGGTGAATAACCCTTATTACTGTATAGGGAGCTGACCCCGAGCCGAAAGTAACCGCTGTGAAGCAATATTCTTGCACTTGTCCATCCTTAGCTCGCCAAAGAATTCGTTGGTAATGCACATCATCTGGATGCATGTCAATGCATCGGTACATCTTTTGGATGTCAGCTATAAAAACAAATTTGTGTAAACGCCAGTTAGGAATAATTGCTGGTAGGTCATTTTGCAATGGTGGACCAGTGCACAAAAAATCATTTAACGAACGGCCATTTGACGTTTTTGACGAAGCATCATAAACGATTCGAATTTTCGTGTACGAGTTATCCATCTTGAGTACTGCATGATGTGGTAAGACACAGGAGCTAAACGTGGGCTTATTTGTTTCAGTCAGCGAATAATGTTGTTCCTCGCTTGACGTCGCTTGAATGATTTGGTTACAGTAAAAGTAGTCGTCTATACCCTCCGTGTATTGTGAACGAAATGTATCGTCGCGCTGAAATTTACGCTCCATTTGTAAAAAACGATTGAGTGCGATTTGTCTGGATCGGCCTAAAGTTTGATTAGGGTCGTAAATAGATTTTAATGGAAGTCGAACTAGGTACTTTCCATTAGCTTGTCTCACATGGGTTTTGCAAAAAAAACTCTTCGCACCATTTGTCTTGCTCTGACATTGTGTTTTAAGCAGGCACTTGTTCACTCTCGTAAAATGTTTGCACAAGCGCCTCTAGTTCAATGTTAGTATGATGGCAGTGCACCTTGATAGCAGGAGGTGGGGAAGAATCCATTCGACCCAGCAAAATCCAGCCGAGATGGGTTCGTTGAGCAATCGGCTGATTGAACGCACCGATCCTCATTTCCGGTAGTAAGATTTGCGCAATTATGTCAGCGCCAAGAATGACGTCAATTTTCTTAGGCTGATAGTATAAAGGGTCTGCCAGAGTGAGACCTTGAATATGTTGCATTTCTTGTGGAACACAGCGCTGACTTGGCAGTTCCGTAGTGAGATGAGTCAGCACATAAGCGGTGTCGATGGGAACAGCAAAATTTTCGTCGAGGCAAGAATGTATAGTGAAGCTAACTAAAAATTTCGACTGGCTCAGGGCACTAGGACCTACTCCACAGATATCTGCAGAAGTAGGATGACGTTTAAGGCCTAGGCGTTGAACTGCATTCTCAGAAATAAGTGTTCCTTCCGAACTTTGATCGATAAGAGCATAAAATGTGGAGGGTTGATTTGTGGCTTCGTTCCGTAGTGAAACTAAAGCCGTGGCCAAAATAACCTGTTTGGACAAATGACTAGTGCATGGTTAAAAAGTCTTGTGTGTCGGAGTGTGTTTCAACTGGTAGTTTGGTTGTTAGGTAATGTGAAATCCAATGATCGCACTCCCCAATTGGAACATTAAGCCGTTTAAATTCATTGACATACACACATTCGCCACATTAAGCAAAGTCTTTATATCGTCTGCCTTTTCTTTAACCAGAACTGATAAATTGTATAACGCATTCATATGATGGGATAATATTATGCGCGGATTATTATAACGTTTTACTAACAACTCCCATACCGTGGTATAATTTGCTTCCGTTAAAAGCATTTGATGTATATCCAGATCACGGTCAACCACCAATGCCTGCTTCAGATATTGAAATTTTTGGATAGAACTTAATTCAAAATTGCTATGAATTAGCCGATTGAATGAATCATGGAAGCTTGGCCAATCGGTGAACTTGCCAGAAAACGAGGGTACTGGTAAAGGTGGCAATTAGCAGGAGCGACAAATCGCAATTGAGAATCAGATGACTGGTTCTTAGTCTTTGTCTCCTCGCAATTCGGTGCAAGGGTGAAAATATCTCCTTGCTGCTGCTTTACCAGACAGAAGAGTTCCAAGTTAATTTCTTCAAATTGGGAGGCAACATCATTAGTAAAATATTCATGGCCATTTTTAATGTCTGAACATATGATTGATTTGTGCGTGGAACAAAATTCCTCATTGAAAGCATTAATGCGGTTTAATCGCTGTTCAAAATATGGCTTAGTTTTTCGCGAAGCAGAATCTTTCTTAAATTGACCAGAATTTTTTCAAGGGTCGTAAGTCGATTTGCTTGTAGCTTGATTAATGTTATATCCCCCATATTTTATTTGTTTATAAATATATGGCTATGCCAATTAAATAAATTAATGTGAAGAAAACCGAAATATACAATTTAAGCGTTGAATATACGTATTGTGACGAATATTAGCAACACAAAGGGATACTATCATCTCTAACCCAATACTAAGCAGCGACTTGTATGCACATCAATAAATCAATAATTATGTCTATACATATGTCCATACAAGCAGCGGAGAGCAACGCACAAACACATGCATATATCTTAGATATTCCCAAAAGTAAGCAATAGTTTGTACAAGTATCACTCACATATACACGCGCATATGAGAAGCTATAAACGTAGTTATAGCTGATAATTTTATAGAACATAATTTAAATAAATAACTTAAGTTTACAAGAGGATATGAGTTTTGTATACGTATGCACAGTAAGGGGCAGACGAAGGTGCTCAGAAGGGAGCTGACGCGAATTGCTCAGAAAGGAGCTGATTGCCCAGTAGAGGGCTGACGCGAACCGCTCAGAAAGAGTTGCTATATTATATATACATAAAATGGAGTAACAGTAAATTATAGTTAGTTATTTGAAATATGTATACATATATACTCATTTAACTCAAATAAAATACACCTCTTTATTTTTAAAAGCGAGTCCGACGTATCAAAATTACTATAATACTTGTTAAAATCCAGGCACAAACAACGAAGAGCTTCATGAATTTCGAAATTCGACCTACATGTGCTCAAAAAAAGCGGATGGAAATGACTTGATAGCCTCATGGGAACATTAAATTTGATCTCGCTAAGTAAAAACGGGCTATTCACCGTTCCACTCAATAATTTCACCATAAACAACACACCAAGCATTTCCCTGCGACTCTCGAGAGAAGGGAGGTTTATAAGCTTTAACCGACTTTTGTAGGAGGGAAGATTTCTTGTTGGATCCCATGACAAATGAGTTAAAGCAAAAAGTAGGAATTGTTTTTGAACCGATTCAAGCTTGTCACGATAGATTTGATACCGCGGATTCCAAACGATTGATGCATACTCCAATATAGGTAAAGAGAGATTTTGTAATGTAGGGGTCATTAAATTCCTTAGACCATCGTTTAACAAAAGCAAGAACTCCTTTCGATCGGGTCACGCAAGTTTCAATATGAAATTTAAAGTCAAGTTTTGGGTCCAATGTAACACCCAGGTCAATAAATCTTGTGACTTGCTCCAGCCGGTAGTCACCAAGCGTGTAATTGTGCACTTGAAATGATTTTCTACCAAAACTCATGAATTAACATTTATTTAGGATGAGGCTCATATCATTAATAGTACACCACTTGACTAAACTATAGAGATATTCTTGAAGGAGCAATCTGTCTTCCGGAGTGAGTATAGGTTTAAAAAGCTTTACATCGTCAGCATATATCCAAATCTTGAAATGATTTAACGCGCTTGGAAGATCATTAATAAATAGCAAAAATAGCAAAGAACCAAGGTGGCTACCTACCCTAATGAATTGAGATTCGCTGTTTTTAAATAACACCTTTTGTTTCCTTCCTTTTAAGTAAGAGGAAATCCAACTGAGAAGTTGAGGTGGAAACCCTAAACCATTAAGTTTATAGGTGAGAATAGTGTGGGAAACCTTATCGAAAGCTTTGCTGAAATCCGTTTAAATTACATCGGTATGTAGGTTATTTCTAAAGTTTCTGGAGACATGAGTAGTAAATTCCAACAGGTTCGTCTCAGTTGACTTGCCTTTGCAGAAGCCATGCTGAGCTAGGTTAATGATAGGAGAAACTGAATGAGCTAGTTGTTTAGTTATAGTGGATTCGAAAAGTTTAGTTATTTCGATAAGTTTGCAATGCCTCTGTAGTTTGCAACACATGATTTTCTGCAACTTTTGTACAGTGGTATAATAAAAGACTCTTTCCAGAAACAGGGAAATACACCTTGCTTTAGAGAAGCATTAAAAATATTCGTTAAGGGCCAATATAAGTATTCCGCGCAACTTTTTAGAACAACAGAAGGAATGCTGTCGGGACCACTAGCATAAGAAGTTTTTAGGTTTTTTAGGTGTAAAAACACGTCGAAGGCGCTCGTACACCGCAAAGCAGTGGCTAGCTAAAAAGAACATTCGGTTGGACGTGCCCGCAATTTTGTGCATAGTTTGATTTAGAGAAATCAGCAAACATATCGGCAACTGTGGCATCGTCACTTGAAACCAAGTCTTTAAATTTCATGACGGATGGGAATCCAGTAGTCTTTCGTTTAGTGTTAACAAAATTGAAGAACGACTTGGGATTAGAGGAAAATTGCAGCTTAATCTTATTAATGTAGTCTTTGTAACACTTTTTGTTCAAAGAATTATATTTATGACGTAGAATAGAATATCTGCTATAGTCAATTGGAAGTCCAGATTTTTTATATCTCTTAAACCAACGCGTTTTCTGATTTTTTAAGCAGTTTAGTTCCTTGGTGCACCAACCAGTATTTACTGAAACTCTAACGCTATTAGTTTGGGGGATACAAGCACGGAATATGAGGTGTAAAGCTCTAGTAAAATGATGATCGATCTCGTCAACATCTCCACTATAATCGGGCCAAACTCTAACAGAAAGCTCATTTCTTAACTTCCCGACGTCAGTTTTCCTAAATAAAAACCTAGCAGCAGACAAATTATTATAGGTGTTACGTTGTTTTGGAAGGCTAAAGGTTTCAGCAACTAATTCCAATGTAGGGTGATATACATCTTCAGGAAGTACCAACGGGTCAGTTCGGACTAAAGAGAATCTAGAATTATCACTGACATATCTTAGGTACAAGCATTTAGCAAACTTATTCAGAATGTCGTTAACCTGAAAAAGCCCACTATCTGCAAGTTTGTTTAAGAACTCGTTGAAGATTTCTCGAGAAGAACAGGGAACCAAGCAACCATCAATCATATTCCACGTTACACACGGTAAATTAAAATCACCAAGAACTACAATCAAGTCAGAAGAAGTAGCCAAAGAAGTAACAGATATTATAACCGAAGCGTGTTTGTTGTATAACTGTAGGTCAGATTGCGGAGGAATGTAGCTAATAGTAATGTATAAATGCATAGATGAGAGTTTGATACGAACGCAAAGAAATTCGATTTCGTCAGCTTCAGGAATCAGAAATTTTTCAGCAGATAGGCTAGCATCTACGGCGATTAAGACACCACCACCGACTTTACTTTGACGATCTTTTCTAAAAATTTCGTATCTTTTACATAGAATTTCAGAGTTGAGCACATGAGGTTTTAGCCAGGTTTCGGTAAATGCCAGTACTAATAAGTAAGGTTATGGCTGCTAACCACATCTGGTAATAGAAGTTGATGCCAAGGTCTACAAATAGTTTTTTGATGCAGGAATAGGTCGTGGAGTGCGAGCGACATTTCTAGACCTAGACGTAAATTCGTGGACTAACGCTCCATCTGGCCAGAAAGACTTATCCAAAAGCATCTCAAAACAATCTGCAAAAACATCTATCTTGAAAGAAGAGGTGCACCTATCATGGTCAAATATAAATGTTCTTATGCAGTTCATTCGGATTTATTTTTGACGATATAAAGCAATTTATATGGTCCGCAGTTGTATCACTTAAGAAGCGGGATACAAAGATAGCTTTTCTTGGAGGAACAACTATAAGTTGTCTTCCAACCGTTATTTACGCATTATTAGGGCTTGGTAAATTCTGAGTTGATGGAGCCATCAAAGTTGCCATACCTTCTGGAAAGCTGGGTCGTACCTGCTGATTTCCAAAAGTTATGGGTGAAATAGGAGCCGATGAGGTCGAAGGCGTCAACGTTAACGCCGTCGTAGAAGGTGTATGCAGTGGGGGATACCCCTGATTAACATCAGATTTAGACCTTGTGGTAGCCCCTGAAGTTTCTTGATGAGTGCTTGGCGAATTGAAGATGGTCAATTCGTTACCAAGGCTAGAGGTAGAGACAGGTATAGGTAAAGCAGAAGATATTGAGTTCGAGGAAGAAACAGGAATAGGTACACTAGAAGCAGAAGAGGTTGAATTCGAGCCAAGGGTATCACCTGCAAACTTCCGCTTTTTAGTAGCTTGCTTCCCCTTTCTTGCCGGTGATGTCTCTAAACATGTAAAAGATTTAAAAGCCGCTTCGTAAGTCTGAAATTTTTGGTTGATGATCTCAAGCTCCTTACCGATTTCAAGAAAACCGTTTCTTGCTGCTTTAAAGAGCCTGAAAAGATCCACCTCAGTAGACCGACACTTTGAACAGGACCAACGAACTCCTCTACCCTCATTCAAAGCGTCAGCCACTCTTCCAGTCAAACCAGCACATTTCATATGCCCGAGACTATCACATAACCAACATGCTACAAAACGCTCAGAGTCGCTCTTCATATTACAATTTTCAAATACGCAAGAAGTTGCCATTATAGTCGTCTTAAAAATTTAGCAAATAAAATGTAAATATAAACTTGAATATGGTTACTTTTGAAAAGGGTTAAAAACAAAAGTAAGAAGTTTGAGAGCCACTGATATATCAAAGAAAAATAAGCAATTTAAAGGCACTGGATTGTCATCTTTAAGACAGTAATAGCACAATGACGGCTGAAACGCACTACTTCACTACAATGCACAGAATTATTTAATGAACTATACTTTACAAAATATTCAAGGCCCCGTTAATGATACTTAGCATAGACTTGACTTGGCCTGAGAACTGTCACTTACAGTTCTGTTAAATGAACATTGCATGTTACTGATTACTCAAAACATAGCAACACTTAACTTGACTTAGAAGTCTGTTAAATTTTGATTTTCTATGTAAGTTCTAAGTGACGTTTACATTTTGAGATGCCATTTGTTTGTTTCCATTTCATTTTGACATTTTGTCATACAAATTGACATTTATTGATTATGATGCCAGATTGTATGCGCTAAGTGGAGTATAATCAAGGCTAAGTTGCCAAGTTTACGCCAAGCGCCAAGTCAAGTCTATGCTAATAAGTATCAGTAATGGGACCTTTAGTATCACGGCACTTATATTATTTAAAATAAGAATATGAAATTAGACAGCGAGAAAAGCGACCGCAAACAGCAAGAGAACGAATATGTATGTGTGTAATGTATTTGTCGGTCAATGTGACAAATAGAAAAGCGTGTCAGTCAGCGTGACTAATTGACCGATGTAAACAAATAAGGTTCCTTAATATATTGTAAACTTTGCAGACAATAAGGTTTACATGATCATCGGATTTCAAGCCAAGATTGAACAACATATAAAGGGGGAATATTTGAGAAAACTATTGTATATTTAGATATCGGGGAGATGTAAGACTTATCAATATTAAAGCACAAATAATTTTTCGTGGCCCAAGCCGAAATGGATGCTAAGTTGTTATTTAAGCTTTCACAAAGATAGCTTGTATCCTCACACCTTCCAGGTAGATATAACTGAATGCCATCAGACGGGCTTTTTCAAAACGACAGGTTGCGAAAAAAGATCGAAGCAATCGGAAGAAAGCTATTAGGTTGTATTAAAAAATTCATCTCACCTTTCCGATTGAACCGAGTCCTTCAAGTTGGGCACAATTAAGCAAAATACCATATATGTTCCCGATTTTAAAACTCAAACAGAAAGCCCTTTCGAAACCAGTATTCGAAAGGAGAAAGTATGAAACATGGAAGTAAGGCTCGAGGGGGTTAAGTGTATGAGCTTAAACATCCTAACAAAAAATAGTTCTGGAAGCGGGAAGATAAATAATGCGGAAAAGCATAAATCTTGGTACATTAAATAGAAAAAATGGCTTAAACGGTTTGAAAACAAATATGTTTTATTTTAAGCTAAATACTCTTTTAATATATGTAATGGCAGATATCCATATATAACTGTAGTTTTATTGAAATAAGTGTGGTCGGTTTGTGAAGTTCTAAAATGCACAAAAAACAAACAAAACATAGAAGTGAATAAATGCTACATGCACCACATAGGATTAATTAATTTGTTTACATTTGCTTGATATAACAGTCCCTTACAAGAGAATCATATTCTACTGTCAATCACACTTTGTTAAATTCACTTTGGTGTATTCAACAATTTCATATGAAGACACAAAAGAAATCAATTCAAACTTCCTTGCATTTTTCTTTTGAATCATAACTGCTTAAACAAATATTTGTCGACAAGAAATGATCAAATGTGTATATCTCAGCCAAATTTCAATAGATTTATTATATTCTTCAGTTTTTGAACGTAAAATTATTTATGGCCTCTTAGTTAATACTGTTTTGTAAATAGGGGCAAGCAAGATAGTAACGAAAACAGTTAGACAAAATACAAAAATTCAAGTTTTTGGTTTATTTTATACAATTTCTTCCATATTTCTGTTAATAAAATTAACATTTTTGTATCGAAAGAAAAAAAAAAACACTCTCTTTTGAACGACCTAAAACTGTATCGAGGATAAACAGATGGATAGTTATATACCAGTATATGTCTCCTCTCATGAAAAAGGTTTTTTGGTCTCCAATCCCGGATTTTGAGGGTGTGCAGATGTTAATTACTCGCCTAGAACTAAAACTTCAGGTAAGTTTTGCATACTTTCACAAGCATTAAAATATTTCTTTTATGTCTTGTCTCGTCCGAACCGCATTAAATATGGCCATATAAATAGGGTGACCATGCATCCCCGAAATGCGGGACATGCCTCGGATTTTAATGAAATGTCCCGCCTTCCCGGATATTTCTGGAATGTCCTGGATTTTACTAAATTCGATGTAAGACGAAAAAAACCTGCGAATGCGAATGTGGCTTGTTTTTCTGAGATTTAGAAAACCGCTTAGTTGCTTTTTTCCATTCCAGCTCATAACGCTAATGTGATAAATGTTTTCATTTCATTACTAAATTCGCAATGGACGGACCAAAGGGATCATTTCGATGTGGCTAACATGACGCACATTATGATCGTGCAATTTAATTTTGCAAAATTGACATGCAGTGATTTTTTATGACATTTGTCAGACCCTATGAATGTTAAACCTCTAAAACAAATGGCTAGTTCACAGACGTATGGACTGAGTCAGAAAAAAGTGGCAAAGATTCAACTGAAAGTTAAATTTGATTTCCATTCTGAAGATTTGTTGAAGCTATGTATCATATGTACATATCTTTCTCATGACTTTAGGATAATGCAAGAAGTCTTGACCGTATATTATAATTTTTAATGGAAAAACTATATTAAATGCGGTTAGTAACATGAATGTATTAATCGCGTATTATTTTACACTTGTGCTTAAAAAGAAGCCAATTGCCAATTTTTTATTTGAAAAATACAAGAACCACTACATAATGTGCTCAGAGTACTAATTTATTTTTACTTTTATAGTAAAATTTTATGGAGCGGCTCGGGAAAAAAGGTTGAAAATAACAGGCACCCTAACATGTGTACACATCGGTTGGGTGCTGCTAAATCTCAGAGTACTGATCCTGATCGTTCTAATGAGATTTGATTGTGATTGAGAGCTCGATGGCTCAATGGAGCGCTGCTAATATTTCCTTTTATGCAGCTTTAAAAGCGTGAGTACATAATAGCAGTTTGGAAACAAATAAAACTAATTAAGATTACGCTTCTTTCTTTTCATAAAAATATAAAGTTAATATAGTAAGAAATTTCTATAGAAATTTCATTTTAAAAAGCTGTGTAAATATTGGAACGAATTTAGTACAATTCCGCTTATTTGCAACCTTCTACTAACGTTCGTATCGCTAAACTGCTTTTATACTCTTCGGTTTCCTCGTTCGCATACTTCTAGGCGTTTCTTGTTCTAGAATTTACTACTTAGTTAACAGCTAAACAATTACCAGCTATAAACTACGGATGCACGTTCATAGCTTCTCGCATAGCAATATGCGCGTGTTTATGTGAGTAATACTTCCGCAAATGATTGCATAATTTTGTGAATATCTCAGATATATGCATGTGTTTATGCGTATCTCTCCGCTGCTCGTTTATGTACATACCAGTGACGCTTAGTATCGACTTAGGGATGATAGTATCCCTTAGTGTTGTTAATATTCGTCACACTGCCTTCCACCTAAGTCTGATCGTCCCGATCCACAATGTTCCTGATCTAAACGCCGCTAGCATCTCCAAATGAGCCACCCTTATATTTCGCTTTCGCAATGGTTTGCATGCGGTAGATGGTATCACTGATCTTCTTCATAACTTTGTACGGGTCTTCCCAACTGCACCAAAGTTTGGATGGAACACTTTTCCGCCGGTGAGGGTTGTATAGCAGTACCAAATCTCCCTCCCGGAAACTTCCTGAATTACTGTTCTTGTCGTACCTGTGTTTCATCCTAGTACTCATTATCCTGATTCGTTCCCTCACATTCGGTTGTTTGGCCAATGAACTACTTCGTAGAGCTTGCGCTTAACGGATCGGCTTCGTATAATCAGTATCGTTCCGACGTTTCACAACTCTCTGTTGCCTCGTCAGCATATTTCTCCAGAGGTCTAGACATTTCCCCTTCTAGAATCTCCTGCTTGGTTACCATCTATATACATGTATATTTGTAGTTTATGCGTTTCTTATAGTCATATGCGTGTGTATGTGTGATTGCCTACTTCGGCTGATCACTGCATGGGTGTGTGTGTGAGATATCTTTTGTTGTTGTTGTTGTTGTAGCGACAAGGTTGCTCCCCGAAGGCTTTGGGGAGTGTTATCGATGTAATCGTCCTTTGCCGGATACAGATCCGGTACGCTCCGGTACCACAGCACCATTAAGGTGCTAGCCCGACCATCTCGGGAACGATTTATGTGGCCACATTAAACCTTCAGGTCATCGCCACCCTCCCCCCCCCAAGTTCCATGAGGAGCTTGGGGTCGCCAGAGCCTCGTCTGTTAGTGAAACGAGATTCGCCGCGGATAGGTGAGGTTGACAATTGGGTTTGGAGAAGCTATATATTGCGCTGGCAACCTGAAGGGGTGCGCTACATAGCCCCTTGAATCTGGTATTTTATTCGCCTCTTACGACAGGCATACCTACCGCGGGAATATTCTGACGCCATAACCCGCTGGGGTAAAGAGATATCTTTTCGTCGCCTTCTATCTATGTGTATTAGACAGGGTCGATTTATTAACCGATATCGCGCATTCGATTTTTCGATAGGATTTGGGCTAAGGAAAAAAACGTTCCACTACACATGCCCAAAAAAATAATTTTCGAGCCAGCGAAATTTCATTTTTTTTACTTTTTTTCGACTTGATTTTTAAGGTTTTTTTCATGACATACTCAAAAAATTTGCAGTTCATTGTAAAATTTTCATGTATACCCTGTCCGACCCAAAAATGTCCGCTAAAAACGTTGTCGATAACATTTTTTTGAAAACATACATACATACATATGAAAATTTTTTTATTAGGTCATGAAAAAAACCTTAAAAATTAAAGTCGAAAAAAAGGCAAAAAAATAAAATTTCGCAGGCTCGAAAAATATTTTTTTGGGTATGCGTAGTGGAACTTTTTTTCCTGAGCCCAAATCCTATCGAAAAATCAATGGCGCGATAACGGTCAATTTTCGTCCATACAAATTGACCACCCACCTTAATGTGTATAAATGATGATTTATGTGTTCACGTACACCAGTGTGGCTCGCTTTAATGTTTTTGTTGTTGCGTGATTATTTACTAACAGCCTAGTGATATCAACTTACGCCACAATACAATTTCAAGTTAATCGTTGAACATTTCGACCAAACTAAACAAAAAGATGTAGATTCATTTTTTGAGATGAACACGTTACACGAGAGAGAGGTTATTGATATGCAAAATTTGTTTGAAACAATTCAACAATTTTATAATTTTTTTATGCATAGTATCAAAAGATAGAATGTTTTATCAAGTTTTATCTTAATCTAAATCTTGATCTAATCTAATATATATTATAAATGGGAATGTTTGGATTTTTGGATGTCCAGACGTTTGTCTTTGTGACTCAATCAATCAATTCTTTTTATTAGCGGTCTTTTATTAGCTTTACCAGTATGTTTGTTTGTAACTCTTCATTCGCTTCAACGCGCCTGCTGCCTTATTAACATGCTTTTATTACTAATTAGCTCCACTTTATTTGTAATCCCGTCAGGGTCATATCGAGACCCTTCCGGGATCATTTTTGGATGGTTTTCGGTATCCGTCCGGGATCCCGTCGGCGTCATATCGGGAATTTTTCGGTATCTTTTTGGGACCCTTCCGAGATCTTTTCTGCGTAGTTTTGGGGATCCGTCCGGCTTCCCGTCGGGGTAATTTCGGGACTTTTTCTGAACTATGTCAGGGTCATTTCGAAACTTTTACGGGATCATTTCTGGATGGTTTTCGGGGTCCGCCCGGCGTCCCGTCGGGATTATTTCGGGACCTTTACGGAACTATTCACCCCCCCTCGGTAGTATTCTGGAGTTATTTGGGGATCCTCCCGGGATCATTTCTATATGATTTTCAGGATCCCGTCAGAGTTGTTTGGGGACTCTTCCGGTATAATTTCCGGATGATTTTTGGGATCTGTCCAGGTACCCGTCGTGGTATTTCGGGACTATTTCGGGATCATTTTGGGACCCTTACGAAATCATTTCGAGATTTTTTCTGGATTATTTCGGGGTCATTTGGAGAGTTTGCCGGCATCAGTTCTGCATGTCTTTTGGGATCAATCTGGGATCCCGTCAGGGTCATTTCGGGATCATTTGTGGACTCTTTAGGGAGCATATCTGGATGGTTTCTGGGATCCTTCCTGGATTATATCGGGATAATTTGGGGATCCTTTCATGACTTTTCTAGACTATTTCAAGATCATTTCGGAACATTTTTGGCACTTTACCGGGATCATTTGGGGATCCTTCCTTTATCGTTTCTGGATGGCTTTTGGGACCCCGCCAGGGTTATTTCGGCAATTTTTCGGGATCATTTGGGGTTCTTCCGACATCATTTCTGGATGGTTTTCGGGATCCGTCCGGAATCCCGTCGGGTTATTTTAGGATTTTTTCGGGACTATTCTGGGATCATTGGGGATCCTTCCGGGATCTTTTCAGGACTATCTCGGTATAATTTGGGGACTCTTCATCATTTCTGGATGGGTTTCGGGATCCGTCCCGCATTCCATCGGGGTAATTTCGGGACTTTTTCTGGACTATGTCAGGGTCATTTCGGGATCATACTGGGACCCTTAGGGCATCATTTCTGGATAGTTTTCGGGATCCGTCCGGGTCATTTCGAGACTTTTTCAAGATTATTTCGGGATCATTTGGAGAGTTTGCGGGCATCAGTTCTGCATGTCTTTCGGGATCAATCTGGGATCCCGTCGGGGTCATTTCGGGATCATTTGGGGACTCTTTAAGGATCATATCTGGATGGTTTCTGGGATCCGTCCGGGATTATTTCGGGATAATTTGGGGATTCTTTCGGGATTATTTCATGACTTTTTCTGGACTATTTAAAGATCATTTCAGGACCTTTCTGAAATCATTTCAGGATCCGTCCGCGATCCCGTAAGGGTCATTTAGGAGCACTATTCCTGGATCATTTGGGGATCCTTCCTGTATCATTTCTGGATGGCTTTCGGGATCCCATCAGGGTTATTTCGGCACTTTTTCGGGATAATTTGGGGTTCTTCCGGCATCATTTCTGGATGGTTTGCGAGATCTGTCCGGGATCCCGTCAGAGTCTTTTCGGGAATTTTTTGAGACTATTTCGGGATAATTTGAGGACCCTTCTGGCATTATTTCTGGATGGTTTTCGGGATCAGTCCGGGATCCCGTCAGGGTAATTTCGGAACTTTTTTGGGATCAGTTGGGGACCCTTACGGCACCGTTTCTGGATTCTTTTCGGTATCCGTCCTGGATTCCGTCGGGGTCATTTCGAGACTTTTTTGGGATCATTTGGGGATCCCTAAGGGATAATTTCAGGATGGTGTTCGGGATCCATCCGGGATCCCGTCAGAGCAATTTCGAACAATTTTTGAGACTATTTTGGCTAGAGGTTTACGCCGATCACTTTATCGGTGACGGCGGTGTAGGCTCTATTATATACCGGCGGCGGCGGCGCGGGCGGCGCGCCGGCGTACACCGCTATTCTTACTTAAAAAGGCTTGATTTTTCTATTAAAAAAATTAATATTTATGAAAGGTTTTGTTTGTATGTATTTAAGCAAATCAACATTTTGCCCATTTCGAAAAGATCCGAGGTTTTTGCCTCAAAATCTAGCAGATCGTTAAAAAAATTTCAGGAGTATCTCCTTGCGGAGGGATTGTCCCTCGTTCACTTACTCCAGGGAGGCTTCCAACCTTACCCCGGTCTTTCGTATTGGTACTGCTGCCTCTGCTGAAAAAAATAGAGATACATAAAATGGTCACACTTTTGTCTGCATATCTCGTCCAAAGCGTGCTTTCATCTGGGGTTAACTCCTAATAATCGTCGCGAACACAATTTCTTTAAATCATTTGTGGCTCTTTGGCTGTCACGCACAAAGGCGACTTACGGTTGCTATTAATGGTCTATTAATACTCATGACTCGTGGCACAGGGCGCATCCTGTTTCTCCGATCTACAATTCCCGATGATTAAGAGCTACAATTCCCGATGTGCGAACAGTATCAATTCTGACCACCAGTCGCTACCACGCCTCCTAACCCTCACAACATATGCCAGCACAAAAGCTATAGGACTGCGACTTCGAACTCATACCTTCGTCGACATCACTTTCCTAGAAGCCCTAGGTGTAGCTTCGAAGACTTTCTAACGGATGTTTTTGTACCGCCATATTGCCGATCTACACCAGCCAAGGATGCCGCCCTCGAAATCATAAGCAGTCTAAGTGGATGTCAGTGCGTAACTCATGGGTGAAAATCGTATAATCCTCGGCGCATCCACATAATTAAAATTTTACAAGGACCCAGGATAAATTTTTTAAAACGTACACCAAAGTGTGCAGATGTTTGTGTTCACAACATTGATTTTAATTTTCGTTAAATCAAAACGATATTTTAGAACTAAAGTCGACCGATTTAAAGTTGAAAGATGTTAACTGCTGTTTTCCGGCCTTATGATAGAAGAGCTCATTGATGACCGCGTAGCTTCAGTTTTCAGACTAGTTCGACTGTCCACTACGTTAGGGTAGTAGCACACGCGGTAATTAGTTCGACTGTCTTGGGAAAGCTTTTGCTTCACCACTTTGAGTGTTCTTGCGAAAGGCAAAGCCTCACCTGGTAAATATATGTGCCTACGCGTAGGTGATATTTAAACTTGGTTGATAGGCTATAATCAATGTGATTCACTCAAAAGGACTAGTTTTGGATAGGGCCGCCAACTTTAGGAAATTTCAAACCGGGAGACTTGGGTGTTGAAGGATGAAGTTTGAAAATCAAAAATTACATTTCATACGACAGATGTTTGAATGTAAGCCCAAGTGATTTTTCAAACCCTTCGCATACGTATGTACATATAAGTTAAGAAGCCCAAGGACTGGGGCTCCAAAAAGTTAAAGTTGGGGGCCGCCCCGCGACCCCATTGCAACCTGAAAAGATCCAAATAAAAATAGGTTTTTCCGCTTAACAATATTTACCATTTATTTCCGTTCAATGTCAAAAACAGACTGACTCTATCGTTAACTTAAACTAAGCTCTGAGCTAAGTCTAAGTGATTTCATAATTGCTGACACTGCACTTCCCACGATTGGCCAAAATAATATTTTATCGCTTGCGTGGCGAATCACACGACTTGCATTTTGTCCGCATATCATATCGCTTACGCTGCAGTTCCCATGGATTGCATTTTGTGTGCTTACGCAATATGATATCGGATCAATTACCTACGTTGGCTCTTCTTGTGTTTGTTGAAGTGTGGTGTCAGCACATTCTTACAAGTAAGTGTGTCTGCCCCCTTGTTAAGTACCCCCCCCCCCCTTTAAACATCTGCGTCCCGCAGATGAGCTCCTTTTTCAGAGGGATCCTTTGCATGGCTTGGCTGGTCCTGATCTGTGGTCTGATTTAGTCTAGGAAAGTTGATTGTAGTAGTGAGTTTTCTCCAGATAATGTAGCATACGGCTGCCAGAATTGCCAAGGCAAGAGCGTCAAAAATTAGCGAAAAGTGAAAATTATTACCAAGTTGTTTAAGCAGATTAATATTTTCCATGCTCAGGCCGTGAATGTAGTTAAGGTTCAATTTTAGTCCTTCGCTCGTGATGTTTACCAAGGGCGGTGGCAGGGCCTGCGCTGTGCGTACTGATCTGCTGGTGAATGTTTCATTTCCCACCGTGACTGTTTCGTTGTTCAAAATAATGACGTACGTTCCATTTAGGGTTGTGGAGTAGTTCCTCCCTTGTAATAGGCCTTCAAAGTTTGTAACAAATATTGTTGAGTCTGTGATCATCTCGACGGTTTTGGTGTTGTCTGGTTCAAAGCGGCATTTGGCATCGTCACCTTTAACTAGCCTAGCTAGGCACCCGTTTTCCCGAAGTTTAGTCAGGGATTTGGGAGAACAAATTTTTGTGTTGCTGATCGAAGGGCAATCCTCGTTCACCCCGAACGTTTCAACTTCGTTTATTAGCATTTTTTTATAGCTGAGGTCAACGTGTTGTCCTTTTATAACAGCGGCCCGTGTTATTAGGAGTCGGTAGTCATCTGGTTTTACCTTTGGCATTGAGAGTACGTACAAAAGTGTGCTACCGTTTGAATACGCGGAGGCCGACCCGTACTCTATGCCTTCAATGGTGTTCTGATATGGTAGGGAATCTTCCTCCATTATGAGCCTTCCAATCTCCTCTCGATCAAGAAGATTTGTGTTGATTACGCCAGATTCCGCCATTTGGCACGCTTGGACGACTTCTGACACCTGTTCCTTCAAGATAAGGACTTTGCTTAAGTCAAGAAGTTCGATATTCTCCTCGCTAATGTTTTTGCTTATAGCGTTAATGTGGAGCATCGCTTCGTTTGCTTTCTCGATTGCCTCGCGGGTACCGTTGCATAGTTTTTCGTTGACCCGGTACTGGTGATTGTTGTTTATTATCACGTCGTTCATGCTTCGAAAAATATAGTCCCAATCCGCTGCATCTGGAGACCCAGCTATCCACTTCCATGCAGAACCAATCCAGTCAATGGAACGTACCCTTCGTGATTTGCTTATTTGTAGTTCGTCGAGATGCAGCTTAGTTTGATTTAGGTGGAATTGTAGCACAGTCCGCACAGCCCTGCTTGTAATATCGTGCTCTGTTGACTCCATCAATTTGACCAAAGCCGTGTTGAAGTAGTTTAGGTCGACCACATGGACTAAACTGAAGTGTCCGTTCAGGATCCAACCACGCCCGTGCTCAATAGTTACCAGTGGGGAGCCATAATTGTAGATGTTGAGGCCGTACACGCCAGATATTAAAAATAAACTGTGTTCCATTATGGAGAAAAAAAAACTCATTAGTGTTGGTAAGATTAGTATTGACCATTTTTTGTTTTTAGGCACTTTTATTATTTATCCCAGGGACGGTGAACTAATAATAAATGGTTACATAATGTAAATCTTGTTTTCTTTTGTATTTTTTTCTTTTATTATTATTATTTAAAGAACATTCTATTGTATAATAAAAAAAATCTTTCCACACTAAGGGAAGAGTTAAAAAAATTAAATTTTTTGTGTGCTTTTTGAATTGAACTGCAAATTATTTATGTGTTTTTTGTTGCGTTTAAATGTATTCCTATATCCTACCACCGTCCCCGGCTACCCATCGTGGTACTTGGAAGGTCCACAGGATCCGAGAGCATGGATATGAAAGGGAGGTAGTTTGTAATTCTTTACTTTTGTTTGAAAGGTAGCGTTAAACGCTACTACCCTTGGATCCTGCCGCCTTACAAAAACTCGTGGTAAAGAAGCTGAGGAAAGAGGATAATATTTCTAAGAATTACTGAAATGTTTCCTCTTTACCCCCTTCTTTAAAGTTTTTTATGTTTTTTTGTTTTTTTTTCTATTTTTTCTATTTGTCTAATTTCCCTTTTTTAGTAAGCGCATAATTAGTTTTTTGTTGTGGGCAGATTTCTTCTTAAGAAAAAAATTTATTTTTTATTTTGCCTCTTTTATTAGGCGTGTAATTAATATTCTTGTGGGCAGATATTGCTTCATTAAAATTTTTTAAACGAAAAATCGTTTCCTCTGTTTTTTTTTTGTATTTTTTTGTTTTTTTTGTTTTTTTTTGCAATATTTTATGTTGCCTCTTTAATCGCTTATGTGGTTTGTTATAGAAAAGATCTTTGATCTTGAAATTGACGCCTTTTTGGCGTCGTCTGTGCTATAGAGTTTCAAATCTTTGTGGTCCCTTATTGGGACATCTTTTTGTTGTTGACTTCCCGTGGTGACCTTATTATATATATATATATATTTTTTTTTTTTTGTTATTTATTTTTTGTACCTTATGTTGGCGTATTTTTTATCTGCGCTTTATGAATCTCTTTGCCAGTGTCTGTGAGCAATGTCACTGTATTATCCTTACCAACCGTTTCCTTTTTGTAAAGTGCCTTTTGTTTTGATTTTATCTCTTTATCCCTGACGTAAATCTCATCTCCTGGCCTAAATTCCTTAGCTCTTTTCCTTTTTTTATTCAATCGGAGATTTCTTAACTCCTGGTTTCTCTTGATTTGTTCCCTGATCTCCTTGTGGACCCTACTTATGAAGTTGGTTAGGCCTTGGTAGTTAATTCTTTCGGTTCTGTTGAAAAATATGTCGCTAGGCTTCCTCTTCGTTACAGACTGTATTGTTGTGTTGTAACGATCGACAGCAATATACACCAATTCCTTTGGTCTAGCGTTATTAATTTCTTTCCGGAGGCACCGATAAATCTCAATAATGGTAGAGTGGAATTTTTCGATCTGGCCGTTTACTTCACTTCTTTGAATTGGAGGCTGATATAATTTGATTCCCAAACCTCTTATGTAGTTACATTGTCGGTGACTATCATTTTAGGAGTTGTGAAATAGTGTATTACTTTGGCTAGCTTAGCGCGGAGAGTGACGGATGCTTTATTTTTAATGTGAAAAAGCTTGGCAAATTTTGAAAATTTGTCTATGCAAGATAAAAAATTCTCCCCTTGAATTTCAAAAATGTCCACATGCACTATTTCGCATGGATATTTCGGCACTGGAGTCTCTTTTATCGGTGGTACTGCCGGATGCCTATCATACTTGTTAGCAAGGCAGGTTTCACAGTTAGAAGTGAAATTTTTTATCTTACTAGCCATTTTGGGAAAATAATACTTTTCCAAGATTTGTTCCCTATTTTCTTTTGAGTTTCTGTGGGCCCACCTATGTTCTGTCTCTATTATACCGCAAACCCAATCCTCGTTGGCCACATCCTCGACCACCCTCTGAGTTATCCTAATTTTGTATAAAAGGAAATGTTCTATATATACTTCTTGTAGGAGTTGCAAGTAACTTTCTGGAATCTTTATTCCATTTATGAATGCTGGGTTTAGGCGTTCCTTCAAGGCTTCGGTTAAGCTGGCCTTTTCAATTATATCTAGTCTCACATAATGACGAGTGAATCCTGGATGTGGGTTTTCAACACAAGTCATTGCATTCCCCTCCGTAAAAATTATTTGGTTTCGGAAAACATTCAAAGGGGCTTCTACGTGTGGAATAAGGTCCGAAGAATCATGTTCAGCATTGTGTGCTGTCCCCTCGTCACTTCTAGCTTCTGTTGGTGCATCGTTGGGTTCCGACGGTGATGTCAAATGGTTTGCCTGGCATGGAATTCTGGAGAGAGCATCCGCCACGACATTCGATTTACCAGGAGTGTCAATCAATTCGTGGTTATACTCTTCTATTCTAGCCTTCCACCTCTTCAACTTGGCGTTATAGTTTCGACTTCCTAACGCAAAAGTTAGAGGCTGGTGGTCAGTGAAAATTCTAACTTTTTTCGCCCCATAGAGGTAGGATCTCAAGTTGTCTAGAGCCCAAACTATAGCCAACAATTCCTTCTCGTTTGTGGCATAGTTTTCCTCTGTTCTACTTAAAGATCTTGAGATGTAGGCGATGGGTCGATCTTTCCCTGTTTCTCCTTGGGATAGCACCCCACCAATGGCATAGTTTGAGGCGTCGGTGGTAAGGTTGAATGGTTTTTCGAAATCTGGAAATGCGAGAATATCTGAGGAAACAAATAGTTTTTTTAGGGTATCGAAGGCCTGAAGGGCCTCGGAATTCATTTTGATACGCACTCTTCTAGATTGGTTTGCCTTGACCTGCGAATTCTCACCGCGTGTGAGATTGGTCAAGGGTTTAGCAACCTTAGCGTAATCTCGAATGAACTTTCGGTAATACGACGTCATTCCCAAAAAGCTTTTTAGTTCCTTAAGCGTTTCTGGGGGTAAGAGGTTCTCTATAGCGCGGACCTTTGAAGGATCTGCCTTCATGCCGTGGGAAGTTATTACATATCCCAGAAATTCTACTTCCGTTCTCATAAACTTAGTTTTTCCAAATTCACTCTCAAATTAGCATCCGCAAGCCGTTTAAACACTATCTCTAAATTTACTAAATGTTCGTCGGTACTTTCTCCAAAGACAATAATGTCGTCGATATACACGCAGCATATCCTCCCTATATACTCTTTAAGAACGTCATCAATCATTCGCTGGAATATAGCCGGAGCGTTTTTTAACCCAAAAGGTAATCTCAGAAATTCGTACTTTCCATTCATGGTTGAAAACGCTGTTTTGGGTATATCTGTTTCTTTCATTGTGATTTGGTGAAAGCCTGAGGTCAGATCTATAGTTGTGAAATATTTTGCGTTCCCTAAACTGGCCAGCGTTGCATTAATATCTGGGATAGGATAGGCGTTTGGCACGGTGACTGCATTCAGACGTTTGAAGTCCACTACCATTCTATACTGCTTTTCACCAGAGGGTTTGGGTTTTTTCGGAACTACCCAAATAGGAGAATTGTACGGGCTTTTGGATGGTCGTATAATTCCTTCTTCAAGCAACTCAGTAATTTGTTTTTCTACCTCTGTCCTCATGTTTGCAGGATATGGGTAAGTTTTCGTGTATATGGGCTCATTCGTGGTAGTCTTTATCTCAGCTCGAACTGTGGTTTTAATATTTCTTTTGATGTTAAGTGGACCGAACAAATGAGAATACTTTTCTATCATGGCTTTTAGGCTTGGGAGAATTGCGTCGGGTATATCGTCAGTTTCGAAAAAATTTAGGCTTCCTACGACTTTGTTTTTGAGCGGAATTCTTATATTGGGATCTATTGTAAGGACATGTTTTTTCCTGTCTATGACGGCACCCAGTTCTTTGAGGGTGGCATCGCCTATTATTCCATCAAACGAGCTTAAACCAGGAAGTGCGTAAAAGGTCACCATAGCTTCGTTACCAGCATTTTGGAAAAATCTCCCACTGATTTTTTTGTTTATTACTGCAGGTCCTGCTACGGTGGTTACTGAGAAAGGTGGATTGACTGGGACTGTATTAGTTGCCAATTCAGGTCTTATAAAATTTTTATTTGCCCCTGTGTCAACTAAGAACTTTAGGGCTACTTTGTTTGGTGTCAAACAAGTGAGATAGGGTATACTGGATTGCGCGGTAGTCCTCATATGAAATAGGCTGGTGGCCCGTCCGCCATAAAATTTACCTGCTGGAAGTTGTCTTCTGTCGATTCAGCATACGTCGAAGGTCCGCTTTCTACATCTGCGCTGTTGGCTTCCATGTTGTAGAGCCTCTGCTGTTTGGGCATCTTTTCAATCGATGATGCAGGTCCCCTTTTGAAGGCGTTGTTATTCGTCGGTCGGTTCATGTAGTTCACCTGTCTGGTTTGAACACTGTCGTCGACATCCATTCTTTCCGCAGGTTTTGGGGCTGCGGGTCCAGCCGGAGGTGCGGTGTTCGTCCCTTGATTGCCTTGGAATCTGTTGTAGGATGACCGGCCATTCCCTTGAGTATTGTTCCGATTCGTCCAGTTGTATGTAGACCGTGATCGAGGAGGTAACGGTGGTCTCTGAGTAACTTGCGACAGGGTATTGGTGGGGACAACTACTCTATTTGGAGTGTTTGCATGGACTATTGTGTTCCTTAACGTTAGGTTCTGGATATCAAGGCAGGCCGTGTACGCTTCTGGCAGTGTTTTTGGCTTCTGCACTATAAGCATACGCGACAATTCTGGACTGAGGCCCCGTATGAAAACATCGAGTGCCCTGTTACGGTACGTTTCCACAAGGACCGACACGGTTTCCTGGCTATAGTCATCGCACTTGATTTTGTTCACTATTAGAGACAACTGATGATTGACCGTTGAGTAGAAATCATCTAGTTTTGAACCTCTCTGAGCTAGCTTATTCAGTTGGTGCTCTAAAGCCCTAATGTCCCTTTTGTCTACGTAATGCAGCGATAATACCCTTTTTATTTCTACCCAAACGCTATCGAAAATATTATACGCTACCAGTGCTGCATCGGCAAAGCCACGGATTTTTTGCCTAATATGTTGCAGGATGGCACGATACAGGGGCCTTTCCTTGACGATATCGTAGTCCGACAGAATTCCTTCAACGCTGTGAACCCAAGAGATGTATTGAGAAGGGCTGCCTTCAAAAACTTGCAGCTCCTTCACGCAGTCGGGAAGTCTGCCAATATCCTTTAGGTCTTGCTCCGACAGTGGTGTTCGCACCGTTGCCAATACCCCCTGTGGCTGCGTTCTTACGCCACCCTGTTCTACTCTTCCCAATCGCTCATCGATTCTGGCAAGATTTTGTTCTAAACTCGCGTTATTGCATTCAATTTTCCCTAGCCTAGAGTTCAGAGCAACACCGTTGCTTTCTATACCCCCAAGGCGTGTCTCAAGCCGCCTAATCTGCTCGAGGAGAGCATTGATGCCTCCATTAAGTTCATTAACTTTCGTGGCTAAAGCGTCCATTTCAGATAAAAAAAAATGTTGTTTGAGATTAAAAAATATATTTTTAAATTTTAATTTGGCACACGGTGGCGCTTTAAAAATTGTTTTTATTTTTTTTTTTTTGTGTTACTTACTGGCGTTCGCGATCACCTGACGGGATAGTCCTTATAGCACAGACGATTTGTTTGTTTTTTGTTTTAGTTTTAAGGTTGTCCTTACACTTTGACAGTTTCCTGCAAAGAAAAAAAGGACTTTAGTTACATTTGTGAAACTTTTACCGTGTTCTTATGGCAACGGCTACATGTACCAAGTTGGCGTTTCACAGTACATTAGTCTTTAAATAATTATGGTTTTGGTCAGGGGAGGCTGTGTCACTCCTTTTTAGTCGTCGAGAATCATATTGAAGGCAACCTACTAAGGCACAGTTGCTCCACAACGCTCTGGACATATTGCGAATCTTTAGCGTGTTCTTATGGGTACGCTGAAAGTATCGCAAGTAACGAGTGACCGTTTCCAGTGTGTGCTGATGTGTACCCTGGAAACTCCACAAAAAGATAAGCCGGCCCAAGTGTGTTCTTATGTGTACGCTCGGGTTAACTTTTAAAGCCGGCCCAAGTGTGTTCTTATGTGTACGCTCGGGTTAATTTTTTCAGAAGGAAATTTTTGCCGTATCCTGAAGGGAGCGGCAAGTTGCATATTGCAAAAAATTTTTTTGTGTACATGACACGGTCACAGGAGTCGTTAACCATTTTTCGGCCTTTGGTATGGTGAGGTCCGTCCTAGAAGTATAGGTATACGGACTCACCCAGCCAGTGTGATTATACGTGCACTTGGAATAGCAATAGTGGGGCCGTAGGATAATTCACTTATAAAATGTTTCAATTTTCGTGTTGAATTTTATTCACGCGCCAGAGGATTTTAGGGGTCACAGGCTCGCTTCTTTTGATATTATTCCTGTATAGCCCTCTGAGGGCTTTTAGGATTGGACGTAGTAATTTATTGCGTGTAGCATCACTTTTCACTCAACTTTAAGTTATTCACTTGTTTTTTTTATTATTCGTTTTACCTCTCCTGGGGAGAGGAGCTTTTATTTAAGCTATCGTTATAACCGAAGGGTCCCCTCGAAGGTGAATCTCGGTTTTGGTATTTTCGTTATTGGCTGTACAAGCCTTAAATTAGCTAAGCTGAGGTCTTGCCTCTCTATATATTTTTTTATTCCTTTATCGGTAAAATTTCTATTATTATTTTTTTCTTAGCACTCCACTATCACTATCACTTTGTCACTAATCACTATGGACCTCATATTTAAGGAGGTCCTTTTTGCCAGTGGGTCCCTTCTCGGGCGCCAGTTAAGAAGCCCAAGGACTAGGGCTCCAAAAAGTTAAAGTTGGGGGCCGCCCCGCGGCCCCATTGCAACCTGAAAAGATCCAAATAAAAATAGGTTTTTCGCTTAACAATATTCACCATTTATTTCCGTTCAATGTCAAAAACATACTGACTCTATCATTAACTTAAACTAAGCTCTAAGCTTCTACCTTAGTCTAAGTGATTTCATAATTGCTGACATTGCACTTCCCACGATTGGCCAAAATAATATTTTATCGCTTGCGTGGCGAATCACACGACTTGCATTTTGTCCGCATATCATATCGCTTACGCTGCAGTTCCCATGGATTGCATTTTGTGTGCTTACGCAATATGATATCGGATCAATTACCTACGTTGGCTTTGCTTGTGTTTGTTGAAGTGTGGTGTCAGCACATTCTTACAAGTAAGTGTGTCTGCCCCCTTGTTAAGTTATATCTTCAACTTAAGTAGGAGGTAAAAATCATTTCAAAGGAGTGTTTATGCCCCTAGAACCTACTAAATGATTTTGCATCAATGATTTCGCTATTCTTTCAGCCAATAGCAATATAAAATAAAAAAAAATTGGTACCTTTTTTGGGTATTTTGCTTTTTTTAATAACTTGAGGACAATTTGAAAACATGTTCGCCTTGGGTCATTTTATTTGCATTCATTGTTCACTTTTAATTTTTTGAAAAAAATATGCAAAGTGAGCATATAAATTTATTATATACATTTTCTTTTAGTGTTTTGTTTCAATAACTTAGTGAATTGGGTGATGCCAAGTCCGTGTTAAACTGACATCGACAGCGCCTGTTTTTTAAATAACTTTTGAAAAGTTAGAAAGAGTTAAGTTTCGCAATTAGTTTGTTATAACTGGCAGGGATGCGCATCCGTTGATACCACTTTCGACCATATCCGACCAATTTTCGACATGAACAATAAATGGCCTAAACAGTCTTAAACGAGTAGAAAGTATAGTAATACGCCGGACGCCGCGGCGTACGAAAAAAGACCAAAACCGGCGGCGGCGGCGTATATCCCTAATTTCGGCATTATTTGAGGACCCTTACGGCATCATTTTCATGGTCTTCGAGATAGGTCCGGGATCCCGTCAGGGTCATTTCGGAACTTTTTCGGGACCCTTCCGGGATCCTTACTGTTTGGTTTGCGATCCGTCCTGGATCTCGTCTGGACTATTCCTGTATCATTTTGGGACGCTTCCGTGATCATTTAATGACTGCGAAACCGGTAGTTCAGCACACGTGCCTTTTTAAATTATGAGCTTTTATGGCTATGGATTTGCTGCAAGTTATTCGTAATTAAAATTCGGTATGTTTTATTTTTAATATGTAACACAGCTTTTTCGTTCCATTTTGGATTTTTTAAATGAATCCTGCAACGAACTGTTATAACTATAATTATACCTTTTGTAATATTTTAACCAACTAAATACTCGAAAAAGCAATGCTATTTTCATATAAAAAATTCTCTTCGTTTTAGTTAATTGTAGTTTCACTCTACATAATAATATATAATAGTATAGACACACACGTATCAGGAAACATAAATCATGATTCAATCACAAGAGGTTTGCTCGGCTGACAAATTTTCTGACAATTGCAGCCATTTTGCTCCCAAATCACTTTGACATCTGTTAACTGTGTTGCTTCTTTGCGATTTTTCGAAAAATATTATTAGTAGAAATGGGAAGCAATCACATTACAAATACCCGATAAGTACTAAACCATATATGTAATTCCTTGCAACAATTTTTTAATTTTATGATTAACTAGCGGGACCCCGGTGTGCTTCGCTATACCAATAGAAATATTGGAAAAAGAATAAAATATCATAGAATTTGTTTAATTTTTATTTCAATTCTTAATCCAAAACATTTGGATACACTACATTTTTCGTTTTTCCATCTCGGATATGAATAAACAAACAATTTGTAATGCCTACTTTGGAACAGGCAACGTATAGCTGTCCGTGCGAAAAGCACTTAAAATCCGAATGCGAAAAGCATTTAAATTCCGTAATAAAATAACTGATGAGCCAACCTTCAAATTTAAACAATGCGGTGGCATACCAGACGGTTCCAATGAATTCAAAAATTCAACTGGATAATTCACTGCGTCATCTTGATTCATTGCGCTATCCACTGACTTTTATGTTGTCACCACACCTGGCAATTTTTTCAGAATGTGATGATTGGTTTCATTGACATGTACATTTTTTGGTGCCAGTATTGCGCGTTCTCTCAACCAATCGTGATTCATGTAATTTTGAACAATATTTGAAAACACTCGTTCAATTAATTCTTCTTTTGATTGGATAATTGTACAAAAATTGTTTGGCAATATAATCAAACCATTTGTTTTGTCGATTGGAATTTTGCCATTTCCGATCTCTAACAATTGCTTCGAGAACTGCTCTGCAGACTGATCATTGTGCAACTGAACACGCATGTTTGTGTGTAATGTTAATTATTTCACGTATCGCCACAAAAGGGAAGACTTCAAACATGCATTGATCTCATCTGCCGGTGTTGATCGTGGAATAACCGGCAATGTTTGTCGAAAGTCACCCGACAATAATATTAAAGCGCCACCAAAAAGCCTTCGGTTTCCACGTAAATCTTGCATCGTTCGATTTAATGCTTCCAATGATTTTTTGTTTGCCACTGTACACTCATCCCATAGAATGACCGCTGTTTGTTGCAAAACTTTTGCCATCGCTGAATTTTTGGATATGTTACAGGTTGGAGTTTCAACCACCTGTATATTCAATGGCAATTTTAAAGCTGAATGAGCTGTTCGTCCTCCATCCAATAAAGTTGCAGCAATTCCAGAAGAAGCGAGTACCAAAGCAATTTTCTATTGCGATTGAATAGTTGCTAAAATCAATGAAATCACAAATGTTTTTCCAGTGCCGCCAGGTGCATCCAAAAAATATAATCCACCAGTGTTAACAGAAACAGCTTGCATGATTTTGTCATATATATCCTTTTGTTGATTGTTCAATTTGGTGATGTTAGATTGAACAAATGTACGTAAATCGTCACAATCGAATTGTTGTTCACGCTGCAACTCTCGATCAAATAAATCATGCATTGGACGATTTGGTGAAATAAAAGCTAACTGCCCCAATGCTTTATTGGCAATCGCAAGACACATATCTTCAATTATTATCAAAGCTTCATTGTACATTTCCAATGTAATCAGCAAATCAAAATCCATTGCTCTACGACGCATCCGAATTAAAATATCTTCAGTCATGTAATCTTTATATTTATTCCACAATTCAGTTGGATTCGATGGCATGCATGTTGATATTATAATCGAAAACAGCATTCGTATTTGCTGTGGATGAGATGAAATCGATGCATCATGAAGTGTTGCGTCCCAATGAGTGTCATCTTCTAAAAAATGCAAGAGCTGACATGCTTCGCGATATGTCTGACAAAAATGACCGTGAACTGTTCTTAAATCCTGAAATGATTTTGGTCCTCGAACGTCTACCAACAACATTCGCAAATATAAATATTCAGCATTGTTGGGATGTACCGTATACATCCTGCCCAATGCATCTGTTTGGAAAATACCTGGATGACCATCAACTGGTGTTCCTTGTTTACGCTCTTGAAATTTTTTCGATGATGCATTCCAGGTCTAATATTACGGTATATCAACATATATCAAATTTCTGGCAAAAGTGTCGATTTCACACAATTGAAAAAAAAGCAGTTAAAGTAGTTGCTGGTGGTTGTGCTGTTCTCTGCTGTACATTCTCAGTAGTAAAATAAACTCGTTGACCATTCTCCAGATGAACTGCCAAATAGAAAACAACAGGATGTTTTTCGTGCAAAGGAAACGAAAAGATACGCCAAACTGCTTCATTACTGCTTATGTATCGTCCCATTTGATATTGAGTGATTTCATCATTTCTATTTTCACCATCTACTCTAAAAACAGCCATATCACTTCCTTTATTCACATATTTACAAATGTATTTGTTAGACTTTACTGAGTTACAGTACTCAACATTTATGTGAGCCTGAAAAACTTTTGACAGTATCGGTGAATAGGGCACGACCCAACCCACGATTGTCAACTTCGATGTCTTCATTGCGCACTCTTATTATAGCCGTCTTACCATTATTTTCAAATGATCGACGTCGATACAGTGGATATCCGCATTGCCTGTTATGGTATTGGAAATTAATGCTCTCGGATACCGCTTTGAACATTTCCCATCGATCATACATGGTGCATTCATATTTATTTCACCGCATGGACCGTGAATCATGTTTTTTGTTACCACTTGAAATAATTATGGATCGATGGTTTGAGCTGGTATTTCGGCTGATATGACACTATCAATCTCGTCCGGTGTTATTTTACGTACCAGCTATATCAATATGTGTGCGTGTGGCAAACGCCTTTTTTGCCATTCAATCGAGTACATCCAACATTGTACCTTTCCAAAAACGCTTAATTTCACATTTAACTCCATCAGTGCCTTCAATTTTTGTCAGAATACACGTGCTGTAACGTCGTGTCGATCTGTTGGTGACTGACCGTCGAACAAATTATATTTTATATCGTTCCACATCGGATTACACGTAAAAGTGATGAAAAGAGCTGGTCGGCCGTATTTTCGAACATATGACATAGCATCTTGTGCATATTCGTGCATGTGGCGTGGACTACCGATATCATTCACATTTGCATCATTCCCTATTGCATCTTGCAAATGTATGTACTCTTCAGATATGAATCGAAAACTACATAAATATTGAACACAGGTGCTGATGCTCCATAGGTCATAACAAAAAGACCTAATGTCAATATACACCGAAAGTACGATGTGACAGATATATTGTGTTGTGGTGTATCTCTCCATTTTATCTGAAAAATCCCTATTGCCAAAATGGCAGCCATGTTCATTGTTCATACTCTTGTCTAAGAAAACTCGATAATATGCAGATGAATCAGTACAACACATCATAAATACATTCCTTCATTACTTTTTTTTAAATTTTTTTATACTCAGTTGAGCAGAGCTCACAGAGTATATTAACTTTGATTGGATAACGTTTGGTTGTACAGGTATAAAGGAATCGAGATAGATATAGACTTCCATATATCAAAATCATCAGGATCGAAAAAAAATTTGATTGAGCCATGTCCGTCCGTCCGTCCGTCCGTTAACACGATAACTTGAGTAAATTTTGAGGTGTATTTGGTATGTAGGTTCCTGAGCACTCATCTCAGATCGCTATTTAAAATGAACGATATCGGACTATAACCACGCCCACTTTTTCGATATCGAATATTTCGAAAATTCGAAAAAGTGCGATAATTCATTACAAAAAACGGATAAAGCGATGAAACTTGGTAGGTGAGTTGAACATATGTCGCAGAATAGAAAATTAGTAAAATTTTGGACAATGGGCGTGGCACCGCCCACTTTTAAAAGAAGGTAATTTAAAACTTTTGCAAGCTACAATTTGGCAGTCGTTGAAGATATCATGATGAAATTTGGCAGGACCGTTACTCCTATTACTATATGTATGCTTAATAAAAATTAGCAAAATCTGAGAACGGCCACTCCCACTTTAAAAAAAAATTTTTTTTAAGTAAAATTTTAACAATAAATTTTATATCTTTACAGTATATAAGTAAATTATGTCAACATTTTTGTCGATACAGTAATGATATGGTGCAACCAAATACAAAAATAAAAGAAAATTTCAAAATGGGCGTGGCTCCGCCTAATTTGTTTAGGATAATTATAATACCATAAGTTGAACAAAAATTAACCAATCATTGTGAAATTTGGTAGGGACTTAGATTCTAGCACGATTTTCTGTGAAAAATGGCGAAATTCGTTGAAGCCACGCCCAGTTTTTATACACAGTCGACCGTCTATCCTAAAATCGATATATCTTTACTAAACTCAGTTCACGTTCTTATCCGAACTCACTTTGAATTGGTATAAAAAATTGCCGAAATCCGACTATGACCACGCCCACTTTTTCGATATCGAAAATTACGAAAAAAGAATAAATGCCATAATTCTATACCAAATACGAAAAAAGGGATGAAACGTGGTAATTGAGTTGGTTTATTGACGCAAAATATAACTTTAGAAAAAAAGTTTGTAAAATGGGTGTGACATCTACCATATTAAGTAGAAGAAAATGAAAAAGTTCTGCAGGGCTAAATAAAAAGCCCTTGAAATCTTGGCAGGAATACTGTTCGTGGTATTACATATATAAATAAATTAGCGGTACCCGACAGATGATGTTCTGGGTAACCCTGGTCCACATTTTGGTCGATATCTTGAAAACGCCTTCACATATACAACTACCACCACTCCCTATTAAAACCCTCACTAATACCTTTAATTTGATACCCATATCGTACAAACACATTCTAGAGTCACCCTTGGTCCACCTTTATGGCAATATCTCGAAAAGGTGTCCACCTATAGAACTAAGCCCCACGCTCTTTTAAAATACTCATTAACACCTTTCATTTGATACCCATATCGTACAAACATATTCTAGAGTCACCACTTGTCCACCTTTATGGCGATATCTCAAAAAGGCGTCCACCTACAGAACGAAGGCCCACTCCCTTTTAAAAAGACTCATTAATACCTTTAATTTGATACCCATATTGTACAAACAAATTCTAGAGTCAACCCTGATCCACCTTAATGGCGATATCCCTAAATGGCGTCCACCTATAGAACTATCGCCCAACCCCTCATAAAATACTGTTTAATGCCTTTCATTTGATACACATGTCATACAAACACATTCCAGGGTTACCCTTTGTTCATTTTCCTACATGGTTATTTTCCCTTATGTTGTCACCATAGCTCTCAACTGAGTATGTAATGTTCGGTTACACCCGAACTTAACCTTCTTTACTTGTTATTCTTAAGACATAAGAGTAAAAAAGTTAGTAAGTGTGTAGGAACAACAATTTTCGGGACGCTAGTGAATATATTGCGCCGAACCGAATTTTCAGTAAGGAAGCGACCATTTGAAAAGGACCAGTTGAAATTTGCGGAATGTCGGGTTTTGATTTCGAGAAATGTAAAATATTGACCGAAATAATGCATCAGCGATTCGTCGTAAAAATCGATGAACTCTATACTCTTAAATTCTTGTTGCAAAAATCCCAGGCAAAAATGAGTTTTCCGATGCGAAAGGTTTGGCATCTTCATCAGAATGCAGTCGGTCAGCAATTTCCAAGATTATTTCAACTATATTCATGGTTTTTTCTGAAGAAAAACAACGCAATTCTATTACAATGTTGTTTCTTTGACACAAAAAAATCACACTTAATAAATTTATTGGGACATTACTCACCAAAATGAAGCACAGCATATATCGAATTTACTTAAATCCAGTTCATTTATTTTTTCTTCACAGTTTTTATGAAAAAAAAAAAACACAACAAAACAAATGATTTCTTTTTTTCGTTTGGTTTTCACTTGAGAAATGCCGAACGTCAAATGTGATGAATTCTAGAAACGTCAATTCCATTGAATAATGCAAAATGGAAATAAGCACCATCTTACTTACTTACTTACTTACTTAATTGGCGCTTAACCGTCTAAACGGTTATGGCCGTCCAACAAGGCGCGCCAGTCGCTCCTTCGCTCCGCCAACCGGCGCCAATTGGTCACACCAAGGGAGTCTAAATCGTTTTCCACCTGGTCCTTCCAACGGAGTGGGGGCCGCCCTCTGCCTCTGTTTCCATAGGCGGGTTCCGATAGAAACACTTTCTTGGCCGGAGCATCATCTTTCATTCGAATAACATGGCCTAGCCAGCGCAGCCGCTGCGTTTTAATTCGCTGACCTATGTTGATGTCTGCGTATAGCTCATACAGCTCATCATTAAATCTTCTTCGGTACTCGCCGTCGCCAACGCGTAGAGGTCCATATATCTTTCGAAGAACTTTTCTCTCGAACACTCCCAAAGCCGCTTCATCTGCTGTTGTCATGGTCCATGCTTCTGCCCCATAAAACAGGACGGGTACGATAAGTGACTTGTAGAGTATGATTTTCGTTCGCCGAGAGAGGACTTTACTTTTCAATTGCCTACCTAGTCCAAAGTAGCATTTATTGGCAAGATTGATTCTTCGCTGGATTTCAGTGCTGATGTTGTTGCTAGTGTTGATGCTGGTTCCCAAATAAACGAAGTCTTTTACTATTTCGAAATTATGGCTGCCAACAGTAGCGTGGTTGCCAAGGCGCATATGCGCTGACTCTTTGCTCGATGACAGCAGGTACTTCGTTTTGTCCTCATTCACCATCAAACCCATCTTTACCGCTTCTTTTTCCAGTTTGGAGTAAGCAGAACTAACAGCGCGGGTGTTTAGGCCGATGATATCAATGTCATCAGCATATGCCAGTAATTGCACGCTTTTATAATACATTGTTCCAGTGCGTATGATTTTCTCCAGCATCAAATTAAAGAAATCGCACGATAGGGGGTCACCCTGTCTGAAACCTCGTTTAGTTTCGAACGGCTCGGAGAGGTCCTTCCCAATTCTGACTGAGCTGATGCTGTTGCTCAACGTCGTTTTGTACAGCCGTATAAGTTTTGCGGGGAAACCAAATTCAGACATAGCGGCATATAGGCAGCTCCTTTTCGTGCTGTCGAAGGCGGCTTTAAAGTCGACGAAGAGGTGATGTGTGTCGTTTCTCTTTTCACGGGTTTTTTCCAAGATTTGGCGCATTGTGAAAATGTGGTCGATGGTAGATTTACCAGGTCTGAAGCCGCACTGATAAGGTCCAATCAGCCGGTTCACGGTGGGCTTCAATCTTTCGCACAATACACTTGAAAGGACCTTATATGCGATATTAAGAAGGCTGCTTCCACAATAGTTGGTGAATTTTGCAGTATCCCCCTTCTTGTGGACTGGGCAAAGAACACTTTGATTCCAACCGTCGGGCATGCTTTCGTCCGCCCATATTTTGCTAAGAAGCTGCTGCATGCGCCTTACCAACTCCTCGCCGCCGAACTTGAATAGCTCCGCAGGCAATCCATCAGCTCCCACGGCCTTGTTGTTTTTCAATCTGGTTATTGCTATTCTAACTTCGTTATAATCGGGCGGGGGGACATATATTCCATCATCATCGATTGCGGGATCGGGTTCTTCATCTCTGCGCGGTGAATTGCTGCCTCCATTTAGGAGATCAGAGAAGTATTCCCTCCATAATCTAAGCACTCTCTGGACATCAGTTACAAGGTCGCCGTTTTCATTGCTACAGGAGCTTGCCCCGGTCTTAAACCTTCCGCCTGTCGCCGTATTTTTTGGTAGAATTTTCGGGCGTTATTTCTGGTGGCTAGCAGCTCAAGCTCCTCGCACTCACGAATTTCTGCTTCTGCTTTTTTCTTCCTGAAAGGGCATCTCGCTTCCCTTTTCAACTCACGATAGCGTTCACACACTCCTCTTGTCGCGCTCGCTTTTAACGTAGCCCTGTAGGCAGCGTCTTTTCTTTCGGTTGCAACGCGGCATTCTTCATCGTACCAGTTGTTTTTTCGTGGCCGCCGGTAACCAATTTTTTCCTCGGCGGCAGTACGAAGTGCTTTGGAGATATGCTCCCACTGCTCCTGTATTCCTTCAGGATGAGTTGTGCTCTCAGAGAGCAGGTGTGAGAGTCGAGTTGCGAAATCATTGGCAGTCTGTTGTGATTGAAGCTTTTCGACATCTAGTTTTCCTTGTGTTTTTTGTTCCTTGCTTTTAGCCGCGTTTAGGCGGATGCGTATTTTGGCTGCAACGAGATAATGGTCCGAGTCGATGTTAGGTCCTCGGATCGTGCGCACATCTAAAACACTGGAGACATGCCCCCCCTCTATCAGAACGTGATCGATCTGATTGCGAATATTTCGATCTGGAGACAGCCATGTAGCTTGATGTATCTTTTTATGGATGAACCTCGTGCTGGATATGACCATGTTTCGAGCACCGGCAAAGTCAATCAGCCTCAGTCCGTTAGGAGTAGTTTCATTGTGTAGGCTGAACTTTCCGACTGTAGGGCCAAAAACACCTTCTTTGCCCACCCTAGCGTTAAAGTCGCCAAGCACGACTTTTATATCATGACGGGGGCAGCGTTCGTATGTGCGTTCTAATTGTTCATAAAAAGTGTCTTTCACCTCAGAGTCTTTCTCCTCTGTCGGCGCGTGGGCGCAGATGAATGATATATTAAAAAGTTTTGCTTTTATTCGGATAGCGGCGAGACGCTTGTCCACAGGCGTGAACGCCAGCACTTGGCGACAAAGCCTCTCTCGCACCACGAGTCCGACGCCGAAACTGCGCTTATGCGTATGGCCACTCCAATATATGTCACAATTTTTGATCTTCTTGCACCATCTATTGGTATAAAACGTAGCCGTAGCTTGGTGTGACATATCTCATGAACCGCTCGACCAAATTCAATCAAACTTTACAGAAACCATCTACATGACGATCTCAAGTTATAAAGTAACACCAAAAATGTGCACTTATTTTTATATATTAAGATTATTTAACCATGCCATATGTTAGTGTGGCTGAACATGTGTAATTTTATAAATAGTGAGGACACCAAGAAATCGTGCACTCTCAAAAACCTATGAACATACGAAACCTAAACCAATTTAAAATTCAATTTTCAACGCCAAAAACTCGACTGGTAAATCGATTCACGTAAAAATGTAGTTAGTAAAAAATGGAGATGCCATAATGGAATGTACTCATTGAGATTGTTAAGTTATTCATATTCATTCCGTATATTCCGAAAATTCGTCTGCATTTAAGAATTTGTGTAGTCGTTTTAGATTTGGAATATTATGTATATGGGGTATTCCATCCCATTTCGACGAATTTTGAACCCGACCCCTTTAGAATTGGCTGAAAGTTTTTCTTTTTTTCTAGCTTACGAAAGACGTTTTTCAGAAGTTTTTCAAATTTAAAAAAAAAAACACCGTTTTTGTTTTCAAAATGCTATAACTTTTTCAAAAATTGACCGTTTGGGATCTTTTTTTTTTTAATTTTTTTTTTAAATGTACTTTTCGGAAAAAATTCAAAAAAATGGCACGAACCAGAAGACAAACAAAAAACCGCTGTAATGGCTGAATGGTTATAGCAGCGGCGCCTAAACGTTGCGGATGAAGGAATTTAGCAGTTCCCGAAATGGATCTATACAACGAGCTTTGGCAGTTCTCTAAATTTTTTCTTTCTTCTATTCTAATTTAAAAATTTTTTCAATTAAGAAAAAATTTATCATAACAATAATAATGATAAAAAATTATTGTTAGGCCTTGAGCTCGATTCGAACCGCGAACCCAAAAAAATTTTTATGAGAAAAAAAAGGGCGAAATTCGAAAAATCTCGAAAAACTGAAAAATTACAAAAAACAAAACTTTAAAAATTTTTTTGAATTTTTTCCGAAAAGTACATTTAAAAACAAATTTAAAAAAAAAAGATCCCAAACGGTCAATTTTTGAAAAATTTATAGCATTTTGAAAACAAAAACGGTGTTTTTTTAAAAATTCATAACTTTTTTTGAGTTTGATGAAAAAATTTTAAAAACTTCTGAAAAACGTCTTTCGTAAGCTATAAAAAGAAGAAAAACTTTCAGCCAATTCTAAAGGGGTCGGGTTCAAAATTGGTCGAAATGGGATGGAATACCCCATATACTTAACGGTTTATTCGGAACACTTCCATGAATACTTAAAAGGAAATTTCATAATAACAATGTAAATACTCCCTAATAAGCCATTTTCTTGAATTTTTTTTTTTCAGTTCAGTATCATCCCATGCCAACTGCCAATTCAAAATCGTGCTATCTAAAAATACTGTGACCAATATTACCATCTCTAAGCTGTTACTAAGTAAATGCACAACAACAAAAACATTAAAGCAAGCTACATAAACACATTAATCATCATTTACCCACACACATACAAGGCAAATAAGAGATACTCACCATCAGTTGAAGTAGCACTCACATATACACACGCATATGGCTATGTGAGAGGCTATAAACTACAAATACACACGCATATAGCTGGTAACAAAGTAGAAAATTCTAGAAGAAGAAACGTCTAGACATTCGGGGCAGAGAGTATAAAAGCAGCACAAAATGAGTAGTCAGTAATCTGTTTGATTTAAGCACGCTATTGGTTGTGAAGTATAAGTGTTATTGTGAAGTACCTTCAAAGTAGTCTAATAAAAACCATTGTGCATTATTGAATATTGGAGTTACTTATTCGACAATTTAGCGATACGAACGTTAGTAGACGGTTGCAAATAAGCAGAATTTCAGTAAATTCTTTACAATACTTTTCAAAAATTTCCCATTTCAGGATTTGTCACAAAGACGATCTATATCAGAATTAGGTTGAAGAACGCCTTATCGCAGAATGCTTTTCCTTAACTCCCTCTTATGTCAAAATGCATTGACCTTATGCTCAGATAGAGAGTTTTTGAAACAAATTATGAGATAGCATTCTTCAAACAAATTTAGAAATAATGACGAAACCAACATAAATCTATATATATTCACGAAATATTTAGTAGAAAATGAATTACTTCCCTCAAAACCTGTTGGCATTTAGAAATTTATTATCACTATTAAGTAGTAGTAATTTATTTTATTAAACAGAATCTTTTTTTTTATAAAGTTGATTACAATATAAAACTGTTATAACTAAACTTTGGCATAGTGCCGTCAGTTTATAAGTATTTGTAGTAAGTTTTTCTGTACATTATATAATAAAATATTTCTTAAATATAAGTATCAGAATTCCTCTTCTAAAATTTGCTTCCTTTATTTTAACGCTGATTTAACGTACTGATTCAATGTGATCCAGTTTTTACCATTTAGGTATTCATTAATCTCTTGGTGTGTTAATACACTTTTTTTAAAAAATAATATTCTATATTCCATAAGTACGGGGCAACTATCCCGAAAGTGTAAAACGTTTCCTGAGTTGCAAATTGGACAGCGATTATCTGGATGCTCAAGATGAGCTTCATAATTTAGTTTCAATAGTTCTCCTCTTACGCAAAACAAATTGCTGATCACATATATGCTAAATTCATCTCTAAAATAACTAAGATCACAAAGATTATGTTCGTCTTTCTTCGCTAGCTTGAGCTTTTAACAGAAAATGTTCCCTTATCGCTGCATCTATTTTAGTTAATATATTGCGGTGCCAATGTCTCCACAATGTGTTATCATTTATTAGAACTGGTTCACCGTACTCATTGGCAAGCGCATCCCACTTTTGGAAACATTGAGACCTAGTTTCTAGCAAGTGCATTGCCATTAGTTTTGGAAGACGGTTATTACCAATTTCCATAACCCAGCAAATATAATTGAAATGTGTTTTCGAGAAGTCAATATACATTTCTGGGAGTCCGGTTTCGAGATGAATCATATAGTTCGGGGTGTTACACGGTAATCTGAACAGCATTTAATAAAGTACCTCAGCAACTTTTCTACTTCTTCGTAATATTCAATTCCCCACACTTCTGATGCTTAACCCAATACTGTTCGTAAAGTAATGATGAGCTGTACGAGCTATACGCAGACATCAACATAGTCCAGCGAATTAAAACGCAGCGGCTGCGCTGGCTAGGCCATGTTATGCGAATGAAAGATGATGTTCCGGCCAAGAAAGTGTTTCTATCGGAACCCGCCTATGGAAGCAGAGGTAGAGGGCGGCCCCCACTCCGTTGGAAGGACCAGGTGGAAAACGATTTAAACTCCCTTGGTGTGACCAATTGGCGCCGGTTGGCGGAGCGAAGGAGCGACTGGCGCGCCTTGTTGGACGGCCATAACCGTTTAGACGGTTAAGCGCCAATTAAGAAGAAGAAGAAGGTTCGTAAAGCTGCTTCAAATTGTTTGTACTTATGACTATGAGGAATATATTTTTTATACAAAAAAATTTCCAGGTGCTGTTTATAACGTATTTTGCTGATTTAAGCTTACTTGACAAATGTTTATGGTACGATGCATTGTACGTTATAACTACTCCTAGATACTTGTATTCCTTAACCTTCTCCAACTAACTTAAAAGCGAATTCCTCTCTACCCACGCCGCTAACCTTTCATACAAAATGGTGGTAAATATTTTTGCAATGGCATTCTGAAAGGAAATTCCTCTGTAATTATTTGGGCCATTTATGTCTCTTTTTTAAAAAATTGGGAATATAATAGCTTTCTGAAACAGCGAAGAGACCGAACCAGAGTTATACATACAATTAGAGCAAACTGTAAGCTGTTCTATAAAATTAGGAGGGGCATGTTTAAAAAATTCCGCGGGTATGCCTTCAGGCCCTAGTGCCTTATTATCTTTCGTTCTTTTAAGTGCGGTCTTCACTTAATCCGCCGTAATTTCGCAATCCAATTCCCGTATAGTCATGAAGGGCAGTGCAAAACTTAGGGTAGATACACTATTGGTTTGGTTTAGCAGAGAGGAAAAATGCGCTCCCAAACTTTCCGCGTCTAGCTGTGCACTCTTCGCGAACCCCGAACCATTTAGCTTCTTCACAAACCGCCAGTACTCTTTACTATCTTTAATATCGCCAAGTTTCATGGCCATATTTTTAAAATATACGTGTTTTATATGCGTGCAAATTTCTTTAAATTCTTTGTTAAGATTTTGATAATCTCTCAAACTTTCTTTCGTGTCAAATCTTTTAGCTTTACGTAAGGCTGAAAAGGATGTCCTTCTGGCTTCTTTGCACTCATAGTAAAACCAGGGTTGCACATTCTTTGTACACACTTTTTTTGTTTTGACAGTGCTACGCTGCCTTTCTTACACAATCTACTATATCACTCAGTGCGTAGCTGCTACTATTTATAGTACTTAACATTTGATTTAAATTATCATTGTTTTTCTCGGTTTGTTTATCATACAATTTAAGCATAGGGAGTGAGTTCATAAAGTTTGCGTTTACATTTGGTTGAGCCATAGTATTCAAAGTGACTGATAGTGGTTGATGATCAGAATGTAACATTAATATACTACTAAAGGTATTTGTCTACTACAATATTCGCTGAGGGGGATTGAATTATACCCCGTTTTCCATACTTCGTAAAAGCAACCCTTCCAGGTTTTCAACGTTAGGAGTGTCAAAGCTCTGTCATCGTTGGAGAACAATACAATAGAGAACAATAGTAATTGAATCATGAACATAAACAAAACAAACAGAGTTGCGCTATCTTTACATTGCAATAATAAAAACATAAAAAAAATTTAAGAAACAATTCAAAAAATATAAACAAACAAACATGTCGTTAGCATAACGTGAAAATGTCCTAAGTGACTTTTTTTGAAAAATTGTATTTAATGCAGTTTTAAAACTGAATTCAAAATACATCGATCACAAAAAAAAATATTTTAATTTTTAATTTTTACATGCTGTGGGCAATGATGTGTAAATGTGCTAAGTCGTCAGCTGTTAAAAAGAATGTACTAAGTCAACCTGTCAATAATATCAATCTGAATTACTAGTCATTTCTTTTATTTAATTCATTCAGTCTAAAAGTATATGATTTGTTGTTGTTGTTGTATTAACGATAAAGACACTCCCCGAAGGCTTTGGGGAGTGTTACCTATATTGATGGTCCTTTGCCGGATATAGATTCGGTAGGTTCCGGTAACAAAGCACTATTAAGGTACTAGCCCGACCATCTCGGGAACGATTTATATGACCACATTAAACATTCTAGGCCATACCGCCATCCCCACCCCCTAGTTCCATGAGGAACTTGGGGTTGCCAGAGCCTCTGCTGTCAATGAAACAGGATTCGCCACGGTTAGGTGAGGTTGACAATTGGGTTGGAGAAGCTATATATTACGGTGGCAACCCCTTGAGAGGGTTGCGAACACAACCTCTTGAAATCGGATTCACCCAATTGAGACATGCCTTTGATGTTTGATGAATGCTTTACGCTGACCATAATCTACTTCAATTCTTACATGTCGATAACTACATGCTTTCTTACAGACTAGTTAAAAATAGAAAACAATTCAAGCTTAAACTTATATAAGCTGTTATAAAAATTAATAACATTACTGAATCGATTTGCTAGATGTATAGTCCTAGTTATAGGTTCATTCATAGCATAATTCGTTTTATGAGTTATTTCGATAAATAATGTATTGTGCCGAAGATCACGCAGTGGAATATATGGAATGAACAAATTAGATAAATCAGAGCAATTCGTGCTAACGTTTATTACATTATAGGCAAGCATGAGTTAGTTACAAGTTCTTCTGTCATGCAAAGCCTGAAGACCAAGCAATTTGTGCCTGCTGGTATATGATGGGAGACCGTCTGGCCAGTGAAGCATACGTAAAGCAACTTTTGTAAAAATTTTTTGAACTTTCTCAATTTTATAGGAGTTTGATTCATAGAAAGGATTCCATATTTTTGAGCAATATTCAAGACCACTTCTGACCAAGGATATATAAAGTGCCTTTAACGTCATAGGGTCCTTAAAGTCACTGTTGTTACGTCTACTGAACCCAACCATTGCAACAAATTTTGAAACATTGAAGTCAATGTGACTAGAAAAAGAGAGTTTGGAGTCAAAAATTACACCCAAGGATTTACTCTCCTGACAACGATTAAGAGATTTAGCATTTAGTTTGTAGATAAAGTATGTGGCAGATGTCTTTTTGGAATAAGACACAACACAGCATTTGTTTGAATTTAACCCTTTCACTACCGCCAGCTAGTACGCATTACAAGTATATTTCTAAGCAATGGTAATTACTGTAAAGAGTTTCGGAATCACTTTAGTGATGGGCGTGGTCAGAATTGCATGTCCACCTGAGTGGACATGGGTAGTCAAGGTAATCAATTTAAAATACAGTAAGGTGTTTGAAATTTCGAAAAGAGATAAACAATTGAAATAATTTTACAACAAATTTCATTTTTATTAGAGAAAAATAACTATAGCTTACAGTTTATGAGTTTAGCGGTTTATTTCAAAGAAACTAGTTTGAATGGTATTCATAAAAACAGTCGGAATTTCGACGAATGTAGAGGTGGGCGTTGCATTTCGTGCAATAGAAGTATGTATGTTTTTTGCTTACATCCTTCCATTTTACAACGAACTGCATTGCTTTGGTAAATAACCGCTTTGATCATAACGCGTATTAATCGGTGGGTGGTGGAAATACTTCAATCTCTTCGACGTCGTTTACTTGCATTTAGAGATCATTGATGTTCGTGATATTTTGAAAAGAGTATAAGGCAATCTTTTTCTGAAAGCAACTAAATCCATTTGATTGAAGCACCAAGTTTATTTAATTTACATTTAAATTTCAGTACCGGACCCCTGCTGCGCAACGAAATCATAGGCATTCCACTTTTTCCACAAAGAACATAAAGTTTTATTCCCCATGGGCAGGGCTTACCACGTATATATTGCTTTATTCCCAGGCGCCCTTTAACTGAAAGAATCTGTTCATCAACACAAAGGATTTCCTCCAGCTCTTGCTTCAAAAACCTTTTCCGAATAGAATCCATTATAGGTCTTACGTTATATAACGTATCTTGGGTTTGTGGGGGTAGACTAATATCCACTAAATGCAAATATGTTGACAGCCCATAAGAATGATTAAGTGCCATATTGTTAGCAAAAAATGGTAGTGCTGAACTTCCGAATTTCCCCAGGACTAGTTGGTCGAAAGTTGATTCGTTCTGCACACCATAAAGATTAGTGAAGTTGGATGCATCTCCAAAAAATTGAGTCGGCAAGTAGTTTTGGAAATACTCGTGCTACACACTAAAAAAATTGTGTAAATTTACCGCTATTGATGTAGGCAACTGTTTACCTATTATTATATCAGCAAGTACGAGTAAAATTAAACACTTTATGCGCACGAAGTTTAAACATTAAATGTGTAGTCATGCGCAAATTTACGCTTTATGAGTGCTCGCTAAAACATTGTAGTCATTACTTGCTGTAACAATAACTTTTTTCGATTACTATGTAAGTAAAAATATTTTCCTTTGACATGTCATATTCTGAAAAAATTACATACATTATTACTATCACAATTTATGTACATATATACGATATATCTTACCAAGAAATGCATTGACAGGTGCGAATGTTGAAATTTTCGCTATCATATCATCATTGGTGGTTCCAAACTGAAATATAATTTTTAGAATTATATTTTCTTTTTAATATGAAAATTTTATATAACTTACGTCAAAATGCATAAATATAAACCTTGTGTCTTCGCCAAAATATTTTCCAATGCAAAAATTTTTTACTTGACTTATTTAAAAAGCTTTCTGTGAATGTATGGGTCTTAATACCCATCAGTTGATCGAAGTGTTGCGAAAGGTATTCGCTTTCCAAAATATATGGCCATTCTGTTTGTATTTCTGTAATTGACGGTATGTAAATTTTCCAAGTTGCAAAAGTTATGTTTATTTTCGCTTGTCTTTGCATTCCGATAAGTTAATGGGCTGCCAATTCTTGCATGTTTGTTGCAGCAGATTTGACCGTTTTCTTTGCTTACGAGCAAATTTTTTTACTTTCATTTCACAAATATTACACTCGTATATCTTTAATATATATAAATTGATTTATCTACGCTTATAAATATTATTAGTAAACAATAATAATCACTTTCTACTAACTATGCAATGTGTAAAAAGATTAAAATATGCAAAAAGAAGGCAATTGGGAAAAACTTTACAACAACTAAGGCATGACGTAGCTGAATGCGTTTATAACCATTTCCACTATCGTAGGAGTGCAAGTTCGACTCCCACTCCCGGGAGAAAAGGCTTTGAAGAGAATTACAAGGTATAATCGAAACAGCTGTCGCCTTGTCCGTCCTGATGTCACGCTGTTTAAATTTTTCCCAAAATATTAAATAAATTATAATAATCACTTTTGTGCACCAAATATTATTTAATATTAATTAACTCACTACAATTCCACGATTTACGTATTTTAGTCCACAAGCGTCCATTACAAATAGGGGGACTCATGAAAGCATATAAACTTATAAGGTGTAAAATTATATCCATTTACACACGCTGTTATATGAACGCACCTAGTAATACTCTTGATAAACTTGATTGTTTATCAGCTGTATTATTGCCAAACAAAATTTTTATGATTGTTATACAAATTAAAAAATGCCAAGATTAAGTGAAAAATCAAAACTAAAACGCCTTTACTTGCTGATGTTGGAGATTTCTGATGAAAATGCCTGCTGTAATGTCTGCAAGGTTGCATTCCTTTGAGTTTACCGCGTTTACACAATGAAATGTGCGCGTAAATATATACAAATTGTGTAAATGATTTTTCATACAAAATTTGACAGTTCGTTTACGCACTAGATAAATTTATACGTTTACACACTTTATAAGGCATTTATACGGTTACATGAGTCCCCCTAATGATTTTTCATACAAAATTTGACAGCTCGTTTACGCACTAGATAAATTTATACGTTTACACACTTTATAAGGCATTTATACAGTTACATGAGTACCCCTAATGTCTTTCGTGCATGATCGTGCGTTTTTTGAACGATTTTGTGTGTTAAAGTAAACATTGCAAGCAAATGTACGCAATACATTCTTAATTTGAAACATTGGCTGTGTACGTGTAAACACACTTGTTGAACTTTACTAATTAAATGTTCGAAATTTCTTTAATATGTATACTTGTTATTATAAGAACCGCAATACTACACAAAAAATGTTTGAGAGTAAATTTTAAGCATTTTTTGCGCTTTAGTACGCACTTTTTGTTGAAAGGTCAACTTATTTCTTGGGTAAAATTACATGCTGTTTTTAGAGTGTAGTTTTGACTCTTTTAGTCATCTGAACAGGTGGGGTAAAATTAAAATTAGCAATTCGTCCATTACTACGGGATTGCCTCCATTGAATGCCTCTTTTCTGAGCTATATATGCCCAATCAAAACATTCATTTCCCGCTTCCGCTTCTGGGGTACTTATTTTTCTAGTAGAAAACTGAAACTGAACGCAGTACTTTCACGAAAAAATACTCACTTTGTGTAACATTATCTTCGCTCCTTATTGGGAATAGTGTTGAAAAAGATAATTTTCATATGCTGAACTCAGCTCTCGGTCCATTCACTTTCCTCACAACCCTTATCGTCACTTCCCACCTCTTCATCTCCTTCATAACATTTCCCAGTTAGCGCTGTGGAATCAACTTCATCATTATCCGGCTCATCGTCGAAATCTGATAAATTATTTAGAACGGCAAACATCTCGTTTTCTGTCAACACTTTGTGCCTTGCCATCATAATTTTTGTCTACAAAGTAATATTATCTTCCCTTAACTCACAATGCTTGACTACTCATGTCCATTATAAAGGACATACGATTTTATCTTTCTAGAAAACTCACCTGAATTTCAATCATCTCCCACTTACAACCGTTCAAAGGGAGAGCTTCGAGCTAAAAAATATCGTTGACACAAGTAAACATAAAAACTTTGTAAGATGAAAAATTAAAGAAAAAACACACCAAATATAATATTTCAATATTCCTTCACAAAAGCCTGCACAATGCCGACAAAATTTTAAAGCAATTAGCGGGAATATTATTTTTATACTCGCAATAAACCGCTAGGACCGTTTTCACCGCAAATAGTGCTTAAAAGTTTTAAATTCAAAATAACTGTGACTTCGAAGTCATGTCCACTGGAGTGGACATCAGTAGCGAAAGGGTTATTAAATTATATGTGCGCACCATCCAGCTTAAGAGTCCAATCATGTCGAATCATGCATCCTTTTTATTTTTCGAAATTTTTCCATAAAAGTCTACATATGAAAGTAAAATCTTTTTTTTTATTTTTTGAGTCCGATAGAATTAGTTAAACTCGGATTTTTAAAAATAAAAGTCCGGAAATAAAAGTTAAATCCGGACTTTTATATTTAAAAAAAATTTTTTTTTTTCCGATGAACTGATTTTGAGTTATCAAGCGGGACTTTTATTTGGGCCTTAAAAAATAAAAGTCCGGATTCAACTTTTATTTATTTATAGTTCTATCGGACTCAAAAAATATAAGTCCGAAAATAATTTTCATTTTTATCTAAATATATTTAAAGTCCAAAATTAATAGGTTTGCAAGGACTTATATTATAAAAGGAATAACAGTTTGTTATACAAAATAGTTACTGAATAGCGAGATCGTTATAGTTATCGATTTTCAAATAAAGCGATGGCAAATGTGGTTAAAAAAGTTAGTGAATTCCACCACAGTTATGAGATTGATTATTTTTTGTTACTTTTTTAGTAAAATTTTATAGAGCGATTCGAGAAAAAAGTTTGAAAATAACAGCCACCCTATCATGCGTACACATCGGTTGAGCGCTGCCAACTCTCAGAGTACTGATTTGATCGCTATTCAGAGCTCGATGACTCAATGGAACGCAATATGTATGCAGGTTTATATACGTGCTTATATTCGCACGTAAGCAGTTTGGAAACAAATAAAACTAATTAGGTTTTCGTTTTGTTCTTTTCATAAAAATATAAAGCTAATATAATAAGAAATTTCTATAGAAATGTCATTTTAAAAAGCTGTGTAAATATTTTGTACTTTTCATCATTAAGGCCATTGAAAATTTAATTAGGCGTTTAAATGCGTGCGAACATAATATCAGTTTGGAAACAAATAAAACTAATTAAGTTTATGCTTTGTTCTTTTCATAAAAATATAAAGTTAATATAAAAGAAAATTCTATAGAAATGTCAGTTTAAAAAGCTGTATAAATATTTTATATTTTTCATCATTAAGAGGATTGAAATTTTAATTACGCACTTCAAAACCAAAAAGTTTCCCAAAGGTCGAGTAAGAAAAAAAGTTCGTTTGCATAAACAGCTTTAACTTAAATGTAGAAGTGTTCTTATGGTTCAAATTCCTGAAATCTACAAGGAAACGTTTTTGATTATTTTTTATTCACACGGCCCAAATTATGTATATTTTGACAAGGCGTCCCGAGTTAGCGTCCGAACGGTCTGGTCACCATACATATCGTCGCTGCACTCACAAAAACCGTTATGTGTTTTTCAGTAACTTTTCAGGAGATCAAAAAAATTATTTGTAGTGTCCATTTGAAAAATTTTGCAAATATCGTATTTTTGAAATATTTTATGGAAAGTATGTTATTGATGTGTGAAGGAAAAAATCATGGTTTTTAACCCATTACGACGTGGTAAATATTTGCGCTGTTTTATAGCGCATAGCTGCTTTCAAACATGATTCAAATTTGCTTTTGGCGGTAGGGAAATGTATGAAATTTTTGCCGTATTTCCTCATAATGCTTACGGAGATGACCCTTTAAGCCCCTGGGAGGTGTAGCTTCATCAATCAAATGTCTGTTGGGATACCCAGGTTTCTGTGTATTCAACGGAAACTGTTTGTTTAGTATTTCATTTCTCTCCCTAATGGGGATTACTCTCGCCCCATTGTGTACGTGGTGTTCTGGGGACATAAGAAGACCGCCCGTAGCGGTTCTGAGGGCAGTATTTTGGCAGGCTTATATTTTCTTCCAGTGAGTAACCTTTAGGCTTGGCGACCATATCGGCGACGCGGAGCATGCAATCGGCCGGCCAATTGTTTGGAAGGATTTTATTACGGCTCTGGATTTTCGGTGCAATTGTGGTTGCATTCTCTCCAAAATGTAGATCCTGACCGAACGTCACATACACGATTTTAGGGTGTAAGACAGTCGGTAGCGTCGTGATCAAATAGATTATATTGCACTGAGTGGTGTGTGATAAACGCGAGACCGCCTCAATTTCCGCTCTCGCGATCTTTTCTGTGGACGTTATGTCCAGAGCAGGTCTGCATGCAGATCTTGCTGTGTGTTTGGTCTCTTGGACCGCTTCATGAAATCATCTCCGCAGGGGGGCTGCTAGAAGGTAGTGGGGGCGCTAAAGCGCAGACTACGGGACAGTGAACAGTGGGAGTGAACAGCAAGGAGCCACAAAAGATTTATAAAAGTTACGAGAACGTTAAGTTTTGGGGTATAGCCCAGAATATCCTGTCCGGTGCAACCATTCCTTGTACGTGACACACTGACAAAAGTGTGAACGTCTTAAAAAGGTTTTTTCCGGCATACGCAGCAAAACCATTTCTCTGGACCGGGGTCAGGTACAAGTCCCGGATTGGGTTCGATACCCTCCCGGAGCAGAAGAATATGGCGCAGTCCCGCTGCAAGGACCTGCTGGGAGGATGAAAATTTGTGGGAGGGACGAAACAAATTAAATGCGGTTACACTGAAATGACAGCCCTTGGTCGGGAAGATTCCTGAGTCGCTCCGGTTCATAGAACCGGCTACCGTGGGAAGCGAAATGGTTTGTAATTATTTTTTACATTAAAATCAAAGCACTTTCGCCAGCGATTAAAAAAAATTATAAGTATATAACCGTTTTTCAGAGTACTTCTACTACTGTGAGCACATAGCTGTTTTCGATCACTTATAAACCATAAGAGATATAAAAAAACGGTATACGCAGGAATGTGGGCTCTATATAGTGATAATAAAATATGCAATAAAAAAATTTGAAAAAAAAACACATATCTGTTTTCGTTAGCGCAGCGACGATATACAAGTACTTCAAAGTTTGAGGTGACCAAAATTTTTATGGAATGAAGCATTCTGGTAGCGCCACCAAACATTATAATAGTTGCGTTCTAATGAAGCGTGATCCAGATACGGATAGAAACTGAACATGCAAATGCAACAACAACGCTCTGATCGTTATATCTATCTGGATCAGTATCTAATCAACAGGGTGGCTCTGTTGATTAGATTTTTTTTTAGAAAATTTTTCACATCATACCCTTAGTACTTCGCAGCACTTGCAGATATCCGATATTTAATATATTTTTTCCACTCTACAAACCCTACATTTTAGCTTTGAGCGTGAAAACAAATTATTAAGGCCTTAACATAATTACATGATATTCATTTTAAATCCTGATAAAAAACTATAAATTTTTTATTTGAAAAATACATTGTTGTGTTTTTACATAACTAATGTGCAATTGCTTTTTGCACAAACTTCCGGACAAAAGTAAAATTTTCATCTCAGCCTTGGCACGATAGTTATTTAGTTTAAAACATATCTCTTGGTACCCATACCAACATTTTTGGACGTGTTTTAACTGCCGACCCCTTTGTTAACTCTTAGTACTCTAGCTTTTCTTAAGTGTAAAATCCCATACAATTATATATGGAAAATATACCCCATTTTTGGCATGGTTTAATGAGCTAGAAATACCAGTTATGAGTTTGATAATTTGTTTTCAATTTTTTAGTAAAATTTAACCGTCCTGTCCATGAATAATTTTTATACTCAGTTGAGCAGAGCTCACAGAGTATATTAAGTTTGATTGGATAACGGTTGGTTGTACATATATAAAGGAATCGAGATAGATATAGACTTCCATATATCAAAATAATCAGGATCGAAAAAAAATTTGATTGAGCCATGTCCGTCCGTCCGTTAACACGATAACTTGAGTAAATTTTGAGGTATCTTGATAAAATTTGGTATGTAGGTTCCTGAGCACTCATCTCAGATCGCTATTTAAAATGAGCGATATCGGACTATAACAACGCCCACTTTTTTGATATCGAAAATTTCGAAAAACCTAAAAAGTGCGATAATTCATTACAAAATACAGATAAAGCGACGAAACTTGGTAGCTGAGTTGAACTTATGACGCTGAATAGAAAATTAGTAAAATTTTAGACAATGGGCGTGGCACCGCCCACTTTTAAAAGAAGGTAATTTAAAATTTTGGAAGCTGTAATTTGGCAGTCGTTGAAGATATCATGATGAAATTTGGCAGGAACGTTACTCCTGTTACTATATGTACGCCTAATAAAAATTAGCAAAATCGGAGAAGGACCACGCCCACTTAAAAAAAAAAAATTTTGTAAAGTAAAATTTTAACAAAAAATTTAATATCTCTGCAGTATATAAGAAAATTATGTCAACATTCAACTCCAGTAATGATATGGTGCAACAAAATACAAAAATAAAAGAAAATTTCAAAATGGGCATGGCTCCGCCCTTTTTCATTTAATTTGTCTAGGATATTTTTAACGCCATAAGTCGAACAAAAATTAACCAATCCTTTTGAAATTTGGTAGGGTCATAGATTTTATGACGTTAACTGTTTTCTGTGAAAATGGGCGAAATCGGTTGATGCCACGCCCAGTTTTTATACACAGTCGTCCGTCTGTCCTTCCGCATGGCCGTTAACACGATAACTTGAGCAAAAATCGACATATATTTAATGAACTTAGTTCACGTGCTTACTTGAACTCACTTTATCTTGGTGTGAAAAATGAACGAAATCCGACAATGACCACGCCCACTTTTTCGATATCGAAAATTACGAAAAATGAAAAAAATGCCATAATTCTATACCAAATACGAAAAAAGGGATGAAACATGGTAATTGGATTGGTTTATTGACGCGAAATATAACTTTAGAAAAAACTTTGTAAAATGATTGTGACACCTACCATATTAAATAGAAGAAAATGAAAAAGTTCTGCAGGGCGAAATAAAAAACCCTTAAAATCTTGGATGGTATTACATATATAAATAAATTAGCGGTATGCAACAGATGATGTTCTGGGTCGCCCTGGTCCACATTTTGGTCGATATCTGGAAAACGCCTTCACATATACAACTACCACCCGAAAAAGTCCCGAAATGATCCCGATGGGATCCCGGACGGATCCCGAAAACCATCCAGAAATGTTGGCGAAAGGCTCTCCAAATGATCCCGTATTAATCCCGAAAAAGTCTCGAAATGACCCCGACGGGATCCCGAAAGGATCGCGAAAACTATCCAGAAATGAAGCCGGAAAGGTCCCCAAATAATCCCCTAATAGTCCCGAAATTACCCTGCTGAGATCCCGAACGGATCCCGAAAACCATCCAGAAATGATGCCGAAAGGCTCCCCAAATGATCCCATATTAGTCCCGAAAAAGTACAGGAATGTCCCAGAAGGGTTCCCAAACGGATACCGGAAACCATCCAGAAATGATACAGAAAGGCTCCCCAAATGATCCCGTATTAGTCCCGAAAAAGTACAGGAATAGCCCCGACGGTATTCCTGACGGATCCCGAAAACCATCCAGAGATTATGCCGGAATGGACAGCAAATGCTCCCGAAAAAATCCCGAAATGGCCCCGATGGGATCTCGAACGGATCCCGAAAACCATCCAGAAATGATACCGAAAGGCTCCCCAAATGATCCCGTATTAGTCCCGAAAAAGTACAGGAATAGCCCCGACGGGATTCCTGACGGATCCGGAAAACCATCCAGAAATTATGCCGGAAGGGACCTCAAGTGATCCCGAAAAAGTCCCGAAATGACCCCGGTGGGATCCCGAACGGATCCCGAAAACCATCCAGAAATGATGCCGAAAGGCTCCCCAAATGATCCCGTATTAGTCCCGAAAAAGTACAGGAATAGCCCCAACGGGATTCCTGACGGATCCGGAGAACCATCCAGAAATTATGCCGGAAGGGACACCAAATGATCCCGAAAAAGTCTCGAAATGATCCCGACGGGATCCCGGACGGATACCGAAAACCAACCATAAATTATGCCGGAAAAGCCCCCAAATGATCCCCAAAAAAGTCCCCAAATTACCCCGACGAGATCCCGGACGGATCCCGAAAACCATCCAGAAATGATGCCGAAAGGGTCCCCAAATGATCCCGTATTAGTCGCGAAAAAGTCCCGAAGTGACCCCGACGGGATGCCGGACGAATCCCGAAGACCATCCAGAAATGATGCCTAAAGGGACCCAAAATAACCCCGAAAAAGTCCCGTAATGATCCCGGCAACCATCAAGAATTTATCTCTGGAAGGTACGCAAATGATACCGAAATTACCGCGACGGAATCCCGGACGGATCTCGAAAACCATTCAGAAATGATGCCGGAAGGGGCCCCAAATGTTCGCGAAATAATCCCGAAATGAATCCGGAATAGTCCCGAAAATGTCCCAAAATAACCCCGACGGGATCCCGGACGGATCCCGAAAACTATACAGAAATGATCCCGGAAGGGTCCCAAAATGATCCCGAAAAAGAACCGAAATTACACCGGCGGGATCCCGGACCGATCCCGAAAACCATCCAGAAATGATCCCGGAAGGGTCTCCATATGAGGTGAAGCTAATTATAAAACCATGTTAATAAGGCAGCAGGCGCATTGGAGCGAATGAAAAATTACATAGAAACATACAATAAAGAAACATACGTAAAGCTAATAAAAACAATTGAAGGTGGGCGGATGGCGGGAGTAAAAGGAGAGGACCACTGATCGTTCCTTCAAAATTGTCTAGATCTCGATCTGTATGTTCCAGATACCAAAAACTATTGATTTAGGAGAAAATGTATATTGAGTTATAACAATTTATAGATTTTACACCAGAGTGGAAGATAAAGGGGGAAGGGGGAGGGCGGAGGGTGTCACTGCTTACTTTGTAAGCCCTCGACTTATTTGACCCATTGAGTCTGTGATATTGGTGAAGGCCAGTATACGTAAAGTTATAATGTGTAAAAATTATTAAAAAGTAATTGCTCGAAAGGGTCGTGGGACCCCCACCCCTCTTTCCATGTTCGAGAAAAATTTCGCTAGTAGACTACTGTCTGTGTCCCAAATTTCATCAAAATCCGTGTAGCCATTCTGGCGTGATTCACTCGAAAAGACGAAAAAATATAATAATTAAATTATAACTGTTCCTAGGGGGCGGGGACCACGCCCCTTTTGAAAAATATGTAGCTAGTAGATCCTTCTAGACTATTGGCTATATGTGTGCAATACAAAATACAGATAAAGCGACGAAACTTGGTAGCTGAGTTGAACTTATGACGCTGAATAGAAAATTAGTAAAATTTTAGACAATGGGCGTGGCACCGCCCACTTTTAAAAGAAGGTAATTTAAAATTTTGGAAGCTGTAATTTGGCAGTCGTTGAAGATATCATGATGAAATTTGGCAGGAACGTTACTCCTGTTACTATATGTACGCCTAATAAAAATTAGCAAAATCGGAGAAGGACCACGCCCACTTTAAAAAAAAAAATTTTGTAAAGTAAAATTTTAACAAAAAATTTAATATCTCTACAGTATATAAGAAAATTATGTCAACATTCAACTCCAGTAATGATATGGTGCAACAAAATACAAAAATAAAAGAAAATTTCAAAATGGGCATGGCTCCGCCCTTTTTCATTTAATTTGTCTAGGATATTTTTAACGCCATAAGTCGAACAAAAATTAACCAATCCTTTTGAAATTTGGTAGGGTCATAGATTTTATGACGTTAACTGTTTTCTGTGAAAATGGGCGAAATCGGTTGATGCCACGCCCAGTTTTTATACACAGTCGTCCGTCTGTCCTTCCGCATGGCCGTTAACACGATAACTTGAGCAAAAATCGACATATGTTTAATGAACTTAGTTCACGTGCTTACTTGAACTCACTTTATCTTGGTGTGAAAAATGAACGAAATCCGACAATGACCACGCCCGCTTTTTCAATATCGAAAATTACGAAAAATGAAAAAAATGCCATAATTCTATACCAAATACGAAAAAAGGGATGAAACATGGTAATTGGATTGGTTTATTGACGCGAAATATAACTTTAGAAAAAACTTTGTAAAATGATTGTGACACCTACCATATTAAGTAGAAGAAAATGAAAAAGTTCTGCAGGGCGAAATAAAAAACCCTTAAAATCTTGGATGGTATTACATATATAAATAAATTAGCGGTATGCAACAGATGATGTTCTGGGTCGCCCTGGTCCACATTTTGGTCGATATCTGGAAAACGCCTTCACATATACAACTACCACCCGAAAAAGTCCCGAAATGATCCCGATGGGATCCCGGACGGATCCCGAAAACCATCCAGAAATGTTGGCGAAAGGCTCTCCAAATGATCCCGTATTAATCCCGAAAAAGTCTCGAAATGACCCCGACGGGATCCCGAAAGGATCGCGAAAACTATCCAGAAATGAAGCCGGAAAGGTCCCCAAATAATCCCCTAATAGTCCCGAAATTACCCTGCTGAGATCCCGAACGGATCCCGAAAACCATCCAGAAATGATGCCGAAAGGCTCCCCAAATGATCCCATATTAGTCCCGAAAAAGTACAGGAATGTCCCAGAAGGGTTCCCAAACGGATACCGGAAACCATCCAGAAATGATACAGAAAGGCTCCCCAAATGATCCCGTATTAGTCCCGAAAAAGTACAGGAATAGCCCCGACGGTATTCCTGACGGATCCCGAAAACCATCCAGAGATTATGCCGGAATGGACAGCAAATGATCCCGAAAAAATCCCGAAATGGCCCCGATGGGATCTCGAACGGATCCCGAAAACCATCCAGAAATGATACCGAAAGGCTCCCCAAATGATCCCGTATTAGTCCCGAAAAAGTACAGGAATAGCCCCGACGGGATTCCTGACGGATCCGGAAAACCATCCAGAAATTATGCCGGAAGGGACCTCAAGTGATCCCGAAAAAGTCCCGAAATGACCCCGGTGGGATCCCGAACGGATCCCGAAAACCATCCAGAAATGATGCCGAAAGGCTCCCCAAATGATCCCGTATTAATCCCGAAAAAGTGCAGGAAAGGCCCCGACGGGTTCCCAAACGGATACCGGAAACCATCCAGAAATGATACCGAAAGGCTCCCCAAATGATCCCGTATTAGTCCCGAAAAAGTACAGGAATAGCCCCAACGGGATTCCTGACGGATCCGGAGAAACATCCAGAAATTATGCCGGAAGGGACACCAAATGATCCCGAGAAAGTCTCGAAATGATCCCGACGGGATCCCGGACGGATACCGAAAACCAACCATAAATTATGCCGGAAAAGCCCCCAAATGATCCCCAAAAAAGTCCCCAAATTACCCCGACGAGATCCCGGACGGATCCCGAAAACCATCCAGAAATGATGCCGAAAAGCCCCCAAATGATCCCCAAAAAAGTCCCCAAATTACCCCGACGAGATCCCGGACGGATCCCGAAAACCATCCAGAAATGATGCCGAAAGGGTCCCCAAATGATCCCGTATTAGGCGCGAAAAAGTCCCGAAGTGACCCCGACGGGATGCCGGACGAATCCCGAAGACCATCCAGAAATGATGCCTAAAGGGACCCAAAATAACCCCGAAAAAGTCCCGTAATGATCCCGGCAACCATCAAGAATTTATCTCTGGAAGGTACGCAAATGATACCGAAATTACCGCGACGGAATCCCGGACGGATCCCGAAAACCATTCAGAAATGATGCCGGAAGGGGCCCCAAATGTTCGCGAAATAATCCCGAAATGAATCCGGAATAGTCCCGAAAATGTCCCAAAATAACCCCGACGGGATCCCGGACGGATCCCGAAAACTATACAGAAATGATCCCGGAAGGGTCCCAAAATGATCCCGAAAAAGAACCGAAATTACACCGGCGGGATCCCGGACCGATCCCGAAAACCATCCAGAAATGATCCCGGAAGGGTCTCCATATGAGGTGAAGCTAATTATAAAACCATGTTAATAAGGCAGCAGGCGCATTGGAGCGAATGAAAAGTTACATAGAAACATACAATAAAGAAACATACGTAAAGCTAATAAAAACAATTGATGGTGGGCGGATGGCGGGAGTAAAAGGAGAGGACCACTGATCGTTCCTTCAAAATTGTCTAGATCTCGATCTGTATGTTCCAGATACCAAAAACTATTGATTTAGGAGAAAATGTATATTGAGTTATAACAATTTATAGATTTTACACCAGAGTGGAAGATAAAGGGGGGAGAGGGAGGGCGGAGGGTGTCACTGCTTACTTTGTAAGCCCTCGACTTATTTGACCCATTGAGTCTGTGATATTGGTGAAGGCCAGTATACGTAAAGTTATAATGTGTAAAAATTATTAAAAAGTAATTGCTCGAAAGGGTCGTGGGACCCCCACCCCTCTTTCCATGTTCGAAAAAAATTTCGCTAGTAGACTACTGTCTGTGTCCCAAATTTCATCAAAATCCGTGTAGCCATTCTGGCGTGATTCACTCGAAAAGACGAAAAAATATAATAATTAAATTATAACTGTTCCTAGGGGGCGGGGACCACGCCCCTTTTGAAAAATATGTAGCTAGTAGATCCTTCTAGACTATTGGCTATATGTGTGCAAAATTTCATCCAAATCGGTCCAGCCGTTCTTGCGTTATTGAGTCACAAAGACAAACATCTGGACAAACATCCAAACTTTCCCATTTATAATATACTAGCCTTTACCCGCGGCCCCGTCCGCAAGGAGAAAATGAAATATGTGGGCTATTCACGTTAGCCTGCTTATAAAGTTATCTGTTTAAAATTTTTTTTCTGTCTAATGCATTTTATTTTTGTAATTGAGTAAAAAAAAGAACTTTATGAGCTGATAACCTGATAGGATCCCAAAATGATAACGAAATTATCCAGAAAAAGCCACGAAATGACCCCGACGCTATCGCGGACGGATCCCGAAAACCATCCAGAAACGCCCCGGAAGTGTTTCCAAAAGTTCCCGAAGTAGTCCCAAAAAAAAACCCGAAATGACAACGACACGATTCTAGACTTATCCAGATAACCACACAGAAATGATGCCTGAAGGGTACCAAATTGATCCCGAAATAGTCCCGAAAAAGTTCCGAAATTACCCTGACGGGCTCCCGGACGGATCTCAGAAACCATCCAGAAAATATCCAGGAAGGGTCCCTAAATTATCCCGACTAACTCCAGAAAAAGTTCCGAAATGGCTCCGAGGGGATCCACGATGGATCGCGAAAACCATACAGAAATGATTCCGGAAGGATTCCAAAATGATCCCGAAATAGTCCGGAATTGACCCAGATGGGATCCCGCACAGATCCAGAAATGATCCCGGAAGGGTGCAAAAACTATCCCGGAAAAGTAACAAAAAATTCCGAAATGGTTCCTACGGCATCCCGGACGGATCCAGAAATGATCTCGGAAGGGTCCCCAAATGATCCCAAAATGGTCCCGAAATGGCCCTGATGGATCCGGCAAACCATGAAGAAATTATGCCGAAAGGGTCCCAAAATGATCCCGAAATAATACAGAAAAAGTCACGAAACGACCCCTAGAGGATCCCCAAATGATCCCGTATTAGCCCCGAAAAGTTCCCGAAATAACCACGACGGGATCCCGGACAAATCCCGAAAACCATCCAGAAATGATGCCGAAAGGGATCCCAAATGATTCCGTAAAAGTCCCGCATTGATTCCGACGGGATCCCGAACGGATACCGAAAATCATCCAGAAGTGACGCCGGAAAGGTCCTCAAATGATCACCTAATAGTCCCGAAATGACCCTTAAGGGGTCATGGACGGATCCCATAAACCATCCAGAAATGATGCCGAAAGGGTTCCCAAATGATCCCGTATTAGTCGCGAAGAAGTCCCGAAATGACCCTGACGGGATCTCGAACGCACCCCTAAATGACCCGGACGGGATCCCGGACAGATCCCGAAATCCATCCAGAAATGATCTTGGGAGGGACCCCAAATGATCCCGAAAAAGTCCCGCAATGATTCCGAGGGGATCCTGATCGGACACCGATAACCATCCAGAAGTGATGCCGGAAAGGTCCTCAAATGATCACCTAATACCAAAATGACCCTGACGGCATCCCGCACTGATCCCAAAATCCATCCAGAAATGATCTTGGGAAGGTCCCAAAATTATCCCGAAATAGTCTCGGAAAAGTTCACAAATTACCCTGACGGGTTCCCGGACGAATCCTGAAAGCCATCTCTAAATGATCCTGAAAAAGTCCCGAAATGACCCTGACTGGACCCCGAAAGGATCCCGAAAACTATCCAGAAATGATGCCGGAAATGTCCTCAAATGATCACCTAATAGTTCCGAAAAGACCCTGCGGGATCCCGAACGGATCCCGACAATTATCTAGAAATGATGCCGAAAGGGCCCGCAAATGATCCCGTATTAGTCGAGAAAAAGTCCCGAAATGAACCCGACGGGATGCCGGACGAATCCCAAAAACCAGGTAGAAATGATGCCGGAAGGGGCACCAAATGATCCCGAAAAAGTCCCGAAATAATTCCGACGGGATCCTGAGCGGATACCGAAAACCATCCAGAAGTGATGCCGAAAAGGTCTTCAAATGATCACCTAATAGTCCCAAAATGACCTTACGGCATCCCGGACAGATCCCGAAATCCATCCAGAAATGATCTTGGGCGGGTCCCAAAATTATCCCGAAATAGTCCGGGAAAAGTCCAGAAATTACCCTGACGGATACCGGACGAATCCTGAAAACCAATCTTAAATGATGCCGAAAAAGTCCCGAAATGACCCTGATGGGACCCGGAAAGGATCCCGAAAACTAACCAGAAATGATGCCGGAAAGGTCCTCAAATGATCTCCCAATAGTTCCGAAAAGACCCTGACGGGATCCCGAACGGATCCCGACAACTATCCAGAAATGATACCGAAAGGGCCCGCAAATGATCCCGTATTAGTCGAGAAAAAGTCCCGAAATGACCTCGACGGGATGCCGGACGAATCCCAAAAACCATCCAGAAATGATTTTGGAAGGGACCCCAATGATCCCGAAAAAGTCCCGCAATTATTCCGACGGGAATCTGAACGGATACCGAAAACCATCCAGAAGTGATGCCGGAACGGTCCTCAAATGCTCACCTAATAGGCCCAAAATGACCCTGAGGGCATCCCGGACAAATCACGAAATCCATCCAGAAATGATCTTGGGAAGGTCCCAAAATGATCCCGAAATAGTCTCGGAAAAGTCCAGAAATTACCCTGACGGGTTCCCGGACGAATCCTGAAAGCCATCCTTAAATGATCCCGAAAAAGCCCCGAAATGACCCTGACGGGATCCCGAAAGGATTCCAAAAACTATCCAGAAATGATGCCGGAAAGGTCCTCAAATGATCCCCTAATAGTTCCGAAATGACCGTGACGGGATCCCGAACGGATCCCGACAACTATCCAGAAATTATGCCGAAAGGGTCCGCAAATGATCCCGTATTAGTCGAGAAAAAGTCCCGAAATGACCCCGACGGGATCCCGGACGAATCCCAAAAACCATCCAGAAATGATGCCGGTAGGTATCCTAAATGATCCCGAAATAATCCCGAAATGACCTCGTCGGCATCCCGGACGGATACCGAAAATTATCCAGAAATGATGCCGGAAAGGTTCCCAAATGATCCCCTAATAGTCCCGAAATTACCCTAATGGGATCCCGGACGGATCCCGAAAACCATCCAGAAATGATGCCGAAAGGGTTCCCAAATGATCCCGTATTATTCGCGAAAAAGTCCCGAAATGACCCCGACGGGATCCCGGACGGATCCCGAAAACCATCCAGAAATGATGCCGAAAGGGTTCCCAAATGATCCCGTATTAGTCGCGAAAAAGTCCCGAAATTACCCTGACGGGATCCCGGACGGATCCCGAAAACCATCCAGAAATGATGCCGGATGAGCCCCAAAATGATCCCGAAAAAGTCCCCAAATGACCCCGACGATATCCCGGACGGATCCCGAAAACCATCCAGAAATGGTGCCGGAAGAGCCCCCAAATGATCACGAAAAAGTCCCCAAATGACCCCGACGATATCCCGGACAGATCCTGAAAACCATCCAGAAATGATGCCGGAAGAGCCCTCAAATGATCCCGAAAAAGTCCCCATATGACCCCGACGAGATCCCGCACGGATCCCGAAAACCATCCAGAAATGATGCCGGAAGGGTCCCCAAATGATCGCGAAATAGTCCCGAAATGATTCCGGAATAGTCCCGAAAATGTTCCAAAATAACCCCGACGGGATCCCGGACGGATCCCGTAAACTATACAGAAATGATCCCGGAAGGGTCCCAAAATGATCCCGAAATAGTCCCGAAAAAGTCCCGAAATTACCCCGGCGTAATCCCGGACCGATCCCGAAAACCGTCCAGAAATGATCCCGGAAGGGTCTCGATATGACCCTTACGGTATTACAAATAAGGTGAAGCTAATTATAAAACCATGTTAATAAGGCAGCAGGCGCATTGGAGCGAATAAAAAGTTAGATAGAAACATACAGGTAAAGCTAATAAAAGCGTGCTAATAAAAACAATTGATGGAGGGGGATGGCGGGAGTAGAGGAGAGGGCCACTGATCGTTCCTCCAAAATTGTCTAGATCTCGTTCTGTATGTACCAGATACCAAAAACTATTGATTTAGGAGAAAATTTAGATTGAGTTATAACAATTTATGGAATTTATACCAGAGGGGGAGATAAAGGGGGGCGGGCGGAGGGTGTCACTGCTTACTTTGTAAGCCCTCGACTTATTTGACCCTTTGAGTCTGTGATATTGGTGAAGGCCAGTATACGTAAAGTTATAATGTGTAAAAATTATGAAAAATAATTTCTCGAAGGGTCGTGGGACCCCCACCCCTCTTTCCATGTTCGAAAAAAATTTCGCTAGTAGACTACTGTCTGTGTCCCAAATTTCATCAAAATCCGTGTAGCCATTCTGGCGTGATTCAGTCGCAAAGACGAAAAAATATAATAATTAAATTATAACTGTTCCTAGGGGGCGGGGACCACGCCCCTTTTGAAAATTATATAGCTAGTAGATCCTTCTAGACTATTGGCTATATGTGTGCAAAATTTCATCCAAATCGGTCCAGCCGTTCTTGCGTTATTGAGTCACAAAGACAAACGTCTGGACAAACATCCAAACATCCAAACATCCAAACATCCAAACATCTAAACATCCAAACATCTTAACATCCAAACTTTCCCATTTATAATATATATTAGATATTAGATTAGATTAGATATTTAAAAAAAATTTTCTCTCCTTTTTGTAGAAAACTTATTCCCATACGATGCCACAAAATTTTAAATCGTTTCTATTTGTAGATTATTTAAAAATGGCTTTTGTGTATGCAAAAGGTACCCGGGTTATGTTTTGAAAATATATATTTCTATCTTTACATTTACTTTGTTTTATAGTTCTTTCTTAATGAAAAAGTAAATTTTGCATTGAATAAACACCATACCTTCTTCTATAAAAAAGTTTTATCTGACTAGCTCGACCTCCGCGTTCTTAGTTATACGAATATAAGTAAATATAAGCCGTGTTTTTATACTCAGTTGAGCAGAGCTCACAGAGTATATTAACTTTGATTGGATAACGGTTGGTTGTACAGGTATAAAGGAATCGAGATAGATATAGACTTCCATATATCAAAATCATCAGTATCGAAAAAAATTTGATTGAGCCATGTCCGTCCGTCCGTCCGTTAACACGATAACTTGAGGTATCTTGACGAAATTTGGTATGTAGGTTCCTGTGCACTCATCTCAGATCGCTATTTAAAATGAACGATATCGGACTATAACCACGCCCACTTTTTCGATATCGAAAATTTCGAAAAATCGAAAAAGTGCGATAATTCATTACCAAAGACGGATAAAGCGATGAAATTTGGTACGTGGGTTGAACTTATGACGCAGAATAGAAAATGAGTAAAATTTTGGACAATGGGCGTGCCACCGCCCACTTTTAAAAGAAGGTAATTTAGAAGTTTTGCAAGCTGTAATTTGGCAGTCGTTGAAGATATCATGATGAAATTTGGCAGGAACGTTACTTCTATTACTATATGTATGGCCAATAAAAATTAGCAAAATCGGAGAACGACCACGCCCACTTTAAAAAAAAATTTTTTTTTTAAGTGAAATTTTTACAAAAAATTTAATATCTTTACAGTATATAAGTAAATTATATCAACATTCAACTCCAGTAATGATATGGAGCTACAAAATACAAAAACAAAAGAAATTTTCAAAATGGGCGTGGATCCGCCCTTTTTCATTTGATTTGTCTAGGATACATTTAATGCCATAAGTCGAACAAAAATTTACCAATCCTTTTGAAATTTGGTAGGGGCTTAGACTCTAGGACGATAACTATTTTCTGTGAAAAAGGGCGAAATCGGTTGATGCCACGCCCAGTTTTTATACACAGTCGATCGTCTGTCCTTCCGCTCGGCCGTTAATACGATAACTTGAGCAAAAATCGATATATCTTTACTAAACTCAGTTAACATAATTATCTGAACTCACTTTGTATTGGTATAAAAAATGGCCGAAATCCGACTATGACCACGCCCACTTCTTCGATATCGAAAATTACGAAAAATGAAAAAAATGCCATAATTCTATACCAAATACGAAAAAAGGAATGAAACATGGTAATTGTATTGGTCTATTGACGCAAAATATAACTTTAGAAAAAAACTTGGTAAAATGGGTGTGACACCTACCATATTAAGTAGAAGAAAATGAAAAAGTTGTGCAGGGCGAAATCAAAAGCCCTTGGAATCTTGGAAGGAATACTGTACGTGGTATTACATATATAAATAAATTAGCGGTACCCGACAGATGATGTTCTGGATCACCCTGGTCCACATTTTGGTAGATATCTCGAAAACGCCACCACTCCCTTTTAAAGTTCTTATTAATACCTTTAATTTGACAAACACATTATAGAGTCTCCCCTGGTCCACCTTTATGGCGATATATCGAAAAGGCGTTCACCTATAGAACTAAGGCCCACTCCCTTTTAAAATACTCATTATCACCTTTCGTTTGATACCCATATAGTATAAACAAATTCTAGAGTCACCCCTGGTCCACGTTTATATCGATATTTCGAAAAGGCGTCCACCCATAGAACTAAGGCCCACTCCCTTTTAAAATACTCATTAACACCTTTCGTTTGATACCCATATAGTATAAACGCATTCTAGAGTCATCCCTGGTCCACCTTTATGGCGATATCTCGAAAAGGCATCCATCTATAAAACTAAGGCCCACTCCCTTTTAAAATACTCATTAACACCTTTCGTTTGATACCCATATAGTATAAACAAATTCTAGAGTCACCCCTGGTCCACCTTTATATCGATATTTCGAAAAGGCGTCCACCCATAGAACTAAGGCCCACTTCCTTTTAAAATACTCATTAACACCTTTCGTTTGATACCCATATAGTATAAACGCATTCTAGAGTCATCCCTGGTCCACCTTTATGGCGATATCTCGAAAAGGCATCCATCTATAAAACTAAGGCCCACTCCCTTTTAAAATACTCATTAACGCCTTTCGTTTGATACCCATATAGTATAAACAAATTCTAGAGTCACCCCTGGTCCACCTTTATATCGATATTTCGAAAAGGCGTCCACCCATAGAACTAAGGCCCACTTCCTTTTAAAATACTCATTAACTCCTTTCGTTTGATACCCATATAGTATAAACGCATTCTAGAGTCAACCCTGGTCCACCTTTATAACGATATCCCGAAAAGGCGTCCACCTATAGAACTAAGGCACACTCCCTTTTAAAATACTCATTAACACTTTTCATTTGATACCCATATCTTAAACAAATTCTAAAGTCACCCTTGGGCCACCTTTAATAACTTAAATAATAACTTAAATAATAATATTGATCTTATAGCTGAAGAGCCCCCCATAACAACCATTAGAAGTATTTCTGATTTGAATACTCATTCGAATTCTTATCAATTTAAATCTGTTTATGCCGTACATCAAAATATACGTAGTTTGCGTCGTAATTTCGATCTATTGGCAACAAATCTTGATGCTTTCCTGAACCTACCTAGCTTTATTTTTGTATCAGAAATCTGGATATATTCTTTTGAGATTGACGAATATAATTTACCTAATTATAAATTCTATGCAAGTGCTAATGATTCGTATCCAGCTGGCGGTGTAGGGGTTTTTGTTCATGATTCGTTTGACTGTAGCAAAATTGAACGACTTAGTCTCACTAGTGCTGACGCTATAAAGGTTTCGTGCTGCATTTGCAAAATAAACTTTGTATTTGTCTGTATTTATAGACTTCACTCGCAACCTTCTCAATTATTTATCGATGAGTTCAATTCATTATTAAGTAGTGTATCAACGACGAATCTTGTAATTTTGGGCGATTTTAATCTGGATCTATTAAGTACAAGCTCTGTACTTAATAATTATAACATGGTATTGGCAGATCATGGGTTATATTCACTTGTAAACGAAGCTACTAGACCAGTGGCAGGTACGTGTCTTGATCACGTACTGTGCCGCTTCTTTGGTTCTTCTTGGTCTGCCTGTTCCGCTATTAACTCGGACCTGGGTATCACGGATCACTGTATGAGTGGTATTCTCTTTAAAAACACAATGGTTGAGAAAGACGTTAGAAAAAGAAATAGGCATGTTGTGGAAAAAATTAATTTTGATCAACTAAATATTGAACTTCGCTTAAATATTTGGAGCAATGTATACGCCGAAGAAAATGTATCAAGGGCATACGGCTTGTTTTTAGATAATTTAATGCAATGCATTAACTCCTCAACATACTGCGTTAACAAAAAAGCATCAGAAATCAGACTCAAACCGTGGATAACTAAATGCCTTTTGAATAGAATTAGGTTCAAAAATAAATTAAAAAAAAAGTGCAACAAACATCCATGTGACACCAATTTGAAAACTCGTTTTAAGCAAATATGCAAACGAACTTAGTCAATAAATCCAAAGGTAATCCAAAAGAAGAGTGGAAAGTAATAAATAGGATTATTGATAAAAACACAAAAAGGCAAGATTCTCATTTTGTTTTACAAAAAGAAGGCGTTGATATTTCTGTTCCCATAGAAATAGCTAATGATTTTAATGAATATTTTACTTCAATTGTGAAGTCAAACTTTCCGCCAAATGTGACACCCCTTTGCGATTGTTGCTCTGATTTTGGAGTAGCTAAAGATTCTTTCAGAAGCAACAGCTTCTTTTTTGAGCCAATCTCAGGATCGGAAATTTTAACTGCAATCAAATCTTTGAAAAATAGTAATTCTTCCGGTCATGATGGAATCTCTAACGTTATGTTAAAGAAAATCTCATACAATATTGTTGATGTTTTAAAACATATCTTTAACTTGAGTGTTACAACTGGGATTTTCCCAGAACAATTAAAATTAGGAATTGTAATACCGATTCTCAAAAAAGGTAATAAAAAAGATATGGCTAACTATAGGCCGATTTCACTTTTGTCATCAATTACTAAAATTTTTGAAAAAATTGTAAAAGTAAGGATGTTATCCTACTTTGAAAAAATAAATTTTCTTAGTCCTTTGCAATTTGGTTTCAGGGATGGTCTTTCTACGGAAGATGCTCTTTTGGACTTCTGTTCAACTATATACAAGGGTATTGATTCAAAAAAAGATTGTGCTGGGCTTTTTGTGGACATTACAAAAGCATTCGATATGGTTGATCATGGCCGTCTTTTAAATAAGCTTTATGATTTGGGAATTCGTGGCTTGTTATACAATTGGTTTGTTTCTTATTTAGGAAATCGTACCCAAAGAGTGAAAATAGGCAACACTCTTAGTGAGACCAAAGTCATAAACTCTGGTGTACCACAAGGATCGGTTCTGGGTCCCATATTATTCCTTATCTATGTGAACTCACTATTTATTCAACCTTTTAAGGGCAAAGTCGAAGCATTTGCGGATGACCTAGGAATTGCATATAACTCAACGGATCCTTTAAATTTGATAGCGGATCTGAACCACGATATACACATACTTCGGTCATGGTTTGCGGAACATAAACTGGTTGTCAGCAATAAAACCAAATTAATGTGCTTTAGTCCAAAACTTCAAGAAGCACAAGATCTTAATATAACTTTTCACAGTGCAATATGCAAACGTAATATCCTATATAGTAACAAGTGCTCCAACCATCGTTATCAGTATTCTTTTCAAAATAATACAACATGTGACTCTAACTGCTTTGAAATTGAAAAAGTGAATAGCTTCAAATACCTAGGAGTCACAATTGACCGTAATCTATACTGGAATGAGCAAATCGCAACTGTAAGAAAATACTTACTTTCAACCAATCGTATACTTTACCGTCTTAGAAAATACGTTCCAAACCATGCACTGAAAACAGTTTATTATAGTATATTTCATTCAAAATTAGAATATGGAATAAGTTGCTGGGGTGGTGCTCACTCCAATAAAATAAATCAATTAACTGTACTGCAAAAATGTGCAGTAAGGAAAATTTTTAATTGTCCACGTCGGACTCACTCCTTTGACTTATTTAGAAGATCAAAAATATTCCCAGTTCGGCATTTGTTCTATTACAAAGTTTTAAAAATTTTTTACATGAGAGGTGGCTATTTGCAAAATCCCACACGAGGAATGTACAGCCTACGTAGTAACCATAGCACACTTGTTTCTTTACCAGTTTTTCGAACAACATTGTTTAGAAATTCCTACACTGTCTTATCCTGCAAACTTTTTAATTCCCTTCCAGAAAACATACGAGACATTAGATCCAGATCTGTGTTTTTAAAAGAAATAAAAACTTGGCTTTTTGAGTTTGATACCAACCAGATAGAAATTTTGATGCACTACGTTGTATAATATAGTCTTTAATTTTATATATGCATTGTATAGTTTTGAATTTTCTTTTTGCTGTTTTCTTATGAGGAATTCTGTAAACTTAGCTTTTGTATTCTTTCTTCAAATTGTTTCATGACTTAATTTAGTCAATTTATTTTTGAAATATCTTATTCTCATTTTAAATAAATTTTTTTTTATATATATCTTGTATTCTTTTTTTTGTTCACCCCACTACTACTATTTATACAATGGAATTTGTTAAAACATGATGTGACATACAACACTATTTTTATTATATAAAATAAAGATGTCACTAACTATTCTCTAAGTAATGATATTGTAGACATGTAAAATTAAGCTATCGAATATGTACATACGCTTATGAGAATAATGAAATAAATAATAATCTAATCTAATCTTTATGGCGATATCTCGAAAAGGCGTCCACCTATAGAACAAAGGCCCACTCCCTTTTAAAATATTCATTAACAACTTTCATTTGATACCCATATCGTACAAACAACACATTCCAGGGTTACCCTAGGTTCATTTTCCTACATGGTGATTTTCCCTTTTTTTGTCTCCATAGCTCTCAACTGAGTATGTAATATTCGGTTACACCCGAACTTAGCCTTCTTTACTTGTTTTTTTTTTTTACACGCGTATACGTTTCGTTTGTGCGTGAAAAAAACGTCTATCCTCGCTTAGATAGTGCTTAGGAGACCCATCTAGCGGCAGTTGTTAAACAACCAGCTGCAGCTACAGGGTATACCTAAAAGCGGAGACACAACCCTCTGTTGTATTTCTGTGTATAACATATAGCTGAATCAGTTGTGATAGATAGTGGACGCGCATAGAATACATGGAATTAGTGCAGAGGGTGAAACATGGACACATATTTCAGTTACATCTGATTATAATGCGTATTGAAATTTAGTAGTACTAATTTTATGCGTAGCAATTTCAGAGGTGTATTTAAAGTTTGTCGCTTGGCAGTCCATATAAAGTTTAAGCGTAAACGTATATAGACGTGAAAAAAAAAACACAGCTATAGTCAGGATTAGCTTGAAATCAAATAACCAAAGTCCTTTTTAATTTCAAACTTCACAGTCCACATTTTCTTTTAGCACACTGTGGGGAGTTGTTACTCAATTTTTACACACACTTATGCAATTGTTTTAGAATTTGTGTGGCCGGCTCTGGTGTACATCGTTGTGTTGCTAGCGTCAGAAGACTGATATGACTATATTCATTTTATTGTACTAATAGTCATACTGATTCAAATTAGTGTTTTCGTATAACACAGTTGACTTTCTTGCTCAATAAGACAATTGAGTACTGAAATGCTTCGTGGCTTATGAGCGGTTATTCATTTTACGAAGCATGACTATGTAAATGTGTTTTAGTGGATATAAGTGCTTGATATTCTTTGTTTGTGTACGCACTAATACTAATTTTTTGGTTAGTCCACTAATAACCTTCAGACATGAATAATTGCAGCTCACTGGTTTGGAAACAAGTAAAACTAATTAAGTTTTCGTTTTGCTCTTTTCATAAAAATATATAGCTAATATAATAGCAAATTTCTATAGAAATATCATTGAAATTTTAATTACGCACTTCAAACCAAAAATTTCCCCAAGGTCGAGTAAAACAAGTTCCTGTGTATAAATTGCTTTAACTTAAATGTACTGAAGTCTAGACGAAAACGTTTTTGCTTATTTTTATTCACACTACCCAATTATGTATAAATAGTGCCCACAAAATTGATCTTGGTGTACTTTATAGTTAAAAAACGGTGGAAATAGTTTTAAAATAAAATGAATTATTACTTCGCGCTCCTATTGGTCATATTAAGCTCCGTTTTGGCTGATACGAGTTCCGAATTTCGCATTGTAAAGGGCTATCCTTGGCCAATAGGAAATAGCCCATATTTGGTGTCAATACACCATTTGAACACAAATCGTTGCGTTGGCTCATTGGTCACTATGCAGAAAGTGGTTACAGCAGCGAATTGCGTGGCATTTTTACCAAAGAGCGAATTTACTGTTTCAGCTGGCGTAACGGATTTACGTGATATAACCTCAGTCGGACAAGCTCGCACTCTGGAGGATATATTTTGGCCATGTGATTATAATCCTCAAACAGCGCATATGGATATAACTATGATGAAAGTGCAAGGGTGGTTTTGCGAGAGTCCTACAGTAGGCTCAATATCATTTTGCGGAACACGATTAACAACGGGCAGGGATATGCAAGTTAGTGGATGGGGTTGGACAACTCCAAAGAATGGGAAGACTTCGAATATACTCCAATCTACTGTCTTGTCTATAGTAGCACAGAGCCAATGTGTGGATCGTTATAGGAGTGCAAGGAGAATTATAACACAATCAATGATTTGTGCTGCGCGTGGCAGATCTGATGCCGGCGTTGAAGATACTGGTGGACCGGGCGTTGTGGATGGACAACTTTGTGCAGTGGTATCACATAATCTGGGTTGTTCGCACTCCTGGTATCCGAGTGTTTTTACAGTTATAACTAATGAAAATGTTCAACGCTTTTTAAATGACGCAATAATTTTATAATTGCAGGGTGTTTTTATAAATCGACTACTGAGTGGAAAATCACCCTAACTCAGCTGAACGCCCCATTTCAAAACTCTGTTCTCATAAACGATACAGCTTGCGTTAAAACATATAACATTTGTGCTAAGATATAGTTTTTTCGGAAAGTTAGCTGAGATATGTTGATATTTCAATCAGCAGTCGAAATGACGATATATCTTTTTGTGTTATTTTTAAATAAATGTTTATAATTGCTATTTAATAAAAAAAAAAAACGTTTTTTTTTTGTATGCAATGAAAGTGTGACGCATGCAATTGACTTAAGCCAATTTCACACAGAGGACTAATGAAATAATTAGTCAAGTTTTCTACATTAAAGCCCTAATTGAACTCAATCTTCATACAAAATACAAATTCTTATTTATCTCATTATTCCTTTATTGAATGCCTGATCGAGTGATAAATCCAGCCGGTTTTGTTTGGTGCTTCGAATTTTATTGTCAATGTAACAAATGACAATCAAAATGAAATTATTTTCAATAAGTTACGAAAAATAGAAAAACACAAAAAAATTAAAAATTTAATTTTCGCTGCATTCGCTGAAAAAGGTTATATGGGTTTTTTCGAAAATAGGCATATATTTAGTTAGGTGCAATATCTATGGGTAGTTGCGCATGCATTTTATTTTGATTGTATTTATAGTTAAGAAGGAAGCAGCAGCTTTCCATTTTAACTATTTTTTGTAAAAACGAAATATTTTTTTGGGGCTGCTGACAGATATTCGCTTAATGAAGCAAAAGGCCCTGTATATAAAGGGAAACTTAATTGTTTCATTAAATATAATAGTAATTCGATTAAGTTTCTGTGCGAAAACGGTATTAGGTTGTGAGATCAAACTTTATTTTTAGCTTTAAAGTTCCCTCTTTAATGAATAGAACATGAGATAAAACGAAAATAATAAGTAAAGAAAGCATACATACATATGTTATCTAAGGACAAAAGGGAACGGGGATTTCACCTGCTTTGGACTATAAGGGTCGATCCAAGGGATGAAATAAAAGAAGGCGAAATGTGTGATATTGGCACAAGTTCAATATTTAATTCAATTGAGTTCGTATATTAATATTAACACGTAAAAACTCTTATGTTTTATATTAGAATTCAGTATGAGAGTTTCAACTTTACGTTAATTTTAGTTTTAACTTAAGCGTATTTGAAAGTTATTTAAATGAATAAGTTAAAATGAGATTATGTAACTCTGAACAATGATTTTAATTGAACGCACTACAACTATCGGTGGCACAAACACTGCGACGATCGGAATGCTTTCGTGCTGATACAGTTTACCTGTGTTGATTGATGAAAGTTGTAGACAAAAAGGAGAGAGAATTCAGGAGCGCACAGCGCTTTTATAGCCTTTCGAACACTGTTGGAAGTTCGAAATAGAACAGGGATGCTTCCCTATGGGACGACACGCAATTCACTTAAACATGGCGCCCCTGTTGCACTGGTGCAAGGGATGGTCTCAGTTTCTCGAGTGCGCGAATGGCCACATCGAGTTGCTTGTGCTGTTCTTTGAGTCGCTTTACCTGTTTGCGGGTTCCTCTGCTTTCTGTTTCTCTTTCTCCGAACTCTCGTTTGTGTAATAGGGTATGGTGTAGTTCATTACATACCTTGCAAGTTTCTGGACTTGAGCGTTGTCTTTTGTTGTCGTGCGAGCGAGCCAAACAATTTGGGCAGTGTTTGAACTGTCGCACTATCTCCTTACACTCGTTGACCGTCATTGCCCGGAACTCCTTACAAAACCGAAGAGGATGGTATCTGAGGCAGACCGTACATTTGTGAATGGCTGGATCTCGGGTGCCTTCTGTTGGTGGCCACAACCTGTAAATGTATAAATAAATAAGAAATTCTTTGCAAGCTTAATACTAATATATGTGATTGTGATCATTAAATGTCCGGTATAGAGTTGGCCTGTGGGGTATCAGATGCAATAGGAAGTGGACAGAGCTTAACAATCGGTCGTGTGAAAGTTCCATTTTGTGTCTTGACATCTGCCACTCGCACACGATTATCCGATCCATGATACACCTTCTCTACACGTCCTAATCTCCATTCGTTGGGGGGTGTTAGCTCGTTTTTAATGACGACGAAGTCGCCAATGGAAAGGTTTGTTTGAGGTATCTTCCATTTGTATCTCTGATGTAGCTCTTTGAGATACTCTTCTTTCCAGCGCAGGCTGAACTGTTGATGTAAGACTTTGAGTTTTTCCCATCTATTCTGAAGGGATAGATTGTCGAATCGGTGTTCTGGTATACCTAGGAGCGGCCCTCCACGCAAAAAATGTCCCGGAGTTAATGCTAGTAATACCTGGGGGTTATCGGACATGGGAGAGAGAGGTCGGGAGTTCAGGACTGCTTCGATTCGAGCAGTCAGAGTGGCTAATTCTTCAAAGGTAAGGGTATGGCTTCCAACTGTCCGTTTAAAATGATGTTTAAAACTCTTTACGGCTGCCTCCCACAGGCCACCCATGTGGGGAGCATTAGGTGGCAAGAAATGCCATTCAAATCCATGCAGGCTATACTTTGCACGTATGTCATCGGAGGTCTCTTTCAAAAATTTACGGAAATCTTTTTGAAAGGCGCGATTGGCGCCAACAAAGTTCTTTGCATTGTCTGAGAAGACTTGCTGTGGGAGACCTCGTCTACCAACGAAACGAGCGAATGCTGCCTGAAATGCTGTGGTTGACAAGTCTGAACAGGGCTCAAGGTGAATAGCTTTAGTCGAGAAGCAGATGAAAACGCAAACATATCCTTTAAGTAGTGGGGACTTCCGGAGCGTTGAAGATTTAATATCCAGCGGGCCTGCAAAATCTAAACCTGTGTAGGTGAATGGTAGGGAGAAAGTAGCACGCTCAGGTGGTAGAGCTGCCATAATTTGGGAACGGGTGTTTTGTTTAAAAATGGTGCAGGTTTTGCAGCAACGTATACAGTTTCTTACTTTCGATTTCAATCTAGTAATGTAGTACTCTTGCCTTGTTATTCGAACCATCAGTTGGTGTTCAGTGTGCATGAGGAGGTTATGTAGGAAGTTAAGAAAAAGATAGCATAATCTCGACGATTCCGGAATTATGACTGGGTATCTCTCGTTGTATGGTAGGTCAGCGTTGGCCAAGCGGCCGTCAACACGAAGAAGTCCATTTTCGTCTAGTAGGGGGTTTAACGTTAAAAGAGAGCTCTTTTTAGGAATTGGTTGCCTGTGGGTTAATTGAGAAAATTCTTTTGGGTAATGTCTTTCTTGTGCAAGTTTAATAAGGCGTGTTTTGACCCAGTGGATTTCCTTTTGTGTGATAACGACGGACTCGTAACGGGTAGGAGCAGTGGACTGTATTGGTTTGAATCGGTGGACAAATCTGAACATGTACGCTATCACTGATGCACAATAGGCCTTTTCTGAGGCGTCACAAAACCCGTGTATTTGAATAATTCGATTGGGGGAAAATTCCGTCCATCTGGGAATTTGAATTTGTTCAATACTAGGTAAATCTGTTAGAAATTGGTGCTACCTTTGAAGCGATAAAGGTTTGACACACTCGTCCCATTCAGTACCCTCTAGCCATATCTGTTGTAATAATATTTTTGCCTGGATGAGGATAGGCGCTAGCCATCTTGCGGGGTCAAATAGTTTCGAGACTGAAGATAAAATTTGTCTTTTTGTGGCACTGGAAGTGGGTTCCAGAGATTCTATCGAATATGAGAACGAATCGGCCAATGCGTTCCATTGGATGCCAAGCGTTTTGGTCGAACTTGAGCAATCGAACTTTAAAAAATCGGAGTCTAACAGATGTTCGGCGGGAATGTGGTTTAGAAGTTGCGGATGGTTTGCCGTTATTTTCCTAAGTGGGAACCCGGCTGAAAGCAAACATTGAGTAAGTTCGGGTTGAGCTTTTAAGCATGATGAGATATCGTGGCCTCCCGATAATACATCGTCGACATACGTTTCTTTCTTCAAAATCTTTCCAGCTAAAGGGTGGGAATCTTTTGTATCGTTTGCCAATTGATGCAACGTGCGAATGGCCAAATACGGCGCGCAATTGACGCCGAATGTCACAGTCTTCAGAGCGAAGTCCGAGAATTGGCTATCGTTATTTCTACGAAACACAATACGTTGGTAGGGCTCATCATCTTCCTGAAGAAGAATTTGTCGGTACATTTTTTGTATATCCCCATTAAAAACATACTGGTACAAGCGCCAATTCAATATGACAAATAGAAGATCTGTTTGTAAGGTTGGACCGATATGAAGTATATCATTGAGTGAAATACCAGACGCCGTTGATTTAGAAGCATTAAAAAAGATTCGAAGTTTTGTGGATTTACTTTCTGGTTTGAGAACCGAGTGATGCGGGAGATAATACGATAGATATGTTCCATTTTTCTGTATTTCATCAAGAGTGATTTGAATCATATGATCCAGAACTAAGTACTCTTCTAGTACACGATTGTATTCTTCTTTTAGATTGGGATTTTTGCTCAGCGTATGTTCCATTCTGATTGCTTGTCGCAAAGCTTGGGTACGAGAAGGTCCTAAAGTCATTTTTTATGGAAATCCGGATTTAAATGGCAACCGGACTACATATCGACCATCGCTGCGCCTAACAGTGGTATCTTGGTAAAATTTTTCGCAAAAGGCATCCTCTTCGGAGGGCACGTGAGCTTCGGGGAGTTCCTCGAGTTCCCAGAAGCGCTTCAGCTGGGAGTTGAGATTTTCATTGGATACTTCCACGGCGTGTGTGTGGACAGTGGTGCAGTGCGTGGATTAGATGGGCCCACTCAAAAACCACCCAAAAATGGTGTTTTGGGCGAGGAGACTTCCTAGTACTTGATGCTTAACTCCTGGAGTAAGGATTTGGGGTATTAGGTCGCTTCCGATCACCATATCGATCGGACCAGGAGTGAAGAGGTGTGGATCGGCGAGATCTAGGTCTTTCAGTTCTAGAAGATTGTGTTCTGGTAGGGAGAATGTTGGTAAGAAGCTGGTCAACTTGTGAAGTACTATCGCTTTGGTGTTAATTCTGGTGTGACATATCTTGGAGACGAAGGTAAATTGGCAGACTCTATCGGCGTTTTCTACAATGATTCCTCCTATTCCGGTAACTGAAAAATCCGCGCGATATGTAGGGAGGTTCAAACGTTTTTGGACCTTTTATGATATGAAGGTTTTCTGCGAGCCTTGGTCAATTAAGGATCTTAAGGTGAAAAGTGTGCCCAAATGCTCGATTTGCACACGGGCGGTGGGAAGTAGCGTCTTCTCGTGATTCGCGGAGAAGTTCGCTTGGATGTAAGAGTCCCTGTTAGCAGATGCGGTCGGTGATTCCTCGTACTGGTCTTCGGTTAGGTTGAAGATCGGGTGCCGAGAGGGATTTGATGATGCGGTAGATTGGATGTGTAACAGGGGTGTTGATTTTGTGGTTGATTTTGGTTCTGGATTTTTGACGGTTGGCTTGCCACCCGCTCTGGTTATTGAACTAGGATGAAGCATGGAATGATGTGATTGTCTACAATGCAGACATCGGAACAAATTTTTACAGTGAGTGAGTGTGTGATTATGCGCCAAGCAATTGGTACAATACCCATTTTTCTCAGCGAACTCGATACGGTCGGGGACTGTCAGGCTTCGGAATTCGGGACAGGACCTTAAAGTGTGACTGTTATTGCAAAGTTTGCAGGTGTTAGCAAGCTGTTCTTGGGAATGATAAGATTGTATCCTGGACGGAGTTTTCGCAGGGAGAGAATTGCGAGATTTAGAGGCCTTGTAGTTATTTAATCGTTCCACCACTTCGTAACGACTAGTTAGGAATGCGTCCATTTGGGACCAGTCGGGGAGTTCTTTCCTAGACTTCAGGGACTGTTCCCAGAGAGAAAGGGTTTCTTCAGGGAGTTTTATGGAGCATAGATAAATTAAGATAGGATCCCATTCGGCGACCGAAACTCCTTGAAATTGTAGGCACGAAAGGCAGTCATTGATTGTACTCTGAATCTGTTGAATACCCTCACTATTTTCTGTCGTGACAGGGGCAATGTTGAAAAGGCTCTTTAACTGGTTGTCGATTAATATTCGTTTATTTTCAAAGCGGGCTCTAAGTGCCTCCCAGGCAAGAGAAAAATTTTCGTCGCAGAGCCTGTACTGTTTAACAATTGTTCCTGCCTTTCCCCTGGTTTTATTTCGTAAATGAAACAGTTTTTGTGCGGGAGTTAGCTTTGGGTGATTAAGATATACCGCTGTGAACATGTCGCGGAAGCTTGGCCATTCCTCATAACTGCCAAAAAAAACTTGGGTATCGCATGGTGGAACTTTGATGCAGGGAGTGGAGTTATCTACCAAAGAAGTGGACGGTCTAGTGGTGACGTTGTTATCGGAACTGCTTCCATGGAAAAGCTTTAATTGATCAAGGATTTGAGATTTGCATATATAGAAGCTGTCAGTACACACTTGGAACTTGTTGGTGGCTTCTTCCTTAAAGTCGGTGGGCACTTCATTCTCGTCTGTAAGGTAGACGATCCTATAAGATGTTTGTAACATCTCCCAACGCGTATTTAAGTCCTGGAGTTTAACTTCCAGCAGTGTATCGGTATTCTCCTCGGGGTCTTCTTTTTCATAACGGGAACAGAAGTTCATTAAATCATTCGACCGGAATATGAACTCCGCCGATGAGGCGGAACCCGTAGCCATGATTATCGGGAGTAAATACTTTGAAAACTAGAACGGTTATTAAGTTCCGTAATGACGTGTGTAGTTTCGTTTTAGGGATGATGGATGTATAAACATGAGATGTGATTTCGAAAGGTTATTTTGATAATAGGGTTTTGATTATAGACCCCGAATGAAACTTTAATTTTATCTCCTTGTACAATATTCGGATTGGTGGTTTAGTGAATCGAATCAACTCAAAACGATGGTTCTATGCTAGCATAAGCAGCGAATAAGCCTTTAAATGCCCAGCAGAAATCTTGCCATATATGTATGTATGTTTTATGTATATGTGTATATTTCAATGTATTTCAATTCTATTTATACAAGTGTAGTTATGTATATCTATGTATGAAGGATTGTGAAATATTGTCAATATTAGCCGTGTTTTTTAACACGCGCGTATACGTGTACAGGGTGAAACAAAGACACATATTTCAGTTACATCTGAGTATAATGCGTATTGAAATTTAGTAGGACAAAATTTATGCGCAGCAATTTCAGAGGTGTATTTATAGTTTGTCTCTTAGCAGTCAATATAAAGTTTAAGCGTAAACGGATATACGCGTGTTAAAAAACACGGCTAATAACGAGGAATTGAAGAATATGGCATGGAAAACGGTTGTTTTACAGCTTGTCAGTAGAAAAATGAACCACTAGTAGTGTATTTATCTACATGTGTATGTATGAATGTATATACGTGCATACGCTATACGTTGGAAGAGAACGACTGCTTCCAATTTTTTTTCTCACTGCTGACCACTTTTATGGGAATAGCGGATCGTATGCATATATGTACTTGTACATATATATGGCGTTAATTCCGTTAGAGTAACGGTTTGAAAGAAATTTTATGTGGAAAATAACTAACTTACTTGATGTTTTTGAGATTACTCATTTTTTCCGGTGATCGGAATCCGCAAGCCTTTTGCCCCTATTACCGTTTACAACTCAACTCTGGTTGAGTTGAAATTTCGCGATTTGGTATTACAGATTACAACTCAACCTGTCAAAAAAAATTTCGGTTGAGTTGTCTAGTCTTACAACTTTTTGTGGCATTGCCGTTTACAGTTTACAACCTTGTGTTGGTGTAGTTGTCAAAGACGTCAAAATCTTACAACTGCTTACTAGCAGTTGTCTCATGCAATTTTGCAGTTGTTTTGAAAAAATGTTACGTTTTAGAAGACGGTTCACCACCTAATTTTTAACAAAGATGTTCAAAGTTGATATCAAAAGACACGTTTCGACCTCCGATTTAAGAATCCGAAAACAAAAATTGTAATTCTTTGCGACAGCATGGCACTGCTACTACGCGTCCAAAAATATCGAGACGCGTATTAATCTCGAGAACAATAATCCGAAGGCGGAAAAGAAACATTTTATCTCTTGTCCGGAGATATTTGTAGTTGAAGTTGGCGATTTTCATGTGGTTGTTGTAATGATGTTGTCTTTTTTCGGTTTTTGTTTAATATCTTTTGAAGGAGTTAAAATTTTTATTTTCCGCCTTCGGATTATTAATACTGATGCCAAGACGCATCGTTTAATACCTCTCTCGATATTTTTGGACACGTATTAGCAGTGTCATGCTGTCGTAAAGAATTACCACAAAAATTAAAAATTTTATTTCTAATAAAATCTAATTTCATGTGGTTGTTGTATTTTGCCAGATTTTTTGTACACAGCTATGCAGAAAGGTGTTGGACTCAACCAGAGTTATTTTTACGAATCGCGGCCAAAGGCCGCCAACGCAGAAACATATTCTGTGCAAAAAAAAAATGTGGAACGGGCCTCATATTTCGTACCCTCTCGGGCCATTTTGTGGGTCTTTGTAAATATCTTTCAATAGAAATAAAATTTTTAATTTCCGCTCTCGAATCCTAAAAACGGAGATGGAAACCCGTCTTTTGATACCACCTTTGATAAGAGTTAGATGGTGCACGGGCTTATAAAACGTTACCAAAAAAAAGCAAAACATTTAAAGCCGGTAGTTAAACCTTTTTTAATCAAACAATAATCAACAATTTTGTACACATTTCTAGAAAAAACAACGTTTAAACGAATTACATTGAATAACTTTTTGACTTTAGTTGGACGAGGCTGGCCGCAGTTCGGATGCAGCCAAAATAGGTGAAATAAATATGCGAGTCCCATTGATACTTATCACTACTCCTGGGAATCCTATTTGAGTAAAATACAGTTTTTTCTGTTTGGGTTTTAATCTACTTCACACAAATATTCTCCTCAATAATATCTAAAACCAGTCCAACACCAAAATCATGTCCACATCATATTTGATAGCTGCCGTCAGCAAGGAATCGGAGTATGGCGCATAATTTTAAAATACGAACGCGTATGCGGAAATGGTCCTTAATTTTGTTTAGTACTGAGTAAAATGCTTCCTTTCAAATCTGCAAAATAACTTCATATGAAACTCATTATTTGTTTGTCACTTAAATATTTTCTTACTTGGTGCTTGGTAGTTCCAAGGGATTGGAATGATCACGCGAATGTTTTCCGTATTCGCGAAATGTCAATCACCAACATTTTTGTCATTATAAAATAGATTTCATATAATATTAGTAAAAAAATCACATTTGAAAATGCTTAAATTTCTGCCACAAATTGATCAGCTGTTTATTTATTTGTCAAATCGTCACTTTCTGGAGTTGGCAACTCAATTCAATTTCAACTGAAATAAGTTGTAATTCGTAATACCAAACAGGAGTTGAGTTGTCTTAAAGTTGAGTTGTTTTAATTACAACCCAACTAAGTTGAGTTGTAAACGGTAATAGGGGCATTTATTATGTGGCGGTTATAGGTGACTCCACCGCCTGTATGATGTAGGAAATCTGAGGAAGCGGCCAAAGGTGCCTGTACCGCCCGTGCGTTTTTCGTGTTAGGCTCCCTCGTTGAGCAGCGGCAGTTTTCTACTTTTCGACGCTTTTCACTTTCACTATCTTTTACTATATTGTATTTAAGTTTTTAGTTCTTTAAGAAGTGTTTTTTTTTTGTGTTTGTCTTCTTTTTGCACTTACCACTGCCACAGCTGCCGTTCAGTTCAACGATGAAAATTTTATGAAATGCTGCTTCTTGTTTTTCTTGCATGTATCATAAAATGCAAAGCAGTGTTGCCCTGCGCGTTGATTTTCGAAGTTGAACTACTCGCGTTGCCAATATCACTTTTTTATTAGGTGCGTTTCGGTGCCGTCAAATTCGGCTTGCAAGGACCATGTTAAAATTGGTGATAACCAATGAGGACAAAAGGGAACGGAGATTTCACCTGATTTGGACTATAAGGGTCGATCCAAGGGATGAAATAAAAGAAGGCGAAATGTGTGATATTGGCACAAGTTCAATATTTAATTCAATTGAGTTCGTATATTAATATTAACACGTAAAAACTTTTATGTTTTATATTAGAATTCAGTATGAGAGTTTCAACTTTACGTTAATTTTAGTTTTAACTTAAGCGTATTTGAAAGTTATTTAAATGAATAAGTTAAAATGAGATTATGTAACTCTGAACAATGATTTTAATTGAACGCACTACAACTACCGGTGGCACAAACACTGCGACGATCGGAATGCTTTCGTGCTGATACAGTTTACCTGTGTTGATTGATGAAAGTTGTAGACACAAAGGAGAGAGAATTCAGGAGCGCACAGCGCTTTTATAGCCTTTCCAACACTGTTGGAAGTTCGAAATAGAACAGGGATGCTTCGCTATGGGACGACACGCAGGGATGCGTGATGGGCTTTGGGATCGCAGGGTTGCGTTTCCTTTAAGTGACGTAAGTCACTTACACAACGTATAAAACAGCTGATGCAATCAACCTTATGGAAATCAATTTATCCTCTTATTGACGTCATAGCATAACGTCTTAGTGATAACCATACCGAAGCTATGAAGTGCATATCTGAGCCTAGCCTAGCAGTTCAGCAATAATTGAATCATTTCTTTCAAAAGTCAATAAATCGCTTGAAATAGGGTCAGATATCAAAATATGTTTGGAATATTTGCTGCTTTTAAAATTTGTTTATGGAGGAACAAAGTTACATTTTTTAAATAAACAAGGCCATCAAAAATGAAAAATTATGACAAATCGGAGAGCACAGCGAAACAAAAAAACACTAAAAGTGTATCAAACCATCAAACACAAGTATGATAAACAAACCAACAGATGTATCAAATGCTATCAACATACGACACAACAAATCACAAGATTAGCTGAGTCGACCAAGTTTTTAGAAAGATGTAAAAGAAATGGTTTGAAACCGAACTTCATTATAAACGCAACAAAAAACATCAGGTACACCATAAACAACAACAGTTCCCCAATATAATTTCCTCATATATTGATAAAGTGCAAACGAAACTCTTGAACATTATAATATGCATGAAACATGAACTCTTAAGACAATACAAAAGAGAGACAAATATATTGAGATCACAACTTACATTAGCCTTGGACACATCTCATTCAATTGCATTTTTCGAGAGCGAAAACGCAAACCTTCCTAGAACATATGGTTTGCCGAAAATACATAAAGATGGCATACCGCTCCGACCCATTTGTTCGTCCATTGACGCTCCGTCTTACAACTTATGCAAATATGTAGTCCAAATCCTCAAAAATTTAAATACATCGTCAGAATATAATGTCAAAGATTCGTCCGCATTCAAAGATAAGATTAAAGGCACATATATTTATGATGATGAAAGTGTAGTCTCGTTCGATGTGGTCTCCTTGTTCCCTAGCATAGATGTGGATGTGGCCATTGAAATCATATCTTCAAGATGGAATGACATAAAAAAACACACATCGCTCACAAAGGAACTATTTCTTAACATTGTTAAATTCTGCATCAAGGATAACCGTTACTTCAAATACAAAAACAAGATTTACGAGCAACATACAGGAATGCCCATGGGTTCTCCAGCTTCCCCAGTAATAGCTGACATCGTTATGGAAGAGTTGCTTATGAAGTTTGAAAGAGATGCGAAAAACAAACCTCGATTGTTGACAAAATATGTGGATGATATTTTTACGGTTGTAAAAACTACAGAAATAGAAAGCATGTTAAAATTGCTAAATGGATACTACAGCACTATCAAATTTACAGTAGAGCTGGAGAAAGATGGAGAGCTACCCTATCTTGACACTTTGGTAACAAATAAAAACAAGTAAGGAAGGTTAAGTTCGGGTGTAACCGAACATTACATACTCAGTTGAGAGCTATGGTGACAACATAAGGGAAAATAACCAGGTAGGAAAATGAACCGAGGGAAACCCTGGAATGTGTTTGTATGACATATGTATCAAATGAAAGGCTTTAAAGGGTATTTTATGAGGGAGTGGGCCATAGTTCTATATGTGGACGCCATTTAGGGATATCGCCATAAAGGTGGATCAGGGTTGACTCTAGAATTTGTTTGCACGATATGGGTATCAAATGAAAGGTGTTAATGAGTATTTAAAAGGGAGTAATCCTTAGTTCCATAGGTGGACGCCGTTTCGAGATATCGCCATAAAGGTGCACCAGTGGTGGCCCTAGAATTTGTTAGTACAATATGGGTATCAAAAGAAAGGTATTAATGAGGGTTTTAAAAGGGAGTGGTGGTAGTTGTATAGGTGGTCGCGTTTTCGAGATATCGCCATAAAGGTGGACCAGGGGTGACTCTAGAATGCGTTTGTACAATATGGGTGTCAAACGAAAGGTGTTAATGAGTATTTTAAAAGGGAGTGGGCCTTAGTTCTATAGGTGGAAGCTGTTTCGAAATATCGCCATAAAGGTGGACCAGGGGTGACTCTAGAATGTGTTTGTACGATATGGGTATCAAATTTAAGGTATTAATGAGGGTTTTAAAAGGGAGTGGTGGTAGTTGTATATGTGAAGGCGTTTTCCAGATATCGACCAAAATGTGGACCAGGGTGACCCAGAACATCATCTGTTGGATACCGCTAATTTATTTGTATATGTAACACCTGCCAAGATTTTAAGGGTTTTTTATTTCGCCCTGCAGAACTTTTTCATTTTCTTCTACTTAATATGGTAGGTGTCACAACCATTTTATAAAGTTTTTTCTAAAGTTATATTTCGCGTCAATAAACCAATCCAATTACCTCACCATGTTTCATCCCTTTTTTCGTATTTGGTATAGAATTATGGCATTTTTTTCATTTTTCGTAATTTTCGATATCGAAAAAGTGGGCGTGGTCATTGTCGGATTTCGTTAATTTTTTATACCAAGATAAAGTGAGTTCAAGTAAGTACGTGAACTAAGTTCATTAAAGATATGTCGATTTTTGCTCAAGTTATCGTGTTAACGGCCATGCGGAAGGACAGACGAACGACTGTGTATAAAAACTGGGCGTGGCATCAACCGATTTCGCCCGTTTTCACAGCAAACAGTTAGCATCATAAAATCTATGCCCTACCAAATTTCAAAAGGATTGGTTAATTTTTGTTCGACTTATGGCGTTAAAAGTATCCTAGACAAATTAAATGAAAAAGGGCGGAGCCACGCCCATTTTGAAATTTTCTTTTATTTTTGTATTTTGTTGCACTATATCATTACTGGGGTTGAATGTTGACATAATTTACTTATATACTGTAAAGATATTAAATTTTTTGTTAAAATTGTACTTTAAAAATTTTTTTTTTAGAAGTAGGCGCGGTCCTTCTCCGATTTTGTTAATTTTTATTAGGCGTATATATAGTAATAGGAGTAACGTCCCTGCCAAATTTCATCATGATATCTTCAACGAACTACAAATTACAGCTTGCAAAAGTTTTAAATTACCTTCTTTTAAAAATGGGCGATGCCTCGCCCGTTGTTCAAAATTTTACTAATTTTCTATTCTGCGTCATAAGCTCAACTCACCTACCAAGTTTCATCGCTTCATCTGTCTTTGGTAATAAATTATCGCCCTTTTTCGGTTTTTAGAAATTTTCGATATCGAAAAAGTGGGCGTGGTTATATTCCGACATCGTTCATTTTAAATAGAGATCTGAGATGAGTGCTCAGGAACCTACATACCAAATTTCATCAAGATACGTCAAAATTTACTCAAGTTATCGTGTTAACGGACGGACGGACGGACATGGCTCAATCAAATTTTTTTTCGATCCTGATGATTTTGATATATGGATGTCTATATCTATCTCGATTCCATTATACCTGTACAACCAACCGTTATCCAATCAAACTTAATATACTTTCTGAGCTCTGCTCAACTGAGTATAACAAGAGATTGTGGATTGATTAGTATTTGAAACCAACCTCATCGGATAGATTAATTAACTACAATTCGAAACATGAAACAAAAATTATTAGAAATACCGCGAAAAATTTTATAAGTAGAGTTCTCACGATAAGTGAGAAAATATTTCACAAAAAGAATATTGCCATAATAAAGAAGACGTTAGAACAGAACGAATTCCCCAGAGAATTGATTAACAAACTTATTCACATCTTTTACGCAGGAGCCAAAAATGAAAACTTATGTGAAAAAGGCAATAAATTGTGTAAGTCAGTATCTTATATTCCCGGATTGGCAGAAAGAATGAAAAGTTCGAACCTATTTGACAAAGAAAAATACACAATAGCGTTCACATACAACAATTTACTCCGACAAGTATTTAATAATATGAAGGACCTGATTCCAAAGTTAGAGAAATCTAATTTAATATATGAAATTCCATATAATGGCGACGGGTCCCACGTATGTGGGAAGGTATATGTGGGGAAAACAAAACAAAAACTGATGACAAGGGTTTCCGGGCACAGGTCCAATATCAAGCTAAGAAACAATTCGTCGGACAACAAGACTGCCTTGTCATCTCATTGTGCTGATAGTGGACATTATCCCGATTTTGAAAATGTTACAATTCTCGATAAAGAAAAACATTACAATAAACGATATATTTTGGAGATGCTCCATATTATGAACACCCCTAATAGAATGAATTATAAGTCAGACGTAGACCAATGTGCCTACACGTATCTCAACTTATTTTCAAAGCAGCAACAGCACACACAGCAAATCACAAAAGGCTCGTCGAGAGCGCCACAGCCCAACAAAAGTTCCGCTACGAACGCGATTGATGGCAACAAATAATGAAAAAGGGGGGATGATATTATGCACATTTTGCTGTTACATTTTGTCTTGTTATTCTTAAAAATTCTCTGTGTATGATTGTTCTTGTGTAATTTTGTTTACTTATACGGTTCTTTAAATTTGTTTATATTTGCGGTACTCTAATTGTTTACTTTCCTTTTTTCCACCTTCTGCCTATTATATTTTTTTGTTCGAACACCTGATTAGTCGATCATGCATTCTCATGCTATTAAGTCGATGTAGTGATATAAATGTATGTATGTATGTGATATAATTAATATATTTCTGTTTATTATCTTTTCATGTTGTGTTTTTAAAAAAGTCTTGAAAATGACTTCAGATTAAAGTCGAAATATCGACCAAATAAATATATGAATATTAACATAGTGTTTTATTCAAAGCAAGGCCTCGAGCTCATAAAATCCTACATTTTTTGGAACAAAGTTACACCAAGAAAATTTTCTACACATTACGAAACTTCACTGGGGTTGATTTTCCACTACACGTCACTAATCGTACGTATTTTATCGTTCATGGCATGACCACATTCGTGAAAGATTAAGATTAAACAGTTCTACATTTGCAATTACACTGCGTCTTTAAAAGATCATACAATCTACATATATTTTTTGTAATTGATATTAGAGAAAAATTGTAAGTTTACAAACGGCGATGGTTACTAGGACATGGTTCTGAATTTCACTTCTTCATCAGCTAGCTTTTCGGGAGCTGAGCATTGAACTCGAATCTCCAACATTCATATCAGTGCAAGCCTTTTAGCTGCTATGCCATATGAATGTTCCGTTGTTCGCTGTACAATTGGTCTCTAAGAGTTGCCTTTTTGTTTATATTCCTTTTGATCACCATGTAGGCACATACACTCTGTATGTAGTTTATTCCTAATGATGTGGATATGATTTTTAGGCGCGCTTTTGAAAGCTTAGTAACATTTGTTCGGATTTTTACAGTATTTGTTTTTAATACTTCCGCTGTTACTATTATATCAATATGATCATATGTATTTAATTAGCGAGCTTTGCTCATATTGCTTTATACAATGGTTTTTGTAATTGATATTAGAGAAAAATTGTCAGTTTACAAACGGCGATGATTACTAGGACATGTTTCTGAATTTCACTTCTTCATCAGCTAGCTTTTCGGGAGCTGAGCGTTGAAATTTTTTTTTTACCAATTTTATTTATATAAAAAAGAATGTAAGAAAATGATTTTTAAGTATTCTTTTCTTTATATATTATGGTAGAACTTACATGTTTACTGTGTCAGTCATTAACCCTGGTTATTTTAATCGTATATTACCATAATATATAAAGAAAATCATACTTAAAAATCATTTTCTTACTTTTTTTTTGTTATATAAATAAAATTGATACCAAAAAAATTTTTATTTTTGAAAATTTTTTTTCAATTAAATAAAAAAAAAAAAACATCGGCCCACTCCGGGATTAGTGGGGATGATTTCAGAATTGATTGAAGTTTTTTATGAGAAAAAACAAAAATGGCGAAATTCGAAAAATCTCGAAAAACTGAAAAATTAAAAAAAAAAACTTTAAAAATTTTTTTGTATTTTTTCCGAAAAGTACATTTAAAAACAAATTAAAAAAAGAAAAACCCCAAACGGTCAATTTTTGAAAAAGTTATAGCATTTTGAAAACAAAAACGGTGTTTTTTTTTTAAATTCATAACTTTTTTTGAGTTGGATGAAAAAATTTGAAAAAATTCTGAAAAACGTCTTTCGTAAGCTAGAAAAAGAAGAAAAACTTTCAGCCAATTCTAAAGGGGTCGGGTTCAAAATTGGTCGAAATGGGATGGAATACCCCATATATAACACAATTATTGAAATCACAGATTCTTACTCAAAATTACTGCGTTCTTCCTTGTCCAGTTGTTTTGTATAAATATTTTGTTTTCTGCATTGTGCAGAAATGGTCATATATAAAAATTTTAAATTATAGGGTTTGGAGATTCGTTTTTTTATAAATTTGAATAAAATTGAAAATAAATCTAATATATAAAATTCTTCTGTCACGGTTTTAGAGGCTGAACTCCTCCGAATCGGCTGAACCGATTCTCATGAAATTTTGTGAGCATATTGGGTAGGTCTGAGAATCGGCCGACGTCTACCTTTTTTTCGCTACGTGTCTAGGGTCTTGAGATCAAAACGTGGACCCGGGTCAATGAAAGCTGTTGATGATGGGTGATGGGTGATGGTGACTAGGGTCTCGAGATATAGGCCAAAACGTGGACCCGGGTATCCCTAGAATGTGTTTGCCCAATATGGATATCAAATGAAAGCTGTTGATGAGTGCTATAGTACAGGATAATTTTCATAAACTGGGAGGCTAGGGTCTCGAGATATAGCCCAAAACGTGGACCCGGGTACCCCTAGAAGGTTTTTATAGAATATGGATATCAAATGAAAACTGTTGATGAGTGCTATAGTACAGGATAATTTTCATACAACTGGGAGGCTAAGGTCTCGAGATATAGCACAAAACGTGGACCCGGATACACGTAGAATGTGTTTATACAATATGGATAACAAATGAAAACTGTTGATGAGTGCTATAGTACAGGATAATTTTCATACAACTGGGAGGCTAGGGTCTCGAGATATAGCCCAAAACGTGGACCCGGGTACCCCTAGAATGTGTTTTTACATTATGGGTATCAAATTGAAGCTGTTGATGTGTGCTATAATACAGAGTAAGTTTTACACCGATGAGTGACTAGCGCCTCGAGATACAGGCCAAAACATGGACCCGGATACCCCTAAAATGTGTGTGTTATGGATATCAAATGAAAGCTGTTGCTGAGAGCTCTAAAGTTCATTGTGATATTCGATTTAGCCGCATCAACCTGGCAAAACTGATAAATATGCATGCGAAGCCGAAATAAATACAAGAATTAATATTACCCACATACCTATTTACATACGTCCTATTTGATTTGCATAAAATTTCTTATATAAATTTGCCTATTTACGATGCTTTTTTCCGGGAAGTATACCAGAGACGGACTGGGACTGGGATTAGAACTAGGACTGGGACTGAGACTGAGACTCGGAGTGGGCTGGGACTAAGACTCGGAATGGGACTGGAACAAATACATACCACCCTCTGGGACTGGCAATAAGAGATGAAGAAGAAGGAGAAAAACTTGAGAGAAGAGAAAATAGAGAAGGAGACTGAGAAAGAGAAAGAGGAGTAAATAAAAAGATTAGGAAAAAGCGTAGAGGGGTAGGGCAGAGTTGGACGGAAAAAGCTTATTAAAATGTATGCAGATAGACCAAATTTAGGGCAGAACAACGTCTGCCGGGTCTGCTAGTAAGTAATAAAATGAACACAATGTAAATTTAAACAACGAACCATATATATACGTATTTGACGTTTGTTGATATTTTGTCAGCCGGTTCGTACTTGATTGACTATAGCCATCATCCGGTGGCAAGATCCTGAGCCAGATAAATAATTTTGCATTTAAATGCAACAACAACGAATTGAGCCAGATAATTCCAGATAGAAGTTTAGTTCAATTTGTGAGCCAGATAATTTGTTAATTACTTGTCTTTAGTTTGGCATCACTCCCTTTAATAAACCTACTTTTTCAAATATAGTTGTCGCTGCTTAGCCTTTCGCCGTATGAGTTAAATGAAAAACAATGGCGATATCTGCCTATCACATTTGACGTGTGCGAAAATATCACGACATCTGCTTCTCAAGTCTCTCAATGATCCAGAGCATTCCCGTGAGAATTGAGCGTGAGCCGGAGCTGTAAAACTCACTGGATGACGCCATATGTAGAGCAGCTGATGATTGTTGACACCGTTAGAAAATACACGCGTTGATGCCGCTGATGTTTTTAGCTTTTACTCTTCTTTTATTTACGCAGTTTTTATCAGCTTTTATAAATATTTCTTCTAATAATAAAAGGAATACTATTAGGGGAAAAAGAAAGGTTACGCTACAAAGTCCCATGAAACATTTTTGTATTTTATTCGCCTTTTACGACAGGCATAATTGCCGCGAATATATTTTAAGCCCCCTAAATTGCTGAGGGGAAGATTTTTCAGTCATCCCGGTTGGTACACAGCAAGTTTTTTGCGCAATCTCATATTCCTCGATTTTGTGCAGGAGATAACCCAACGGTGGTCATACGAAGCTGTCCGCCTAGCTTATGCCCATTTTGGAACATTTCCTCGCCATCTTATCTACAACAGTTAGATGCCTTATAAACGCCAGCCAGGCTCGACAGCTCCAAACGATATCCGACTTTATCACGTTTAATTCGAATACCTTTCCAACGGCCTGGCTATCGACAGAGATCGGCACACTGATAACTGGGAGAATACTATCTTTTAGCAGTCTGACTGCTGTCTCTATGGCATAGACCTCCGCCAGGAAGGCATGAATTAGGAAGTCGATATGATTGATTTACCTGCAGATGATTTAAGTAAATTCCAACTACAGTTCCCTTTTCCATTTTCGAGCCGTCCGTGTTGATTATTATACCCCTACCACTGGCTAGGCCTTCGTCTTATTCCTGCTTATCCCTTTCATATATCTTACTTGACATGTTCGCTACGATCTTGAAAATGGCCAGATCAATTCAAGGGGGTGTCCGAATAATGAGCTTGAATCATTCTACTTAAAACCATTGTAATGATTGTTCGCAGAAAAGAGAGTTCTCTTCCGTGGTTTGTTGTTTTTTGTTATGTGGCGCCGCATAAACTACGGAACCAGTCCATTCTACACATTGCTCGCGTTACTGAAACTTTTCCTGCCTACCTTTTGCAAAATTATTCGCGCACACATGTGTGTGTGTGTTTTTTATTTGCACTAATGTTTTGTTCACGGCTGCTCATTGTATGCCATTGTGTCATACGCCAAAATGCTAACAGTTGTTCTTAATCCATCTTTTGTTTTGAAGCTCACTATGATGGCAAGCTGATAGCTGACTTGCCAACTGAACTTACTGGGACTTTTGCTCCTAAATATAAATTTAAACAAAAACTTACATACTATATACATACTGACGTAACTACGCTGTGCACACGCACACAGCTATATTTATTTAAATGATATAGAAATTGCAAATTTGTTTGTGGTTATCAAACTTTGGTTGAAATTTTTCGTTTGCGGTTATTGAAGTTAAAATTTATTTTAATTGTGTTTTCACACATTAAAATTTTTCCTTGAACGTTGAAAATTTCATTTTGTTTTGCTTTAACCCTCTAACCAGTGAGAGTACCTAAGGACAAGCATGTGACTCACTGGCCTCCAGTGGAGAAGAAGATTTTAGCAGCGAAAATGACTCTAGTGAAGAAAACTACGACGCAGCGTACTAGAGGACTAGAGGACGAACATTTTATATCCCATGCCTTTTTCATGAATATTTCTCCAGCTAGAGGTACTTCCGATGAGCTAATATCTTTACCGACGGATACGATTCCATAGACTTCCCCTCCACTTTCAAAGTAGAGAGTTCGTTCGCCATTACCAATAGTGGAAGCCGCCAGCCCAGCAGTTGAGCCAATCAATGATGGTCTCACTGAAAATAAAAACTGCTCCCTCATCTTTGAACATTCAATATCTTATATCAATATTGTAACGAATTTAGTGAAACTCCGCTTATTTCACACCTTCTACTAACGTTCGTATCGCTAAACTGTTGAATAAATAACTCCAATATTCAGTAATGCAAAATGGTCTTTATTAAAGTACTTCACAATAAACCTAATACTTCGCAACCAATAGCGTGCTTAAATCAAGCTAATTCAGCTTACTCAGCTTTAACTCCTTTTATACTCTGCAATGTCTCGTCCGCATACTTCTAGGCGTTTCTATTTCTAGAATTTACTACTCGTTTACAAGCTATAAATTTCTCAACTATAACTACAGTTGCACGATTATTATAGATTCTCACACAGCCCATGCGCGTGTATATGTGAGTGATACTTCCACAGATGATTGCCTACTTTTGGGAGTATCTCAGATATATGCATGTGTTTTCGCGTTGCTCTCCGCTGCTTGTATGGACATATGTACAGACATAATGATTGATTTGTTGATGTGCATACAAGTCACTGCTTAGTATTGGCTTAGAGATGATAGTATTCCTTAGTGTTGCTAATATTCGTCACACTGCCCTCCACCTAAGTCTGGTCGTCCCGATCAGACAAATATCTCGATCTAAAAGCTGCCAGCCTTTCCAAATGAACCACTTTCAATTTGGTTCGTGGTTTGCCAATGGTTTGTATGCGGTACACTACATCGTTGATCCGTTTTACAACTTTATATGGACCTTCCCAATTGCACTGCAATTTCGGGGACAGACCTATTTTTCGTTGTGGGTTGTATAACAGCACCAAATCTCCTTCCTGAAAACCTTCCGAATTAATGTTCTTGTCGTACCTGTGTTTCATCCTAGTACTTATTATCCCGATTCGTTCCCTCGCACTCTGTTGTTTGGCCAATGAACTACTTCGTAGAGCTTGCGCTTGATGGATTGGCTTCGCATAATCAGTATCGTTCCCAAGTTTCACAACAGTAGTGCGCCCTGGCTTGAAACTATCCTCACATTCTTTCTGGGAAATTCCTTCCTTCGTTTTTGTGCGTACATTTAGTTTTGTCAATGCCAGTGTTTCTCGCGCAGGTACTTTTGGTTTCGCTTTATTTGGCCCATTCGATCAATCAACTTTTGCCCGATCTACTGCCTTTGACTTTGGTGGTCTTTGTCCAATTGCCTCCACCAGCACTCGCTTACTGCTGTGGCCTCTCTCGTAGACGACATTAAGTGGCACATCTATGTTTTTATATCGCATCGCCTGGCTTTGCATATCGATCTTGGCGTCGATTAAGAAGTCCACTCCAATTATGATTTCATCAACAATCTCTGCCACTATAAAATTGTGTAATACCATGACGTTTCCAATTTCTACTTCACATGCTACTTCTCTAATTACCTCGGTGTCCTCTCCCATGGCTGTACGTAATCTAGCTCCAAGCAATGGTCTTATCTTCTTGTTGACTAAATCCGATTGAATTATGGAATGAGATGCACCCGTATCTACAGTCAGTAAACGTTCCTCTCCATTCACATGTCTTCCGACAGTAAGATTGCTCAACCTTCTTCCAATCTGCGAGATAGAGATTATGGGGCATTCAATTGCGGGATCCAGCTGTCTCCCTTGCGGCTGACTCGCAGTAGTTTAACGATTGAGTGGTCTTGGAGATTTGCTGTTGTTGTTGTTGTAGCGATTAGGTTACTCCCCGAAGGCTTTGGGGAGTGTTATCGATGTGATGGTCCTTTGTCGGATACAGATCCGATACGCTCCGGTAACACAGCACCATTAAGGTGCTGGCCCGACCATCTCAGGAACGATTTATATGGCCACATTAAACCATCAGGCCATCCCTCCCTCCCCACCCCCCAAGTTCCATGAGGAGCTTGGGGTCGCCACAGCCTCGTCTGTTAGTGAAACGGGATTCGCCGCTCGAAGGTGAGGTTGACAATTGGGTTTGAGAAGCTATATATTGCGCTACACAACCCCTTGAATCCCTTGGAGATTTGCTCATCTCCTTCAGCTCTTCGTTTACGACCACCCACATTGTTGGAACTATTAGGGTTGGTACTGCAATAACGCTCAATGTTCCCTGGCTTTCCACACTTAAAGCATTTGGCTGTATCATTATTCTTCTGCTGCGTTCCATTCAATGCTTCCAAAATTGCGTCTACCCACTCTGGTATTTCCACTTCAACACGATGGGCTTTGTATTCTGGCTTACTCAAAAGTGACGCTGTTTCCTGAGTCAGTGTATGGGATACCGATTCAGTAAATGTTAGCTTTGGGTTTGCGCATGTAGCTCGCTTCGTTTCGGCGTTCCTTATGCCATTTATAAAACTCTGAATCTTTATTCTCTCAGTGTACTCCACCGGTGCGTCCAAACGAGCCAACCTTTCAACATCAGAAGCAAACTCTTGCAAAGTCTCACTAGCTTTTTGGTAGCGGTTTTGCAACTCTATTTGGTATATCTGTTTCCTGTGTTCGCTTCCGTATGGCCTGTCTAGAGCGCTCATCAATGTTTCATAACTGTTCCGTTCGTACTCTGGAATTGTCTGTAAGATTTCAGCTGCAGGCCCTTTCAATGCCACTAACAGTGCAGCAACTTTATCTTCAGCAATCCAGTTGTTCACTGCTGCGCTCTTCTCGAACTGTAGCTTAAAGACTTGGAAAAGAACAGAACCGTCAAAAGATGGAGTTTTTACCGTCGTATTACTCGCTGAAGCAGCCGGGCGATTAAGTTGTTGTTGTTGTTGTAGCGATTAGGTTGCTCCCCGAAGGCTTTGGGGAGTTATCGATGTGATGGTCCTTTGTCGGATACAGATCCGATACGCTCCGGTAACACAGCACCATTAAGGTGCTGGCCCGACCATCTCGGGAACGGGGCGATTAAGTTGCAACCCCTTGATACGTCCTCTCAAAGCATCCAACTCGGCCATTTTTTCCTCGAAACTGCATTATTTTCTCGTCCATACGTGCATCGAGTTTTGATGATATGCGCGCCTCTTCTGCTTCGACTTGTACTGTTATGCGCGGCTCTTGTTCTTTCAGTTGTGTTTCCATCTTGGTTGTTATACGAGTCTCCTGCGATTCCAGTCGAGTTGAGATGACATTTGCAACGACATTACTGAAATGCATGTCTCCTGTGCTTCCATCTTGGACGTTAAACGTATCTCCTGTGATTCCAGTTGCGATGACATGTTTGTGGATATTTGTGATGACATTTCGGACATTTGTGCCGATACTGCGGCCGATATCATGTTCAGGTGTGTTCGCCATTGTCTGCGGTATTTCATTTCTCTCCTCCAATTTCGTTGTCTCATCGCCATCAAGATGAAAGACATACTCTTCCACGTTAGTTCCTTCTGATTCAATTGCCTCTCGTAGTCGTGCCTGAAGTTCGAGTTTATTGCCGCTTGTATTCAATCCACGGGCTTCCAACTCCTTTTTAAGTTGCTGTATCCTTAATTCACTTAACTTTGCCATGCCCAAGTTGTATTCGAAGTCTTCGTAATTTATTCAAAATTCCTTTTTTGACACCAATTGTAACGAATTTATTGAAACGCCGCTTATTTCACACCTTCTACTAACGTTCGTATCGCTAAACTGTTGAATAAATAACTCCAATATTCAATAATGCAAAATGGTCTTTATTAAAGTACTTCACAATAACACCTATACTTCGCAACCAATAGCGTGCTTAAATCAAACTGATTCTGCTTACTCAGCTTTAACTCCTTTTATACGCTGCAATGTCTCGTTCGCATACTTCTAGGCGTTTCTATTTCTAGAATTTACTACTCTTTTACCAGGTATAAATTTCTCAGCCATAACTACAGATGCACGATTATTATAGCTTCTCGCATAGCCCATGCGCGTGTATATGTGAGTGATACTTCCACAGATGATTGCCTACTTTTGGGAGTATCTCAGATATATGCATGTGTTTGTGCGTTGCTCTCCGCTGCTTGTAGTGACATATGTATAGACATGCTGATTGATTTGTTGAAGTGCATACAAGTCATTGCTTAGTATTAGCTTAGAGATGATAGTATCCCTAAACTATTTAATCGATTTTATTCAAATTTACACACCGTGTGCAGTTTGATCCAACTTGAAAGATGGATAGCGTTTGTGTGAAGTTTCTTTTAGGAAAGTGGACCATAGACCGACCTTTTCGAACAACTGTTCGATTTGCCTAAAATTGGCCATTTAGGTAGCTCTATGGTACAGGGGCCTACTGGGACTGATACTGGGACTTTGACTAGGATTGGGATTGCGACTGTGGGAGCGGAACTGTGACTGGGACTGGTATTTGGCCTGGAATTGGGACTGGGACAGGCACTGGGTCTTGGAGTTGCACTTGGGGTGGGCCTGCGACTGGGAAAAAGGGATGGAGAAGAACTAGAGAGAAGAGAAAAGAGGGAAGGAGAAAGAGATAGAGTTAGACGAAGATAGAGAGATATGGATAGATGGAGCGGAAAAGGAGTGAGGGATAAGACGGAGAGGGAGAAATAGACGCAACCATACCACTACTGAGGTAAAATGTCAGTCAAATGTAGTTAAATACCATAGAGTTATTGCAAACTTTGTTTAGGTTAGTACTTTAGGAAAAGTAGGCGTGGTGTTTAACCGATTTTGATTATCTTCACTCAGTTTATATCATTGGCCAAAGATAGTTTCTCTGCCAAATTTCAATATAATATTTTTAACGGCTTTTGATGTACAGCTTGTTAAACTTCCAAATTTTCTTCTTCTAAATGCCCAGAAACCTGGGCATCCAAACAGGCATCTGATTGAAGAGGCCACATCTCCCACGATCTTGAGTGGTCATCTCCGTAAGCATTGTAAGGAAATACGGTACCTGAGAACACAGCCGTATGAAGCAAAAATGCACAAGCAGGTCCTCAGTGATATCCATAAACAGGCGTCGGCCCGATATGCCACGAATTGCCCGGCGAATCCAGTTCGTAAAGAAAAATACCAAGACCTCGCAGAAGAGCAACGCACTCTCCCTAGGGAAACGCTTGTCATTCTCAATCATTTCGATCTGGGTACTGGAAAAGGTTAAATTCTTACCTATTCAGAATCAACCCGGACATACATAACGTGTGTCCTGCTTGCATATGGGGACATATGACAACAACCATATTTTCAATTGCAATGTGGAAGCAACGCTTTTAACACCCCTCTCTCTATGGTTCGGCCCCTTTGAAACTGCAAATTTCCTTGAGCTCCCGTTAGAGAATATTGATGACAATTTGTAATCGGTCAGGCCTATTGGATGGGGCGAAGCACTGCTACAACAACAACAGCAATATACATGGAAGTCTATATCTATCTCGACTCCTTTATATCTGTACAACCAACCGTTATCCAATCAAAGTTATAACACCCTGTATACAAGTACAGCTGGGTATAAAATTTTTACGTATTAAAAAACCAATAAATTTAAATTGTCTACAAATACTCCAAGTGGTATCGCTTGGCAGGGGATGACTGTTTTTTGCGTAAGTGAATGGGTGATGAATTCATTAGTCGAATGTAGTTGACAGCGTGACTTTGCCTTGGTTTTTTTTTCATTTTTACACACATTTGTTCACATACACACACATCTGTATGCATAAGTGATTGTGTGAGATCGCTTAATTTTCACTTTGCGCACTGATTGCGTAAAGTTTTTATACTCAGCTGAGCAGAGCTCACAGAGTATATTAACTTTGTTCGCATAACGGTAATCCGTAACGGCATAAACTAATCGAGTTAGATATAGACTTCTGTATATCAAAATGATCTGGGTGAAAAAAGAAATTCATTTAGCCATGTCCGTCCGTCCGTCCGTCCGTCTGTCCGTCCGCCTGTAAACACGATAACTTGAGTAAATCTTGAGGTATCTTGATGAAATTTGATATGTAGGTTCCTGGGCGCCCATCTCAGATCGCTATTTAAAATGAACGAAATCGGAGTACAACCACGTTCACTTTTTCGATATCGAAAATTTCGAAAAACCGAAAAAGTGCGATAATTCATTACCAAAAACAGATAAAGCGATGAAACTTCATAGGTGCTTTGACCTTATGACGCAAAATAGAAAATTAGAAAAATTTTGGACAATGGGCGTGGCACCGCCCACTTTTAAAAGAAGGTAATTTAAAAGTTTTGCAAGCTGTAATTTGGCAGTCGTTGAAGATATCATGATGAAATTTGGTAGGCACGTTACTCCTATTACTATATGTCTGTTAAATAAAAATTAGCGAAATCGAATAACGAACACGCCTACTTTTAAAAAAAAAATTGTTTAAGTCAAATTTTAACAAAAAATTTAATATCTTTACAGTATAAAAGTAAATTATGTCAACATTCGACTCCAGTAATGATATGATGCAACAAAATACAAAGATAAAAGAAAATTTCAAAATGGGCGTAACTCCGCCCTTTTTCATTTAATTCGTCTAGAATAGTTTTAATGCCATAAGTCGAACAAAAATTTATCAATCCTTGTGCAATTTGGTAGGGACATAGATTCTATGACGGTAACTGTTTTCTGTGAAAATGGGCGAAATCGGTTGAATCCACGCCCAGTTTTTATACACAGTCGACCGTCTGTCCTTCCGCTCGGCCGTTAACACGATAACTTGCGCAAAAAACAATATATCTTAACTAAACTTAGTTCACGTACTTACCCAAAGTCACTTTATCTTGGTATAAAACATGGCCGAAATCCGACTATGACCACGCCCACTTTTCCGATATCGAAAATTACGAAAAATGAAAAAAATGCCATAATTCTGTACCAAATACGAAAAAAGGGATGAAACGTGGTAATTGGATTTTTATTGACGCAAAATATAACTTTAGAAAAAAACTTTGTAAAATGGGTGTGACACCTACCATATTAAGTAGAAGAAAATGAAAAAGTTCTGCAGGGCGAAATCAAAAGCCCTTGGAATCTTGGCAGGAATACTGTTCGTGGTATGACTTACATAAATAAATTAGCGGTACCCGATAGAAGATGTTCTGGGTCACCCTGGTCCACATTTTGGTCGATATCTCGAAAACGCCTTCACACATAAGACTAAGGGCTACTCCCTTTTAAACCCCTCATTAATACTTTTAATTTGATACCCATATCGTACAAACACATTCTAGAGTCACCCCTGGTCTACCTTTATGGCGATATCCCTAATATCCATCTATAGAACTATGGCCCACTTCCTCTTAAAATACTCTTTAATACCTTCCATTTGATACACATGTCATACAAACACATTCCAGGGTCACCCTAGGTTCATTTCTCTAAATGGTGATTTGCCCTTTTTTGCCTCCAAAGTTCTCAGCTGAGTATGTAATGTTCGGTTACACCCGAACTTAGCCTTCCTTACTTGTTTTTGAATAAAAACGTTTGATTAATTGTATTTCATAACATCAGCGGGTAGATATTACGTTAAAAAGCGGAAAAATATATACTCGGATGACACACTGAAAGGCCAGGGATGTTGCAAATGTGATATTAGAAAGTTAACAACCACGCCTACTGTAGCATTCACTCATTAAGTTATTCATTCATTTGTACAAACATATATTTCGACCCGTTTTGGAATGTCTTAAAATACATTGACTCTTACATACATGTTAATACATTTGTACATACATATGGGGTATTCCATCCCATTTCGACCAATTTTGAACCCGACCCCTTTAGAATTGGCTGAAAGTTTTTCTTCTTTTTCTAGCTTACGAAAGACGCTTTTCAGAATTTTTTCAAATTTTTTTATCCAACTCAAAAAAAGTTATGAATTTTAAAAAAAATACCGTTTTTGTTTTCAAAATGCTATAACTTTTTCAAAAATTGAGCGTTTGGGATCTTTTTTTTTTAATTTGTTTTTAAATGTACTTTTCGGAAAAAATACAAAAAAATGTTTAAAGTTTATTTTTTTAATTTTTCAGTTTTTCGAGATTTTTCGAATTTCGCAATTTTTTTTTTCTCATAAAAAACTTCAATCAATTCTGCTATCATCCCCACTAATCTCGGAGTGGCCGATTTTTTTTATATTTTTTTTTTAACGACAACGACACGATTCTAGACTTATCCAGATAACCACACAGAAATGATGCCTGAAGGGTACCAAATTGATCCCGAAATAGTCCCGAAAAAGTTCCGAAATTACCCTGACGGGCTCCCGGACGGATCTCAGAAACCATCCAGAAAATATCCAGGAAGGGTCCCTAAATTATCCCGACTAACTCCAGAAAAAGTTCCGAAATGGCTCCGAGGGGATCCACGATGGATCGCGAAAACCATACAGAAATGATTCCGGAAGGATTCCAAAATGATCCCGAAATAGTCCGGAATTGACCCAGATGGGATCCCGCACAGATCCAGAAATGATCCCGGAAGGGTGCAAAAACTATCCCGGAAAAGTAACAAAAAATTCCGAAATGGTTCCTACGGCATCCCGGACGGATCCAGAAATGATCTCGGAAGGGTCCCCAAATGATCCCAAAATGGTCCCGAAATGGCCCTGATGGATCCGGCAAACCATGAAGAAATTATGCCGAAAGGGTCCCAAAATGATCCCGAAATAATACAGAAAAAGTCACGAAACGACCCCTAGAGGATCCCCAAATGATCCCGTATTAGCCCCGAAAAGTTCCCGAAATAACCACGACGGGATCCCGGACAAATCCCGAAAACCATCCAGAAATGATGCCGAAAGGGATCCCAAATGATTCCGTAAAAGTCCCGCATTGATTCCGACGGGATCCCGAACGGATACCGAAAATCATCCAGAAGTGACGCCGGAAAGGTCCTCAAATGATCACCTAATAGTCCCGAAATGACCCTTAAGGGGTCATGGACGGATCCCATAAACCATCCAGAAATGATGCCGAAAGGGTTCCCAAATGATCCCGTATTAGTCGCGAAGAAGTCCCGAAATGACCCTGACGGGATCTCGAACGCACCCCTAAATGACCCGGACGGGATCCCGGACAGATCCCGAAATCCATCCAGAAATGATCTTGGGAGGGACCCCAAATGATCCCGAAAAAGTCCCGCAATGATTCCGAGGGGATCCTGATCGGACACCGATAACCATCCAGAAGTGATGCCGGAAAGGTCCTCAAATGATCACCTAATACCAAAATGACCCTGACGGCATCCCGCACTGATCCCAAAATCCATCCAGAAATGATCTTGGGAAGGTCCCAAAATTATCCCGAAATAGTCTCGGAAAAGTTCACAAATTACCCTGACGGGTTCCCGGACGAATCCTGAAAGCCATCTCTAAATGATCCTGAAAAAGTCCCGAAATGACCCTGACTGGACCCCGAAAGGATCCCGAAAACTATCCAGAAATGATGCCGGAAATGTCCTCAAATGATCACCTAATAGTTCCGAAAAGACCCTGCGGGATCCCGAACGGATCCCGACAATTATCTAGAAATGATGCCGAAAGGGCCCGCAAATGATCCCGTATTAGTCGAGAAAAAGTCCCGAAATGAACCCGACGGGATGCCGGACGAATCCCAAAAACCAGGTAGAAATGATGCCGGAAGGGGCACCAAATGATCCCGAAAAAGTCCCGAAATAATTCCGACGGGATCCTGAGCGGATACCGAAAACCATCCAGAAGTGATGCCGAAAAGGTCTTCAAATGATCACCTAATAGTCCCAAAATGACCTTACGGCATCCCGGACAGATCCCGAAATCCATCCAGAAATGATCTTGGGCGGGTCCCAAAATTATCCCGAAATAGTCCGGGAAAAGTCCAGAAATTACCCTGACGGATACCGGACGAATCCTGAAAACCAATCTTAAATGATGCCGAAAAAGTCCCGAAATGACCCTGATGGGACCCGGAAAGGATCCCGAAAACTAACCAGAAATGATGCCGGAAAGGTCCTCAAATGATCTCCCAATAGTTCCGAAAAGACCCTGACGGGATCCCGAACGGATCCCGACAACTATCCAGAAATGATACCGAAAGGGCCCGCAAATGATCCCGTATTAGTCGAGAAAAAGTCCCGAAATGACCTCGACGGGATGCCGGACGAATCCCAAAAACCATCCAGAAATGATTTTGGAAGGGACCCCAATGATCCCGAAAAAGTCCCGCAATTATTCCGACGGGAATCTGAACGGATACCGAAAACCATCCAGAAGTGATGCCGGAACGGTCCTCAAATGCTCACCTAATAGGCCCAAAATGACCCTGAGGGCATCCCGGACAAATCACGAAATCCATCCAGAAATGATCTTGGGAAGGTCCCAAAATGATCCCGAAATAGTCTCGGAAAAGTCCAGAAATTACCCTGACGGGTTCCCGGACGAATCCTGAAAGCCATCCTTAAATGATCCCGAAAAAGCCCCGAAATGACCCTGACGGGATCCCGAAAGGATTCCAAAAACTATCCAGAAATGATGCCGGAAAGGTCCTCAAATGATCCCCTAATAGTTCCGAAATGACCGTGACGGGATCCCGAACGGATCCCGACAACTATCCAGAAATTATGCCGAAAGGGTCCGCAAATGATCCCGTATTAGTCGAGAAAAAGTCCCGAAATGACCCCGACGGGATCCCGGACGAATCCCAAAAACCATCCAGAAATGATGCCGGTAGGTATCCTAAATGATCCCGAAATAATCCCGAAATGACCTCGTCGGCATCCCGGACGGATACCGAAAATTATCCAGAAATGATGCCGGAAAGGTTCCCAAATGATCCCCTAATAGTCCCGAAATTACCCTAATGGGATCCCGGACGGATCCCGAAAACCATCCAGAAATGATGCCGAAAGGGTTCCCAAATGATCCCGTATTATTCGCGAAAAAGTCCCGAAATGACCCCGACGGGATCCCGGACGGATCCCGAAAACCATCCAGAAATGATGCCGAAAGGGTTCCCAAATGATCCCGTATTAGTCGCGAAAAAGTCCCGAAATTACCCTGACGGGATCCCGGACGGATCCCGAAAACCATCCAGAAATGATGCCGGATGAGCCCCAAAATGATCCCGAAAAAGTCCCCAAATGACCCCGACGATATCCCGGACGGATCCCGAAAACCATCCAGAAATGGTGCCGGAAGAGCCCCCAAATGATCACGAAAAAGTCCCCAAATGACCCCGACGATATCCCGGACAGATCCTGAAAACCATCCAGAAATGATGCCGGAAGAGCCCTCAAATGATCCCGAAAAAGTCCCCATATGACCCCGACGAGATCCCGCACGGATCCCGAAAACCATCCAGAAATGATGCCGGAAGGGTCCCCAAATGATCGCGAAATAGTCCCGAAATGATTCCGGAATAGTCCCGAAAATGTTCCAAAATAACCCCGACGGGATCCCGGACGGATCCCGTAAACTATACAGAAATGATCCCGGAAGGGTCCCAAAATGATCCCGAAATAGTCCCGAAAAAGTCCCGAAATTACCCCGGCGTAATCCCGGACCGATCCCGAAAACCGTCCAGAAATGATCCCGGAAGGGTCTCGATATGACCCTTACGGTATTACAAATAAGGTGAAGCTAATTATAAAACCATGTTAATAAGGCAGCAGGCGCATTGGAGCGAATAAAAAGTTAGATAGAAACATACAGGTAAAGCTAATAAAAGCGTGCTAATAAAAACAATTGATGGAGGGGGATGGCGGGAGTAGAGGAGAGGGCCACTGATCGTTCCTCCAAAATTGTCTAGATCTCGTTCTGTATGTACCAGATACCAAAAACTATTGATTTAGGAGAAAATTTAGATTGAGTTATAACAATTTATGGAATTTATACCAGAGGGGGAGATAAAGGGGGGCGGGCGGAGGGTGTCACTGCTTACTTTGTAAGCCCTCGACTTATTTGACCCTTTGAGTCTGTGATATTGGTGAAGGCCAGTATACGTAAAGTTATAATGTGTAAAAATTATGAAAAATAATTTCTCGAAGGGTCGTGGGACCCCCACCCCTCTTTCCATGTTCGAAAAAAATTTCGCTAGTAGACTACTGTCTGTGTCCCAAATTTCATCAAAATCCGTGTAGCCATTCTGGCGTGATTCAGTCGCAAAGACGAAAAAATATAATAATTAAATTATAACTGTTCCTAGGGGGCGGGGACCACGCCCCTTTTGAAAATTATATAGCTAGTAGATCCTTCTAGACTATTGGCTATATGTGTGCAAAATTTCATCCAAATCGGTCCAGCCGTTCTTGCGTTATTGAGTCACAAAGACAAACGTCTGGACAAACATCCAAACATCCAAACATCCAAACATCCAAACTTTCCCATTTATAATATATATTAGATATTAGATTAGATTAGATATTTAAAAAAAATTTTCTCTCCTTTTTGTAGAAAACTTATTCCCATACGATGCCACAAAATTTTAAATCGTTTCTATTTGTAGATTATTTAAAAATGGCTTTTGTGTATGCAAAAGGTACCCGGGTTATGTTTTGAAAATATATATTTCTATCTTTACATTTACTTTGTTTTATAGTTCTTTCTTAATGAAAAAGTAAATTTTGCATTGAATAAACACCATACCTTCTTCTATAAAAAAGTTTTATCTGACTAGCTCGACCTCCGCGTTCTTAGTTATACGAATATAAGTAAATATAAGCCGTGTTTTTATACTCAGTTGAGCAGAGCTCACAGAGTATATTAACTTTGATTGGATAACGGTTGGTTGTACAGGTATAAAGGAATCGAGATAGATATAGACTTCCATATATCAAAATCATCAGTATCGAAAAAAATTTGATTGAGCCATGTCCGTCCGTCCGTCCGTTAACACGATAACTTGAGGTATCTTGACGAAATTTGGTATGTAGGTTCCTGTGCACTCATCTCAGATCGCTATTTAAAATGAACGATATCGGACTATAACCACGCCCACTTTTTCGATATCGAAAATTTCGAAAAATCGAAAAAGTGCGATAATTCATTACCAAAGACGGATAAAGCGATGAAATTTGGTACGTGGGTTGAACTTATGACGCAGAATAGAAAATGAGTAAAATTTTGGACAATGGGCGTGCCACCGCCCACTTTTAAAAGAAGGTAATTTAGAAGTTTTGCAAGCTGTAATTTGGCAGTCGTTGAAGATATCATGATGAAATTTGGCAGGAACGTTACTTCTATTACTATATGTATGGCCAATAAAAATTAGCAAAATCGGAGAACGACCACGCCCACTTTAAAAAAAAATTTTTTTTTTAAGTGAAATTTTTACAAAAAATTTAATATCTTTACAGTATATAAGTAAATTATATCAACATTCAACTCCAGTAATGATATGGAGCTACAAAATACAAAAACAAAAGAAATTTTCAAAATGGGCGTGGATCCGCCCTTTTTCATTTGATTTGTCTAGGATACATTTAATGCCATAAGTCGAACAAAAATTTACCAATCCTTTTGAAATTTGGTAGGGGCTTAGACTCTAGGACGATAACTATTTTCTGTGAAAAAGGGCGAAATCGGTTGATGCCACGCCCAGTTTTTATACACAGTCGATCGTCTGTCCTTCCGCTCGGCCGTTAATACGATAACTTGAGCAAAAATCGATATATCTTTACTAAACTCAGTTAACATAATTATCTGAACTCACTTTGTATTGGTATAAAAAATGGCCGAAATCCGACTATGACCACGCCCACTTCTTCGATATCGAAAATTACGAAAAATGAAAAAAATGCCATAATTCTATACCAAATACGAAAAAAGGAATGAAACATGGTAATTGTATTGGTCTATTGACGCAAAATATAACTTTAGAAAAAAACTTGGTAAAATGGGTGTGACACCTACCATATTAAGTAGAAGAAAATGAAAAAGTTGTGCAGGGCGAAATCAAAAGCCCTTGGAATCTTGGAAGGAATACTGTACGTGGTATTACATATATAAATAAATTAGCGGTACCCGACAGATGATGTTCTGGATCACCCTGGTCCACATTTTGGTAGATATCTCGAAAACGCCACCACTCCCTTTTAAAGTTCTTATTAATACCTTTAATTTGACAAACACATTATAGAGTCTCCCCTGGTCCACCTTTATGGCGATATATCGAAAAGGCGTTCACCTATAGAACTAAGGCCCACTCCCTTTTAAAATACTCATTATCACCTTTCGTTTGATACCCATATAGTATAAACAAATTCTAGAGTCACCCCTGGTCCACGTTTATATCGATATTTCGAAAAGGCGTCCACCCATAGAACTAAGGCCCACTCCCTTTTAAAATACTCATTAACACCTTTCGTTTGATACCCATATAGTATAAACGCATTCTAGAGTCATCCCTGGTCCACCTTTATGGCGATATCTCGAAAAGGCATCCATCTATAAAACTAAGGCCCACTCCCTTTTAAAATACTCATTAACACCTTTCGTTTGATACCCATATAGTATAAACAAATTCTAGAGTCACCCCTGGTCCACCTTTATATCGATATTTCGAAAAGGCGTCCACCCATAGAACTAAGGCCCACTTCCTTTTAAAATACTCATTAACACCTTTCGTTTGATACCCATATAGTATAAACGCATTCTAGAGTCATCCCTGGTCCACCTTTATGGCGATATCTCGAAAAGGCATCCATCTATAAAACTAAGGCCCACTCCCTTTTAAAATACTCATTAACGCCTTTCGTTTGATACCCATATAGTATAAACAAATTCTAGAGTCACCCCTGGTCCACCTTTATATCGATATTTCGAAAAGGCGTCCACCCATAGAACTAAGGCCCACTTCCTTTTAAAATACTCATTAACTCCTTTCGTTTGATACCCATATAGTATAAACGCATTCTAGAGTCAACCCTGGTCCACCTTTATAACGATATCCCGAAAAGGCGTCCACCTATAGAACTAAGGCACACTCCCTTTTAAAATACTCATTAACACTTTTCATTTGATACCCATATCTTAAACAAATTCTAAAGTCACCCTTGGGCCACCTTTAATAACTTAAATAATAACTTAAATAATAATATTGATCTTATAGCTGAAGAGCCCCCCATAACAACCATTAGAAGTATTTCTGATTTGAATACTCATTCGAATTCTTATCAATTTAAATCTGTTTATGCCGTACATCAAAATATACGTAGTTTGCGTCGTAATTTCGATCTATTGGCAACAAATCTTGATGCTTTCCTGAACCTACCTAGCTTTATTTTTGTATCAGAAATCTGGATATATTCTTTTGAGATTGACGAATATAATTTACCTAATTATAAATTCTATGCAAGTGCTAATGATTCGTATCCAGCTGGCGGTGTAGGGGTTTTTGTTCATGATTCGTTTGACTGTAGCAAAATTGAACGACTTAGTCTCACTAGTGCTGACGCTATAAAGGTTTCGTGCTGCATTTGCAAAATAAACTTTGTATTTGTCTGTATTTATAGACTTCACTCGCAACCTTCTCAATTATTTATCGATGAGTTCAATTCATTATTAAGTAGTGTATCAACGACGAATCTTGTAATTTTGGGCGATTTTAATCTGGATCTATTAAGTACAAGCTCTGTACTTAATAATTATAACATGGTATTGGCAGATCATGGGTTATATTCACTTGTAAACGAAGCTACTAGACCAGTGGCAGGTACGTGTCTTGATCACGTACTGTGCCGCTTCTTTGGTTCTTCTTGGTCTGCCTGTTCCGCTATTAACTCGGACCTGGGTATCACGGATCACTGTATGAGTGGTATTCTCTTTAAAAACACAATGGTTGAGAAAGACGTTAGAAAAAGAAATAGGCATGTTGTGGAAAAAATTAATTTTGATCAACTAAATATTGAACTTCGCTTAAATATTTGGAGCAATGTATACGCCGAAGAAAATGTATCAAGGGCATACGGCTTGTTTTTAGATAATTTAATGCAATGCATTAACTCCTCAACATACTGCGTTAACAAAAAAGCATCAGAAATCAGACTCAAACCGTGGATAACTAAATGCCTTTTGAATAGAATTAGGTTCAAAAATAAATTAAAAAAAAAGTGCAACAAACATCCATGTGACACCAATTTGAAAACTCGTTTTAAGCAAATATGCAAACGAACTTAGTCAATAAATCCAAAGGTAATCCAAAAGAAGAGTGGAAAGTAATAAATAGGATTATTGATAAAAACACAAAAAGGCAAGATTCTCATTTTGTTTTACAAAAAGAAGGCGTTGATATTTCTGTTCCCATAGAAATAGCTAATGATTTTAATGAATATTTTACTTCAATTGTGAAGTCAAACTTTCCGCCAAATGTGACACCCCTTTGCGATTGTTGCTCTGATTTTGGAGTAGCTAAAGATTCTTTCAGAAGCAACAGCTTCTTTTTTGAGCCAATCTCAGGATCGGAAATTTTAACTGCAATCAAATCTTTGAAAAATAGTAATTCTTCCGGTCATGATGGAATCTCTAACGTTATGTTAAAGAAAATCTCATACAATATTGTTGATGTTTTAAAACATATCTTTAACTTGAGTGTTACAACTGGGATTTTCCCAGAACAATTAAAATTAGGAATTGTAATACCGATTCTCAAAAAAGGTAATAAAAAAGATATGGCTAACTATAGGCCGATTTCACTTTTGTCATCAATTACTAAAATTTTTGAAAAAATTGTAAAAGTAAGGATGTTATCCTACTTTGAAAAAATAAATTTTCTTAGTCCTTTGCAATTTGGTTTCAGGGATGGTCTTTCTACGGAAGATGCTCTTTTGGACTTCTGTTCAACTATATACAAGGGTATTGATTCAAAAAAAGATTGTGCTGGGCTTTTTGTGGACATTACAAAAGCATTCGATATGGTTGATCATGGCCGTCTTTTAAATAAGCTTTATGATTTGGGAATTCGTGGCTTGTTATACAATTGGTTTGTTTCTTATTTAGGAAATCGTACCCAAAGAGTGAAAATAGGCAACACTCTTAGTGAGACCAAAGTCATAAACTCTGGTGTACCACAAGGATCGGTTCTGGGTCCCATATTATTCCTTATCTATGTGAACTCACTATTTATTCAACCTTTTAAGGGCAAAGTCGAAGCATTTGCGGATGACCTAGGAATTGCATATAACTCAACGGATCCTTTAAATTTGATAGCGGATCTGAACCACGATATACACATACTTCGGTCATGGTTTGCGGAACATAAACTGGTTGTCAGCAATAAAACCAAATTAATGTGCTTTAGTCCAAAACTTCAAGAAGCACAAGATCTTAATATAACTTTTCACAGTGCAATATGCAAACGTAATATCCTATATAGTAACAAGTGCTCCAACCATCGTTATCAGTATTCTTTTCAAAATAATACAACATGTGACTCTAACTGCTTTGAAATTGAAAAAGTGAATAGCTTCAAATACCTAGGAGTCACAATTGACCGTAATCTATACTGGAATGAGCAAATCGCAACTGTAAGAAAATACTTACTTTCAACCAATCGTATACTTTACCGTCTTAGAAAATACGTTCCAAACCATGCACTGAAAACAGTTTATTATAGTATATTTCATTCAAAATTAGAATATGGAATAAGTTGCTGGGGTGGTGCTCACTCCAATAAAATAAATCAATTAACTGTACTGCAAAAATGTGCAGTAAGGAAAATTTTTAATTGTCCACGTCGGACTCACTCCTTTGACTTATTTAGAAGATCAAAAATATTCCCAGTTCGGCATTTGTTCTATTACAAAGTTTTAAAAATTTTTTACATGAGAGGTGGCTATTTGCAAAATCCCACACGAGGAATGTACAGCCTACGTAGTAACCATAGCACACTTGTTTCTTTACCAGTTTTTCGAACAACATTGTTTAGAAATTCCTACACTGTCTTATCCTGCAAACTTTTTAATTCCCTTCCAGAAAACATACGAGACATTAGATCCAGATCTGTGTTTTTAAAAGAAATAAAAACTTGGCTTTTTGAGTTTGATACCAACCAGATAGAAATTTTGATGCACTACGTTGTATAATATAGTCTTTAATTTTATATATGCATTGTATAGTTTTGAATTTTCTTTTTGCTGTTTTCTTATGAGGAATTCTGTAAACTTAGCTTTTGTATTCTTTCTTCAAATTGTTTCATGACTTAATTTAGTCAATTTATTTTTGAAATATCTTATTCTCATTTTAAATAAATTTTTTTTTATATATATCTTGTATTCTTTTTTTTGTTCACCCCACTACTACTATTTATACAATGGAATTTGTTAAAACATGATGTGACATACAACACTATTTTTATTATATAAAATAAAGATGTCACTAACTATTCTCTAAGTAATGATATTGTAGACATGTAAAATTAAGCTATCGAATATGTACATACGCTTATGAGAATAATGAAATAAATAATAATCTAATCTAATCTTTATGGCGATATCTCGAAAAGGCGTCCACCTATAGAACAAAGGCCCACTCCCTTTTAAAATATTCATTAACAACTTTCATTTGATACCCATATCGTACAAACAACACATTCCAGGGTTACCCTAGGTTCATTTTCCTACATGGTGATTTTCCCTTTTTTTGTCTCCATAGCTCTCAACTGAGTATGTAATATTCGGTTACACCCGAACTTAGCCTTCTTTACTTGTTTTTTTTTTTTACACGCGTATACGTTTCGTTTGTGCGTGAAAAAAACGTCTATCCTCGCTTAGATAGTGCTTAGGAGACCCATCTAGCGGCAGTTGTTAAACAACCAGCTGCAGCTACAGGGTATACCTAAAAGCGGAGACACAACCCTCTGTTGTATTTCTGTGTATAACATATAGCTGAATCAGTTGTGATAGATAGTGGACGCGCATAGAATACATGGAATTAGTGCAGAGGGTGAAACATGGACACATATTTCAGTTACATCTGATTATAATGCGTATTGAAATTTAGTAGTACTAATTTTATGCGTAGCAATTTCAGAGGTGTATTTAAAGTTTGTCGCTTGGCAGTCCATATAAAGTTTAAGCGTAAACGTATATAGACGTGAAAAAAAAAACACAGCTATAGTCAGGATTAGCTTGAAATCAAATAACCAAAGTCCTTTTTAATTTCAAACTTCACAGTCCACATTTTCTTTTAGCACACTGTGGGGAGTTGTTACTCAATTTTTACACACACTTATGCAATTGTTTTAGAATTTGTGTGGCCGGCTCTGGTGTACATCGTTGTGTTGCTAGCGTCAGAAGACTGATATGACTATATTCATTTTATTGTACTAATAGTCATACTGATTCAAATTAGTGTTTTCGTATAACACAGTTGACTTTCTTGCTCAATAAGACAATTGAGTACTGAAATGCTTCGTGGCTTATGAGCGGTTATTCATTTTACGAAGCATGACTATGTAAATGTGTTTTAGTGGATATAAGTGCTTGATATTCTTTGTTTGTGTACGCACTAATACTAATTTTTTGGTTAGTCCACTAATAACCTTCAGACATGAATAATTGCAGCTCACTGGTTTGGAAACAAGTAAAACTAATTAAGTTTTCGTTTTGCTCTTTTCATAAAAATATATAGCTAATATAATAGCAAATTTCTATAGAAATATCATTGAAATTTTAATTACGCACTTCAAACCAAAAATTTCCCCAAGGTCGAGTAAAACAAGTTCCTGTGTATAAATTGCTTTAACTTAAATGTACTGAAGTCTAGACGAAAACGTTTTTGCTTATTTTTATTCACACTACCCAATTATGTATAAATAGTGCCCACAAAATTGATCTTGGTGTACTTTATAGTTAAAAAACGGTGGAAATAGTTTTAAAATAAAATGAATTATTACTTCGCGCTCCTATTGGTCATATTAAGCTCCGTTTTGGCTGATACGAGTTCCGAATTTCGCATTGTAAAGGGCTATCCTTGGCCAATAGGAAATAGCCCATATTTGGTGTCAATACACCATTTGAACACAAATCGTTGCGTTGGCTCATTGGTCACTATGCAGAAAGTGGTTACAGCAGCGAATTGCGTGGCATTTTTACCAAAGAGCGAATTTACTGTTTCAGCTGGCGTAACGGATTTACGTGATATAACCTCAGTCGGACAAGCTCGCACTCTGGAGGATATATTTTGGCCATGTGATTATAATCCTCAAACAGCGCATATGGATATAACTATGATGAAAGTGCAAGGGTGGTTTTGCGAGAGTCCTACAGTAGGCTCAATATCATTTTGCGGAACACGATTAACAACGGGCAGGGATATGCAAGTTAGTGGATGGGGTTGGACAACTCCAAAGAATGGGAAGACTTCGAATATACTCCAATCTACTGTCTTGTCTATAGTAGCACAGAGCCAATGTGTGGATCGTTATAGGAGTGCAAGGAGAATTATAACACAATCAATGATTTGTGCTGCGCGTGGCAGATCTGATGCCGGCGTTGAAGATACTGGTGGACCGGGCGTTGTGGATGGACAACTTTGTGCAGTGGTATCACATAATCTGGGTTGTTCGCACTCCTGGTATCCGAGTGTTTTTACAGTTATAACTAATGAAAATGTTCAACGCTTTTTAAATGACGCAATAATTTTATAATTGCAGGGTGTTTTTATAAATCGACTACTGAGTGGAAAATCACCCTAACTCAGCTGAACGCCCCATTTCAAAACTCTGTTCTCATAAACGATACAGCTTGCGTTAAAACATATAACATTTGTGCTAAGATATAGTTTTTTCGGAAAGTTAGCTGAGATATGTTGATATTTCAATCAGCAGTCGAAATGACGATATATCTTTTTGTGTTATTTTTAAATAAATGTTTATAATTGCTATTTAATAAAAAAAAAAAACGTTTTTTTTTTGTATGCAATGAAAGTGTGACGCATGCAATTGACTTAAGCCAATTTCACACAGAGGACTAATGAAATAATTAGTCAAGTTTTCTACATTAAAGCCCTAATTGAACTCAATCTTCATACAAAATACAAATTCTTATTTATCTCATTATTCCTTTATTGAATGCCTGATCGAGTGATAAATCCAGCCGGTTTTGTTTGGTGCTTCGAATTTTATTGTCAATGTAACAAATGACAATCAAAATGAAATTATTTTCAATAAGTTACGAAAAATAGAAAAACACAAAAAAATTAAAAATTTAATTTTCGCTGCATTCGCTGAAAAAGGTTATATGGGTTTTTTCGAAAATAGGCATATATTTAGTTAGGTGCAATATCTATGGGTAGTTGCGCATGCATTTTATTTTGATTGTATTTATAGTTAAGAAGGAAGCAGCAGCTTTCCATTTTAACTATTTTTTGTAAAAACGAAATATTTTTTTGGGGCTGCTGACAGATATTCGCTTAATGAAGCAAAAGGCCCTGTATATAAAGGGAAACTTAATTGTTTCATTAAATATAATAGTAATTCGATTAAGTTTCTGTGCGAAAACGGTATTAGGTTGTGAGATCAAACTTTATTTTTAGCTTTAAAGTTCCCTCTTTAATGAATAGAACATGAGATAAAACGAAAATAATAAGTAAAGAAAGCATACATACATATGTTATCTAAGGACAAAAGGGAACGGGGATTTCACCTGCTTTGGACTATAAGGGTCGATCCAAGGGATGAAATAAAAGAAGGCGAAATGTGTGATATTGGCACAAGTTCAATATTTAATTCAATTGAGTTCGTATATTAATATTAACACGTAAAAACTCTTATGTTTTATATTAGAATTCAGTATGAGAGTTTCAACTTTACGTTAATTTTAGTTTTAACTTAAGCGTATTTGAAAGTTATTTAAATGAATAAGTTAAAATGAGATTATGTAACTCTGAACAATGATTTTAATTGAACGCACTACAACTATCGGTGGCACAAACACTGCGACGATCGGAATGCTTTCGTGCTGATACAGTTTACCTGTGTTGATTGATGAAAGTTGTAGACAAAAAGGAGAGAGAATTCAGGAGCGCACAGCGCTTTTATAGCCTTTCGAACACTGTTGGAAGTTCGAAATAGAACAGGGATGCTTCCCTATGGGACGACACGCAATTCACTTAAACATGGCGCCCCTGTTGCACTGGTGCAAGGGATGGTCTCAGTTTCTCGAGTGCGCGAATGGCCACATCGAGTTGCTTGTGCTGTTCTTTGAGTCGCTTTACCTGTTTGCGGGTTCCTCTGCTTTCTGTTTCTCTTTCTCCGAACTCTCGTTTGTGTAATAGGGTATGGTGTAGTTCATTACATACCTTGCAAGTTTCTGGACTTGAGCGTTGTCTTTTGTTGTCGTGCGAGCGAGCCAAACAATTTGGGCAGTGTTTGAACTGTCGCACTATCTCCTTACACTCGTTGACCGTCATTGCCCGGAACTCCTTACAAAACCGAAGAGGATGGTATCTGAGGCAGACCGTACATTTGTGAATGGCTGGATCTCGGGTGCCTTCTGTTGGTGGCCACAACCTGTAAATGTATAAATAAATAAGAAATTCTTTGCAAGCTTAATACTAATATATGTGATTGTGATCATTAAATGTCCGGTATAGAGTTGGCCTGTGGGGTATCAGATGCAATAGGAAGTGGACAGAGCTTAACAATCGGTCGTGTGAAAGTTCCATTTTGTGTCTTGACATCTGCCACTCGCACACGATTATCCGATCCATGATACACCTTCTCTACACGTCCTAATCTCCATTCGTTGGGGGGTGTTAGCTCGTTTTTAATGACGACGAAGTCGCCAATGGAAAGGTTTGTTTGAGGTATCTTCCATTTGTATCTCTGATGTAGCTCTTTGAGATACTCTTCTTTCCAGCGCAGGCTGAACTGTTGATGTAAGACTTTGAGTTTTTCCCATCTATTCTGAAGGGATAGATTGTCGAATCGGTGTTCTGGTATACCTAGGAGCGGCCCTCCACGCAAAAAATGTCCCGGAGTTAATGCTAGTAATACCTGGGGGTTATCGGACATGGGAGAGAGAGGTCGGGAGTTCAGGACTGCTTCGATTCGAGCAGTCAGAGTGGCTAATTCTTCAAAGGTAAGGGTATGGCTTCCAACTGTCCGTTTAAAATGATGTTTAAAACTCTTTACGGCTGCCTCCCACAGGCCACCCATGTGGGGAGCATTAGGTGGCAAGAAATGCCATTCAAATCCATGCAGGCTATACTTTGCACGTATGTCATCGGAGGTCTCTTTCAAAAATTTACGGAAATCTTTTTGAAAGGCGCGATTGGCGCCAACAAAGTTCTTTGCATTGTCTGAGAAGACTTGCTGTGGGAGACCTCGTCTACCAACGAAACGAGCGAATGCTGCCTGAAATGCTGTGGTTGACAAGTCTGAACAGGGCTCAAGGTGAATAGCTTTAGTCGAGAAGCAGATGAAAACGCAAACATATCCTTTAAGTAGTGGGGACTTCCGGAGCGTTGAAGATTTAATATCCAGCGGGCCTGCAAAATCTAAACCTGTGTAGGTGAATGGTAGGGAGAAAGTAGCACGCTCAGGTGGTAGAGCTGCCATAATTTGGGAACGGGTGTTTTGTTTAAAAATGGTGCAGGTTTTGCAGCAACGTATACAGTTTCTTACTTTCGATTTCAATCTAGTAATGTAGTACTCTTGCCTTGTTATTCGAACCATCAGTTGGTGTTCAGTGTGCATGAGGAGGTTATGTAGGAAGTTAAGAAAAAGATAGCATAATCTCGACGATTCCGGAATTATGACTGGGTATCTCTCGTTGTATGGTAGGTCAGCGTTGGCCAAGCGGCCGTCAACACGAAGAAGTCCATTTTCGTCTAGTAGGGGGTTTAACGTTAAAAGAGAGCTCTTTTTAGGAATTGGTTGCCTGTGGGTTAATTGAGAAAATTCTTTTGGGTAATGTCTTTCTTGTGCAAGTTTAATAAGGCGTGTTTTGACCCAGTGGATTTCCTTTTGTGTGATAACGACGGACTCGTAACGGGTAGGAGCAGTGGACTGTATTGGTTTGAATCGGTGGACAAATCTGAACATGTACGCTATCACTGATGCACAATAGGCCTTTTCTGAGGCGTCACAAAACCCGTGTATTTGAATAATTCGATTGGGGGAAAATTCCGTCCATCTGGGAATTTGAATTTGTTCAATACTAGGTAAATCTGTTAGAAATTGGTGCTACCTTTGAAGCGATAAAGGTTTGACACACTCGTCCCATTCAGTACCCTCTAGCCATATCTGTTGTAATAATATTTTTGCCTGGATGAGGATAGGCGCTAGCCATCTTGCGGGGTCAAATAGTTTCGAGACTGAAGATAAAATTTGTCTTTTTGTGGCACTGGAAGTGGGTTCCAGAGATTCTATCGAATATGAGAACGAATCGGCCAATGCGTTCCATTGGATGCCAAGCGTTTTGGTCGAACTTGAGCAATCGAACTTTAAAAAATCGGAGTCTAACAGATGTTCGGCGGGAATGTGGTTTAGAAGTTGCGGATGGTTTGCCGTTATTTTCCTAAGTGGGAACCCGGCTGAAAGCAAACATTGAGTAAGTTCGGGTTGAGCTTTTAAGCATGATGAGATATCGTGGCCTCCCGATAATACATCGTCGACATACGTTTCTTTCTTCAAAATCTTTCCAGCTAAAGGGTGGGAATCTTTTGTATCGTTTGCCAATTGATGCAACGTGCGAATGGCCAAATACGGCGCGCAATTGACGCCGAATGTCACAGTCTTCAGAGCGAAGTCCGAGAATTGGCTATCGTTATTTCTACGAAACACAATACGTTGGTAGGGCTCATCATCTTCCTGAAGAAGAATTTGTCGGTACATTTTTTGTATATCCCCATTAAAAACATACTGGTACAAGCGCCAATTCAATATGACAAATAGAAGATCTGTTTGTAAGGTTGGACCGATATGAAGTATATCATTGAGTGAAATACCAGACGCCGTTGATTTAGAAGCATTAAAAAAGATTCGAAGTTTTGTGGATTTACTTTCTGGTTTGAGAACCGAGTGATGCGGGAGATAATACGATAGATATGTTCCATTTTTCTGTATTTCATCAAGAGTGATTTGAATCATATGATCCAGAACTAAGTACTCTTCTAGTACACGATTGTATTCTTCTTTTAGATTGGGATTTTTGCTCAGCGTATGTTCCATTCTGATTGCTTGTCGCAAAGCTTGGGTACGAGAAGGTCCTAAAGTCATTTTTTATGGAAATCCGGATTTAAATGGCAACCGGACTACATATCGACCATCGCTGCGCCTAACAGTGGTATCTTGGTAAAATTTTTCGCAAAAGGCATCCTCTTCGGAGGGCACGTGAGCTTCGGGGAGTTCCTCGAGTTCCCAGAAGCGCTTCAGCTGGGAGTTGAGATTTTCATTGGATACTTCCACGGCGTGTGTGTGGACAGTGGTGCAGTGCGTGGATTAGATGGGCCCACTCAAAAACCACCCAAAAATGGTGTTTTGGGCGAGGAGACTTCCTAGTACTTGATGCTTAACTCCTGGAGTAAGGATTTGGGGTATTAGGTCGCTTCCGATCACCATATCGATCGGACCAGGAGTGAAGAGGTGTGGATCGGCGAGATCTAGGTCTTTCAGTTCTAGAAGATTGTGTTCTGGTAGGGAGAATGTTGGTAAGAAGCTGGTCAACTTGTGAAGTACTATCGCTTTGGTGTTAATTCTGGTGTGACATATCTTGGAGACGAAGGTAAATTGGCAGACTCTATCGGCGTTTTCTACAATGATTCCTCCTATTCCGGTAACTGAAAAATCCGCGCGATATGTAGGGAGGTTCAAACGTTTTTGGACCTTTTATGATATGAAGGTTTTCTGCGAGCCTTGGTCAATTAAGGATCTTAAGGTGAAAAGTGTGCCCAAATGCTCGATTTGCACACGGGCGGTGGGAAGTAGCGTCTTCTCGTGATTCGCGGAGAAGTTCGCTTGGATGTAAGAGTCCCTGTTAGCAGATGCGGTCGGTGATTCCTCGTACTGGTCTTCGGTTAGGTTGAAGATCGGGTGCCGAGAGGGATTTGATGATGCGGTAGATTGGATGTGTAACAGGGGTGTTGATTTTGTGGTTGATTTTGGTTCTGGATTTTTGACGGTTGGCTTGCCACCCGCTCTGGTTATTGAACTAGGATGAAGCATGGAATGATGTGATTGTCTACAATGCAGACATCGGAACAAATTTTTACAGTGAGTGAGTGTGTGATTATGCGCCAAGCAATTGGTACAATACCCATTTTTCTCAGCGAACTCGATACGGTCGGGGACTGTCAGGCTTCGGAATTCGGGACAGGACCTTAAAGTGTGACTGTTATTGCAAAGTTTGCAGGTGTTAGCAAGCTGTTCTTGGGAATGATAAGATTGTATCCTGGACGGAGTTTTCGCAGGGAGAGAATTGCGAGATTTAGAGGCCTTGTAGTTATTTAATCGTTCCACCACTTCGTAACGACTAGTTAGGAATGCGTCCATTTGGGACCAGTCGGGGAGTTCTTTCCTAGACTTCAGGGACTGTTCCCAGAGAGAAAGGGTTTCTTCAGGGAGTTTTATGGAGCATAGATAAATTAAGATAGGATCCCATTCGGCGACCGAAACTCCTTGAAATTGTAGGCACGAAAGGCAGTCATTGATTGTACTCTGAATCTGTTGAATACCCTCACTATTTTCTGTCGTGACAGGGGCAATGTTGAAAAGGCTCTTTAACTGGTTGTCGATTAATATTCGTTTATTTTCAAAGCGGGCTCTAAGTGCCTCCCAGGCAAGAGAAAAATTTTCGTCGCAGAGCCTGTACTGTTTAACAATTGTTCCTGCCTTTCCCCTGGTTTTATTTCGTAAATGAAACAGTTTTTGTGCGGGAGTTAGCTTTGGGTGATTAAGATATACCGCTGTGAACATGTCGCGGAAGCTTGGCCATTCCTCATAACTGCCAAAAAAAACTTGGGTATCGCATGGTGGAACTTTGATGCAGGGAGTGGAGTTATCTACCAAAGAAGTGGACGGTCTAGTGGTGACGTTGTTATCGGAACTGCTTCCATGGAAAAGCTTTAATTGATCAAGGATTTGAGATTTGCATATATAGAAGCTGTCAGTACACACTTGGAACTTGTTGGTGGCTTCTTCCTTAAAGTCGGTGGGCACTTCATTCTCGTCTGTAAGGTAGACGATCCTATAAGATGTTTGTAACATCTCCCAACGCGTATTTAAGTCCTGGAGTTTAACTTCCAGCAGTGTATCGGTATTCTCCTCGGGGTCTTCTTTTTCATAACGGGAACAGAAGTTCATTAAATCATTCGACCGGAATATGAACTCCGCCGATGAGGCGGAACCCGTAGCCATGATTATCGGGAGTAAATACTTTGAAAACTAGAACGGTTATTAAGTTCCGTAATGACGTGTGTAGTTTCGTTTTAGGGATGATGGATGTATAAACATGAGATGTGATTTCGAAAGGTTATTTTGATAATAGGGTTTTGATTATAGACCCCGAATGAAACTTTAATTTTATCTCCTTGTACAATATTCGGATTGGTGGTTTAGTGAATCGAATCAACTCAAAACGATGGTTCTATGCTAGCATAAGCAGCGAATAAGCCTTTAAATGCCCAGCAGAAATCTTGCCATATATGTATGTATGTTTTATGTATATGTGTATATTTCAATGTATTTCAATTCTATTTATACAAGTGTAGTTATGTATATCTATGTATGAAGGATTGTGAAATATTGTCAATATTAGCCGTGTTTTTTAACACGCGCGTATACGTGTACAGGGTGAAACAAAGACACATATTTCAGTTACATCTGAGTATAATGCGTATTGAAATTTAGTAGGACAAAATTTATGCGCAGCAATTTCAGAGGTGTATTTATAGTTTGTCTCTTAGCAGTCAATATAAAGTTTAAGCGTAAACGGATATACGCGTGTTAAAAAACACGGCTAATAACGAGGAATTGAAGAATATGGCATGGAAAACGGTTGTTTTACAGCTTGTCAGTAGAAAAATGAACCACTAGTAGTGTATTTATCTACATGTGTATGTATGAATGTATATACGTGCATACGCTATACGTTGGAAGAGAACGACTGCTTCCAATTTTTTTTCTCACTGCTGACCACTTTTATGGGAATAGCGGATCGTATGCATATATGTACTTGTACATATATATGGCGTTAATTCCGTTAGAGTAACGGTTTGAAAGAAATTTTATGTGGAAAATAACTAACTTACTTGATGTTTTTGAGATTACTCATTTTTTCCGGTGATCGGAATCCGCAAGCCTTTTGCCCCTATTACCGTTTACAACTCAACTCTGGTTGAGTTGAAATTTCGCGATTTGGTATTACAGATTACAACTCAACCTGTCAAAAAAAATTTCGGTTGAGTTGTCTAGTCTTACAACTTTTTGTGGCATTGCCGTTTACAGTTTACAACCTTGTGTTGGTGTAGTTGTCAAAGACGTCAAAATCTTACAACTGCTTACTAGCAGTTGTCTCATGCAATTTTGCAGTTGTTTTGAAAAAATGTTACGTTTTAGAAGACGGTTCACCACCTAATTTTTAACAAAGATGTTCAAAGTTGATATCAAAAGACACGTTTCGACCTCCGATTTAAGAATCCGAAAACAAAAATTGTAATTCTTTGCGACAGCATGGCACTGCTACTACGCGTCCAAAAATATCGAGACGCGTATTAATCTCGAGAACAATAATCCGAAGGCGGAAAAGAAACATTTTATCTCTTGTCCGGAGATATTTGTAGTTGAAGTTGGCGATTTTCATGTGGTTGTTGTAATGATGTTGTCTTTTTTCGGTTTTTGTTTAATATCTTTTGAAGGAGTTAAAATTTTTATTTTCCGCCTTCGGATTATTAATACTGATGCCAAGACGCATCGTTTAATACCTCTCTCGATATTTTTGGACACGTATTAGCAGTGTCATGCTGTCGTAAAGAATTACCACAAAAATTAAAAATTTTATTTCTAATAAAATCTAATTTCATGTGGTTGTTGTATTTTGCCAGATTTTTTGTACACAGCTATGCAGAAAGGTGTTGGACTCAACCAGAGTTATTTTTACGAATCGCGGCCAAAGGCCGCCAACGCAGAAACATATTCTGTGCAAAAAAAAAATGTGGAACGGGCCTCATATTTCGTACCCTCTCGGGCCATTTTGTGGGTCTTTGTAAATATCTTTCAATAGAAATAAAATTTTTAATTTCCGCTCTCGAATCCTAAAAACGGAGATGGAAACCCGTCTTTTGATACCACCTTTGATAAGAGTTAGATGGTGCACGGGCTTATAAAACGTTACCAAAAAAAAGCAAAACATTTAAAGCCGGTAGTTAAACCTTTTTTAATCAAACAATAATCAACAATTTTGTACACATTTCTAGAAAAAACAACGTTTAAACGAATTACATTGAATAACTTTTTGACTTTAGTTGGACGAGGCTGGCCGCAGTTCGGATGCAGCCAAAATAGGTGAAATAAATATGCGAGTCCCATTGATACTTATCACTACTCCTGGGAATCCTATTTGAGTAAAATACAGTTTTTTCTGTTTGGGTTTTAATCTACTTCACACAAATATTCTCCTCAATAATATCTAAAACCAGTCCAACACCAAAATCATGTCCACATCATATTTGATAGCTGCCGTCAGCAAGGAATCGGAGTATGGCGCATAATTTTAAAATACGAACGCGTATGCGGAAATGGTCCTTAATTTTGTTTAGTACTGAGTAAAATGCTTCCTTTCAAATCTGCAAAATAACTTCATATGAAACTCATTATTTGTTTGTCACTTAAATATTTTCTTACTTGGTGCTTGGTAGTTCCAAGGGATTGGAATGATCACGCGAATGTTTTCCGTATTCGCGAAATGTCAATCACCAACATTTTTGTCATTATAAAATAGATTTCATATAATATTAGTAAAAAAATCACATTTGAAAATGCTTAAATTTCTGCCACAAATTGATCAGCTGTTTATTTATTTGTCAAATCGTCACTTTCTGGAGTTGGCAACTCAATTCAATTTCAACTGAAATAAGTTGTAATTCGTAATACCAAACAGGAGTTGAGTTGTCTTAAAGTTGAGTTGTTTTAATTACAACCCAACTAAGTTGAGTTGTAAACGGTAATAGGGGCATTTATTATGTGGCGGTTATAGGTGACTCCACCGCCTGTATGATGTAGGAAATCTGAGGAAGCGGCCAAAGGTGCCTGTACCGCCCGTGCGTTTTTCGTGTTAGGCTCCCTCGTTGAGCAGCGGCAGTTTTCTACTTTTCGACGCTTTTCACTTTCACTATCTTTTACTATATTGTATTTAAGTTTTTAGTTCTTTAAGAAGTGTTTTTTTTTTGTGTTTGTCTTCTTTTTGCACTTACCACTGCCACAGCTGCCGTTCAGTTCAACGATGAAAATTTTATGAAATGCTGCTTCTTGTTTTTCTTGCATGTATCATAAAATGCAAAGCAGTGTTGCCCTGCGCGTTGATTTTCGAAGTTGAACTACTCGCGTTGCCAATATCACTTTTTTATTAGGTGCGTTTCGGTGCCGTCAAATTCGGCTTGCAAGGACCATGTTAAAATTGGTGATAACCAATGAGGACAAAAGGGAACGGAGATTTCACCTGATTTGGACTATAAGGGTCGATCCAAGGGATGAAATAAAAGAAGGCGAAATGTGTGATATTGGCACAAGTTCAATATTTAATTCAATTGAGTTCGTATATTAATATTAACACGTAAAAACTTTTATGTTTTATATTAGAATTCAGTATGAGAGTTTCAACTTTACGTTAATTTTAGTTTTAACTTAAGCGTATTTGAAAGTTATTTAAATGAATAAGTTAAAATGAGATTATGTAACTCTGAACAATGATTTTAATTGAACGCACTACAACTACCGGTGGCACAAACACTGCGACGATCGGAATGCTTTCGTGCTGATACAGTTTACCTGTGTTGATTGATGAAAGTTGTAGACACAAAGGAGAGAGAATTCAGGAGCGCACAGCGCTTTTATAGCCTTTCCAACACTGTTGGAAGTTCGAAATAGAACAGGGATGCTTCGCTATGGGACGACACGCAGGGATGCGTGATGGGCTTTGGGATCGCAGGGTTGCGTTTCCTTTAAGTGACGTAAGTCACTTACACAACGTATAAAACAGCTGATGCAATCAACCTTATGGAAATCAATTTATCCTCTTATTGACGTCATAGCATAACGTCTTAGTGATAACCATACCGAAGCTATGAAGTGCATATCTGAGCCTAGCCTAGCAGTTCAGCAATAATTGAATCATTTCTTTCAAAAGTCAATAAATCGCTTGAAATAGGGTCAGATATCAAAATATGTTTGGAATATTTGCTGCTTTTAAAATTTGTTTATGGAGGAACAAAGTTACATTTTTTAAATAAACAAGGCCATCAAAAATGAAAAATTATGACAAATCGGAGAGCACAGCGAAACAAAAAAACACTAAAAGTGTATCAAACCATCAAACACAAGTATGATAAACAAACCAACAGATGTATCAAATGCTATCAACATACGACACAACAAATCACAAGATTAGCTGAGTCGACCAAGTTTTTAGAAAGATGTAAAAGAAATGGTTTGAAACCGAACTTCATTATAAACGCAACAAAAAACATCAGGTACACCATAAACAACAACAGTTCCCCAATATAATTTCCTCATATATTGATAAAGTGCAAACGAAACTCTTGAACATTATAATATGCATGAAACATGAACTCTTAAGACAATACAAAAGAGAGACAAATATATTGAGATCACAACTTACATTAGCCTTGGACACATCTCATTCAATTGCATTTTTCGAGAGCGAAAACGCAAACCTTCCTAGAACATATGGTTTGCCGAAAATACATAAAGATGGCATACCGCTCCGACCCATTTGTTCGTCCATTGACGCTCCGTCTTACAACTTATGCAAATATGTAGTCCAAATCCTCAAAAATTTAAATACATCGTCAGAATATAATGTCAAAGATTCGTCCGCATTCAAAGATAAGATTAAAGGCACATATATTTATGATGATGAAAGTGTAGTCTCGTTCGATGTGGTCTCCTTGTTCCCTAGCATAGATGTGGATGTGGCCATTGAAATCATATCTTCAAGATGGAATGACATAAAAAAACACACATCGCTCACAAAGGAACTATTTCTTAACATTGTTAAATTCTGCATCAAGGATAACCGTTACTTCAAATACAAAAACAAGATTTACGAGCAACATACAGGAATGCCCATGGGTTCTCCAGCTTCCCCAGTAATAGCTGACATCGTTATGGAAGAGTTGCTTATGAAGTTTGAAAGAGATGCGAAAAACAAACCTCGATTGTTGACAAAATATGTGGATGATATTTTTACGGTTGTAAAAACTACAGAAATAGAAAGCATGTTAAAATTGCTAAATGGATACTACAGCACTATCAAATTTACAGTAGAGCTGGAGAAAGATGGAGAGCTACCCTATCTTGACACTTTGGTAACAAATAAAAACAAGTAAGGAAGGTTAAGTTCGGGTGTAACCGAACATTACATACTCAGTTGAGAGCTATGGTGACAACATAAGGGAAAATAACCAGGTAGGAAAATGAACCGAGGGAAACCCTGGAATGTGTTTGTATGACATATGTATCAAATGAAAGGCTTTAAAGGGTATTTTATGAGGGAGTGGGCCATAGTTCTATATGTGGACGCCATTTAGGGATATCGCCATAAAGGTGGATCAGGGTTGACTCTAGAATTTGTTTGCACGATATGGGTATCAAATGAAAGGTGTTAATGAGTATTTAAAAGGGAGTAATCCTTAGTTCCATAGGTGGACGCCGTTTCGAGATATCGCCATAAAGGTGCACCAGTGGTGGCCCTAGAATTTGTTAGTACAATATGGGTATCAAAAGAAAGGTATTAATGAGGGTTTTAAAAGGGAGTGGTGGTAGTTGTATAGGTGGTCGCGTTTTCGAGATATCGCCATAAAGGTGGACCAGGGGTGACTCTAGAATGCGTTTGTACAATATGGGTGTCAAACGAAAGGTGTTAATGAGTATTTTAAAAGGGAGTGGGCCTTAGTTCTATAGGTGGAAGCTGTTTCGAAATATCGCCATAAAGGTGGACCAGGGGTGACTCTAGAATGTGTTTGTACGATATGGGTATCAAATTTAAGGTATTAATGAGGGTTTTAAAAGGGAGTGGTGGTAGTTGTATATGTGAAGGCGTTTTCCAGATATCGACCAAAATGTGGACCAGGGTGACCCAGAACATCATCTGTTGGATACCGCTAATTTATTTGTATATGTAACACCTGCCAAGATTTTAAGGGTTTTTTATTTCGCCCTGCAGAACTTTTTCATTTTCTTCTACTTAATATGGTAGGTGTCACAACCATTTTATAAAGTTTTTTCTAAAGTTATATTTCGCGTCAATAAACCAATCCAATTACCTCACCATGTTTCATCCCTTTTTTCGTATTTGGTATAGAATTATGGCATTTTTTTCATTTTTCGTAATTTTCGATATCGAAAAAGTGGGCGTGGTCATTGTCGGATTTCGTTAATTTTTTATACCAAGATAAAGTGAGTTCAAGTAAGTACGTGAACTAAGTTCATTAAAGATATGTCGATTTTTGCTCAAGTTATCGTGTTAACGGCCATGCGGAAGGACAGACGAACGACTGTGTATAAAAACTGGGCGTGGCATCAACCGATTTCGCCCGTTTTCACAGCAAACAGTTAGCATCATAAAATCTATGCCCTACCAAATTTCAAAAGGATTGGTTAATTTTTGTTCGACTTATGGCGTTAAAAGTATCCTAGACAAATTAAATGAAAAAGGGCGGAGCCACGCCCATTTTGAAATTTTCTTTTATTTTTGTATTTTGTTGCACTATATCATTACTGGGGTTGAATGTTGACATAATTTACTTATATACTGTAAAGATATTAAATTTTTTGTTAAAATTGTACTTTAAAAATTTTTTTTTTAGAAGTAGGCGCGGTCCTTCTCCGATTTTGTTAATTTTTATTAGGCGTATATATAGTAATAGGAGTAACGTCCCTGCCAAATTTCATCATGATATCTTCAACGAACTACAAATTACAGCTTGCAAAAGTTTTAAATTACCTTCTTTTAAAAATGGGCGATGCCTCGCCCGTTGTTCAAAATTTTACTAATTTTCTATTCTGCGTCATAAGCTCAACTCACCTACCAAGTTTCATCGCTTCATCTGTCTTTGGTAATAAATTATCGCCCTTTTTCGGTTTTTAGAAATTTTCGATATCGAAAAAGTGGGCGTGGTTATATTCCGACATCGTTCATTTTAAATAGAGATCTGAGATGAGTGCTCAGGAACCTACATACCAAATTTCATCAAGATACGTCAAAATTTACTCAAGTTATCGTGTTAACGGACGGACGGACGGACATGGCTCAATCAAATTTTTTTTCGATCCTGATGATTTTGATATATGGATGTCTATATCTATCTCGATTCCATTATACCTGTACAACCAACCGTTATCCAATCAAACTTAATATACTTTCTGAGCTCTGCTCAACTGAGTATAACAAGAGATTGTGGATTGATTAGTATTTGAAACCAACCTCATCGGATAGATTAATTAACTACAATTCGAAACATGAAACAAAAATTATTAGAAATACCGCGAAAAATTTTATAAGTAGAGTTCTCACGATAAGTGAGAAAATATTTCACAAAAAGAATATTGCCATAATAAAGAAGACGTTAGAACAGAACGAATTCCCCAGAGAATTGATTAACAAACTTATTCACATCTTTTACGCAGGAGCCAAAAATGAAAACTTATGTGAAAAAGGCAATAAATTGTGTAAGTCAGTATCTTATATTCCCGGATTGGCAGAAAGAATGAAAAGTTCGAACCTATTTGACAAAGAAAAATACACAATAGCGTTCACATACAACAATTTACTCCGACAAGTATTTAATAATATGAAGGACCTGATTCCAAAGTTAGAGAAATCTAATTTAATATATGAAATTCCATATAATGGCGACGGGTCCCACGTATGTGGGAAGGTATATGTGGGGAAAACAAAACAAAAACTGATGACAAGGGTTTCCGGGCACAGGTCCAATATCAAGCTAAGAAACAATTCGTCGGACAACAAGACTGCCTTGTCATCTCATTGTGCTGATAGTGGACATTATCCCGATTTTGAAAATGTTACAATTCTCGATAAAGAAAAACATTACAATAAACGATATATTTTGGAGATGCTCCATATTATGAACACCCCTAATAGAATGAATTATAAGTCAGACGTAGACCAATGTGCCTACACGTATCTCAACTTATTTTCAAAGCAGCAACAGCACACACAGCAAATCACAAAAGGCTCGTCGAGAGCGCCACAGCCCAACAAAAGTTCCGCTACGAACGCGATTGATGGCAACAAATAATGAAAAAGGGGGGATGATATTATGCACATTTTGCTGTTACATTTTGTCTTGTTATTCTTAAAAATTCTCTGTGTATGATTGTTCTTGTGTAATTTTGTTTACTTATACGGTTCTTTAAATTTGTTTATATTTGCGGTACTCTAATTGTTTACTTTCCTTTTTTCCACCTTCTGCCTATTATATTTTTTTGTTCGAACACCTGATTAGTCGATCATGCATTCTCATGCTATTAAGTCGATGTAGTGATATAAATGTATGTATGTATGTGATATAATTAATATATTTCTGTTTATTATCTTTTCATGTTGTGTTTTTAAAAAAGTCTTGAAAATGACTTCAGATTAAAGTCGAAATATCGACCAAATAAATATATGAATATTAACATAGTGTTTTATTCAAAGCAAGGCCTCGAGCTCATAAAATCCTACATTTTTTGGAACAAAGTTACACCAAGAAAATTTTCTACACATTACGAAACTTCACTGGGGTTGATTTTCCACTACACGTCACTAATCGTACGTATTTTATCGTTCATGGCATGACCACATTCGTGAAAGATTAAGATTAAACAGTTCTACATTTGCAATTACACTGCGTCTTTAAAAGATCATACAATCTACATATATTTTTTGTAATTGATATTAGAGAAAAATTGTAAGTTTACAAACGGCGATGGTTACTAGGACATGGTTCTGAATTTCACTTCTTCATCAGCTAGCTTTTCGGGAGCTGAGCATTGAACTCGAATCTCCAACATTCATATCAGTGCAAGCCTTTTAGCTGCTATGCCATATGAATGTTCCGTTGTTCGCTGTACAATTGGTCTCTAAGAGTTGCCTTTTTGTTTATATTCCTTTTGATCACCATGTAGGCACATACACTCTGTATGTAGTTTATTCCTAATGATGTGGATATGATTTTTAGGCGCGCTTTTGAAAGCTTAGTAACATTTGTTCGGATTTTTACAGTATTTGTTTTTAATACTTCCGCTGTTACTATTATATCAATATGATCATATGTATTTAATTAGCGAGCTTTGCTCATATTGCTTTATACAATGGTTTTTGTAATTGATATTAGAGAAAAATTGTCAGTTTACAAACGGCGATGATTACTAGGACATGTTTCTGAATTTCACTTCTTCATCAGCTAGCTTTTCGGGAGCTGAGCGTTGAAATTTTTTTTTTACCAATTTTATTTATATAAAAAAGAATGTAAGAAAATGATTTTTAAGTATTCTTTTCTTTATATATTATGGTAGAACTTACATGTTTACTGTGTCAGTCATTAACCCTGGTTATTTTAATCGTATATTACCATAATATATAAAGAAAATCATACTTAAAAATCATTTTCTTACTTTTTTTTTGTTATATAAATAAAATTGATACCAAAAAAATTTTTATTTTTGAAAATTTTTTTTCAATTAAATAAAAAAAAAAAAACATCGGCCCACTCCGGGATTAGTGGGGATGATTTCAGAATTGATTGAAGTTTTTTATGAGAAAAAACAAAAATGGCGAAATTCGAAAAATCTCGAAAAACTGAAAAATTAAAAAAAAAAACTTTAAAAATTTTTTTGTATTTTTTCCGAAAAGTACATTTAAAAACAAATTAAAAAAAGAAAAACCCCAAACGGTCAATTTTTGAAAAAGTTATAGCATTTTGAAAACAAAAACGGTGTTTTTTTTTTAAATTCATAACTTTTTTTGAGTTGGATGAAAAAATTTGAAAAAATTCTGAAAAACGTCTTTCGTAAGCTAGAAAAAGAAGAAAAACTTTCAGCCAATTCTAAAGGGGTCGGGTTCAAAATTGGTCGAAATGGGATGGAATACCCCATATATAACACAATTATTGAAATCACAGATTCTTACTCAAAATTACTGCGTTCTTCCTTGTCCAGTTGTTTTGTATAAATATTTTGTTTTCTGCATTGTGCAGAAATGGTCATATATAAAAATTTTAAATTATAGGGTTTGGAGATTCGTTTTTTTATAAATTTGAATAAAATTGAAAATAAATCTAATATATAAAATTCTTCTGTCACGGTTTTAGAGGCTGAACTCCTCCGAATCGGCTGAACCGATTCTCATGAAATTTTGTGAGCATATTGGGTAGGTCTGAGAATCGGCCGACGTCTACCTTTTTTTCGCTACGTGTCTAGGGTCTTGAGATCAAAACGTGGACCCGGGTCAATGAAAGCTGTTGATGATGGGTGATGGGTGATGGTGACTAGGGTCTCGAGATATAGGCCAAAACGTGGACCCGGGTATCCCTAGAATGTGTTTGCCCAATATGGATATCAAATGAAAGCTGTTGATGAGTGCTATAGTACAGGATAATTTTCATAAACTGGGAGGCTAGGGTCTCGAGATATAGCCCAAAACGTGGACCCGGGTACCCCTAGAAGGTTTTTATAGAATATGGATATCAAATGAAAACTGTTGATGAGTGCTATAGTACAGGATAATTTTCATACAACTGGGAGGCTAAGGTCTCGAGATATAGCACAAAACGTGGACCCGGATACACGTAGAATGTGTTTATACAATATGGATAACAAATGAAAACTGTTGATGAGTGCTATAGTACAGGATAATTTTCATACAACTGGGAGGCTAGGGTCTCGAGATATAGCCCAAAACGTGGACCCGGGTACCCCTAGAATGTGTTTTTACATTATGGGTATCAAATTGAAGCTGTTGATGTGTGCTATAATACAGAGTAAGTTTTACACCGATGAGTGACTAGCGCCTCGAGATACAGGCCAAAACATGGACCCGGATACCCCTAAAATGTGTGTGTTATGGATATCAAATGAAAGCTGTTGCTGAGAGCTCTAAAGTTCATTGTGATATTCGATTTAGCCGCATCAACCTGGCAAAACTGATAAATATGCATGCGAAGCCGAAATAAATACAAGAATTAATATTACCCACATACCTATTTACATACGTCCTATTTGATTTGCATAAAATTTCTTATATAAATTTGCCTATTTACGATGCTTTTTTCCGGGAAGTATACCAGAGACGGACTGGGACTGGGATTAGAACTAGGACTGGGACTGAGACTGAGACTCGGAGTGGGCTGGGACTAAGACTCGGAATGGGACTGGAACAAATACATACCACCCTCTGGGACTGGCAATAAGAGATGAAGAAGAAGGAGAAAAACTTGAGAGAAGAGAAAATAGAGAAGGAGACTGAGAAAGAGAAAGAGGAGTAAATAAAAAGATTAGGAAAAAGCGTAGAGGGGTAGGGCAGAGTTGGACGGAAAAAGCTTATTAAAATGTATGCAGATAGACCAAATTTAGGGCAGAACAACGTCTGCCGGGTCTGCTAGTAAGTAATAAAATGAACACAATGTAAATTTAAACAACGAACCATATATATACGTATTTGACGTTTGTTGATATTTTGTCAGCCGGTTCGTACTTGATTGACTATAGCCATCATCCGGTGGCAAGATCCTGAGCCAGATAAATAATTTTGCATTTAAATGCAACAACAACGAATTGAGCCAGATAATTCCAGATAGAAGTTTAGTTCAATTTGTGAGCCAGATAATTTGTTAATTACTTGTCTTTAGTTTGGCATCACTCCCTTTAATAAACCTACTTTTTCAAATATAGTTGTCGCTGCTTAGCCTTTCGCCGTATGAGTTAAATGAAAAACAATGGCGATATCTGCCTATCACATTTGACGTGTGCGAAAATATCACGACATCTGCTTCTCAAGTCTCTCAATGATCCAGAGCATTCCCGTGAGAATTGAGCGTGAGCCGGAGCTGTAAAACTCACTGGATGACGCCATATGTAGAGCAGCTGATGATTGTTGACACCGTTAGAAAATACACGCGTTGATGCCGCTGATGTTTTTAGCTTTTACTCTTCTTTTATTTACGCAGTTTTTATCAGCTTTTATAAATATTTCTTCTAATAATAAAAGGAATACTATTAGGGGAAAAAGAAAGGTTACGCTACAAAGTCCCATGAAACATTTTTGTATTTTATTCGCCTTTTACGACAGGCATAATTGCCGCGAATATATTTTAAGCCCCCTAAATTGCTGAGGGGAAGATTTTTCAGTCATCCCGGTTGGTACACAGCAAGTTTTTTGCGCAATCTCATATTCCTCGATTTTGTGCAGGAGATAACCCAACGGTGGTCATACGAAGCTGTCCGCCTAGCTTATGCCCATTTTGGAACATTTCCTCGCCATCTTATCTACAACAGTTAGATGCCTTATAAACGCCAGCCAGGCTCGACAGCTCCAAACGATATCCGACTTTATCACGTTTAATTCGAATACCTTTCCAACGGCCTGGCTATCGACAGAGATCGGCACACTGATAACTGGGAGAATACTATCTTTTAGCAGTCTGACTGCTGTCTCTATGGCATAGACCTCCGCCAGGAAGGCATGAATTAGGAAGTCGATATGATTGATTTACCTGCAGATGATTTAAGTAAATTCCAACTACAGTTCCCTTTTCCATTTTCGAGCCGTCCGTGTTGATTATTATACCCCTACCACTGGCTAGGCCTTCGTCTTATTCCTGCTTATCCCTTTCATATATCTTACTTGACATGTTCGCTACGATCTTGAAAATGGCCAGATCAATTCAAGGGGGTGTCCGAATAATGAGCTTGAATCATTCTACTTAAAACCATTGTAATGATTGTTCGCAGAAAAGAGAGTTCTCTTCCGTGGTTTGTTGTTTTTTGTTATGTGGCGCCGCATAAACTACGGAACCAGTCCATTCTACACATTGCTCGCGTTACTGAAACTTTTCCTGCCTACCTTTTGCAAAATTATTCGCGCACACATGTGTGTGTGTGTTTTTTATTTGCACTAATGTTTTGTTCACGGCTGCTCATTGTATGCCATTGTGTCATACGCCAAAATGCTAACAGTTGTTCTTAATCCATCTTTTGTTTTGAAGCTCACTATGATGGCAAGCTGATAGCTGACTTGCCAACTGAACTTACTGGGACTTTTGCTCCTAAATATAAATTTAAACAAAAACTTACATACTATATACATACTGACGTAACTACGCTGTGCACACGCACACAGCTATATTTATTTAAATGATATAGAAATTGCAAATTTGTTTGTGGTTATCAAACTTTGGTTGAAATTTTTCGTTTGCGGTTATTGAAGTTAAAATTTATTTTAATTGTGTTTTCACACATTAAAATTTTTCCTTGAACGTTGAAAATTTCATTTTGTTTTGCTTTAACCCTCTAACCAGTGAGAGTACCTAAGGACAAGCATGTGACTCACTGGCCTCCAGTGGAGAAGAAGATTTTAGCAGCGAAAATGACTCTAGTGAAGAAAACTACGACGCAGCGTACTAGAGGACTAGAGGACGAACATTTTATATCCCATGCCTTTTTCATGAATATTTCTCCAGCTAGAGGTACTTCCGATGAGCTAATATCTTTACCGACGGATACGATTCCATAGACTTCCCCTCCACTTTCAAAGTAGAGAGTTCGTTCGCCATTACCAATAGTGGAAGCCGCCAGCCCAGCAGTTGAGCCAATCAATGATGGTCTCACTGAAAATAAAAACTGCTCCCTCATCTTTGAACATTCAATATCTTATATCAATATTGTAACGAATTTAGTGAAACTCCGCTTATTTCACACCTTCTACTAACGTTCGTATCGCTAAACTGTTGAATAAATAACTCCAATATTCAGTAATGCAAAATGGTCTTTATTAAAGTACTTCACAATAAACCTAATACTTCGCAACCAATAGCGTGCTTAAATCAAGCTAATTCAGCTTACTCAGCTTTAACTCCTTTTATACTCTGCAATGTCTCGTCCGCATACTTCTAGGCGTTTCTATTTCTAGAATTTACTACTCGTTTACAAGCTATAAATTTCTCAACTATAACTACAGTTGCACGATTATTATAGATTCTCACACAGCCCATGCGCGTGTATATGTGAGTGATACTTCCACAGATGATTGCCTACTTTTGGGAGTATCTCAGATATATGCATGTGTTTTCGCGTTGCTCTCCGCTGCTTGTATGGACATATGTACAGACATAATGATTGATTTGTTGATGTGCATACAAGTCACTGCTTAGTATTGGCTTAGAGATGATAGTATTCCTTAGTGTTGCTAATATTCGTCACACTGCCCTCCACCTAAGTCTGGTCGTCCCGATCAGACAAATATCTCGATCTAAAAGCTGCCAGCCTTTCCAAATGAACCACTTTCAATTTGGTTCGTGGTTTGCCAATGGTTTGTATGCGGTACACTACATCGTTGATCCGTTTTACAACTTTATATGGACCTTCCCAATTGCACTGCAATTTCGGGGACAGACCTATTTTTCGTTGTGGGTTGTATAACAGCACCAAATCTCCTTCCTGAAAACCTTCCGAATTAATGTTCTTGTCGTACCTGTGTTTCATCCTAGTACTTATTATCCCGATTCGTTCCCTCGCACTCTGTTGTTTGGCCAATGAACTACTTCGTAGAGCTTGCGCTTGATGGATTGGCTTCGCATAATCAGTATCGTTCCCAAGTTTCACAACAGTAGTGCGCCCTGGCTTGAAACTATCCTCACATTCTTTCTGGGAAATTCCTTCCTTCGTTTTTGTGCGTACATTTAGTTTTGTCAATGCCAGTGTTTCTCGCGCAGGTACTTTTGGTTTCGCTTTATTTGGCCCATTCGATCAATCAACTTTTGCCCGATCTACTGCCTTTGACTTTGGTGGTCTTTGTCCAATTGCCTCCACCAGCACTCGCTTACTGCTGTGGCCTCTCTCGTAGACGACATTAAGTGGCACATCTATGTTTTTATATCGCATCGCCTGGCTTTGCATATCGATCTTGGCGTCGATTAAGAAGTCCACTCCAATTATGATTTCATCAACAATCTCTGCCACTATAAAATTGTGTAATACCATGACGTTTCCAATTTCTACTTCACATGCTACTTCTCTAATTACCTCGGTGTCCTCTCCCATGGCTGTACGTAATCTAGCTCCAAGCAATGGTCTTATCTTCTTGTTGACTAAATCCGATTGAATTATGGAATGAGATGCACCCGTATCTACAGTCAGTAAACGTTCCTCTCCATTCACATGTCTTCCGACAGTAAGATTGCTCAACCTTCTTCCAATCTGCGAGATAGAGATTATGGGGCATTCAATTGCGGGATCCAGCTGTCTCCCTTGCGGCTGACTCGCAGTAGTTTAACGATTGAGTGGTCTTGGAGATTTGCTGTTGTTGTTGTTGTAGCGATTAGGTTACTCCCCGAAGGCTTTGGGGAGTGTTATCGATGTGATGGTCCTTTGTCGGATACAGATCCGATACGCTCCGGTAACACAGCACCATTAAGGTGCTGGCCCGACCATCTCAGGAACGATTTATATGGCCACATTAAACCATCAGGCCATCCCTCCCTCCCCACCCCCCAAGTTCCATGAGGAGCTTGGGGTCGCCACAGCCTCGTCTGTTAGTGAAACGGGATTCGCCGCTCGAAGGTGAGGTTGACAATTGGGTTTGAGAAGCTATATATTGCGCTACACAACCCCTTGAATCCCTTGGAGATTTGCTCATCTCCTTCAGCTCTTCGTTTACGACCACCCACATTGTTGGAACTATTAGGGTTGGTACTGCAATAACGCTCAATGTTCCCTGGCTTTCCACACTTAAAGCATTTGGCTGTATCATTATTCTTCTGCTGCGTTCCATTCAATGCTTCCAAAATTGCGTCTACCCACTCTGGTATTTCCACTTCAACACGATGGGCTTTGTATTCTGGCTTACTCAAAAGTGACGCTGTTTCCTGAGTCAGTGTATGGGATACCGATTCAGTAAATGTTAGCTTTGGGTTTGCGCATGTAGCTCGCTTCGTTTCGGCGTTCCTTATGCCATTTATAAAACTCTGAATCTTTATTCTCTCAGTGTACTCCACCGGTGCGTCCAAACGAGCCAACCTTTCAACATCAGAAGCAAACTCTTGCAAAGTCTCACTAGCTTTTTGGTAGCGGTTTTGCAACTCTATTTGGTATATCTGTTTCCTGTGTTCGCTTCCGTATGGCCTGTCTAGAGCGCTCATCAATGTTTCATAACTGTTCCGTTCGTACTCTGGAATTGTCTGTAAGATTTCAGCTGCAGGCCCTTTCAATGCCACTAACAGTGCAGCAACTTTATCTTCAGCAATCCAGTTGTTCACTGCTGCGCTCTTCTCGAACTGTAGCTTAAAGACTTGGAAAAGAACAGAACCGTCAAAAGATGGAGTTTTTACCGTCGTATTACTCGCTGAAGCAGCCGGGCGATTAAGTTGTTGTTGTTGTTGTAGCGATTAGGTTGCTCCCCGAAGGCTTTGGGGAGTTATCGATGTGATGGTCCTTTGTCGGATACAGATCCGATACGCTCCGGTAACACAGCACCATTAAGGTGCTGGCCCGACCATCTCGGGAACGGGGCGATTAAGTTGCAACCCCTTGATACGTCCTCTCAAAGCATCCAACTCGGCCATTTTTTCCTCGAAACTGCATTATTTTCTCGTCCATACGTGCATCGAGTTTTGATGATATGCGCGCCTCTTCTGCTTCGACTTGTACTGTTATGCGCGGCTCTTGTTCTTTCAGTTGTGTTTCCATCTTGGTTGTTATACGAGTCTCCTGCGATTCCAGTCGAGTTGAGATGACATTTGCAACGACATTACTGAAATGCATGTCTCCTGTGCTTCCATCTTGGACGTTAAACGTATCTCCTGTGATTCCAGTTGCGATGACATGTTTGTGGATATTTGTGATGACATTTCGGACATTTGTGCCGATACTGCGGCCGATATCATGTTCAGGTGTGTTCGCCATTGTCTGCGGTATTTCATTTCTCTCCTCCAATTTCGTTGTCTCATCGCCATCAAGATGAAAGACATACTCTTCCACGTTAGTTCCTTCTGATTCAATTGCCTCTCGTAGTCGTGCCTGAAGTTCGAGTTTATTGCCGCTTGTATTCAATCCACGGGCTTCCAACTCCTTTTTAAGTTGCTGTATCCTTAATTCACTTAACTTTGCCATGCCCAAGTTGTATTCGAAGTCTTCGTAATTTATTCAAAATTCCTTTTTTGACACCAATTGTAACGAATTTATTGAAACGCCGCTTATTTCACACCTTCTACTAACGTTCGTATCGCTAAACTGTTGAATAAATAACTCCAATATTCAATAATGCAAAATGGTCTTTATTAAAGTACTTCACAATAACACCTATACTTCGCAACCAATAGCGTGCTTAAATCAAACTGATTCTGCTTACTCAGCTTTAACTCCTTTTATACGCTGCAATGTCTCGTTCGCATACTTCTAGGCGTTTCTATTTCTAGAATTTACTACTCTTTTACCAGGTATAAATTTCTCAGCCATAACTACAGATGCACGATTATTATAGCTTCTCGCATAGCCCATGCGCGTGTATATGTGAGTGATACTTCCACAGATGATTGCCTACTTTTGGGAGTATCTCAGATATATGCATGTGTTTGTGCGTTGCTCTCCGCTGCTTGTAGTGACATATGTATAGACATGCTGATTGATTTGTTGAAGTGCATACAAGTCATTGCTTAGTATTAGCTTAGAGATGATAGTATCCCTAAACTATTTAATCGATTTTATTCAAATTTACACACCGTGTGCAGTTTGATCCAACTTGAAAGATGGATAGCGTTTGTGTGAAGTTTCTTTTAGGAAAGTGGACCATAGACCGACCTTTTCGAACAACTGTTCGATTTGCCTAAAATTGGCCATTTAGGTAGCTCTATGGTACAGGGGCCTACTGGGACTGATACTGGGACTTTGACTAGGATTGGGATTGCGACTGTGGGAGCGGAACTGTGACTGGGACTGGTATTTGGCCTGGAATTGGGACTGGGACAGGCACTGGGTCTTGGAGTTGCACTTGGGGTGGGCCTGCGACTGGGAAAAAGGGATGGAGAAGAACTAGAGAGAAGAGAAAAGAGGGAAGGAGAAAGAGATAGAGTTAGACGAAGATAGAGAGATATGGATAGATGGAGCGGAAAAGGAGTGAGGGATAAGACGGAGAGGGAGAAATAGACGCAACCATACCACTACTGAGGTAAAATGTCAGTCAAATGTAGTTAAATACCATAGAGTTATTGCAAACTTTGTTTAGGTTAGTACTTTAGGAAAAGTAGGCGTGGTGTTTAACCGATTTTGATTATCTTCACTCAGTTTATATCATTGGCCAAAGATAGTTTCTCTGCCAAATTTCAATATAATATTTTTAACGGCTTTTGATGTACAGCTTGTTAAACTTCCAAATTTTCTTCTTCTAAATGCCCAGAAACCTGGGCATCCAAACAGGCATCTGATTGAAGAGGCCACATCTCCCACGATCTTGAGTGGTCATCTCCGTAAGCATTGTAAGGAAATACGGTACCTGAGAACACAGCCGTATGAAGCAAAAATGCACAAGCAGGTCCTCAGTGATATCCATAAACAGGCGTCGGCCCGATATGCCACGAATTGCCCGGCGAATCCAGTTCGTAAAGAAAAATACCAAGACCTCGCAGAAGAGCAACGCACTCTCCCTAGGGAAACGCTTGTCATTCTCAATCATTTCGATCTGGGTACTGGAAAAGGTTAAATTCTTACCTATTCAGAATCAACCCGGACATACATAACGTGTGTCCTGCTTGCATATGGGGACATATGACAACAACCATATTTTCAATTGCAATGTGGAAGCAACGCTTTTAACACCCCTCTCTCTATGGTTCGGCCCCTTTGAAACTGCAAATTTCCTTGAGCTCCCGTTAGAGAATATTGATGACAATTTGTAATCGGTCAGGCCTATTGGATGGGGCGAAGCACTGCTACAACAACAACAGCAATATACATGGAAGTCTATATCTATCTCGACTCCTTTATATCTGTACAACCAACCGTTATCCAATCAAAGTTATAACACCCTGTATACAAGTACAGCTGGGTATAAAATTTTTACGTATTAAAAAACCAATAAATTTAAATTGTCTACAAATACTCCAAGTGGTATCGCTTGGCAGGGGATGACTGTTTTTTGCGTAAGTGAATGGGTGATGAATTCATTAGTCGAATGTAGTTGACAGCGTGACTTTGCCTTGGTTTTTTTTTCATTTTTACACACATTTGTTCACATACACACACATCTGTATGCATAAGTGATTGTGTGAGATCGCTTAATTTTCACTTTGCGCACTGATTGCGTAAAGTTTTTATACTCAGCTGAGCAGAGCTCACAGAGTATATTAACTTTGTTCGCATAACGGTAATCCGTAACGGCATAAACTAATCGAGTTAGATATAGACTTCTGTATATCAAAATGATCTGGGTGAAAAAAGAAATTCATTTAGCCATGTCCGTCCGTCCGTCCGTCCGTCTGTCCGTCCGCCTGTAAACACGATAACTTGAGTAAATCTTGAGGTATCTTGATGAAATTTGATATGTAGGTTCCTGGGCGCCCATCTCAGATCGCTATTTAAAATGAACGAAATCGGAGTACAACCACGTTCACTTTTTCGATATCGAAAATTTCGAAAAACCGAAAAAGTGCGATAATTCATTACCAAAAACAGATAAAGCGATGAAACTTCATAGGTGCTTTGACCTTATGACGCAAAATAGAAAATTAGAAAAATTTTGGACAATGGGCGTGGCACCGCCCACTTTTAAAAGAAGGTAATTTAAAAGTTTTGCAAGCTGTAATTTGGCAGTCGTTGAAGATATCATGATGAAATTTGGTAGGCACGTTACTCCTATTACTATATGTCTGTTAAATAAAAATTAGCGAAATCGAATAACGAACACGCCTACTTTTAAAAAAAAAATTGTTTAAGTCAAATTTTAACAAAAAATTTAATATCTTTACAGTATAAAAGTAAATTATGTCAACATTCGACTCCAGTAATGATATGATGCAACAAAATACAAAGATAAAAGAAAATTTCAAAATGGGCGTAACTCCGCCCTTTTTCATTTAATTCGTCTAGAATAGTTTTAATGCCATAAGTCGAACAAAAATTTATCAATCCTTGTGCAATTTGGTAGGGACATAGATTCTATGACGGTAACTGTTTTCTGTGAAAATGGGCGAAATCGGTTGAATCCACGCCCAGTTTTTATACACAGTCGACCGTCTGTCCTTCCGCTCGGCCGTTAACACGATAACTTGCGCAAAAAACAATATATCTTAACTAAACTTAGTTCACGTACTTACCCAAAGTCACTTTATCTTGGTATAAAACATGGCCGAAATCCGACTATGACCACGCCCACTTTTCCGATATCGAAAATTACGAAAAATGAAAAAAATGCCATAATTCTGTACCAAATACGAAAAAAGGGATGAAACGTGGTAATTGGATTTTTATTGACGCAAAATATAACTTTAGAAAAAAACTTTGTAAAATGGGTGTGACACCTACCATATTAAGTAGAAGAAAATGAAAAAGTTCTGCAGGGCGAAATCAAAAGCCCTTGGAATCTTGGCAGGAATACTGTTCGTGGTATGACTTACATAAATAAATTAGCGGTACCCGATAGAAGATGTTCTGGGTCACCCTGGTCCACATTTTGGTCGATATCTCGAAAACGCCTTCACACATAAGACTAAGGGCTACTCCCTTTTAAACCCCTCATTAATACTTTTAATTTGATACCCATATCGTACAAACACATTCTAGAGTCACCCCTGGTCTACCTTTATGGCGATATCCCTAATATCCATCTATAGAACTATGGCCCACTTCCTCTTAAAATACTCTTTAATACCTTCCATTTGATACACATGTCATACAAACACATTCCAGGGTCACCCTAGGTTCATTTCTCTAAATGGTGATTTGCCCTTTTTTGCCTCCAAAGTTCTCAGCTGAGTATGTAATGTTCGGTTACACCCGAACTTAGCCTTCCTTACTTGTTTTTGAATAAAAACGTTTGATTAATTGTATTTCATAACATCAGCGGGTAGATATTACGTTAAAAAGCGGAAAAATATATACTCGGATGACACACTGAAAGGCCAGGGATGTTGCAAATGTGATATTAGAAAGTTAACAACCACGCCTACTGTAGCATTCACTCATTAAGTTATTCATTCATTTGTACAAACATATATTTCGACCCGTTTTGGAATGTCTTAAAATACATTGACTCTTACATACATGTTAATACATTTGTACATACATATGGGGTATTCCATCCCATTTCGACCAATTTTGAACCCGACCCCTTTAGAATTGGCTGAAAGTTTTTCTTCTTTTTCTAGCTTACGAAAGACGCTTTTCAGAATTTTTTCAAATTTTTTTATCCAACTCAAAAAAAGTTATGAATTTTAAAAAAAATACCGTTTTTGTTTTCAAAATGCTATAACTTTTTCAAAAATTGAGCGTTTGGGATCTTTTTTTTTTAATTTGTTTTTAAATGTACTTTTCGGAAAAAATACAAAAAAATGTTTAAAGTTTATTTTTTTAATTTTTCAGTTTTTCGAGATTTTTCGAATTTCGCAATTTTTTTTTTCTCATAAAAAACTTCAATCAATTCTGCTATCATCCCCACTAATCTCGGAGTGGCCGATTTTTTTTATATTTTTTTTTTATTTAATTTAAAAAAAAATTTTCAAAAATAAACATTTTTTTATCAATTTTATTTATATAACAAAAAAATGTAAGAAAATGATTTTTAAGTATTCTTTTCTTTATATATTATGGTAATCTACGATTAAAATGACTCGTTTACTGTGTCAGTCATTAATCCTGGTTATTTTAATAGTAGATTACCATAATATATGAAGAAAAGAATACTTAAAAATCATTTTCTTACATTTTTTGTTATATAAATAAAATTGATAAAAAAAATTTTTATTTTTGAAAATTTTTTTTTCAATTAAATAAAAAAAAAATATAAAAAAAAATCGGCCCACTCCGGGATTAGTGGGGATGACTGCAGAATTGATTTTAGTTTTTTATGAGAAAAAAAAAATTGCGAAATTCGAAAAATCTCGAAAAACTGAAAAATTTAACAAAAAAACTTTAAAAATTTTTTTGTATTTTTTCCGAAAAGTACATTTAAAAACAAATTAAAAAAAAAGATCCCAAATGGTCAATTTTTGAAAAAGTTAACAAACATTTTTTTTAAATCATTTTATTATAGATTACTTATCTGTTTGTTATCGACGGATTATGGGCGTATTATGGATGTCTTATCGACGAGTTAGCGCTTTGTGAGAGGTGTGTTGGTTGGTTGGTTGGTTGCTTTGCCGCTCGGATACCAAAGATGCAATCCCAAGTAGCGCACCGGGCGCCATGTTGATGTACATTTCTCCTGGAACCAATTGCTGCTGATTTAAACTGCCGACATTAGAAACCTTGTGTGCGCTAGAGCTGGACATTCCCACAAGTAGTGAGCGATTGTTTCTCTGTGGCCTGTGATTATGGCAGTTTTCATAAAGTTCTTTTTTTTTGACTTATTTAGCAACTCCTCTGTTTCCTTACTATCGTAGTTCTGCCAAGTTTTCTTGGTTATATAACAGGCGTCTGAGGAGTAACAGTTGGGGACTGTCAACTCCTTGAATCTGCTATCTATGTTTCTTTCGATTGACGTAAGTGGAAGAGAGGTGTGTAATCAACTAGGAATAGACTAGTTATTGATTTGCTATCTATGTGTTATAAATTTGCTATCTATAAAAATATAATAAATTAGTTATCGGTTTTTTGACTTTTTTCTTATCGAAAAGTTATATATTACTTATCGAAATCTTATCGATATTTTATCAAAAAGTGATTGATGTATTATCGAAAAGTCATCGATCATCAAAAAATTTATATTATCGATCGAAAGGTTATCAATATCTTACCAAAAAGTATCGATTTGCTCTTAGAGTGTAATCAATTTTTTATCCACGAGTTTTCCAAAAATTATCAAAAAGTTATCGATTTAATATCGAAATGTCCCCGAGTGGAAGTGTGGGAACGCCCTCATAACAAAACCTAACCTACCCGACTGTTTTAATATTTACGGGCAAATATAAAGGCTCAATATAAATAATGTTAAGACCATTCTTGCAAGCATTGGTGTAGTTCAGGAACATAACAGTAAAACCCAGAAGCTGGTATTCATCCCCACTTCTATTTCACTTTTACAGATCGAAACTCCCTTCCCCACCAGCAGAAGCTGCCATCGCGTTCTACATCGATGACTGCACGATAATGCTAACAGGCACCGGCTCATGCCTCGATAAGCTATGCTATAAATTCGAGGACTATCTCCCTAGTCTTTCAAGTTTTCCACCTCGCGAAATCTCCACACCGTCACCAACCAAAATTGCGGCGGCCGTATTTACTGCGTACAGAAAGCAAATGTCAACCATATTTGACATCCACGTCGATGAATTATGCTACCGACTGCCTTACATCCAAATATACTGGGTGTGATGTTCTAAATTTTGGCGAGCTTACAGCTGCGATTTTACCTAAAGTCCAGAAGCGTAACAAAACTCTCAATTCTCTTGGCGGCAGCACTTGGCGTAAAGATAAAGAAAAGTCCATCAGCACTTATAAAGCAATTGGGCGGCCGCTTCCCCAATATAGTCGCCGAACCTTAAATAAACACCATGGAGGACTCATTTTGTCTTGTTTATTTTCTGATAGGGTGGATAATTGATGTACCTATATTGGCCTTTGATAATAGCGGGCTCAAAACAGCCACGGGATGTCTTCTTATGTCTCCAAACCGTCACGAAATGCCATAAAAAACAGTTGCTACTGAATAGCCAGAAATCTGGGCATCCAAAAAGACATCTGATTGAAGAAGTCATCTCCGCAAGCTCTATGACGATATCCAGCAGTTAAGAATTCAGCCGTATAAAGAGAAGGAGTATGAAAGGGCCCTCAGAGATATCCAAAAAAAAATATGTCGGACTACTATGCCAGAGATTGCCTAGTGAACCCCGTTCAGAACGACAACGCGGAACTAGTTGAGGAAAGCAACCTCGATATGGATCCTGTAATAGGTTAAACTCTTGCTTATGAAGAGTCAACCCCGACACTCTCAATGTATGTATGCCCAATTTTTAACGTGTCCCCACATGACACCAACTATATTTTCAGTTGTAATGTGTAACTAACGCCTCTTACACCCTTATATCTCTGGTCCAGCCCTGTTGTAACAGCAAGTCTTCTCGGACACACGTCAGAGGACATTGAAGACAGTTTGTAAGTGCTCGCACCTATTGGGTGGGGCAAAGCACAGCTACAACAACAGCTATTCTTGCGTTATTTGATAAGAGAAAAAAATCCGGAAATTCCCTTAATATAAGCTTAAAATTTAGCGTGGTCTTTTGCAACATTTTTTTTTCGTATGGGGACCGGCTCAGTACTATGTATGCATGTATGTACCAATACATTATGTATTTGTTGATTGTGGCTGCACTTGATGATGCCCCACTTTTGGCCAACAACAATGACTTAGTAAAAATTTCATCTGCATATATGTACTAAATACATAAACACAGCCAAGCATTGATGGAAAAGCACGGTTACATACAAATGTGTTGTATATAAAGCAATGGATATAAATTGGACTGGGTCGATTTATTAACCGACATCGCGCCATCGATTTTTCGACATGATTTGTGCTCAGGAAAAAAAGTTCCACTACGCATACCCAAAAAAAATAATTTTCGTGCCTGCCAAAAAAAAAATGGCGAAACGGTCAATTTTTCGACCAAGAGACTCCCCGAAACCCAAAAGACATTTTTTTTTTCAAAAACTGTTGTAAAAACGTTGGCGATAACAGTTTTTTGAAAAAAAAAATAAAATAAGTTTTGGGGTTTGGGGAGTGTTTTGGTCGAAAAATTATCCCTTTCGCCATTTTTTTTTGGCAGGCACGAAAATTATTTTTTTGGGTATGCGTAGTGGAACTTTTTTCCTGAGCCCAAATCATGTCGAAAAATCGATGGCGCGATATCGGTCAAGTTTCGTCCATACAAATCGACCTAGGTTAATATACATACTTACATACATATGTATATACGACCATGTATAGGTGTTTATTCCAATTTATTTGAAATTTTGTGAAAAGATAATTCCACGTTAGACAAGGTAATTTTATGCCACCTAATATGACAACAAATACACGCATGTGAGTGTGGGTGTGTGTTCACTTACACATGTGCATAGCCCAAAAGCATTCGTTTGCTAACAATAAAATAGCATTTAATCTCACCTCACTGCCGCAAGCCAAACATCACACACATGACCTACCGCGGATGCCTATTGTCGATTGTACTTAGATCTCCTTCTCCTCCTCCTTCCCCTCCTGGGTATGCCCTAGACAAAAATTTGTCATGAAAAGCAAATGGAAATCGAAATGCTAAATGCAATGCAAATCATCTGAAATGTAAATAATGTCTATTGCACGAAATATGTAACTGACTTTGTGTATGGTCGCACATGTGCCTCGTTTATGTGTATGTGTGTGTATAAGTAAAATGATGCATTTGCATGCTTTGTACGATTACGTTGAATTTCATATTTACATAGACGCACACACACATACACAAACACTCTCATACTTTGAAACGAATTTGCATTGACTACGACATTTAGCTTTTCAACTGTACGCTCATTTACAATACTCCAAGCTACGGTCCTTTATTATTGATCTCACTCCCAGTCAAGACTCCACCTCTCTTCTTTCATCTTTCACTCACACTTTGCTGTTGTTACTTATCTGTCTTTCTACACATTTTGCATACAAAACATGTATTTCTTGTAAGTCACTCAAATACCGCAACGTGGCACAATCAACCAATCGAAGCGATTTACTCATTCCATAACGAGCTCTAATGCAAATATGGCGCAAAAGGGAGGAGACAGGGGGAGTCAGTGTAGACTGAAGAAATACATCAACATTACCTGTCATCAGGACAATAGAAGAATTTTTCAAATTGCAAGAATTTGGGTTGGCCGTATTTGTTGATATCAAGGGCAATTTGATGAAAAAAGCATACATTAGACTAATAGAATTGCCCTTCTGCCCTGCGACTTATGAACATGTAGGGTATATTAAGAGACGCTCGGTACTCGGATGTGGAGACGTTATATGCCAACGTACGATGTATGATAAGTTACCTTACCACAAGGTACACACACAAGCACGCGTTGTACCAGCATCCAAGTCTGTTTTACCTTAGTCACAAATGATCCCACCTTAGTATGGTGGTAGGCCATCTACTACCACTTCCCCTTTAAGGCGCTAACAACCGCTTGCAATTCCACTCCAATTTCGAGGCAAAGCTCTTCCATATTTTAATATCAACCATAACCACAACGAAGCTTCCAAATGGTCTAATACAATTAGAATATTGAGGCAAGCACTATTAGGAACCTGCTCTTCTTGGTACTAGCTTTTAGGTCTATCGTGCTGTTTTTGCAGCCGAAGCTACTCCCGCTTCGGCACTCCGTACCGGTGGTCTAGAGGTGACGTATATTTGAAATCCTCTGTGCACATCACTCAACTTCATCAACATTGGACATCGTTCGTCTTTGACGCTTAAACTTTTCGAACGCGAACGTATTCAGCAACTCTACGCTACATCAAGAGAATGGAACTGCGGTGGCATCAACCTTATTATCATAAACAATTATCTCGCAGTTACACAAATATCTAATGTCCGAGAAGTCCGAACATTTATACAACACAGGCAAGTAATTCCCACACAAAGCACCACACATGCAACCCTCTGTTTCGCTTAGGTTTCTCTCATGCTAAAATATATTGAGAACTGTTAACAGAAAAACTTTAATCAGTTTATATTTAGGAATATTGACAAAAACCGAAGGTGCCGGATCTACTCATACGTAACCTTGGCATTGGAGCTATTGCCACACTTTAAGCCACCATCAAACCGCACATCATCGTCGGCAATCCATACATCCCGCAACAATAGTATGCTTAGCCTCCTCCTCAACCTGAAGGACTCCTGGTCGAGAGGAGGTGAGGCCAGCAAAATATCCCACGCATTCGCGGAAACGGTGTGACGCACGGTTAAGCAAGCCCCACTAAGATCATTATTTTTCATATTAAGCACACTCCTAACGCTGCAAACAGCCGTGACTATTCGGTACTAGGAGGACCCTATAAGTAGTATATGCTACGACCTGGTCAAAATATATTGTGCGAGCTGCTCGAATAATTAGGTCCAATTTATGTTTAACAAAGATGCGCAACAGCTTTTAACCTATGGTCGGCCCAATATATTTTACTTTAGTGGCATATTTGATGCCGACCCCATTTTTAAGTACAATCGGTGAACGATCGTGCAATAATCTGCTCTTGAGCACATTGATTCACCAAGATGCTTTACATTCGTCTTTTACTCCTCATCAACCATCAGGGTAAGGTCATGTGCATGAGTTTATATAGTGGAAAGAGGTGTGCTAGCAAGCAGACCATCATCATATTCCATATTTATTAGTCACATATGGATCTGTGCCGAACCACATCTATCTTCAAACTTTCATACACATCAACGGTAGAAGCTGTGCCGTCCGGAAAATATCCCTCCATAGGGTAATTTCGCTCCACCAACTCCTCAATGACTATGTCCGGTTTACTTCGAGGTGGCGAAGTATGCTATCTGTAACGCGAAACCAGATGATCTACTGCGACGTCACTAGCTTCCAGTTTATCAAACTGGATCATAGAAACAAACCAATTGAATCTTCAATGCCTCAGACATAGAGGGAGTCATCTATTGCTCCCAGCTGAACAATATTGGAGGCTTCCTTAATGTTCAAGGATGCAGCCAGGGTAAACTGTTTTTCTTCATGGGCATTTCCACCTTGTGAACCACGATCCCAGTAGGCTTTCAAAAGGTTTTTAAGACAAACAACGAAAGTCTGAAGGGTCTAAAGCCGTTAAGATCATTACCCCTTTCGTACTTTTGTTGACCTTTGGAACGAATACTACTTTGGTCTCTCTTCAATTTGGGGGACATGATTTTACCGAATACAAACCTTAAATGAGTCTTTGCGGCCACATACAGGGACTTATGTAACAGTACTTTCTCACATGTCCAAAATACATTAGGAATTTTTTGGTTAGGTGTGTATAAGTACGAAGTACATATATCGACCACTGATTACCGTGTGTTCTTAGAAAGTGGGTAACCGATGATTTTAAGCTGTCGAAAGTGGCTATAATCGTGATTTACCCAGGGTGATGAAAGTTGTTTTTGTTGTAGTGATAAGGACACTCCCCGAAGGCCGATGGGTGTTGTTGAGTTGATGGCCCTTTGCCGGATGCAGATCCGGTACCAAGCCCGACCATCTCGGGAACGATTTGCTATGACCACATGCGACCTTCTAGGCCATAATGCCCTCCCACCCCCTATATCCATGAGTTGTTCGGGGTCGCCAGAGCCTCGGCTGTTAATGAATCAGGATTCGCCACGGATAGGTGAGGTTGACAATTGGATTTGGAGAAGCTATATATTGCGTTGGAAACCTGAAAAGGTTGCGCTACACAACCCCTTGAATCTGATATTTCAGTCGCCTCTTACGACGGGCATACCTACCGCGAGTATATTCTAACCCCCTAACCCGCTGGGGGTGGGTGATGACAGTCTTAAGGAAAAGGATCTGCACGGACATCGCGTCAAGGGACTTGTGGAGCAAGTTTTCTTAAAGCTCAATGTGGAATAGAGAGTAAGAAAGACTCTATGGTAATGTATGCGTCTAAGCGCTGGGGTGTATTTAGGGCCTATGGTCCTCTGTTTCTATTTGGGGAATTACACTGGCTGTGAAGACTATTCTATGCAATGAAATCTTTGTTTGTTTTGGCGATTTTCGACAGCTTAAAAAAATCGGTTACCCGCATTCTAACACAAAAAATAAATTACCTTAAGAAATATATGGATATCCATGCTTTTAATGCTTAATACAAGGCAAGCTATGGAAAGTACGACTGCACTGTACCCATCACACCCATAGTCCTAGTGGCGAAGAGCATAAAGTTAACAACGAGTCTCAATGCCTCACTTCAGGCTGAGAGCAGACTATACGGCCCAGTAGCGGAGAGGCGATTTAAGAGTGGTGTCAATCACTAGAAAGAATCGGGATATGGATAAACATTCTTCTACATATTTTAGGTCCCCGGACATATGGGAACATAAGGAAATAAAAAAGCGGAAGATTTAGCTAAAGATCCCCAAGCCCTCGCAGCTTGTACCGCAGACGTTCCAAACAGATTGGGTGAAATAAAAAGAAGGCAAGGATAGCACACGATCGATCAAGCAGAAAATGCGTGAGCTCAAGCACGGAACTGCTGATCATGTGTGACAACTTTGGACTAGCAAATCTACTCTTATCACTAAATATAGGGGAATTTACGCTCATGTTATATGTAATAAACGAGGTATTTTATATTTCGAAACTATGGCTGCCAACAGTGGCGTGTTTTCCAAAGCGCAAATACGCTGATACTTTGTCGATGACAGAAGGTACTTCGTTTTGTCCTCATTTACGATCAAGCAAATCTTTTCCGCTTCTTAAGCAGAACTTACGGCGCGGGTGTTCATGCCGATGTTATCAGGATCATCAGTATATGCCAGTAATTGCACGCTTTGATATAATATTTTTCCAGAGCGGTTAAGTTCTGCAGCTAGTATAATTTTCTCCAGCATCAAATTAAAGAAATTGCACGATAGGAGTTCACCCTGTCTGAAACCTCGTTTAGTTTCGAACGGGTCGGAGAGGTCCTTCCCAATTCTGAAGGAGCTGATGGTGTTGCTCAACGTCATTTTGCACAGCCGTATAAATTTTGCGGGGAAAACAAATACATAGATAACGGCGTATAGGCAGCTTCTCTTCGTACTACCGAAGGCAGTTTTAAAATCGACGAAGATGTGACGTGTGTCAAGTTTTTTTTTGGTGGGGTTTTCCAAGATTTGGCGCATTGCGAAAATCTTGTCGATGGACCAGGACGATATACCAGGTCTGAAGCCACATTTATAAAGTCCAATCAGCCGATTCACGGTTGGCTTCAATCTTTGGCACAATACGCTTGACTGGACCTTATATGCGATATTAAGAAGGCTGATTCCGCAATATTTGGCGCAGTTTGCAGGAGACCTCTTCCTGTGAACTGTGCAAAGAACACCATGACTCCAATCGTCGGCATGCACTCATCCGATATATTTTTCAAAGAAGCTGATGCATGCGCCTTACCAACTTCTCGCCGCTGTATTGAAAAGCTCCGCAGGCAGTCCAACAGCGCTCGAGGTGTTGTTGTTTTTCAATCTTGTTATTGCCTTTCTGACTTCGTCATAATCGGGTGAGGGGACATTAATAACATCATCATCGATTGCACACAAATTTATACAGAGAAGAAGTACCCGGCAAACCTTGTTATGCCTTAAATGAGTTTGCGTTCATTTAAAAAATGAGCCTCGCTTCCCCTCTTCACCGCCCATCCCACTCTCACATATATCTCCCTCCTACTCCCAGTTCCAGTTCCAGTCCGAATTATACTCCCAATCCCACTCCCGCTCCCGCTATTAATCTCTCTCCCACTCCCAATCCCACTCCCACTCCCACTCCCACTTCCAATCCCACTCTAACTTTCCCTCTCACTCCCATTGCTACTTCCGCACTTATTCCACTTCCCTCTAACACTCCCATTCCCACTTCCACCTTCACTCCTAGTCCCACTTCCGCTGCTATTCCCAGTTTCCGTATATATGAAACCACTATTCCAAATATTGAGTACCAGCTTTACCTGACCGATCCACTTCAATGTCATTGTTTTTATAAACCACTACGAAACTAAAAAAAAAAGAGTACCTGTCCCTCCTCCTCTCCATGTTAGATTCCCGCTTTCCTTTGAACTTTCACCCTCTCAGTTTCACAATATTTCTCCTTCTATTCCGTCAAGATTTCTCCTTGTACCTTTTTTCTATTTTTTTCATCACCTTCCCTTCTCTTGCTTCTGCCCCTTCTCTTTACCGTCTCTCAATTTATCAACTTTTATCTCCATTTCCCGCCCCATTTTCTTTCCTCTCCATTATCCTCTCCATTTCACCCCCTTCTCTTTCTACATTTGAAATCAAAATGATTTCGAGGTCCGAACTGGTCCAAATTTAACCCGAATGAAATCTAGAAATTATCCCAAAGCTACTACGAAACGTTCTCGAAATTATTCGACAGTAATCCCGAAAAGTTTCATTGATTGACTCGTAGATAATTTTAGTATGATCATTTACTTGTCTCAAAACGATCCTGAAGGAGGCCTGAAATAAGCACGAAATGATTGGTCCCTGAAAATAACTTTAATTGTTCCAAAAAAGTCCGTAACAACCCCTAAATGAACCGAAAAAGGTACTGAAATGTTCCAAAGACACTCGCTCAAAGATAATAACAAAATAGTTTAAAAATGGTTAAAATAAGGTGGCGAAAACAGTGCCGAAATGATTCGCTAATAGTTCCAAAATGGTTCAGACATGATACCGGAAACAAAGCCGAAATTAACAAATTAACCCCCAACACTTATCGGAAATACATAAATCAAAAGTTATCAGACACCACAGGTACATTTTCTATACAAAGTCCCGAAATGATTCAGAGATAAGGTTGAAACCATTAAAAAGTTATGACGTAGTTTTTAAATATTTAACGAGCTCGGGCCATATACACATATATTCAGATTAAAACCAGGATAGATTTTATATATATGTATATATATTAAATTATATTTATAGACCTCGAGCTCGTTAAATATTTAAAATTTATAATCTAAGGCCGAAAATAATCAGAAGATAGTTATGACGTAATAGTTCTGAAATGATCTGAAAATCATTGCTTTCCAAAATGAGGCATAATAACGAAGTGGCTTCCAAATGAAACAGAAATAGTCCCGTATAACAATCCCGAAAGTATCGCAAAGAGTCGTGGTTCGTCCAATACAGTTTCGAAATGATCCCGAAGCAGGCCGAAAATAATTTAGGAATGGTCCCGAAATAGCACAATATGATTGTTTATTGAAAAAAAAAAAAAATGAAATAAACAGATAGTTTCGACATGATATGGGGATAGCCGCGAAATAGTTTCAAAAAAATGCCGAAATTTCCCCGAGCAAAAAAAAAATAATTGATCCGGACATATTCTCTATAAAAACCCGAAATAATATCGCACTCAATCTCAGAAGTGGGGCGGATATAGATGGATGCTTTCGAAATAGTTAAAAACTATTTCTAATTAATCCCGAAATTTTCTCCACAGGAGTCCAAAGAAAATTCCGAAATTATACGGTGGTTCTACAAATATTATTCGTTGATTGTCCCGAAATGAAGTCGAACATAATGAAATAGATTTGAAATAATACCGAATTAGCTGACGATAACGAACTCGAAATTATCACAACATAGGTTAGGTTAGGTGGTAGCTGCCCTGATAAGGGATGCCCACTCGGACAACATGAAGGTCCGTTGTGAAACCACATACAGTAAAAAACGGTGACGTAGATATAGCTACTTAGATAATCGTTGAATAGCAACGATAAAGTTCCGAATGATACCGATTTCAACCTTGGATAAATCCTCAGGAGATTTAAGTGAGTCGCGACCGAGGTACTTTCGTCTAGTTCTGGCAAAAGCTGGGCAATCAAGCATAAAGTGATTTGGTTATATCACCTCATCATCCTCCATACAGCTGCAGCAGGATGCAGTTTCCAGTATATTGAGACGTACCACATGGATACCCATGCGACAGTGCCCTGTCAAAACCCCCACGACCATTGATAGGTGAACCTTAGTGAACCCAATTATTCCGGCAGACCTCCTGCCATCCTTTTTCGGCAAGAAAGATCTTGCTATCCTGCAAGAGCTGGTGTCCGCCCAACGTTTGCTGAGCTGACTCGAGGCCCCAGCTATGGAGGAGCAAACCACAGGTGGCCAGCGGAATCCCGAAATCCATACAAAAATCTTCATCAGGTTCAGTTGTACCGATGGGGGCTAAGAGATCCGCTTGACAGTTTCCGGGGATATCACTATAGCCAGGGACCCAGATAATCCTAATTATAAAATAGTTCGATGCAATCGCAAGCGAGGTCAGGCACTCCCAGACCACCCTCGATCGCACTGTAGTCGAACTCAAGGCCTTGATAGCCGCTTGGCTATCAGAGTAGATGTTGAACTTCCTAACCGTAGTAGCACTGTATAGCATTTCATCCACCGCACCCTTAATCCCAGCAACTTCCGCTTAGAATACACTGCAGTGATCAGCCAAAGTAAACTTGCGGCTTACATTTAGCTCTTGACAAAAGACGGTGCATTCGCATCTTGGCAGCCATGTCACTGTTGGCAAATATAAATTCGAGATAGTACTGATGAACTTCGTCTATCTGGTAAACAGCATTCACTGCGAAAACGGTTTGAGCTTAGATTTCTAACGGAATATAACGCTTGCGAACATGTGCCCCTTTGGACTGAGTAGCCAATGACAAAGTCAAGTTCTCTCACGCTATAAAAGTCGCTCATCATACCAGTCCTGATGTATGGACGGTTCTGAGAGAAGATAAGATGGCTATTGGAGTGTTCGAGGACAAAATGTTCTCCTTAAGATTTATGGTACTGTTCGTGATGCCGACGGTGAGTATCGAAGGATGTATAAAGATGAGCTATGAAAGCTTTACGTAGATATGAAGATAGTTTAGCCAATAAAAGCCGAAAGGCTGCGCTGGATCGGTCATGTTATACGAATGGAAGAAGAGGCTCCGGTCAAGAAAGAAATTCAGTCGCCACCGCAAACGCAGAGGAAGGGGATAACCACTACTAAGTAGGGAGAGGCAGGTGATGGCAGACATGACGTCCGTTGGTGGTCTGAATTGGTGGATGTTGGCGCGAAACAGGTATAGCTGTCCTTATTTGTTACGAAATGGCCAAAATCGCTTAGGCGGTAAATCGTTAATTAATGATAATGATAACGTCCCAAGCTACTAGGCCCGCACGCTCATTTCTCATTCCCAACTCAACTCAGCCCGCTCTGATTGCTTTTATGTCCATTAATTGTTATGCCGCTAAAAAGTTATATCCTTTAAACCCAGTCCATGTCCATATTCACCGTTAAACATGAAAGTGTGTATTTTTTTTTTTCGTTTTGTAAATCTAAAATGACGTCGGTAAAAATGAAATTGTATACTCATTAGCGAGAAACATAAAGCAAGTTGGGCGCATAGCTTTTTCACGTATGAATGTATGTATATACATACGTAGGTACTTATAAGTAATTTGTGATTACAAGCGAGTGAATAATGATTATAAAGGCTAATGATATTAGGCGAACCGCATCAAGCGAAACAGCGCTTGTAAATATACATTTTTTTTTAGCATCCAATATATTTTGCCATATGTATACATAGAATATATCTAACAATTTTGTGGTTTTTGAAAAGCAATTCATAATTAATAAAATTTTATAAACTTGGTGGGCATGGATGGATTGCTCTCTCAGTAGTGCATCAATTTTTTTTTTTTTTAATCTTTTAAGCTATTGCATAGATTTTATCGCGGGCTTGGCGACTAAATCAATAAAAACCGTAACGGATATTTGTCAAAAAAAGGTTCGAAAAGGTTCGAAAAGGTTCGAAAAAGTTTCGGTGTTAGCAACAGTCTGATTACATAAAATTGGATCTGTTTATGCGAATATTGGTTGTTGTCTTTGGTGTACATTTATCTTCACTACTGCGCTGTAGATGGCACCCATTGAATTACGAACAGCAAATATTTCATTAACATCGGATAGAAAATGTATAGCCAAACGCAAACATTTTCCATTAGCTTCAGCTCTTGCTCTAACTATACATAAGTCGCAAGGTGGAACTTTTGACGAAATAGTATATGAGTATAGTAAAGCACATTCTCAGGAACTCGTTTATGTTGCGCTCTCTCGGGTGACAAATATTGAAAAATTGTATATCACGACAAAAAACGATAAAGCCGCATTTAAGTTTTATCATAATCGAAAGCAAGCTGCATCGACTGCATCTTTGTTGCAAGAATTCAAAAGACTGTCTTTAAATAGTGTTCAGACGATAGCTCAAAGTGTCTTAGATTTCATTAGTAATAGAAATGGCATTTCAATAATTACTTTCAATTGCCAAAGTCTAAATAGTCACAAATACGATTTACAAGATTCAGTTACGAAACAAATAAATGTCTTACTTCTTACCGAAACTTGCATGACTCGTGATAATCCGATTGAAATACCTAATTTCAAATGTATTGCTCAATTCAAACGAGATACTGCTCCAAAGGGTGGTGTAGCTATTTACCAAAATAACAATAACGTTACTAATATTATGACTCCGAATATTGTAATAAATATTGCACACATTAGCGATGTTAATTTTAGGTGCTCATTTGTTGGAGATATTTGTGCGTGCTTATGCAAACTTAGAAATGGTCTACATATTGTCATGGTAGCAATTTACATTTCTCCGAATCCAAAATTGGACGAGGTAGAGCATTTTATTCATCGCACTTTACTGGAGTACTCTGAAGAAGGGGCAAAAATACTTGGTACAAATGCTAATAAATTTCCACTTATCTTGGCCGGCGATTTCAACATCAATTTCGATGATAAAAAATCAGAGCGGTTGACAAGTTTTCTTTTTGAAAAATTCAATTTGAAAATAAATAATGATCCAAAAGGATCCACAACAAAATATGGGACCACCATTGACGCGGTATTTTCAAGATATTTAGAGGATATCAAGTCTCAAACGTATGTTTCCTATTTCAGTTACCATAAACCTATAATTTCCATTATAAATATTACTGAATAACCTATGTATGTACATATCTTGTAAGATAATAATAAAAAAATTTTAACCAATATTAACTTCCCATTTATTCAATAAAAGTAAAAAATTTGTTTTCTTATCGGTCACCACGCTTAAAAATTTTGACTTGAATTAATATCAAAGACAAAACTCGAATTAATATCAAAGAAAACAAAATGTTGCATAAATATTATAATTTTATAAGTTGATAATATGCAATAGCTTTACCGTGTCAGTCCCCGAGTGCCAACTGTCCTTTTTTTTATACTCAGTTGAGCAGAGCTCACAGAGTATATTAACTTTGATTGGATAACGGTTGGTTGTACAGGTATAAAGGAATCGAGATAGATATAGACTTCCATATATCAAAATCATCAGTATCGAAAAAAAATTTGATTGAGCCATGTCCGTCCGTCCGTCCGTCCGTCCGTTAACACGATAACTTGAGTAAATTTTGAGGTATCTTGACGAAATTTGGTATGTATGTTCCTGAGCACTCATCTCAGATCGCTATTTAAAAATAAAATAAAAAAATTTTATAGGACTATAACCACGCCCACTTTTTCGATATCGAAAATTTCGAAAAATCGAAAAAGTGCGATAATGACGCAGAATAGAAAATAAGTAAAATTTTGGACAATGGGCGGTGCCACGCACTTTTAAAAGAAGGTAATTTAGAAGTTTTGCAAGCTGTAATTTGGCAGTCGTTGAAGATATCTTGATGAAATTTGGCAGGAACGTTACTTGTATTACTATATATATGCTTAATAAAAATTAGCAAAATCGGAGAACTACCACGCCCACTTTAAAAAAAATTTTTTAAAGTGAAATTTTTACAAAAAATTTAATATCTTTACAGTATATAAGTAAATTATGTCAACATTCAACTCCAGTAGTGATATGGTGCAACAAAATACAAAAACAAAAGAAATTTTCAAAATGGGCGTGGCTCCGCCTTTTTTCATTTGATTTTTCTAGCATACATTTAATGCCATAAGTCGAACAAAAATTTACCAATTCTTGTGAAATTTGGTAGGGGCTTAGACTCTTGGACGATAACTTATTTCTGTGAAAAAGGGCGAAATCGGTTTAAGCCACGCCCAGTTTTTATACACAGTAGATCGTCTGTCCTTCCGCTCGGCCGTTAATACGATAACTTGAGCAAAAATCGATATATCTTTCCTAAACTCAGTTCACATAATTACCTGAACACACTTTGCATTCGTGTAAAAAATGGCCGAAATCCGACTATGAACACGCCCACTTTTTCGATTTCGAAAATTACGAAAAATGCCATAATTCTATACCAAATACGAAAAAAGGGATGAAACATGGTAATTGCATTGGTTTATTGACGCAAAATATAACTTTAGAAAAAAACTTGGTAAAATGGGTGTGACACCTACCATATTAAGTAGAAGAAAATGAAAAAGTTCTGCAGGGCGAAATCGAAAGCCCTTGGAATCATGGCAGGAATACTGTTCGTGATATTACATATATAAATAAATTAGCGGTACCCGACAGATGATGTTCCGGGTCACCCTGGTCCACATTTTGGTCGAAATCTCGAAAATGCCTTACCATATACAACTAGCACAACTCCCTTTTAAAATTCTTATTAATACCTTTAATTTGACACCCATATTGTACAAACACATTATAGAGTCACCCCTGGTCCACCTTTATGGCGATATATCAAAAAGGCGTCCACCTATAGAACTAAGGCCCACTCCCTTTTAAAATACTCATTATCACCTTTCGTTTGATACTCATAATGTACAAACGCATTCTAGAGTCAACCCTGGTCCACCTTTATAACGATATCCCGAAAAGGCGTCCACCTATAGAACTAAGGCCCACTCCCTTTTAAAATACTCATTAACACCTTTCGTTTGATACCCATATTGTACAAACAAATTCTAGAGTCACCCGTGTTCCACCTTTATATCGATATTTCGAAAAGCCGTCCACCCATAGAACTAAGGCCCACTCCCTTTTAAAATACTCATTAACACCTTTCGTTTGATACCCATATTGTATAAACGCATTCTAGAGTCATCCCTGGTCCACCTTTATGGCGATATATCGAAAAGGCATCCACCTATAAAACTAAGGCCCACTCCCTTTTAAAATACTCATTAACACCTTTCATTTGATACCCATATCGTACAAAGAAATTCTAGAGTCGCCCCTTGTCCACCTTTATGGCGATATCTCGAAAAGCCGTCCGCCTATAGAACTAAGGCCCACTCCCTTTTAAAACAATCATTAACACCTTTCGTTTGACACCCATATTGTACAAACGCATTGTAGAGTCACCACTGGTCCACCTTTATAACGATATCCCGAAAAGGCGTCCACCTATAGAGCTAAGGCTCATTCCCTTTTAAAATACTCATTAACACCTTTCATTTGATACCCATATCGTACAAACAACACATTCCAGGGTTACCCCAGGTTCATTTTCCTACATGGTGATTTTCCCTTATTTTGCCTCCATAGCTCTCAACTGAGTATGTAATGTTCGGTTACACCCGAACTTAGCCTTCCTTACTTGTTAATCCTTTCTTTGTTTCAGCCAATGGTTAATTTTATTGAAGCTTGAGTGAAGCCACACTAGGGTTAGAGGGCACGGCCAGCACCGCAGTATCATCAGCAAACGTGCCTATAGTGACTCCTTCAGTTGTTGGGAGGTCACACGTGTAAATTAGATAAAGTATTGGGCTCATTACACTGCCTGCTAAGCACTCATAACGGGCAATCTGCTCTACACCTTGTTTAACGAAGAAATAACGATCTTCTAGATATGATTGTATAAATAAGAAATAGCTTGTAAGGAGGGTGTATTTTACTTTATAGAGAAGTCCGTCATGCCATACGCGATCAAAAGCATGTGAAATATCTAGAAAAGCAGCTGTGCAGTATGTCTTATTTTCAAAAGCGTCGTATATTTGCTCGGTGTGTCTGTGGACCTGCTCAAATGTTCCCTGCCCTCTTCTGAAGCAAAACTGGTTTTTGGGTATTAGACCTGGCGTTGGTCATATGGTTTTTATTATTATTTGTTTTTTGTAAGTTCGAACGATCTCTGCAATATCGAAATTTACTTTCGCGCCCAAAAGTGCGCCATCTGTAGGACCAATTATGTTAGTGCTCTAAGACACAAACCAACATATGTAACCCCGCTGAATTCTGATTTTTAAGGCTGTCTAACTCTATAATATATTGTAACGAATGTTAGCAGCACTGAGCGATGCTATCGTCTCTAAGCCGATGCTAAGCAGTGACTTGATACACATCAATAATTCAATCATTATGTATCTACATAAACGAATCAATAATTGCGTCTACACATATGTACGTATACGAGCAGCGGAGCGGCAATGCACAAACACATGCATATATCTTATCTGAGTTGTCACAAGAGAGGGCAATAATTTGTGCAAGTATTACTCAAATGAGACATTATACATCTGTAGTTGTAGCTGAGAAATTTATAACTTACTAAGTAAAATTCTGGAAGCGCCTAGAAGATGCTACGAGGAAATCACAAATTCTCAATTGTTGTGTTGCTCAAATGTTTGATCCCTACATATGTATATATTTGTACACGCCAAACGGTGAGAGAACTACTCCTTCGCTCATTTTATGTTGAAATAAAATATTGTTTCCCATTGTTGCCAATTACCTATATTGGTCTGTACCAAAATCCTTAAAAAATTGTTCTAAAATAATTTTTAGCGCACAAAAAAACTTTAAAGAGAAGTAATAACTTAACCGGCCTATCTTTTTGAACAAATTTTACTTACACGTAAAAGCATAGGTCTTTATTTAACAGATTCTTTGTTTTTCATTTTAGGTGCTTTAAAAAAAAAAATGAAATCATAAATAATGAGTCAACTTTTGTTCAAACTCACTAAATTTATTTATTTATAACAAGTAATTGCAAATTTGACCCAAATGTTTTTTGCATTTCCAGATTTTATGCTCATTTTAGATATAGCACGTCTTAGAGTGAACAAAAAATAAAGAAGTAAGGAAGGCTAAGTTCGGGTGTAAGCGAACATTACATACTCAGTTGAGAGCTATGGAGACAAAATAAGGAAAATCACCATGTAGGAAAATGAACCTAGGGTAACCCTGGAATGTGGTTGTATGACATGTGTATCAAATGGAAGGTATTAAAGATTATTTTAAGAGAGAGTAGGCCATAGCTCTATGGATGGACGCCATTTAGGGATATCGCCATAAAGGTGGACCAGGGCTGACTCTAGAATTTGTTTGTACGATATGGGTATCAAATGAAAGGTGTTACTGAGCATTTTAAGATGGAGTGGGCCTTAGGTCTATCGGTGGACGCCTTTTCGATATATCGCCATTGAGGTGGACCAGGGGTGACTCTAGAATGTGTTTGTACGATATGGGAATCAAATAAAAGGTGTTACTGAGCATTTTAAGAGGGAGTGGGCATTAGGTCTATAGGTGGACGCCTTTTCGAGATATCGCCATTAGGGTGGGCCAGGGGTGACTCTAGAATGTTTGTACGATATGGGTATCAAACGAAAAGTGTTACTAAGCATTTTAAGAGGGAGTGGGCATTAGGTCTATAGGTGGACGCCTTTTCGAGATATCGTCATTAGGGTGGGCCAGGTGTGACTCTAGAATGTGTTTGTACGATATGGGTATCAAACGAAAGGTGTTACTGAGCATTTTAAGAGGGAGTGGGCATGAGGTCTATAGGTGGACGCCTTTTCGAGATATCGTCATTAGGGTGGGCCAGGGGTGACTCTAGAATGTGTTTGTACGATATGGGTATCAAATGAAAGGTGGTAATGAGTATTTTAAAAGGGAGTAATCCTTATTTCTATAGGTGGACGCCTTTTCGAGATATCGCCATAAAGGTGGACCAGGGGTGACTCTAGAATGTTTGTACGATATGGGTATCAAACGAAAGGTGTTACTGAGCATTTTAAGAGGGAGTGGGCATGAGGTCTATAGGTGGACGCCTTTTCGAGATATCGTCATTAGGGTGGGCCAGGGGTGACTCTAGAATGTGTTTGTACGATATGGGTATCAAACGAAAGGTGTTACTGAGCATTTTAAGAGGGAGTGGGCATTAGGTCTATAGGTGGACGCCTTTTCGAGATATCGCCATTAGGGTGGGCCAGGGGTGACTCTAGAATGTTTGTACGATATGGGTATCAAACGAAAGGTGTTACTGAGCATTTTAAGAGGGAGTGGGCATTAGGTCTATAGGTGGACGCCTTTTCGAGATATCGTCATTAGGGTGGGCCAGGGGTGACTCTAGAATGTGTTTGTACGATATGGGTATCAAACGAAAGGTGTTACTGAGCATTTTAAGAGGGAGTGGGCATTAGGTCTATAGGTGGACGCCTTTTCGAGATATCGCCATTAGGGGGGGCCAGGGGTGACTCTAGAATGTTTGTACGATATGGGTATCAAACGAAAAGTGTTACTAAGCATTTTAAGAGGGAGTGGGCATTAGGTCTATAGGTGGCCGCCTTTTCGAGATATCGTCATTAGGGTGGGCCAGGGGTGACTCTAGAATGTGTTTGTACGATATGGGTATCAAACGAAAGGTGTTGCTGAGCATTTTAAGAGGGAGTGGGCATGAGGTCTATAGGTGGACGCCTTTTCGAGATATCGTCATTAGGGTGGGCCAGGGGTGACTCTAGAATGTGTTTGTACGATATGGGTATCAAATGAAAGGTGGTAATGAGTATTTTAAAAGGGAGTAATCCTTAGTTCTATAGGTGGACGCCTTTTCGAGATATCGCCATAAAGGTGGACTAAGGGTGACTCTAGAATGTTTGTACGATATGGGTATCAAACGAAAGGTGTTACTGAGCATTTTAAGAGGGAGTGGGCATGAGGTCTATAGGTGGACGCCTTTTCGAGATATCGTCATTAGGGTGGGCCAGGGGTGACTCTAGAATGTGTTTGTACGATATGGGTATCAAACGAAAGGTGTTACTGAGCATTTTAAGAGGGAGTGGGCATTAGGTCTATAGGTGGACGCCTTTTCGAGATATCGCCATTAGGGTGGGCCAGGGGTGACTCTAGAATGTTTGTACGATATGGGTATCAAACGAAAGGTGTTACTGAGCATTTTAAGAGGGAGTGGGCATTAGGTCTATAGGTGGACGCCTTTTCGAGATATCGCCATTAGGGTGGGCCAGGGGTGACTCTAGAATGTGTTTGTACGATATGGGTATCAAATGAAAGGTGGTAATGAGTATTTTAAAAGGGAGTAATCCTTAGTTCTATAGGTGGACCAAGGGTGACTCTCGAATGTTTGTACGATATGGGTATCAAACGAAAGGTGTTACTGAGCATTTTAAGAGGGAGTGGGCAATAGGTTTATAGGTGGACGCCTTTTCGAGATATCGCCATTAGGGTGGGCCAGGGTGACTCTAGAATGTGTTTGTACGATATGGGTATCAAACGAAAGGTGGTAATGAGTATTTTAAAAGGGAGTAATCCTTAGTTCTGTAGGTGGACGCCTTTTAGAGATATCGCCATAAAGGTGGACCAAGGGTGACTCTAGAATGTTTGTACGATATGGGTATCAAACGAAAGGTGTTACTGAGCATTTTAAGAGGGAGTGGGCATTAGGTCTATAGGTGGACGCCTTTTCGAGATATCGCCATTAGGGTGGGCCAGGGGTGACTCTAGAATGTTTGTACGATATGGGTATCAAACGAAAGGTGTTACTGAGCATTTTAAGAGGGAGTGGGCATTAGGTCTATAGGTGGACGCTTTTTCGAGATATCGCCATTAGGGTGGGCCAGGGGTGACTCTAGAATGTTTGTACGATATGGGTATCAAACGAAAGGTGTTACTGAGCATTTTAAGAGGGAGTGGGCATTAGGTCTATAGGTGGACGCCTTTTCGAGATATCGCCATTAGGGTGGGCCAGGGGTGACTCTAGAATGTGTTTGTACGATATGGGTATCAAATGAAAGGTGGTAATGAGTATTTTAAAAGGGAGTAATCCTTAGTTCTATAGGTGGACGCCTTTTCGAGATATCGCCATAAAGGTGGACCAAGGGTGACTCTCGAATGTTTGTACGATATGGGTATCAAACGAAAGGTGTTACTGAGCATTTTAAGAGGGAGTGAGCAATAGGTCTATAGGTGGACGCCTTTTCGAGATATCGCCATTAGGGTGGGCCAGGGTGACTCTAAAATGTGTTTGTACGATATGGGTATCAAACGAAAGGTGGTAATGAGTATTTTAAAAGGGAGTAATCCTTAGTTCTGTAGGTGGACGCCTTTTAGAGATATCGCCATAAAGGTGGACCAAGGGTGACTCTAGAATGTTTGTACGATATGGGTGTGGACGCATTTTCGAGATATCGCCATTAGGGTGGGCCAGGGGTGACTCTAGAATGTTTGTACGATATGGGTATCAAACGAAAGGTGTTACTGAGCATTTTAAGAGGGAGTGGGCATTAGGTCTATAGGTGGACGCCTTTTCGAGATATCGCCATTAGGGTGGGCCAGGGGTGACTCTAGAATGTGTTTGTACGATATGGATATCAAATTAAAGGTATTAATGAGGGATTTAAAAGCGAGTGGCCCTTAGATGTATATGTGAGGGCGTTCTCACGATATCGACCAAAATGTGGACCAGGTGATCCAGAAAATGATCTGTCGGGTACTGCTAATTTATTTATATATATTCGCCTTGTAGAACTTTTCATTTTCTTCTGCTTAATATGGTAGGTGTCACACCCATTTTACAAAGTTTTTTCCAAAGTTATATTTTGTGTCAATAAACCAATCCAGTCATCCCTTTTTTCGTATTTGGTATAGAATTATGGCATTTTTTCATTTGTCGTAATTTTCGATATCGATAAAGTGGGCGTGGTTATGGTCGGATTTCGGCCATTTTTTATACCAAGATAAAGTGAGTTCAGATAAGTACGTGGGCTAAGTTTAGTAAATATATATCGGTTTTTGCTCAAGTTATTGTGTTAAAGGCCGAGCGGAAGGACAGACGGTGGACTGTGTATAAAAACTGGGCGTGGCTTCCACCGATTTCGCCCATTTTCACAGAGAACAGTTACCGTCATAGAATCTATGCCCCTACCAAACTTGAGAAGGATTGGTAAATTTTTGTTCGACTTATGGCATTAAAAGTATTCTAGACAAACTAAATGAAAATGGGCGGAGCCACGCCCATTTTGATATTTTCTTTTATTTTTGTATTTTGTTGCATCATATCATTACTGGAGTTGAATTTTGACTTAAGTTACTTATATACAGTAAAGATATTAAATTTTTTGTTAAAATTTGAATTTAAAAAAAAATTTTTTTAAAAAGTGAGCATGTTCTTCATCCAATTTTGCTAATTTTTATTTAGCACATATATAGTAATAGTAGTAACGTTCCTGCCAAACTTCATCATGATATCTTTAACGACTGTCAAATTACAGCTTGCAAAACTTTTAAATTACCTTCTTGTAAAAGTGGGCGGTGCCACGCCCATTGTACAAAATCTTACTAATTTTCTATTCTGCGTCGTAACGCCAACCCATCTACCAAGTTTCATCGTTTTAACCGCCTTTGGCAATGAATTATCGCATTTTTTCGGTTTTTCGAAATTTTCGATATCGAAAAAGTGGGCGTGGTTATAGTCCGATATCGTTCATTTTAAATAGCGATCTGAGATAAGTGCCCAGGAATCTACATACCAAATTTCATCAAGATACCTCAAAATTTACTCAAGTTATCGTATTAACGGGCGGACGGACGGACGGACATGGCTCAATCAAATTTTTTTTCGATACTGATGATTTTGATATATGGAAGTCTATATCTATCTCGATTCCTTTATACCTGTACAACCAACCGTTATTCAATCAAAGTTAATATACTCTGTGAGCTCTGCTCAACTGAATGTAATAAATTTGCTACAAAGATATTACATTAAAATTTGTATATTGTATTTTATGCTAATTTATTTTTATATTTTTATTTTATTTTTTATGAAGGTATCCTCTATTCTATTCGAAATTTTCGTTTTCATTTACATATTAATTATAATTTAATTTAATTAATTATAAATACATATGTAATAGTAAAGCGCCAATTTCATACCTAACCGGTGGTGTGAAATAGGTTAAATTCCTTTAGCACATTTCTTCGTTCTTAACTAAAAATTCGTGTTTTTTGAATTATGACGCTATTAAAGTAAATGGGCGATATATGTATATGAAGTTTATATTGGTGAAATAGACGTACTGGGGAACCGAGCACCCAAAACTAACTTCGAAGGCGCGCCAACGGCGTATCTCCCGGGTGGTGTGGAAAAAGCAAATTTTCAATTCAATTTCAAGTAATTTCACCATAATTCTATGTAAATTTCATTTGATTTTACATATTTGTTATATTGTTTTTAAGGAGCTCCATACCAAAACTTATAATTATATTTGAAAAGTTTGTAGAAAATTTAAGATAATACAATCAAAGATTATAACGTCTTAGGTCAAATTCAAAATTTTAATGAGAACTTTAAGTAAGATAGA